>NC_091760.1:43414635-44039635 GCF_029378745.1 Bos indicus | reverse complement strand
GGGCCATTGGAGGAAAACTATATTTACCACTGTTATAGTTGCCTTGATAGTGCTGCTTTGTAGACCCTGAATTTTACAATGTATTATGATACAATGTATCAACAATGAAGGTTGATGTCATTCTCCCAAATTGGTGTTCAGAGAGCCAGGGTGCAATATATCCCTATGAATGATGCTCATAATATGAGTTAAGAGCATCAAGAGTGGGGAATGAAGGAGAAAACAGACAGAGCTGGACTCCATCTTAGGCCAGCCTGTGAACGTTAGGCTGCACACATCGTCACCCTCCCAATGGACTCTGAACTTTATGCCCGGTGTCTATAGAAGTGGGATACCAATGGAAAACCAGACCCCCCGGATAAAAGAGCCTCAGGACTTGTACTTGGACTCTCCATTGCCTAAAAGAATATGCTAATTATCTCTGTAACAGAACGAAGTTGTAAATTCCATTATGTTTATCAGGATATGACCACAGGCCTATTGATAAATCAATTCAGTTCAGTTCAGTCACTCAGTCATGTCTGACTCTTTGCGACGCCATGAATCGCAGCATGCCAGGTATCCCTGTCCATCACCAACTCCCGGAGTTCACTCAGACTCATGTCCATCGAGTCAGTGATGCCATCCAGCCATCTCATCCTCTGTCGTCCCCTTCTCTTCTTGCCTCCAATCCCTCCCAGCATCAGAGTCTTTTCCAATGAGTCAACTCTTCGCATGAGGTGGCCAAAGTACTGGAGTTTCAGCTTCAGCATCATTCCCTCCAAAGAAATCCCAGGGCTTATCTCCTTCAGAATGGACTGGTTGGATCTCCTTGCAGTCCAAGAGACTCTCAAGAGTCTTCTCCAACACCACAGTTCAAAAGCATCAATTCTTCGGCGCTCAGCTTTCTTCACAGTCCAACTCTCACATCCATACATGACCACTGGAAAAACCATAGCCTTGACTAGATGGACTTTTGTTGGCAAAGTAATGTCTCTGCTTTTCAATATGCTATCTAGGTTGGTCATGACTTTTCTTCCAAGGAGTAAGCGTCTTTTAATTTCATGGCTGCAGTCACCATCTGCAGTGATTTTGGAGCCCCAAAAAATAAAGTCTGACACTGTTTCCACTGTTTCCCCATCTATTTGCCATGAAGTGATGGAACCAGATGCCATGATCTTCGTTTTCTGAATGTTGAGCTTTAAGCCAACTTTTTCACTCTCCTCTTTCATTTTCTTCAAGAGGCTTTTTAGTTCCTCTTCACTTAAATATACACTGTTTATCTAGTCTTGTGACACATGAATAATGGGTTAACTTTGATTGTATCTCTCTTTTACCTTGTCCAGACTAGTTTCAAGGAATCTGGGGAGGTGGGTTTGAGCAAGTACACTCAGGGTATATGGTTTTCACAAAAACTGGTCGGGGTTCTTGGCTAAGAGGAGACTCTGCCTTGGGCCCACTGGTGTAATAAACTGCACTCCACCATCTGCATTGTCCTTCTGAGTGAGTTTGTTTCCCAGAAACAAACTGTGTGGCTACAACAGTTTTATATAATGAGTATTAACCATGATATATCATTAACAAAAATTGTTATCATATAATAAAACATGATCACAATTTTGTGGGAAAAAAGAAAACCATAAAATGTTTCACAAAATTAAGAACATCTTAAAAATGATGATTATAGAAAAAAAAAATAGGCCTTATATCTGTGACAGGGTAGCTTACTGAGATCTCAGTTTGTTTTAGTCTTGAATTTTTCCTTTGTTTCTATTAAAGTAGCTCCTGTATCTGGTCCTTTAATTCAGGGACATTATGAGACCAAAGTGAAATTTCCTGATAATTTGCCTCCTGTCTTTCATTTTCAAAAGCCCAAAATTTTTGAGAAAATTATACTAGAGGATAATGAGGAAAAAAATCAAGCAGCTTTATAGGAGTGAGTAGGAGAAAAGAGGAAAGACAGATGGATGGAGAGGCCCTACTTCTCATCCTTTTAGAGCATTCCAGAGGGGCTTTGGTAAAGAATCCACCTGCAATGCGGGAGACCTGGGCTTGATCCCTGGGTTAAGAAGATCCCCTGGAGAAGGGAAAGGCTACCCACTCCAGTATTCTGGCCTGGAGAATTCCATGGACTGTATAGTCCATGGGGTAGCAAAGAGTCAGGCAAGAGTTGACTTTCACTCACTTGGGGGGACTCCTGACAAGCAGACATGGTGTATGTCAGGAATTGGCAAGCTGCAGCCCATGCACTGGCACTTACTTTTGCAAATAAAAGTGGAGGGGTGGGGGGACACAGCCCTCTGTATTTACTAAAGTAGTGCCTATAGCTGTATACAGTTGCAACTGTAGAATTGAGTAGTTATAACAGAGACCCATGAGACCTATGGCCTGTGGCGTATTTACTGTCTGAAAAAATGTTCTCCTGCTCCCCGTAAATGGTGCCTCCCAGAACTGAGTATAAAACCTGCACAACCATGCAACAGCCCTAAATCTACAGATCCCTAGCAAGGATATCATCCCTGCTGAGGCTGGAAACCACTTCAAATGACGTGGGAGCTTCAGTAGGATCATATTCATGGGCCGTGTGAAAGGAAAATCAAAATGGAGTCAGTATTGCTAAGAGCTCTCTAAATGGAGCCAGGAGGCAACTGAAGAAGTATGACTTAAATATGTCTCAGCCTGGAAAGAATCTGACCTCTTTACCTGATAAAGTTATCCAGGATACCTGCCAGAAATTCAAGACACTTACTGGACCCTTGCTTAAAATAACTCATCACAGTCTATTTATTGGACCCCTAGCCCAAAACAACTTGTGATTCCTTAAGAACAAATATTTTCTGACTGGTATCAAAGCTGATACCAGTCAGATACCATCCAGTCGATATCAGCCAGGCAATGCTTAACTAACAATCTCATGGCTGTTTTTAAACTGTTTTTTATTGGAATATAGTTGCCTTACAGTGTTGTATTAATTTGTCCTTATAAGTCCCCAACCCTTTCTCTTCCTCAGAGCACTCTTTCTGTGTCTCTTGAATTGGAATTCTTAAGACCCCAAATAAACTCTTATTTCCAGCCTCCTGTATTATTTTGGTTAGCAGACTATGTACATTTTAAAAGAGGATAAAAACATGACTCTTGCACAAAAAGAAAATGAACACATCAGTATTTTATTTAGGGGTTTCCCTGGTGGTTTAGATAGTAAAGAATGAACCAGTAAGCTATATAAAAATGGTTCAAATGAAAATTGGGCTTTCAGAGATTTATATTCTGTCAAAACTCATTTTCATAGTCATGTACAGGAGTCATTTGCTTAGCTGTGCATACAAGTATGCACAATAATAATTTTCATTATTATTATTGTCCTACAAGTTAACTTCTATCTTAATGGAATTGTAAGATAACCTAGTCAAAGACAACCAAAAGCAGAGACAACCCACATAAATGAGCTTGCCAGAAAGCCTACTGCACTGCAGAGGTTTGCATAGTTTTCTCCTTTGGGACTGAAGACCACAGACAAGCCCCACAAATATTTTGCTTTTATTATTATTACTCTTAGGACCTACAGATGACCCCACAGAAGCTGGATAATGACTGAAATTAAATGATTTGCCAAACAAGTAATAGGTCTCAGATTCAGAATACCATTGATTTAAAGAAAATAAATTATATTGTTATCTTATACTTCTGAGTGTCTGAAATAAAATTCAGATCTCTTGTATTCAAATTCCTTGAGAACAGAGACCCTGTCTGATCTACTTCTGTTTTTTCAGACCTGAAAATGGATAAACAGGTGACTGGCAAATATTTGCTAAGTGGATAAAACGAATGCAAAGGAACAAAAGAAAAGTGTATATTTCACAGTTAAACATCATTGAGGAAAAAACTTCAAACTATGGACTATCTCGCATGTGTATTGTGCAAATTCTTACCCAGTTTCACTATTTCATGTGGGTGAGAAATAACAAGAAAAATCTGATATAGAAGCTCAGAAGTTGTAGAGTGAGTCTTGGATCTGCCTGTTTTCTAAGAAAACCGAGAAAGGAAAGAGCATCAAGCATGAAATTACTTTCTCTTACAGGAAAAATTTTGTGCTTCACTGGAAGGCTACGCATTGTCTGGCATCTAGGGACCACTCTCAGGATTATCTGATTTGACTTAGCAGCAGCAGCAGCAGCAGCCGTCTTTTATTGTCCCTGAGCGCTTTTGCAACTGTGTAAATTGAAGATAAGAAGTAACAATGTAAAATAATTCTTGTCTATTAACATACAAATTGAGTCTTGTTCAGTAGATGTTCAACTGATTCACCTTCCCCAGGTGACACAGTGGGGAAGAATCCGCCTGCCAATGTAGGAGACGTAGGAGATGCAAATTCTTTCCTTGGATAGGGACCTGAAGTAGGAAATGGCAACCCACTCCAATATTCTTGCTTTGAGAATCCCATGGACAGAGGAACCTGGCAGTCTACAGTCCATGGGGTCGAAAAGACTAGGACATGACTGAGTGACTAAGCGCACATTCACACACACACACACATACCCCTGTGGGAAAATCAATTTTGCCTCTATGTACACATTCATTTCCATATTCCTGATGTATAAATGTGTCTGTTTCTTCAGATTTTCTTGAATGAGTTATGACATATGTCCAGTATCATCACTGTTAGTACATAGGTTTGGAGGTCCCCAGAGAAAGAGAAGCAGGAATAGCTTTCTTGACATAAGAGGATCCATTTTGGCCTAAGCTGTTTTTGTGATCTAAGTCTGGCCACAATGCTTGCCCTTGAGCAAGTCTCAGTAATTAGGTGTTCTTAAGGGAAGTAAGGGAATATAGGAGCAAAGGAAAAGCAGTCAACCATAGTTCAGCAATAAAACAGTCCTAGTTCCTCAAGGAATATACATAACAATCTGATACAGGTCTTTTGAGTTCTGCAGAACTAAGGCCCCCAGTCAAATGAAGGATGGAAGGATGATGTTGACCAGATTTCAACCAACTGAAGCTTGGACTTTATAGTCCTTTGCCCCAATTCTATGCTAAATTCTCCTCTGCTCAAGCCCCTTCATTAATATGCACATACCCTTAGCTTAAAACGTCCCTAATTTTGCTGCTTAGAGAGACACTTCTTTGGGAAAGACCCCTGATGTTCTCCTTACCTGATGCAAGTAATAATAAATCCTCCCTTCTCCCAGTCTTCAGCTTAGTGATGTCTGTTGGCTCAGAATCTGCCAAGAAGCAAATCCACCTTTCAGATAACATTATTGGTTAACGTGTAGAATAAAATCTTTAACAACTATTCGTTTTTATCTCTTTGAGAGTCTTGGTTTTTAACTTTTCTTTAGTTTTTGACACTCTCCACAATAGTATTAGTTTTAGAAGGGAGTAAATATGCAATTCAAAGAGGAGAGGGAAAACATTGGAAAAACAACACCAAGGTTTCAAACTTAATTGGGAGTTGAGTTTGAAATAATTATTAGTGTACTATAAGGATGAATTTAAATATTTATGCACATAATACATGATGCAGGCCCTTTAGGATAGCAAGGATAGTCAAGTAATACCCTGAAAACAGTGTGTAAACACTTTAATTATTCACCTATTGCCTTCATCAAAATGTCCAGATGAATGATAAGAGGAATCTGATCCAAACATCAATTTCTTTTTTCTCCCATATTTACATATTTCCTACTTCTTCCTTATGTCAAATATCAATGCAAAAAGCATGCCAGTGTTAATACGTGTAGAAGTTGTAGGGCTCAGTTAGCCTCTTTGAGTCTAATAAGGCACCTCCTCTGGGCTTTCCCAGGTGAGTCATTAGAATAGTCTACTTCCTCCAGGGTTTTCTGACTTAACATTTCTCAGAAAACAGAAATCAGTGGGATAGGTTCAACTTTAGGTCACAAAGATCTTTACTAAGTCAACTGAATCTGATACCAGATACCTATTATTTCTCAATTCTGCAGTACATCTGCACTGGGGATGATTCTCTGGGGAGACTAAGAGGAGGGTCTGCAGGGATAAATACTGAAAGAACTTCCTCCTAAACTATAATTAGTTAGGCTCTGTAGAAAATAATACACATGCTGGGAGAGAAATGCTCTTTTGATTTAAAAAAACAAAAAGCAGTGTCTCCCCAGACACCAGGGTATTGTTTGGGGAAGAAATTTTCAGGACTGAATATGTGAAAAAAAAAAAATAAAGGATGATTTCCTTGGGGATTTTTTTCAGGCTCTAAAAATAATGTGATATGTGTAAGAAAATACCAGTGTTCCCTTAAAACACAGAAACAAACATCTTAGTTGATTACTTCTTTTTAAAGCAGCTTTGGTGGGGAAAAAATAGTTACAGGCTTTCACCAGTAGAGGGGAATACTGTCCTAGGAAAAAGCACAGAATCTCTTCATGTTCATAGTTTTCACCTTCATTCTCATATTATTCTTCTACAGTATAAGTAAGAGATGAAGGTTTCTAGCTTGTTTTTCTCATTTATTAAATATTTAATTGCAGAGGCTAGTGCATAACTGTTTTGTGGGAACAGAAAGGAGAATGTGGGAAGCTGTGAGACTTGAGAAGGGTCATCCCAGGAGCTCAGACATTAGACCTTTGAGGCTAAGTTACAAAGCAGCTCCGCATCTGAAGGAAGAGCTTGCCTTACTTGTGCACAACTCACTCTTCCCTCAAATGCCCCAATGCAAAGTTTGTTCCAGAATCTGCATAGTTTTTCATTGGCCTCTCCCAGTGGGAGACTAATAGTCATTGTCAATCAATAGAAACTTCCAAGGGACAGACCTTTATAATTTGTCCTTCAGGAACTATAAATTTTTAATGTTTTGCTGTTTTCCACTTAACATCATCATGTCTTACATGATGCTTTCTGTTCCAGCATTTCTAATACTGCCAAACATTAAGAAGTTGATTTAATGAAGGGAAGTTGTACCATATAGTGGGATTACACAAGAAGTGTCATGGTGCTGAAGGAATGAGAGGGTCCATTAGCTTGCAAGATCCTGAGACTGAAAAAGCTCCCTGCCAGATCAGTTTTAAAACCCCTCTCATAATCAGAGCAAGGCAGAGGCATCGGGAAAGGAAAGTGGAGTCTCTTCAACAGAACACCATGATGTTCTCAGGTTATAGCACCATGATAGCACCCTCAGGTTAGGGAGAGATGCTGAAGTCTCATGTTATCCAGCCATCTTCAGAGCTGAAAGAAAAAGAAGGATGGAAGCAGGAAGAGAGGAAGGAAGGGAGGGAAGAAATGAGAAAAGGAAAAAAGAAACAACAGAAAGCTATCAGGTTGGAAACTCTTAGAGAGGAGGAACTGGTCTAAAACCAAAACTCATTGTATATTCTTCATTTTTTGTTGTATATAAATATCATGTAAGAATTCAGGTCCAATTGCAAGACAGAAACCACACAGTGATTTTTTTAATTGAAGTATAATTGATATACATCATATACATTATAATATATGATCACATATATATAACTGATTTACAATACTGTGTTAGTTTCAGGTATACAGCAAAGTGATTCAGATATATTTTTTCCAGATTCTTTTCCATTATAGGTTTGTATAAGATTTTGTATATAGCTTCCTGTACTATACAGTAAGTCCTTGTTATTTATCTATTTTATATATAATAGTATGTATCTGTTAATCCCAAACTCCTGATTTTATCCTTCCCCCTGCTTCCCCAGTAACCATAAGCTCCCATAACTTGCTTTCTAGGTCTATGAGTCAGTTTGTTTTATAAATAAGATCATTTGTATCATTTTTTTTAGATTCCGTGTATAAGTGAAAGATGATATTTACCTTTGTCTGACTTACTTCACTTAGTCTGATGATCTCTAGGTCCATCCATGTTGCTGCAAATGGCATCATTTCATCTCTTTTTATAACTCTATAGTGGTCCATTGTATATATGTACCACAACTTCTTTATCTATTCACCTGTCATCCCTTTAGGTTGCTTCCACACCTTGGCTCTTGTAAATAGTCCTGCTATGAACATAGGGATGTGTGTATCTTTTCAAATTATGGTTTTCTCTGCATATATGCCCAAAAGTGGGATTGCTGGGTCATATGGCAATTATTTTTAGTCTTTTAAGGAACCTCCGTACTGTTTTCCATGGTGGATATACCAATTTACATTCCCACCACGGTGTAGGGGAGTTCCCCTTTCTCCACACCCTCTCCAGCATTTCCTACTTGTAGACTTTTTGATGATGGCCATTCTGACCAGAGGGGCATCCCAGGTGGCACTAGTGGTAAAGAAACTGCTTGCCAATGCAGGAATCGTAAGACAAGCAGGTTCAATCCCTGAGTTGGGAAAATCCCCTGGAGGAGGGCATGGCAACCCACTCCAGTATTCTTGCCTGGAAAATCCCATGGACAGAGGAGCCCGGCAGGCTACAGTCCATAGGGTTGCAAAGCTTTGGACACAACTGAAGCAACTTAGCACACACGCATTCTAACCAGTGTAAGGTGATCCACAAATATACGATTCATGTATATCATATATCATATATATCATGTATATCATATATCATGTATATCATTGATACACAAATCATGTAGATACACAAATCGTTTCCGTTTTTATTTATGTTTCTCTAATAATGAGCAATGCTGAATATCTTCATGTTCCTATTGGCCATCTGTATGTACTTGGAGAAATACCTGTTTAAGTCCTATACCCATTTTTTTCATTGGATTGTTTGGGGATTTGCGGTTTTTTTTTTTTTTTTCCTTATTGAGTTGTATGAGCTGTTTGTATATTTTGGAAATTAACCTCTTGCCTGTCACATCATTTGAGAATATTTCCTCCCATTCCATAGGTTGACTTTTCATTTTGTTTATGGTCTCCTTTGCTAAGTAAAGTTTATGAATTTGACTATATCCCATTTGTTTATTTTTGCCTTTATTTCTATTGCCTTGGGAGACTGACCTAAGAATACATTGCTACAGTTCATGTCAGAGAATGTTTTGCCTGTTTCTCTTCTAAGAGTTTTATGGTATTGTGTCTTATATTTAAGTCTTTAACCCATTTTGAGTTTATTTTTGTGTATGGTGTGAGGCAGTGTTCTGACTTCATTGATTTACACACAGTGATTTAAACAATGGAAGTTTAATATTAAAGGATTATGAAACTATAACCAAAGAGTAACCATAAGGTATTATGAAAACTATATATAGTGTCCGAAGGCTGAGACTGAGAGTTCCCAAGGAAGGCCAAATTTGGAAGAACGACTTCCTCCCCAAGGCTAAGTTCATACCTCACTGGAGAAGGTGAGGTTGCATCCCACAGTGTGCCAGAGAAGTTTTCTGGTTTTCCTGGACCAGGTCTGATCTGCTCTAAGTGGGCAAACAAGAAAGCAACCTTCGGGGAGTGCAGACTTGTCCCACTTGGCACACTGACATGCAGAGAGAGGAGAGCCCTCCAGGCACAGGCAGAGTATAGGTGAGCCTCAGCTAGTGACCAGGGACTGGAGTGCGCTGAGCGAGTGAAGGTGCCTATGGAGGCAGGAGACCTGTAGTGTACAGCATCTAGATGGGCTGGAGCTGCGAGGATTTGGAAGTGTCACACATTCTGGGTTCTTGGCTGGGGCAGATCACAACCCTGTTTTCAAACACACACTCCTGAGTTTGCACCCTCTGATGACAGCAGATTCCCCCTTCAGCCTGCTACATCCTTCTAGTGTCCTCTACTGAAAAAGCCTGCTGTAAAGGCGAGATGCTCACAGAATTCCATCCTTGATGACAGAGCAGATATTGGAGTATAAATTTGGACCTGAGAGGCAATAAATTGATAAGTAGTACACATTTTCACTTTTCACTTTCATGCATTGGAGAAGGAAATGGCAACCCACTCCAGTGTTCTTGCCTGGAGAATCCCAGGGACGGGGGAGCCCAGTGGGCTGCCGTCTATGGAGTCGGACACGACTGAAGTGACTTAGCAGCAGCAGCAGCACATATAAATAAGAAGCTATATGTGATTAAAACCAAATATGGATGTAATGATTTTCAAAAATGTTTTTGTATTTCTAAAGTTCTCAAATCAAGAGCCTCTCCAGGTATTGGTTAAGTAGATTCTGGGACTGGATGGACCCTAACTGATCATTAAGATTCTGGAATCTAGAGTATCAAGTAAGTAGTCCCACAGCCATCTAGGTAAGGGAGCTCCATGACACTTTCATAATATCTAATGTCATTAAAAAAAAAAAACTCTGTGAGGCAATTATTAAAATCCTTCTATTGCACATAAGAGAGGCTAGTGAGGATCAGGGAAACTTAAGTACATCATGATAAAGATAGAAAACTTCTCATCATTCAAGAGTTAAAAGGGCTTCAAAATACTTTAAGCATTTATTTCTGTTTGTTATAAAAATTAAAGACTTTCTAAACATGAGGAGATAAAATAATCCAGGACTAAAGTCACAAGAAATAATCAATAGAGAGACAGTCTGGTAAGGTGAGAGCGCTGATTCTGGAAGCAGATTGCTGGGGTTGGAATCAGGGCTCTGTCACTAGTGATGAAATGTTAAATGATCAAACACTTTACATCTGGCATTTAGATATTTTAAGGTAAACACACTCACTTCTGAATATTTCTACTCACTCTAATAATACAGTTGTTGCAGCTGGAAATTTCTTGGTGTGTCTGCAACTATAATAAGATACTTTTCTACTTTGAATTTCTATTGAATAATAACACAATTCCACACACTGCTTGTGAAAAATAATTGGAGTTGGTCATGTTTTCTTTCTTAGGCAGCTTCATTTCCTAGGGGGCAAATGAGTGGAATATAGGTCCTGCCCTTAATTTTCTTAGTCCAACATGCTTGAAATGATTGCATAGTCTTCTGTTCTACTATAACAGTCCATCAACTGTCTCATTCCTTATTCTGTAAGAATATTAAAAATCAGTATTTTTTTCTCATGCACATCTGTACATATATTCTTGTTCATTCCTGTTTTTCAATTTCCCCCTAAAATTCCAACCTCTTAAATTTTTTTTAATTCTTCCCACTTATTTTATATCCTAATAAGAGTATATATTAATAACCTAATGCACATTATACTTATTAAGTTTGATTTATTTCCACATTGTGAGGAAGATATAAAAATATATATGTATTTAATTTTGTTTCATTCAAACTGCTTATCTCAGGGATCATTCTTTGGGGTAATTAGTGGATATTCCCTGTATATGTAACCCTGATGAATACATAACAGATACTAAAATAGGAAGCCCAAATCTAAGACCCTACTATTCAGGTATTCAAGTGCCATTAGTTTATCCAAATAGTAAATTTCAATAAATGGTATCCATTATTATTTCAGGGACTCAAACTCTAGCCAAAGACACGGCTGGGGTGGGTTTTCAGACAGGAGACACAGTTACTCTATTTGAGCATGTTCTTTATTTTCTGCACATTTGTAAAGAAAATACATTAGCCTGACTGTTGTTAAACCATGATAAAAAGGCATTAGAGGAAAATGTGTGAAAGCAGGACTCCAACCAAGTAGAAGAGAGAGTCAGATTGTCATGTTTTTGTGTCATCATTGTTGATTTGCTGTTGATTTTAGAAGCTTGCTGCCCATCCACCCACCAAGGCTTGGTTTCCCTCTCACTCCCCCCACTCCCATTTTCCTCAGTGGAGAATCCTTCCCCAGAAGTGAGAACCACGCTACACTTCTGCCTCCAATTGGCCTTGCCTAAGAGCTCCCTCCGGAGAAGGCAGTGGCACCCCACTCTAGTACTTTTGCCTAGAAAATCCCATGGACGGAGGAGCCTGGTAGGCTGAAGTCCATGGGGTCGCTAGAGTTGGACACGACTGAGCGACTTCCCTTTCACTTTTCACTTTCATGCATTGGAGAAGGAAATGGCAACCCAATCCAGTGTTCTTGCCTGGAGAATCCCAGGGACGGGAGCCTGGTGGGCTGCCATCTATGGGGTCGCACAGAGTCGGACACGACTGAAGCGACTTAGCAGCAGCAGCAGCAGCAAGAGCTCCCTCAGAGAAGGCAATGGCACCCCACTCCAGTACTCTTGCCTGGAAAATCCCATGGATGGAGGAGCCTGGTGGGCTGCAGTCCATGGGGTCGCTAGAGTCGGACACGACTGAGCGACTTCCCTTTCACTTTTCACTTTCATGCATTGGAGAAGGAAATGGCAACCCACTCCAGTGTTCTTGCCTGAAGAACCCCAGGGACGGGGAAGCCTGGTGGGCTGCTGTCGATGGGGTCGCACAGAGTCGGACACGACTGAAACAACTTAGCAGCAGGAGCAGCAAGAGCTCCCTGGTAGCTCAGCTGGTAAAGAATCCGCCTGCAATGCAGGAGACCTGGGTTTGATTGATCCCTGGATTGGGAAGATCCCCTGAAAAAGGGAAAGGCAACCCACTCCAGTATTCTTCCCTGGAGAATCCCATGGACAGAGGAGCCTGGAGGGCTATAGTTCATGGAGTCACAAAAGAGTCGGACATGACTGAGCGACTTTCACTTCATTTCAAGAGTCTAAATAAAAGTCTCACAACTATTATGCATCAAAACAAGACCCAACCTCAGTTCCCATTGGCTTCAGGGTTCTCTACCACATAAATGCCCAGGGTGTGGGCGAATAGCACCTCAATCCATTTTCTGGTATTCCAAAATCCAAAGCCTCTGAAAACTGTCAATTTTTCTAAGTTTATAATAAACTCATTTGGTAGCAAATCCAACCTGAACTGAAGTGAGAATATCTACTGGCTTTATTTGCCCCACTTGGTGTGAATGTTCATACATTTCCTGAGAGAAGTGTTGATGTGTTTCATCACTGTTCTCAGCCCCTTGCTGCGGGCGTATATTGAGACACTGTGGAAGCAGGGCGGTCACTCGGGGCCT
The DNA here is from genome assembly GCF_029378745.1 of Bos indicus. NCBI lineage: Eukaryota > Metazoa > Chordata > Mammalia > Artiodactyla > Bovidae > Bos > Bos indicus. Next base: position 44,026,778 of record NC_091760.1, on the reverse strand, counting down.
CAGACTTACAAAGGCCTGCACCTGGAGTAAAGCTCTGCTCTCACTATCCTGAAATCTTTAATAATTTTTGAACAAGAGGTCATGCAGTTTTCATTTTGCACAGGACCTTGCAAATTATATAGCTGGTCCTGAGTATAAGCACTGAAGCATCTTTCTAAAATCTGAAAAGTTATGAATTATAAAACATTTCTGACTCTGAGGGCTTTTGTTAAGGCACCTGAGCTGCTATGCTACCAGTATTGCTGTTATTATTACTGACACAAGGGATTGAATGCCTCCTATAGGCAGGTGATCTTCTAAGCACTTTCACATGTTAAATATAATCTTGTGAGTACATAGTACTTTCTTCATTTAAAACAACTGAGTAGAAATTCAATCTGACGTGTTTATAGTCACCCAGATATAAATGGCAGAGGTGGAATTCAAACTAAGGCAGTGGACCTCAACTTTTCAGCTGAGGGACTGGCTTTCTGGAAGACAATTTTTCTTTCAGAGTGGGGTTGTGGATGCTTTCAGGATGATTCAAGCGCATTACATTCCTTGTGCACTTTCAGTTCAGTCCAGTCGCTCAGTCGTGTCCAACTCCTTGCAACCCCATGGACTGCGGTACGCCAGGCTTCCCTGTCCATCACCAACTCCCGGAGCTTGCTCAAACTCACGTCCACTGAGTCGGTGATGCCATCCAACCATCTCATCCTCTGTCGACCCCTTCTCCTCCTGCCTTTGATTTTTCCAGCATCAGGGTCTTTTCAAATGAGTCAGCTCTTCACATCAGATGGCGAAAGTATTGGAGTTTCAGCTTCAGCATCAGTCCTACTAATGAATATTCAGGACTGATTTCCTTTAGGATTGACTGGTTTTATCTCCTTACAGTCCAAGGGACTCTCAAGAGTCTTCTCCAACACCAAGTTCAAAAGCATCAATTCTTTGGCGCTCAGCTTTCTTCACAGTCCAACTCTCACATCCATACATGACCACTGGAGAAACCATAGCTTTGATTAGACAGACCTTTGTTGGCAAAGTAATGTCTCTGCTTTTTAATATGCTCTCTAGGTTGGTCATAGCTTTTCTTCCAAGGAGTAAGCATCTTTTATTTCATGACTGTAGTCACCATCAGCGTGATTTTGGAGCCCCCAAAAATAGTCTCTCACTGTTTCCATTGTTTCCCCATCTATTTGCCATGAAATGATGGGACTGGATTCTATGATTTTAGTTTTTTGAATGTTGAATTTTAAGCCAGCCTTTTCATTCTCCTCTTTCACTTTCATCAAGAGGCTCTTTAGTTCTTCTTCACTTTCTGCCATAAGAGTGGTGTCATTTGCATATCTGAGGTTATTGATATTTCTCCCAGCAATCTTGATTCCAGCTTGTCCTTCATCCAGCCTGGCATGTCGCATGATGTACTCTGCATATAAGTTTAAAAAGCAGGGTGACAATATACAGCCTTGACATACTCCTTTCCCTATTTGGAACCAATCTGTTGTCTCATGTCTAGTTCTAACTGTTGCTTCTTGACCTGCATACAGATTTCTCAGAAGGCAGGTAAGGTGGTTTGGTATTCCCATCTCTTGAAGAATTTTACACAGTTTGTTGTGACCTTTACAAAGGCTTTGGCATAATCAATAAACCAGAAGTAGATATTTTTCTGGTATTCTCTTGCTTTTTTGATGATCCAGTGGATGTTGGCAATTTGATCTCTGGTTCCTCTGCCTTTTCCGAGTTGTGCACTTTATTTCTAATCTAGTGCTGCCACTGATCTGACAGGAGGTACCGGTCCATGGCCTAGAGTTTGGGGACACCTGAACTAAGGTCTGATTCTGAAATCCTTGTAAGAACACTTAGTATTCTTGGAGAGAGGTACTTTGAAAGTGTTAGGATGAGACTGGCATATGAGATTGCCAATATTCATTTCTTTTGATGTAGGAAAACAGCATTTTCTTCTGGCTTTGCCTAACAGATATGAAGGACTACTTGTAAAACATAAGCTTCCTCTACTTCATCTATTTATTTTTAGTCTGAAACCATGATTAAGCTAGTATTTCTGCAAAAATAAATAAAAGATTGCAGTGAAGTCAGAAGAAAAATTTATGTAGTGTAATTTAAACCCAGTTGCATGTCTCATCCTGTCTCACCAGAGATGACATCACTGCTCCTAAATGGGGAGGGCTGGTCACAGGGGAGACCCTGTTTTTATTGTGATCAGCTGCAGACCATCAGCAACGATGACCTCATCTGCAGCTGAGGAGGTTTGACCTTTGCCCCCTTAGGCATGTGAAGCAGAAAAAAACGCTTCACAGGCCAAGGAATGTAAAACAGACAAGCATCCTTCAGCTTGGCAGAGTTTATCAAGCAAATGTTAAGTGCAAATGGTCAGACTTGGACACGATGTAAAAGCAATTAAGAGAAAAAAAAAAAACTGTGAGCAGCCTGGGAGTTGGGTGGGTCCTTTGACGTTTCTTGGAAATATTAAAAAAATATATTTTTCATTTTACAATAGTAAAAGATAAAGGAGATTTTTTAAAAACTGTGCTTGTATGGAATTTTCCATAAAGAGATGGTAGAATTTAAATTCTTTTTGTTATCAGTTTCCATGAGAATATCTTAGACCTAATCAAATCAATTTGGTCTGCCAATGGATAGGTTAATTGCCTACCTTAAAAAAAAAATTGTAAGACATGCTCTTTAGCTAAATTCTTTTAAACTTTTTAGTTTTTATTGGGGTATAGCTGATTAACAGTGTTGTGACAGTTTCAGGTGAACGGCAGAGACTCAGCCATACACATCCATTCTCCTCCAAACCCTCTTCCCATCCAGGCTGCCACAGAACAGTGAGCTGAGTTCCATGTGCCTTAAAGTAGGTCCTTGTTGGTTATCCATTTAAAATATAGCAGTGTGTAGAGGCAAGCTTAAGTTCATTCTCTAATTCTGTGTGTCTCTTTCTGTTTTGTAAGTTCCTTTATATCAGTTCTGTTTAGATTCCACATTTAAGGAATGCCATACGATATTTCTCCTCTCTCTGACTTCACTCAGTATGACAATCTCTAGGTCCATCCATGTTTCAGCTAAATTTTTTAACTGTTGCAGTGATAGTGAAGATTCCGTAACAAGGGCGTGGGTTAGACACTCACACACATCCAGTAATGTGTGGACATTCACTGGGGACACTCTACTGAATATTCTTTTCCCGTCCTGCCTGCTTCCACTGAACAGCTCACAGGCAGACCAGTTCCAATGTAACAGTTCCTTCTATTCAAAAACTCCTTAATAACCAGAAATTGTTTAATATTTTAGGATTTTTGGCATGTATCCTTTAATGTAGCATTCATGTGCACCATGAGTGGAAACTCTGAAAGTCAGTTTAAAAAGATGGGTGAAATTGTTAGGTCAAAATAGATTGTTCCCATCTCCTGGCTGATTGTTAATCAATATCTTCTAAATCAAACAGCCTGTGGGAAGCAGATTTTTTGTGTGTTTCACTTGCAACTAAATTGGAGAGATGGAAGCCTTCCAAAAGAGTTCTGAAATCTGAAACATGAGAAATATTTCATTCAGGTAAAGAAGGCAGTTCATTATCCTAATTTTAAGCTGGGCAGTTACCCAATGAACAGGCCAAGTCCTTTATGTGTCCTGAGTGAGCTTTATCTGACCCACTGCTTCCCACTCTCCGAATGAAATGTAGCTCATTCCCTCAAGCTGAGAATCTGAGAAGACCAATTGCTTTAAAAGATGTGAGGAAAATTGCTGATGATTTAGGTGAAAATTCTGGGGAAATCTTCACATTCTCTTTTAAAAAGGGGGAAACTTATGGGAAAAACAATATAGCAGAAAGAGTCTTTAGACCCGGATTTCTCAAGTCAAAAAGCATCTGCTCATTTAGGTGGTTAGCATTGTAAGGATCCCCTCCAGTATTCTTTTTGTGGTGCTGGTGATGATCATTTTAATGTTTGTCTGATATATTTCTATTTACTAAAATTCTGTTGAAAGTGAGATGTTAGATTTCAAAAAATGTTCTTCTCTTCCAGCAATTAGAATTTCAGAGAGTTTTCCTTGGTTATCCCTCAGGACCCCAGAAAAAAATAGTCAATTTACCATCTGGGTCCAAAAGACCCTTTTAATTTGCATAGTTAAATTGTATTTATAATTCATTTTTAATACTTACAGAGGTAAACATGAAGAGATAGTGTAAAATTTATTATAGAGAAAGAAGTTCATAAAAGTATTATACCGTAGTGTCTTTTCTTTTCCACTCTGTAAAGGTTATTGCATTCATAACTGGATGACGTGAACGGATATAAATTGTGATTTATCCATATGATAGAATACTATTCAGTATGAAAAGGATACATCCGACAACATGAACATATCTCAGAAAAATTATGCTGAGTAAAAGAAACCAGACCAAGAAAATAATACATTCTGTATGACTCTGCCAGTTATATAAAATTCGTAGTAAATGGACACTAATCTGTACTGACACAAAGCAGATCAGCGGTTGCCTGAGGGTGCCGGAGGAGGCAGGGAGGGAGGTGAGGGAGGGATCACGAAAGAGCAAAAGAGACTCTTGGGGTTGCAGAATATGTTCATCATCTTGATTGTGGTGAAGGCTTCACGAGTGTACACACATGTCAAAACTTATCAAGTTGTACACTTTACGTGCAGTTTGTCACATCAAAATAAAGTTGCTAAATTTCATCAACGAAATTAGGCATGAAAAAGCAAAGGGTTAGGTCATGAAAAAAAACAAGGATTTGCAATCAGTATTCTTGCCTGGAGAATCCCATGGACAGAGAAGCCTGGTAGGCTACAGTCTACGGGGTCGCAAAGAGTCGAACACGACTGAGCGACTTCACCTTCACCTTCACCTCCTGACACTAAAGCCTGCAAAGAACAAAGGGATAACTCTGCCAAATGAAATGCTTGCTAGTTAGAGGGGACACCTTGCCTGGGCAAGATTGCTTGCAGATTAGGATCATGGGTCAAGGATACTTCAATAGGGAAGTCTTCTAGGGAAGGACTGTCAGCAGGGAATTTAACTGGAGGGCCTGTTCTGTCTTCCTTTCTTTTTTTTTTTTTTTTTTTGTTAGTAATTTTATTTATTTATTTTTGGCTGTGCTGGGTCTTCGCTGCTGAGCAGGCGTCTCTCTAGTTGTGATGAGAGGGGGTGATTCTCTATTGCAGTGCACCAGTGGTTCTAGGGCATGCAGGCTCAACAGTTGTGGTTCCTGGGCTTAGCTGCCCCTCAGCATGTGGAATCTTCCCAGACCAGGGATCAAACCCACATCTCCTGCATTGATAGGTGGATTTTTTTTTTTTTTAATCAGTTAGCCACCTTGGAAGCCCAGGACCTGTCTTAAGTTTTCTCTGTGAGACCTCTAAGATCATAAGAGTGACCTTAATTTATCAGAGAAAAATAAATATGGGTAAATTCATGTGGCTTTCCTCGGCCAATGTATAGCTGTTTAGCAAGAAAGTCTTAACAGATCAACAAATAAACAAATACCATAATCTTGGAAAATTCTGGGAACATATTCATGTTCTCTTTTAAATATAGGAAAACCACTGGAAAAAAATAATATACCAGGATGACTGTTTAGACCAGGGTAAATAATGCATAAATTAACTTAATCATAATTCTCCTTTTGTTAAAAATGACAGTAGGTAGAAGTTCTAATCCTAAAAAGCACTGTAAATGTTTGGAGAAGGCCTCTAAATGTGGATTCATCAAAGCAACATTTGTATCCAGGACCACTGATAAAAGATATATTGTATATGTGATCATTTCAGACCCTTCCACAGTGCAGAGAAAAGAGTCATTTGCATGCTAATGTATGCAAAAAGATAAGTAATTCCTCCCCTTCTTCTCCTGCTAAATACTAATCACAAAGCTTAGATTGAATGTCAGTCTCTGAAAGCTGGTACTAAAAGTCATTGCTGGGGAAGAGAAAAGCTTTATGTGTCTAGCTAGACCCACAAAGCCAAGGTTTTAGTCAAATACAAGGCTTACATTCCAGCTGTGCAATCATCTCCCTCTGTGACCTCAGACAAATGATTATACTTCCACATTCCTATTTCTTCATCTTAAAAAAATGTCAAAGCTTGGTGGAGGGGAGAAGAATCTCAGTGTTCATACTCAAACTATAGATCAAACTGTTATAATTGAACCCACAACATAACTTAGTCCCACAAACCTAGAGTAGATGCCATAATGTTATAGCATTTGTCACTTAAAATCTGCTTATATTCCAGCTGTACAGACACAAAGGTGATGTACTATTTAACCAGTAAAATAAATCCTATTAGAGTGTACTACCAGTGTTGTTCTTTCCCTGCATTCTTTTAACTCCCTTAAAACAAAAGTGTTCTTCTGGGAAACATGAAAAAGACTGAATATACAGGATGTGAAACTCTTTTTGAAGAGTAAGTTCAGTTTTAATCAAAACCCCATTCTACTTTTAATATTATCCTTCATCTGAGAATGTGAAGAAAAACTTACTTGGATTATGCTCTTAGATGAATAAGAGAAAATGGTTTCTAGCCCTGGTTCTGCGAATAACCAGGTATGTGACCTCGGAAAAATAGGCTGATATATAGAAGAAAGGGCTTCCCTCATAGCTCAGTTGGTCAAGAATCGACCTGCAATGCAGGAGACCCCGGTTCGATTCCTGGGTCAGGAAGATCCACTGGAGAAGGGATAGGCTACCCACTCCAATATTCTTGGAGTATCCTGGTGGCTCAGCTGGTAAAGAATCCGCCTGCAATGTGGCAGACCTGGGTTCAATCCTTGGGTTGGGAAGATCCCCTGCAGAAGGGAAAGGCTACCCACTCCAGTATTCTGGCCTAGAGAGTTCCTTGGATTGTACAGTCCATGGGGTCACAAAGAGTCAGACAGGACTGAGGGACTTTCACTTTATAGGAGAAAATATTATATAACCATTACATACATTTGGGAGGCTTTATAATAACATTGAAAATAATTATAATAAGTTAAAAAGCCATTAAAAGGTTTTTTTTGTGCTTTTAATAACTTACGAAAGTAGTCAAATAATATTAAGTGAAGAGGCAAGAAAAGGTATACTAATTATATGTTCAGTATGATCTCAGCTGCCAAGACCAAAAAGAAATCCAACAAAATGTCAGCAGTAGTTGTCTTATTTATTGTGGTGGAATTGTAAATGATGTTTTTCTCTTCTCTCAACTTTTCTACAGAATATTCTCTAATACCATATATTATCTTATAATTAGAAACCAACAAACTATAAAAGAAAAAAGAAAATAAATTACCCCGATGCAAAGAAACTACTTTAGCTTTCATCCGTTAATCCTGCAAGCAGTAGTGACAGTTATTCCTAAGAATGCTTGATAAACTTACACATCCCCAGCATTCTCAGAGTCAAAAGATTAGTGATACCCCACACCTGGCAAACATTGATTTACTGGTATTGCTGAATTTCTCTGCTCATTACTGGAGTCAAGTGATGTATAATCAGGGTTGGCAGTGAGGGAATAATTGCTTTTGCCACAAACCGGGACGCCATCGACCCCACTGGAAGAGGGGATGGATGGTGGGCAGCTGTGATGCACTGGGAAACACCTTATTAATGGAGCCACAGAATAACTTCCAAATGAGCATAAGTCATGCCTAGCAAATGTGTCAGCAAACCTCTGTGGCTTTATTGCTCAACCCTCTTCCTAGAGGAAACCACTTCCCTCTCCCACAGAGGAGTCATGGCCAGTTCTGGAGCTGCCACAACTGCACACATGCTCCAGAAGGCCTCGCCAGTGTCTTTCTGAAATGTACAAGCAAAGCTCTTTCCTAGTGCAACTGTCACATCCCCAGTCAATCTATATTTATCAAGCACCAAGTATTTGCTGGGCTTCACTGGCTCAGACAGTAAAGAATCCACCTGCAGTGCAGAAGACCCGGGTTTGATCCCCGGGTCAGGAAGATCCCCTGGGGAAGGTAATGGCAACTCACTCCAGTGTTCTTGCCTGGAGAATCCCATGGACAGAGGAGCCTGGCGGGCTGCAAAGAGCCTGACACAACTGAGCGACTAACACTTTCATTTTCAAGTATGTGCTAAACCCAGGAGACAAAAATATCTCCTCGTTTAAACATGAAAGTTTAAAACAAGCCAAATTTGACTTACTCTGGCATAGCAGTATCTTGAAGTTATAACTTGGAGTTTGCCTCAAGGCATTAAAAAGAGGTTCGTTTTATTTTATTTTGGTTATTTATTTTTGTTCTTTCTTATATTTTCAGTATGTAATCTTCTCATCAAAAGTTGCATTTCAGAGTCAAGAAGAGCTGGGCTTCAATCCTGAAAGAAAAAATATTAATAGTTTGCCCTGATTAATTTAGGTAACTTTTCTGAGCTTTGATTACTTATCTGCAATGGACCTAAGAAGACGGATGACATTTAAAATCCCTGCAGCAGATCATTGCAGTTCTCAATACATGCTACTTGCCTACACTGTTAGCAACATATATCTGTTAATACAGTTAAACATAATAGTAAAGGCATATTCCAACAAAAATCATTGCTTCTTCAAAAGCACACAGAAAGAATAATCAATTTATCTGATTAGAACGATATGCCCCTGAGAAACATGGCTAAAGAACAGCCAATTAGTCCCTCAATTAGTTGAACTAAACAGAAGTCATTCTAGACTTTTAAATTTTGTTTTTATCTGTATCTGATGGAAGCATTAATTCCAGCATAGAAACCCCCAAGTAAGTTGCTGACTGTAAAGTAAGGTATCTTAACTAGAGCAACCTCTCTCTGAGAAATCCAAACTACTAGGAAACAAACAAACCAATAAAAATCTCACATACTGTTGAATTTTGGCTCAAGCCTAAATCATCCAGAAATGGGCAACCAGCTCAACTTGCTTAAACCACACTCGTCAAGGAAACAAGAATGGTCGCTTTGTATCCTCATTCACCGTTTTCTAGCAGCTTCCCTGGTGGCTCAGACAGTAAAGTGTCTACCTGCAACGCAGGAGACCCGGGTTTGATTCCTGGGTCGGGAAGATCCCCTGGAGAAGGAAATGGCAATCCACTCTAGCACTCTTGCCTGGAAAATCCCACGGAAGGAGGAGCATGATAGGCTACAGTCCATGGGGTTGCAAAAAGTCGGACACGACTGAGCGACTTCACTTTCACTTTTCACTGTTTTCTAGATAGTAGAGACTGACCCAAGTGTTTCTGAGGGAAAATAGAAGAGCTACTTTTGAACTATAAGAGATAAAGGCCAAGTCAAATGTTCATTTTCCTGAAGGTGAAGATACATAGAGGGATGGTGTAGAAATGAGGCTTAGAGGAGGCTGTAGGCCACAATTGGAAGTACTTGTATCTGTCATCATCATTTCATTTAAAACTTGTAATATATGCAGGACCTAAGCATGTGAGAGATAAGGAAACCGAAGTAGGTAATGTCACCATGCATGAAACAGGATGGCAGGGTAGATACGGAATTTCCTGATTCCTAGGCCAGAGTTCATTCCCACCATCTCATGCAACCTAACAGATGTCTTACCAATGGACTAAGTTCAGTGCTTGGCAGATTAGACTAAACTTGCTTATATTTGTTACATTGTTTTGTTATGTTTTGTTCACATGTCCTGTAGCATATGAAATGACAAATTTGGTTGCATCTTTGGGGTTAGTATAAACAATAGATGTAAACAAAGTATTATGAAGAAATATACGGAGAAATCACATGTGGATAAAAATAATTGAAGAATCACTTAGGGGATGAAATAAATCACGAGGATTTTCCTTTCTAGAGAAATGAGCAAATGGAGGAAAAGCATGATTTACCATGCCTGTCTTTTCTTGGATGCATCCCCTCAACTGCAAATGAATTATTTTACTTTCTACATATTTTCCTCCTTGAAACTCTTTGATAGTTAGATTAGCTGAAATGTATGAAGCCCACTGCTGAGAGCAAAGGAGAACTCTAATTCCAGTCACAGTTCTTCATCCGCTCTTTTTGAGCTGTGACAGTATATGGAGCAAGGATATATCTGCCAAGACTTTAAAAATGCCATCTTGCTGCTCCTGCATAAATCATCTAAGCAGAGGCAGGCCCTGACTCAGTCTGACCTCTACAGCCTTCTTTTCCTCATAGACAGAATTACTTAATCCCCGTCTAAATACTCCTTATCCCCAATCTAAGAGACCATTCCTGACAACTGGCAGAAAAGACATAAATAATGCCAGCTCTCTCTATTCTAACATTTATCATCTTGTGATACTTGTTCCTAGTTAGGTCATAAACTTGCATCCCAGTCTGTAATTGTGAGAAATTAGAGGACAGCAGCTGTGTCTTGTTTTCCTTTGTACATTCAGAACCTGGCATACCAATGGCATACAGTAGTCACTCAATAAGTGTTTGCTTACTAACTGACTGATTCATTAAACTGAGCTTCTGCCTTGGTGCTGAAACCCAGTCACCACCAGTCTGGGGACTCAGTCCCTATTCTGATCCCTGTTGGATACCTTCCTAATATTGTAGCTCTTCTTGGACACAGGGCCCTGCATTTCTCACTCCTGGAAATTCACACACAGACCTTAATTCCTGTTCTTGAGCATCCTACTGCAAACTTTTGGTTCTTGGATCACCAAATGCCATCTTTCTCTGGCTCCACCTTCACTCCGACTTTATGACTTGCTAGGACACTGCAGCAGCCTGCATAGAATCTCCTGAGGGCTATTTTTGCCTGGACTATCACTTTGATGAGTGTAATGTATACACCCAGATGTCTTTTGCTTATCAATTATGCACAGTAATTGATAAGCAAAATCACCTGTTTTTATAAAAATATAATGGTTTACATGCTACCACAGCCTATTCCATTTATGTATAAAATCTGTGACTACCTAAATTATATCAGGGTTCCATGAAATAATCTGTCAAATGCAAAAAAGAGATGGGCAAAATAAATGTTAATTATCCAAGCAGACAATTAAAACTCCTCATTAAAGTTTTGTGTGTGTGTATGTGTGTGTGTATGTGGTTTTTGTTTAAGTCAGTTGAACTGTCTCTACCCTTTATATTTCTTTCCAGTTTAAATAACAGGTCAATCAACACATTTCCTCATATTGAAAGTTTCAATCTTAAGCTCTTGCTTCATCTTACTTTTCATAAAGTCAAACAATCTATTGTTTAGTTGCTAAGTCATGTCCAGCTCTTTTGCAACCCTATGGACTGTAGCCCGCCAGGCTCATCTGTCATGGGATTTTCCAGGCAAGAATACTGAACTGGGTTGCCATTTCCTTCTCCAGGGGATCTTTCTGACCCAGGGATTGAACCCACATCCACTGCATTGGCAGATGGTCTTTAGCACTGAGCCATCAGAGAAGCCCCAATCAAATGGACCAAAACAAGTCAGAGTTTGGGGAATTCCTTTTTTAAAATTCACCAATGGCTCCATTTGTCATGGAATCTGGAGACCCAAGTGTCTTGGCCTTGATACTAAAAACTTACCTCTAAGACAACATCCCAACCAAAAAACCAACCTCTGCCAGCTCACTGCCTACAATAGTTAAGATGAATAACTAGAAAAGTCCCCTGGAGCTTGGGAAAAATCAGAGAAATCTGTAACCATCACAAAATAATGGACAACATTGTCATCAGTTTTTCAAAATTCTTTCTGAATCATTGAGGAATGAATTGTTTCAATAGCATTTTCCCTTGCTAAGAGGAAAATGACTCATGGCTTCAAAGACGAGCTGATGCCAAGGCCGAGGCAGAGCAGTGCTTTCAGTTTATCTACCTCTGTGCTCTTAAACCAGTTGTCTGGAAAATCTGCCTGATCTTCCTCAAAGGTCCACATCAGCAGAAGGATCACGAGGTCATGTTTGTCCATTCCATGCCACATCCTACAGCCAGCAATGGCCGAGCATAAAAGTCCTCAGAGGAAAGGCTGATGCTCATTCCATAATGTTTTGTGTGAAGAGGGAAAATATTTCCTTCTAACAGTGCTGCACCACATAAAAAAATAAAGGAGATTAAATTTAATTTTTAAGGATAACAGAATATTAAAGCAGTTTTCTTTCTATCTTCAACTTTCAGATCTAATTGAGTCACAAAGCATTAGAACTGGGTCATTTTAGTTAGGTTGGATCTCCCATTACCTTTGTCTAAAAGTCCAGGGGAAGTAAACTATGTATTGAGTTCTCATGTAATTATAGTAAAATATGATAATTACATTTAAATTTATCTCCATGGCTGATGAATGCAGAAAGTCAAGAGGAGAAAGATGGATGGAATGCAGTAGTCATCTGATTGCTTTTAATTGCCTTATTGCTCCCACGTGTAGTAGACCACGGTAGTAGACTGCAAATTGTTCTTCACTGGGCTGGGTTGAGGGGATATTCCGAAGCACTTAACTGTGGCTACCCACGACACACAAAGCACAGGAATGGAACAACCATGATTAAAGAGTCTTTGTACAGATTTTCCAATGGTATTATATCATATATTTTTAAATACTTTCATATTGCCCATTAAGAGTATCAAAATTTTGAAATTCACCTACTGCTTGATCCTGGGCCTTTGCCCTTGAAAACAGGCACCCTGGCTTTCTGTGTGGAATCATGGGGATCAGAGGCAACTCCCTAACAAGTAGTTGATAGTTTCTCTCCAAAGAAAATGATCTGAAGGGTGAAACAAACGAGTAACACCAAATCTGTCAACTTACACAGGAACAGGAAATTACTGGTACTTTTTTGGTTCTCTAAAGACAGAAGCAAAAAGGTAGGGCAGAACTTGACTTTCTCTGTATTCCATGCTTTCTCTCGTTGCTCCAAAAGAAAATCCTCTTAGAACTGGAAAAAATAATTAGGGCAAGTTCAGAGATGATTAAAAGACTGAAATTAATTAAAAGAATAGAGCTGCAAGGAAATAATAAAAGCACTGGTCCAACGAGAGCAGAGTAGCCATATGTATTGAAGAATATGAATGGAAAAGAGAAAAAACATTATGCATAAGAATGGCATAACAAAAAAAGGTGAGATTTATCCATAATAGCAATAGTTAAGGTAGTGAACTCGGTGAAATTCTGTAGAAACACTATCACTTTTAACCCTCACAACAACCTGGAGAGGTAGATATTGGCTCCACTTTACAAAAGAGGAAATAAAGGCTCCATGCAGAGGTAAAGTAGTTTACCCACACAGCTGGTAATTAGCATAGCTGGAATTCAAACCCAGATTGTTTGAAGGCAGAGCCTACACTTTCAATCACAACACCATATTGCCTGTTGGTCTCACTTTTTTTTTTAACCAACAAGCTGTATGACAATATCCACCTGTCTCAAAAATTTTCATAAAATGCACAGTAATACATTGTTTGTTTATGAATTTGGACAAGGTAGAGCACTAATCTGAAAAGGCGGGGTAGTGTAATGGTTAGAATTGATCTAAAGTCAGACTGAAGGGTTTCAGTTCCCAGGTCTGGTCTGCCCCTTGCTATCTGTGTGACTTTAGATGAGTTACCTGACCTCTCTGTGCCTCTTCTTCTTCCATGGTAAAATGAGGATATTAATAAGACCTCCACCATGGCCTTGGTATGAGAACTGAGTTGTTATTGGTAAAGTGATCAAGACAGTGGCTGGCACATAATAAGCACCAAAATGTTTTACTTAGATAGATTTTTAAAATCTGAATAGGTTAAGGCAAAAAGTGTTTAAACATTAGTGTGGATTGGCCACATATTAAGCAACAGCTTAGCAATCAGTACTAACACTTTATAGCCCATGTCTGCCCTCTGCTAATTTTTTAACCAGAAATTTGATCTAAAAAGCCAACTTCATCTTAAAAGCCAAAAAAACTTCTGTAAAGGAATTCAGATATATTTCAACTGGTGCTCAAATATCAGCACTCAGTCCTTTTCCTCCTCTCACCAGCACTTTTTTCTCTGTTTGCCTCTATTCTCAGGCTGGTTCTGTCTGTGTGGTTGTTTTCAGTCACCACGGGTCTCCCTTATCATCCTGCAGCTAAAAATCCCAGTGAAAAAAAGATTCTAATTACCGATATGGTCAACCAAGTCCAGAACTGACTCTCATTGGCCTGAACTGGGTCACATGGTGATCCTGGAACCAATCACTGTGCATTGTGGTTGAGAGACTGAATGCGCTGATTGGTCTCACACATACTGTGTGAAGTGCTTCCCAGTGGTAAAGAATCTGCCTGCCAATGCATGAGATGCAAGAGTTGCGGGTTCTACCCCTGGGTTAGGAAGATCCTCTCGAGGAAGAAATGGCAAATGGCAACCCTTCTACTATTCTTGCCTTGGAAATCCCATGGACAGAGGAGCAGTCCATGGGGTTGCAAAGAGTCAGACATGACTGATCACACACACATACACATACCACATGAATGGAAGGTGGGAGAAAGCTTATATCTTAAGGAAATGAAGGTGTGGTTATGAGAAGATGTGATAATCAACACTAGAGAGGCAAGATAATAAATCTCCACCATAGTAGGCAATAATACTTTTGTGCCACAAAGGTTGCATTGGGAAATAAAAACTTTGTTTACCTATCTTTTTGTCTGCACCATGCTCAGCATGTGGGGGTCTGAGTTCCCCAACTAGGGATCGATCCGTGCCCTGGCAGGGAAAGCACTGGGTCCTAACCATTGGACCTCCAGGGGATTCCCATTGTTTATGGATTTTGAAATAGTGACAGCCTCTTTACGCTGAAGTTAAGAAACTTAAATGATTTTGTCCCTATGGCATTCTCCACCTGTTGAGAAGAAAGATGCATTTCAGAAACAGAAACGAATTAATATGTTTTCACTCTGTTTTAACTATTTACAAATTTATTTTAAAACTCCATTAACCTTGTTCCTTTCAGTTCTCTTATAAAGACAAATGAATAATAAAAGCAAGGAAAGCATGAAAAGTCCAACAGACCTGTTGAAAGAGCAAAAAGTTTTTGGTTTTGTTTTTTAATTTAATTTACCATGATGACTTCTAGAAAAGTATCTCTAAAGGTTATATTCCTTTCCATCCTTCCTGCCAGAGCGAGATAACAGCTTATTCTGTCCTGTACCTTTCTTTAAATTAATGCTCTCTTTCTACTCAAATGAACACATTAAATGCATCCAGAAAAACTGGCATTAGAATGAATAGACAAAGAGATTTTAATGTCAAAATTCATGTTAAGAGAAATGTTGCTATTCTGTTACCCTCTTAAAATCATAAGGAACAGTGATCAAAAGTGGGTTTCAGTTTCTTTCCATGAAATCTTAGTATAGTTTACCAGAAGCACAAGATATAAGTGGTATTTGGGAACCCCCTGTATTCTATAATGTGGTTAATGTTGTCATACTGTCTTATCTAGGAATTTTTCTGTGCCCCTCTAAAGTGTCAGTCGTCACATTTTAAAATGTTTATCTTGTACAGCTGTTTGCTTCATCCTTTTCCTAAGTCACTGGAATGATATTTCTAAAGAGTTACTTTAGATAAGATTTGGCATTGACCCTACTTGAAAAAATGTAGGCCATTTTACAAGCCACAGTGAATTCCTCACAGCACGAAACCGCCATGACATATTAGCTTTGTGTGATGATAACCTTGGAGCCCATGAAATGTACTAAATATTCATCTGCTCACACTGTCCTGGCTCCCTACCGAGCCTGCATTCCCAAGTGCACACATCTTATTCTCAAGTGAGGTGTAAGACCTGTTGAGCTCAGAGGTGTCAGTCCCCCAGCTCTGACATGTTGCGTGTGTTATCTCCCCTACCAGGCATCTTTCCACAGGCAGGGCAGAACAAATAATGTTGATACATTTCTATGAATAGAGAGAAAGCTCCCATCCAAATTCCCCAAACCTCATGCAATTCTGTGGGTGATTTAACCAAGCCCAATTTCCAGTTCCAAATCTTGGGTGTGGTGGGGGAGAGGAGCCCACTAGCCCTCCTTATAAAAAGCCCGTAACAGTTTAACAGCTTGCTCAGTCTTAATATCCGTCCTTCCATGCCTTCCATGAGTCTTACAACCCACAGAAAACATCTCATCTAGTAAATCCTAACTTTCTGGGGAGATGAAAAGACCAGAGCAGGAAAGATGTTCATGTGATTCTTCAGCCTGTAGTTAAGAGAAAGTAAATGTTAGAATGAAATCCTGTCTCACTTCTCTGTATTCTTATTCAGATATGGAAGTCCTCGGGTCACTAGTAAACTCTTCAGCAGGAGCATAGAAATAACGGTGACTTTGAAATTCTATTGCCATGATCTCAAAATAAGCATTCTTATATGAATGGAAGGCTAAGATGCATCAAAATCATTCTAATAAAGGAGCAGTATAGGTTGCCCTTTTGCACCACACAAGTAATACCTTTAGGACTGCTATGTGATAAACAAACATCATTGTGCCCATGAGATGTAAGTGACAAACTTGAAGCAAAGGCCACTTAGGAAAAAAAGATTGACAAGGATAAAGGCTGTGGGAAGTGAAGAAGAAAGAGAAGGGAAGGGAGATGAAAAGAACAGAATGAAAGGAAAGGAAAAGAAGTGAAAAGGAAAGGGGGAAAAGGAGGAGATAAAAGACTATAAATGTAGGCTGCATGGAAGTGTCCTTGACAGACTAAACAAGCAACTGTTCACAGAGGCAGAGATGCCTAGCCCATATAGGCAGGAAATGTGACATAGTTCTTGGACCTCTGTGTAGATGCGAGAGCCAGAGATTTAGTTCTCTAGGCCAAATCTAAGTATTGTACATTTTTCCCACTGCCACATTACAATTCACAACAACAACAACAAAATAAAGTCACACTTCCTTATCTTCCTTCATGAATAGAAAGGAATAACTTCCTGAATAGCTCAGTTCAAAAAACATTAGGTGGGGTGTCATCAAGCCAGTAGTTCATGGGGGCTATGCGTAGGAGCAGGGGCTGCCGTGGCCTGGCAAGGAGTAAAAGCCTAAATGCTTGCTGCTGCTGCTGCTAAGTTGCTTCAGCCATGTCCGACTCTGTGCGACCTCACAGACTGCAGCCTACCAGGCTCCTCTGTCCCTGGGATTCTCCAGGCAAGAATACCATAGTGGGTTGCCATTTCCTTCTCCCCAAATGCTTGTTGAGGAGGGTATTTATACATGGTGTCGCTATTGCTAGGCATTGGGCCAGGAGATTGATTACATATATGGGTGTTGATGAAATAAGTAGATATATTGGAACTTTAAGAATGGTGGGGATCAGCATCTTCACTGCCTAGGACAAGCTAGGATGAATCCTGTGATGCTGGATTGAACTTGGAAGAACCAGTATAAACACATAGATTCCAGTAGTTAGATGTTAGGTAGGCAGGGAGATATGTAAGTTGATAAATAGATAGATATGGATGTTTTTGTAGCCCGCTTCTAAAACAGCCTCCAGTATTTTTGAATCCAGTTATTCATACCTTTGTGAAGTCCTCTCCTATACCGAATAAGGTTCAGTTGTGTAAATAATGTTAAAGAAATGAAAGAGTGAGACTTTTGAGGCTAGGTCATAAAAGACATCTGGGCTTCCTCCGTCTGGGGAAAGCCAGCCACCGCACTAAGGTGACAGACGCTCAATGACATGAGGAAAAAAGACCTCCTGCCAACAACCGGTCCGTTTGCCAAACATGTAAGCCACCTTGTCAGTATGTTTTCCAGTCCTCGTCAGGCCTTAAGAAAACTACAGTCCTGGCCAACATCTTGACTGCAACCTCATGAGAGGGACAGAGCCAGGATCACCCAGCTAAACCCCTTCTGAATTCTGGACTAGACTGTGAAGTAATAAATACCCATTGTTTTAAGCTACTATGTTAGTTACGTAGCAACATATACAATACACATATAGAGAGCACCTACTTACATATATGGCCTAATCCTTTCCATTGATAGCACCTGGGTGCAATGACACTTTGAAACTAGTTAGCATACCAGATGCCCAGTTTCTAAACACAATTCTCCACTAAAAGAAGCCAGCGTTCCTTGGAGAAATGGCTGACTTTAGGGTTAAGGCAAGGAAAAATTAAAGATGAGTCTGAATATTTTATTAGTCAGGAAATGGTCAATTATAGAAATCATCCTGAAAGGGCTCCCACTGGCCTCTCTAAGGAATTTATAAGTTTATACTGATACAAACAAATAAGTGAAAAAATCAATTGGAAGAATAAATTCTTTACCATAAAATGCCAACTAATCAGTGTAGGAGAAATGGTCTAATTAGAAAATAACCAATTGGCAACCATCATAGTAATAATGAATTTAGCCATGAAACATCAGTAGATACTAAAGTTAGTGAGTACAAGTCTGATGAAGAATGAAATGTTTACACAGTCTCAACTATCCACAAAATGCTTATTCATTGCAATAAAGAAAAAAATGGCTTTGCAAAGGAGAAATTTGGCAGACACCACCTAAACAACCACCCTGGTGGCTCAGACAGTAAAGCGTCTGCCTATAATGCGGGAGACCTGGGTTCAATCCCTGGGTTGGGAAGATCTCCTGGAGAAGGAAATGGCAACCCACTCCAATATTCTTGCCTGGAAAATCCCATGGACGGAGAAGCCTGGTAGACTACAGTCCATGGGGTCGCAAAGAGTTGGATACGACTGAGCAACTTCACTTTCACCTAAACAAATTGTTAAAATTAATGTCAGTATTATGGGGATAAATTGAAAACATGTACCATGTAATTGGATGCAATAAGAAGAACACAAAATCATTATGATGGTATTCCAGCCCTAGAGGAAGCACAACTTGAATCTAATCCTTGGGGGACATTAGATAAACTTAGAGACAGTTTATAAATTAACTCAAAAACTGTCAAACCCATGAAAGTTAAAAAAAAAAACAAAAACTGAGGAATCGTTCTTGATTTTAAGGGGACTACAGAGATGAAATACCTATGTATAACATGTGACCCTGGGTTAAATTTTTTTTACTGTAGGAGACATTTTGGGACAAATAGCAAAACTTGAATAATATTTGTGATATAGGTGGTAACAATATATCAACATAAATTTCCTGTCTTCAGTGGTGTTACTGTAGTTAGGCAGAAAAATGTTATTTGTCAAAAATACACATTAAAGTATTTGAAGATTATAAGTCATCTTGTCAACCACTTGCTCAAATTGTTCAAAATTAAAAAACTCTTCAAATTATTCTTGCTCCTTTTTGTAGGTTTTCAATTATTTTGAAAGAAAAGGGAAAAAAAGAAATACACCACAGACCTGAAAATTATATATCTCATTTGGCAGAGAATATAAAGGCAGTTCAGAGACATAGAATACTAAATAGAAATACACAGAAAGGGTATACATCATACACAGGTAAAGTGCCAACAATAACAGCAGCATGAAAGAGAAAGTAGGAATATGAGGAGTAGGTTCAAATAGAGATGTCCACTGAATTACTTAGTGTCCCAAGAGGAAACAGTTGGTGGGTCAAAATAGAGTAATTCAATGAAGGTTTATTTACAAAGAGACATTTTCAATGAAGTGGACTAGGGTCACCATGCATCCAAGACTTCATAATAATAGCCTAATACCTAAGCTATTAAGAGGGGAGGGAGTAGTACTGGAAACCAGGGAAAGAGTCATGCCTGCTGCCTTGAGAGAATCCATGACTGCTGGAGAGACACAGCTGGCTGGAGGAGACCTTGCAGGAAGGGTGCCAGGGCCTCCCTCCCCTTTCTCTGCCTCCAATCTACTCCCAGCACTTTCCATTGGAAAGACTCAACCAGAAACCCCGTGGGAAGCCCCTGGTGTGGTCTGTATGAGTCTCCCTGTCTGGGCAGAAGGCAAGGTACAGAATAGTTGAGAGTGAGGCCAGTGGGGGTCAGTGGAAGAGATCTGGCCTGCCTGTCTTAAATACATGAAATTAAGACCAGCAATATTTAGCTCTGTAGAAGTACCAATCAATAAAGGCTGCATTTAAAATCTTTGATAAAATTTCAGAGAGACTGAAAATTCTTTGAAATTGTAAGTAAAACAACTACTCCAGTATAATTAGGTGGGTCATCCAAGCGAGGGACACAGAAATCACTAGATGATTCAACACTGTACAAAGAAGTATGATTGAAAGAGAAGAGAATCTGGAAAGCATCAGGAAGCAACAATGAGCCATGTTTCCTTTAAGCACAACTGCCCACAAGGTTTACCAGCTCCCTACTGAGAAGAATTGAAAGCAAATATCAAAATGGTTTGGAGACACAATTTTGCCTGAATTACCCGTTGGTAAACTGCATAGAGTTCTCATACCTTTGTGTAGATGCAGTCCTTTCCATTTAATCTTTTTGTTGCTGTATAAAGTTCAAAAGTCAAAACTTCTCCAGGTATGTAAATATGAATCGAGTAAATGTCGTATTTAAATTACAGTCAATAGGTTTTTTTTTTTAAACCCCAAATTGACAAGTAAAGGTAAAGGACTTTAAAGGACAGGTAAAGGACTGTTCTCAAAAATGAAGTCTTAACAAGGTTTCTTCCTGGCTGACTGTGCCAAACGCTCTTTTAAAAAAAATGTTTTTTTAATTTGGAAGATAATTGCTTGTGTTAGTTTCTGCTGTACAATAATGTGAATCAGCCATATGTATACTTACATCCCCTCCCTCTTGAGCCTCCCTCCTAACCTCTGCCCATCCCACCCCTCTAGGTCATCACACAAACCTTCTGCATGTAAAGTGCAGACAGGTGCAGAGAACGAGAACAGTTTGCAATCAGGTAAGTCTGTCTCATAGGTTTCCTCATATTTAAAAAGCTTTTAATGCAAATAAGTCAAAGAGGAAAAAAAAATTTTCTGATAATAGTAACTTTGGCCTTTATGGTCATCTTAAAAGAGAATTTACAATCATTATATATCTTTTTATAATATTTTTATTTTCATAGCAACACTGTAGAATACTCAGTCTACACTAGCCCAAATTTATGTGAAGAAATTAACTAAAGTGTCCATAGCTAGTTAGTAGCAGAGACAGGATTCAAATTCAAATTTTCTGAATACAAATCTAGTAACTTTCCCATTATATGAAGTGAAGTGAAAGTGTTAGTTGCTCAATCCTGTCTGACTGTTTGGGACCCCATGGACTGTAGACTGCCAGGCTCCTCTGGCCAAGAGATTTCCCAGGCAAGAATACTGGAGTGGGTTGCCATGCCCTGCTCCAAGGGGTCTTCCCAAGCCAGGGATTGAACCCGAGTCTCCCACATTGCAGGTAGATCCTTTATCATCTGAGCCACCAGGGAAGCCCTTCCCATTATATAATTCTACCTACATTTAAACCCAGAAGTACAATCAAGCCACTTCACCTATTTTCTGTGATCACTCTAAGATTCACTGTTCTGTCATCATAATGAAGAAGAATTTTCCTCCAGTTAAATTGAACCCAGGAGGCAGGGAGAGAGAGAATGAGAAAGAAAGGGAAGGAATATAAAAGTTTGTATTTGAAAGACTTTCTGCTAAAATTCACTTGCAGAAAGCGTTACTTTGAAAGCAAGGCTAACAGCCACTGGTGGTCTTTCTTCATATTCTTGACTATAACTCCATCCCATGAACGGCTACTGGCTGGAATACTATTCACGTAACCATCAGAAAATTCAGTTCTACTACTTGGGAACATCATTGCTAATAAAAGATAAGGATTTACTGGGGAAAACAGTAGTAACACAAGCCAAAAAGTCAGGCATTTGTTGAATCCCTGGCATTAAAGAAACAAAGATGAGAAAGTATGATATCAATGAGAATGGAATGAAATATATTTCAGCGATAAACAGCCACCCACTTCCTACTCAAAACTAGGATTAATTTTGTGCTCTCACTGCATGTCTATTGCAATTTGTCTGGATCTCTGCTTCAAGTCATCCTCTCTGGGACCCACGCTAGGGAAGCAAACTCTGTCTGGAACACTGCTGGTCCTCGCAGCAGATGAAGAGAGTGCACAACAAATTGCACACTGGTCTTAAAGAGTCCATCTGAAAGAAATACATAACCTTCTCTTCACATTTCATTCCCCAAAGCAATGAATGACCAAAGTTCATGACCACTCTAATTCCAGGGAAATAGGGAAGTACAAATCTGCTGGGAAAAAGAACCAGAAATATTTGTTGAACAGAACTAATGACTACCAGACACTTTCCTGCCAAGACCTTGCTGTCTAACTTCCATAACAGCTCCCAGGGACAGGGACAGTCAGGGCTCACCAACTATTCCATGTGCATCCTGATGTTTCTCAGCCTCCTTTGCAATTATTTTAGAGCAGGATGATGAGTTAAGGCAACAGGCCATTGAGTAGAAGTGATATTTATGACTTCTGGGCCTATAGAGCTAAGACTGGTGGGCCACTCCATCCTTCCTTTCCTGTGCTAGGGAAATCTCAAAAGCCAAGTGTTACCGGTAGTGCTTGTGTGTTAGGGAACTTCCCTGGTGGCTCAGTGGTAAAGAATCTGCCTACAATGTGGGAGACCTGGGTTTGATCCCTGGGTCATATAGTTACAAGATATTATAACCTCCATTAGCCTGGTTTCCTGGATGACAGTGTAGAGGAAAATTTCCCTCATCCCCTGCCTATAATTCTTTCTGGACATAGACAAATAAGATGAACCCTTGGTTGTAAAAGCACTGATTTCAACATATTTATTGTGGTAGCTAGCATTAATCATCCCAATAAAGAAACTAACCCGTGAATGCAGGGTGTTGGTGTAACAAAACCTAACATATGTGAATTTGCCTAGTGGCTGATGAACAGCAAGGAAGCTGATATCAGAGGCTAAAAAGATAATGATATGTGTTTTGCAGTGATAAAATATTTGGTATAACTGTCATGTGTAGTAACTTGGAAGTCAGCTCACATTAATATTCAGCCAGAAGTTTCAGTGAAACAATGGAAAATAGATCTTTAGTGCTATCTGTTGGTGATTTTTGTTGCATTTAGCAAGGCATTACCAAGGAGAAATGAATTTCAGGAAAAAAACAAAAACAAGAAAACTGACCATTTGAAAGCAGGCTGGAAGGAAATCGTAGAAAAAGACCAGAAATTCAAGTCCTTTCAGGTTGGAAAGTTATCTTCTACATCTCAAAAGTAAGAAACAGGACTTACAAAAGCTTTCAGTGACAAATGCACAATTAAAATTCCTAGTTGGTCAAAGTGCTCCTAGGCAAAGTCAGATTAAAGGCCATTTAAACTTAATAGCCCTAAAGTGATCTAGATAAAACATGGTTTAGGGTTGAATCAGCATAGAAATAAAGCAGATCTGAGAACTAGGTTTCAGAAGAGGAAGGTTACTGGTATATGAAATATATCAGAAACCTTCTCCTCTTAGGGGAATTAATTGTCAGAGAAACAAGAACTTTGACCAAAAAAGCATTTGTCTTAAAACCTCAGAGCTTCCTTGATAAGCATGGGTTGAGAAAGCTATTCGGCTCCCAAGGAGGGAATACCCACCCAATGCTCACTTCAGATCCACCAAAGATTAAAGAGAAAAAGACATCCTGTGAAGACCTACAGAAAAAGAGATTCCTCTTGAGAACAGAATCACAGCCCAATGAATTAAGGGAGCTCTTTCACCCAGGATACTCACAATGTCTACTCAGTGGGATTTCAGTACTTCCATAGCCCAGTGCCCGCTATCTGTCACCATTCCCCACTCTCTGAATCAGTGTGTCCCTTTTCTTCCATTGTTATCTATTATAGAGTAGGGAGAGAGGGGACAAAACCGGTCTTTGAAGTTCCTAAGTCTCCAAACAAGAGGAGCCACATCTGGACCTGACGGAGACTCCACTGTAATGAAATTCACTCTATCACGGCTGCGGCGATACAGAGAAAGAGCAAAATTCTCCTTCAAATTTTAACTGTTTTGAGCACTTACACTACTAGAATTTAAAACATTTATGTTTTGACTTTTAATAATTTTGTTGGATCAAATTTAGATGTGGTAGAGAACCAAGGAGGAATATCCCTAGTTTCTCTGATCAAGAGTAAGAGAAATTTTATATAGCAATAAGAGCTGATACTTTGGATCATAGACTGCTGCTAGTAATAATACAGGCAAATAGCAGGTAATAGGAAACTCTATGAGTTGAGGTTCCTTTGGCTCCATATGACCACAACCCAGCAAAAACTAACTTAAGCAGAAAAGGAAGTGAGTTGACTCCTCTGATTAGGAACCATACTGAGACAGGTCATGAACTTAGACAAGAAGCCACAGAAACCAGTCATTCAGAGATTGGATTGGGGCCTCATTGCCACCACAATGTTTGTCTCCATCCCATTCTTATTTCTGTTGAGCTCTGCTTCACTTTGCATGTTGGCTTCTATTTTCTACTCCTTGCAAGGCCTCTCCATGCATTGGAGGGCACAGCCAATGACAGTCTAGGTCCATATCCTTATGGTTTACTAAGTGAAAGGAAGTGATTCCTCCCCAGCTGTAAGATTATGAGGAAGAATTCTGATGGACCTGATTTGACTGATATACGGACCCTTGGAAAGAACTGTCCAGGTAGGTGTGGCACTATGATTAGCTCAGCCTGAGTCATGTGCTCAAATATGCCTGGAAAGGAAGAGGACAGGAATGGCATGATCAATCTGTATACCAAGACCACGTAAAAGAGGAGAAGAATCCCCCCAAAGAATTCTGTAGCTATAAAAAGGAAAATGGAGAAGAATCCCCCCAAAGGATTCTGTAGCTATAAAAAGGAAAATGGAAAAGATGAGTGGGCAGGAATAAAAGCTACCAGATTCCTCTAAGATAACAAATACCAAGAGCAAAGTCCCCCATGATATATACCTAGGAAGTATGCCTACCGAGAGAGGCACGGACACCTCCAGGGCACATCTGACTTTGGTCAGTTCTAGCAGTTACCCTGTGTCCCTGTCAATTTCTTCACTGCTGTTCACTCCCATTCTTCAGTGGAATACACAGATCTCATGGGACAAGTACTATGATTACAGTGATGTTCTGCCTCCTTCTCTTTCAGGCTTGGGAGTGACCCAAGATTAAGTTCACATGCTCTCTTCAGCACTAAAACCCACAATATTTACATAAGCCTCACATACATTATGATTAAGTGGCTAAATGCTTTCTAATTACCAAATACCTTCTAATACCTCCACCAGCTTAATGTTTCTACAGTGCCACTTTGTGTCACCCCTTATTAAAAAAAAAAAAAAAGTTCTACTTTCTCTAAACCTTACAATATAAACCACAAATCCCAGGCCTTCAAAGCACTCTATAATCTAAGTCCTAAATATCTTTGCAGTCTGATCTTTTACAAGTCTTTTATTCATGTCTTCTTTCCATGCAAAACAGGCTATGAACTGTTTCTAGTGTACATATAATTTTTTCATCCTTCCTCATTCATTCATTTTAACATTTTTGCTTATTTATTTCATCTTTGGTTGCACTGGGTCTTTTTTGCTGCATGCAGGCTTTCTCTAGTTGGGGAGAGCGGGGGCCACTCTCTAGTTGTGGTGAGTGGGCTTTTCATTCACACACTGTAGAGCTTAGGCTCCGTAGCTGTGGCACATGGGCTTAGTTGCTCCATGGCAGGTGGAATCTTCCTGAACCAGGGATCAAATCTGTGTTGCCTACATTGGCAAACAGATTTTTATCCACTGCACCACCTGCAAAGCCCTTTATTCATTTTTGAATCAACATATATTGATTGCTTTCTTGTGTGCCAGGTACTGTCATAAGTACCAGTGGTGCAAAGATGAATGAAACATGAACCCTATCTTCAACGGACTATAGAAGAATCACACATGATAAATTATTATAATAATCTGTGAACCATGTCAAAAGTGGGTTATGAGGGAATTGCTAGACCAATCCACTGTATGGAGAATTAAGAAAAGTTTCCCCTTGGGTATATTTAATCTGGGACTTAAAAGATGCGTGCGTGCATGCTAAGTCACTGCAGTCAGGTCTGACTTTGTGTGACCTTATGGACCACAGCCCACCAGGCTCCTTTGTCCATGGGATTCTCCAGGCAATAGGTGTACGTTTATTCAGTGAAGGAATAAGAAAGAGAATTCCAGGACAGGAAGAAGGCATCCAAGAATCTAGCAATACGAAGATAGGCAGCTTGTTCAGGAGAATACAAGCTGAGTAGAAGCTTCCTTAATTAATGTTCACTAAAACAACACTCAGTTCGGTTCAGTTCAGTCACTCAGTCATGTCCGACTCTTTACGACCCCACGAATCACAGCACGCCAGGCCTCCCTGTCCATCACCAACTCCCAGAATTCACCCAGACTCACATCCATCGAGTCAGTGATGCCATCCAGCCATCTCCTCCTCTGTTGTCCCCTTCTCCTCCTGCCCCCAATCCCTCCCAGCATCAGAGTCTTTTCCAATGAGTCAACTCTTCGCATGAGGTGGCCAAAGTACTGGAGTTTCAGCTTTAGCATCATTCCTTCCAAAGAAATCCCAGGGCTGATCTCCTTCAGAATGGACTGATTGGATCTCCTTGCAGTCCAAGAGACTCTCAAGAGTCTTCTCCAACACCACAGTTCAAAAGCATCAATTCTTCAGCACTCAGCTTTCTTCACAGTCCAACTCTCACATCCATACATGACCCTGGAAAAACACTAGAGATTAAATAATGCACTGATTTCCCTGTGTTGGCTGTGTTTGCACTGATTTGGCTGATGCATAGGACATGCTAAATGATTATAAATTAATATTAAACTCTTCTATTTACCCGTAGAATTCTATAGCTGCTGGGTGAATTTGACATTTATTAAGAGTCAGTGGGCCCTTTTCCCAAATCTGTTGTTATTATAATTACACAATTGAATTAAGTGTAATGTAAACCAGGGGTTTTTGATCTCACACCATTGACATTTTGGGCCAAGTAATTCTTTGTGCTGGGAGACCATCATGTGCTCTCTAGGATATTTAGCAGCATCCCTGACCTCTTGCAGAAGATGCCAGGAGCACCCTCTCTTGAACTGTGAAAACCAAAAGTGTCTCCACTCATTGTTAAATGTCCCCTGAAAGGTGCAAAGTCGTGAGTGGTAGAACTTGGTCAGATCATAAAGGACCTTGTATGTGGACTTGTTTTCTAGGCATGCAATGAGAAATACTTCATGTTTTCTAGTGGGAGAGTTACATGTGGCAATGTATTTTCAGAGGATACATTTCAAAGAGGTGAGACTGGAGATAGGAAGATCTACCAAAGAGGAAACTGCCATAGAGTAAGTAAGACATAACAAACGTGTTGATGAATACAGTGGCAGTAATGTTTAGAGGCAAGTTGAAGAGAGAATTTTGGAGATAATCAGATGCCATTCACTCTCACTAGGATTCCTCTCCATCTTCTTTTCCTACCTGTGCTAACAATTAACCCAATTTCAAGGTTCAGTTCAAAACTCATATCCCCAGGTCACCAAACAAAATATGTCCTCCTTTCAAACCCGTTGTTCTTTAGTCACTCAGTCACGTCCAGATCTTTGCAAGCCCAGGGACTACAGCATGGCAGGCTTCCATTTCGTTCACTATCTCCTGGAGCTTGCTCAAACTCATATCCATTGAGTCGGTGATGCCATCCAACCGTCCCACCCTCTGTCGCCACTTTCTCCTCCTGCCCTCAATCTTTCCCAGCATCAGGGTCTTTTCTAATGAGTCAGTTCTTCGCATTAAGGGTGGCCAAAGTATTGGAGCTTCAGCTTCAGCACCAGTCCTTCTAATGAATATTCAGAGTTGATTTCCTTTAGGATTGACTAGTGTGATGTCATTGCTGTCCAAGGGACTCTCCAGAGTCTTCTCCAACACCACAGTTTGAAAACATCAGTTTTTCAGTGCTCAGCCTTCTTTATGGTCCAACTCTCACATCCATATATGAATACTGGAAAAACCATAGATTTGATTATACAGACCTTAGTCAGCAAAGTGATGTCTCTGCTTTTTAATAAGTTGTCTAGGTTTGTCATAACTTTTCTTCCAAGGAGCAAGTGTCTTATAATTTCATGGCTTCAGTCATCATCCACAGTGATTTTGGAGCCCAAGAAAATAAAGTCTGTCACCATTTCCATTGTTTCCCCATCTGCTTGCCGTGAAGTGATGGAACCAGATGCCACGATCTTCATTTTTTGAATGTTGTTTTAAGCCAGCTTTTTCACTCTCCTCTTTCACTTCATCAAGAGGCTCTTTAATTCCTCCCCACTTTCTGCCATTAGGGCGGTGTCATCTGCATATCTGAGGTTACTGATATTTCTCCTGGCAATCTTCATTCCAGCTTGTGCTTCATCGAGCTCGGCATTCGCATGATGTTAAGGTCGCAAAGAGTTGGACATGACTGAAACAACTTAGCAGGCACACATGCACTCTGCGTATAAGTTAAATAAGCAGGGTGACAATATACAGCCTTGATGTACTCCTTTCCCAATTTGGAACCAGTCCATTGTTCCATGTCTGGTTCCAATTGTTGCTTCTTGACCTTCATACAGGTTTCTCAGGAGGCAGGTAAAGTGGTCTGGTATACCAGTCTCTAAGAATCTTCCACAGTTTGTTGTGATCCAACATTCAAAGACTTTAGCATAGTCAATGATGCAGAAGTAGATGTTTTTCTGAAATTCCCTTGCTTTATCTATGATCCAATGGATGTTAGCAATTTGATCTCCGGTTCCTCTGCCTTTTCTAAACCTAGCTTGTATATCTGGAAGTTCTTGTTTCACATACTGTTGAAGTCTCACTTGAAAGATATTGAACATTGCTAGCATGTGAGATGAGCTCAATTGTGTGGTAGTTTGAACGTTCTTTGGTGGTGTTCTTCTTTGGGGTTGGAATGAAAACTGACCTTTTCCAATCCTATGGCCATTGTTAAGTTTTCCAAATTTGCTGGCATATTAAGTACAGCACTTTCACAGCATCATCTTTTAGGATTTGAAATAGCTCAGCTGGAATTCTATCACCTCCACCCACTTTGTTCATAATGATTCTTCCTAAGACTTCACACTCCAGGATGTCTGGTTCTAGGTGAGTGACCACACCATCATAGTTATCTTGGCCATTAAGACCTTTTTTATATGGTTCTTCTGTGTACTCATGCCACTTCTTCTTAATCTCTTCTGCTTCTGTTAGGTCCTTACCATTTCTGTCCTTTATTGTGCCCATCTTTTCAGGAAATTTTCCCTTGGTATCTCTAATTTTCTTGAAGAGATCTCTAGTCTTTCTCATTCTATTGTTTTCCTCTATTTCTTTGTATTGTTAACTTAAGAAGGCTTTCATATCTCTCCTTGTTATTTTCTGGAGCTCTGCATTCAAATGGGTATGCTGCTGCTGCTGCTTAGGTGTTTCAGTCATGCCCGATTCTGTGCGACCCTAAGGACTGCAGCCTGCCAGGCTCCTCTGTCTATGGGATTCTCAAGGCAAGAGTACTAAAGTGGGTTGCTATGCCCTCCTCCAGCAGATCCTCCTGACCCAGGGATTGAATTCAGGTTTCCTCCATTACTGGAAGATTCTTTACTGCTGAGCCACCAGGAAAGCCTTCAGATGGGTATATCTTTCCCTTTCTCCTTTGCCTTTCACTTCTCTTCTTTTCTCAGCTATTTCTAAGGCGTCCTCTGACAACCATTTTGCCTTTTTGCATTTCTTTTTCTTGGGGATGGTTTGGTCATCGCCTCCTGTCAGTCAGTTAGTCAGTTCAGTTGCTCAGTCGTGTCCAACTCTTTGTGACCCCATGAATAGCTGCACGCCAGGCCTCCCTGTCCATCACCAACTCCCGGAGTTCAGACTCATGTCCATCGAGTCAGTGATGCCGTCCAGCCATCTCATCCTCTATTGTCCCCTTCTCCTCTTGCCCCCAATCCCTCCCAGCATCAGAGTCTTTTCCAATGAGTCAACTCTTCACATGAGGTGGCCAAAGTACTGGAGTTTCAGCTTTAGCATCATTCCTTCCAAAGAAATCCCAGGACTGATCTCCTTTAGAATGGACTGGTAGGATGTCCTTGCAGTCCAAGGGACTCTCAAGAGTCTTCTCCAACACCACAGTTCAAAAGCATCAATTCTTCGGCGCTCAGCTTTCTTCACAGTCCAACTCTCACATCCATACATGACCACAGGAAAAACCATAGCCTTGACTAGACGGACCTTTGTTGGCAAAGTAATGTCTCTGCTTTTCAATATGCTATCTAGGTTGGTCAGAACTTTCCTTCCAAGGAGTAAGCGTCTTTTAATTTTGTGGCTGCAGTCACCATCTGCAGTGATTTTGGAGCCCAGAAAAATAAAGTCTGACACTGTTTCCACTGTTTCCCCATCTATTTCCCATGAAGTGATGGGACCAGATGCCATGAACTTCGTTTTCTGAATGTTGAGCTTTAAGCCACCTGTGCAATGCTACAAACCTCCATCCATAGTTCTTCAGGCCCTTTGCTCATCTGATATAATCCCTTGAATCTGTTTCTCACTTCCACTGTATAATCATATGGGATTTGATTTAGGTCATACCTGAATGGCCTAATGGTTTTCCATACTTTCTTCAATTTAAGTCTGAAGTTGGCAGTAAGGAGTTCATGATCTGAGCCACATTCAGCTCCTGGTCTTGTTTTTGCCAACTATATAGAGCTTCTCCATCTTTGGCTGCAAAGAATAGAATCGTTCTGATTTTGGTATGAACCATTTGGTGATGTCCATGTGTAGAGTCATCTCCTGTGTTGTTGGAAGAGAGTATTTGCTATGACCAGTGTGTTTTTTTGGCAAAATTCTGTTAGCCTTTATTTTAGCCTCTCTTCAGGCACCTTGTGATATTGATATTGTGATAAACCTAGATTATAAACTAGAATTTAACTTTAGAATGTGAAATCCTTAAATACAGGATCACAGTTTCTTCATATTCACTTTCTACTCAGTGCCCAATACCATGGTATCCATATAACAGATGATGGATATTATTTATTGAGTGAATTATGAAACTCTAGCCTAAATTACAATAGATTTGTAAGTGATCCTTGAATTTTCACTGTAAGCATTGGGAGAGTATGGGCTTAAATTACTCAGCACTGCATTCTTCATAGATCTGCTTCCCACAGTTCCTATCTACTCACATCACTGGAGGAAATTCATGTTCATTAATCTTAAAACCTTTCTTATAAACTGCTCCTTAGAGAAACTCCACAAAACAATACCCACATGACCCCTTCAAAAATAAAAAAGTAACTAGAGGCTAGATGGCATCAAACTAGTAACAAATGATACTGAACTATGTTAAACCAGACTAGAATGAGTGTTAAGTAAAAACATCCATCTGGACTTTTCTCAAAGTCAGTGTTTTCTTCCTGCCATATAAGTCATCAAGATCATTACTCACTCTATTCTCACAACTATATTCTTTTACAATCACTCATAGCTATCTTATTCATTTCTGTGAATGAGTTGCAGGAACTATTAATTGTGGACAAAGTTTTTGTTACAAGTTAGGAAATCAGGTACTTGAGAAATAAAGCTCTGGTGATAGAGGTTAGGACAGATGAATAAAATCAAACTGAACCTCAGACACTCTGAATATTGGAATTGTCTTTCTGCATCAATGAAAATGGCCAAATTGTTCAAATTAATGTTTTTTTGAATACGTAGTATGAATTTCATACTCTATAGGCAAAGCAGGAAGTACAGAATTAACAAAGTCAAGAATTTTCATAAACTCCAAACGTTTGCATTCCTAGACAGTTAGCAAAGAAAAATGGTCAGTGCAGAGTGGGATTTCCAGAATGTTTACATCTATAATCAAAAAGACTTTAGAAAAAAAATAATCACAGGATAAAGTGTCATTCCTGATTGTACAGTTCAGTCGCTCAGTCCTGTCCGACTCTTTGCGACCCCATGGACTGCAGGATGCCAGGCCTCTCTGTCCATCACTAACTCCCAGAGTTTACCCAAACTCATATCCATTGAGTTGGTGATGCCATCTAACCATCTCATCCTCTGTCGTCCCCTTCCCCTCCTGCCCTCAATCTTTCCCAACATCAGGGTCTTTTCAAATGAGTCAGCTCTTCACATCAGGTGGCCAAAATATTGGAGTTTCAGCTTCAACATCTGTCCTTCCAATAAACACCCAGGACTGATTTCCTTTAGAATTATTTCAAATTCTCCTTTCCTCTTTTTCTGTGCATTTTTTGGCATTTGTGTTTCAGGCATCAGTATTTCTCATCTCAGTTATTATAATAAGATGTATCCACACAAGTTCAAGGATTCACAACTGAACAAGTGTGAGCAACATCGATGTCAATTAATTCATTCCACCTTGCTGGAGATGGAGAATGATTGATTTTCAGGCTTCATATATTTTCTTTGTAGAGGTTAGACACATATTGATGGAATAACCAATTCTAAATACAGTACAGAGGCAAGAAGATCAAATATCCCCAGCATGCCTCTCACCAGAAGACACCTTCCTTTGCATATCCCTTACTCATCACTAATTTTTAGCCAGGGTCATTTTTTCTCATTCTTACAAATCCAAAACATCCATAGTCATTTCCTATAAGAGTGCATCCTGACTAATTATCATCTGTGATTCAGCCTCCAGGAGACTAATTCAAGTCTAGGTGTATAGCTGGATTGTTCAATAAGTGAGAATTTCTAATGAGGAAACCTTGTAGCGGTGAGCCTGCCATTGCAATCTGTAGCTCTTACTTTAAAACAGTGAAGCACAAATGTTTTCATGCATCCCATGTAAAATCAGCCTTGAATGTTCGCAAGACTAGAGGCACAGGCTCCACTTTTATAGAAATGGTTCACATATTTCTGTCATCTTGGGGATGCCTCTTACTCATCTGACTTTCTTGGCATGATTCCCCTAAATTAGCTAATTCATAAACACAGACATATCCAGATCAGGATTTTTTTTTAGAAAATGTCTTACAACAGCTTTGCACCTTACTAAAAAGTTAGTCACTGATGTCAGTGCAAAATTGAAATGTATCATGCCGCCTTGTATACCGAGCAGACAATTCCTAAATTTACTTCCATATTTTATTATTAAAAAATCAAAGAATGCTACTGTAAATTTGCAATATAGGAGACCTTTTATTGAAAAGTGACACACATTTGAAAACACCCAAGGGTAGCTAAAAGAGGAAACAAGGAATGATTTGGTAGCATTCAAGTTGAATTTGGCTACCTCTGAAGGAACCACAGGAATTGCATTTTTAAACAAGGAATGATAAACTAGCCTTTACTGCGAAGCTGTTTAGTGTGAGGACAGGGTACACTGGCACGTAACATTCTTTTCACAGTTCATTATATGACTTAAACTCTAATAAGAACAAGATGGGATGTACAGCTGTTTTGAGAGCAGAAAATTTATTCTCCAGAGAAAACAGATTATTTAGGATGTGTTTATATTGCTGTGGTCTTTTTTTATGTAGAGAAAAGTATGATTTTATTTCAGAATATATCTCTTTGATTGCCTTTGTAATATGGTTTTAAGAACATTCTTCATGCCCAAACTAGTGAGAAGAAATAGTGAAGCAAATGAGCCAGGATATATTCATCTTGGTGAAGAAGAACTGGTTACAAAGACAAATCCTATGTCTTTGGCTCATAATACTACCTCTTACTCATAACTGGTTTGATCTCCTTGCAGTCCAAAGCACTCTCAAGAGTCTTCTTCAACACCACAGTTCGAAAGCATCAATTCTCAATTCTAAAGGAAATCAATCCTGAATTGGAGGGACTGGTGCTGAAGCTGAAGTTCCCACACTTTAGCCACCTGATGCGAAGAGCTGACTCATGGAGAAAGACCCCGATGCTGGGAAATTCTGAAGGCAGGAGGAGAAGGGGATGACAGAGGACGAGATGGTTGGATGGCATCACCAACTCAATGGACATGACTCTGAGCAAACTCCGGGAGATGGTGAAGGACAGGGAAGCCAGTGTGCTACAGTCTATGGGGTCTCAAGGAGTCAGACACGACTTAGCAACAACAACAACACATATAACACTTAAGGCAGCCAGCACATCACAAGAGAACAAAAGAAGAAAATGGAGAAAAAAGAGCTACCAAAAAAAACTCTCAATTAAAGTGACAATAGAATAAGATTATAATTCTATTACTTTATAATATAAACAGTAACATAATACTTTATAACATAAATACATGTGTGTGAACCAATTCGTAAGTTTCTTTAATCCTGGTGTTAGTATCACTATTTCTCTAGAGATCTGACACAAAGCTTAGCCAGCTGTCACTATAGAAAATACACCCTGATCCTTCATGGATCATCCTGATTTTTATCATCCTGATTTTTATGATTGTTCAGTTTCTCATGCTGGACTATGAATATAATAGCAGAACATCCTTGTCCTTCTCTTCACATGGTCAATGTTCAGATTCTGAGTAAAAAAAAATTTTTTTCAATGTCCCCTGAAAATGTCTCCCAACTGGGGCATATATCCCTGGCTTTCTGTGACTTCCTGTAGCTCTGTCAACTATTCTCCCTGGCAGCAGCAGGTGAGATTTAATACTTTAAACATTTCTCACCTACTTATATGTAGGGTGCAACTATAGATGGTATTACTAACTAGGCTAGAAATTTCTCAATGGAATTCTCTACAACATCATTTAAAACAGCTTTTGGGGGTTTTGGGCAACAGATTTTAGATTTTTTTAAAAACTATCATCTAAATATCCCAATTTATTTTATCTTTTAATGAATATGATCACAGCAGTAGGATTTATAATAAAGTATGTGGTAGTTCAAATGTTAATATTTGTCTGTGAGTCCAACCTACTATTATAAAAGGGGGAAATTTAAATGCTATAAAGTATACAGATATATTATTGATATAAAAACTTTTAAAGGACAATAGTGAATATTATTTTTGAGACTCCAGCTTAGGTGGGGAACTATAAAAAATTTCTAAAGTCTCTTTCTCATCTAAAACTACATAATTTTAGATCTTATAAGTCATATAATTTTAGATCTTACTCCATCAAAAATTTTTTCATTCAGTTTTATAAATTTCTTGAATTCGTTCCCATCTTGCAATCTTCTCCAAGGTTCAGGACTTGGATCATGCAAAATCTGTGGTCATCCAAAATATTCTGTCATTTCAGAGAAAGACATAATTCTGAGAAAACGCCTAGTGCTGATGTAGGTTCCCCAAGGTCCTCAAAACTGTGACAGGTTGATGTCCAACAAGATTATTGTCAACTGCAATACACTTCCTAATGTTTCATAAGCCACAGTGATGGTTATCTGTTCATTCTCTGCTTAGAATGACTTAGTTAGGCCATGGGACTGGCACCCCCTTCAAAGAGCTTTAGACAACTTTCTACAAAACCTCACCTTCTTACAACCTGTTACTTTGCCCCATACTATCTCCTCTCCTGCAGGTCAGATCTTGCCTTTATGCAGCTCATTTTAGCTTCATCTTTATTTCTCAGCCCCACGCTTGCCCCTATAACCTGAAGAACGGATTTTACTCTCTTGAATTTTGAGTTATGGATCTTATCTTCTCTAATAGTTTGTTGCAGCTCCATCTTATCTTACCATCCCAGGGAATAGCCCTGCCATACCTTCAGGAGGCAGAAACAATCCATCCGATTTCACATCTCCTGCACCATACCAGGAGTTCTGCTCTAGTTTCTTAACCATTCTCCTGACTTGAAGTTGTCCCTTTCCAATCTTTTCTCCATATCTTTGTTATTTTCATCCTAAAACACTTGAACATCTCTTTAAAACCTTCCATAATTCCATGCTGCTTTAAGATCTACTACAAACTGCTAAGCCTAAGAGTACCTTGCATGAGTGCATGGTCACTCAGTCATGTCTAACTATTTGCAATCCTTTGGATGGTAGCCCACCAGGCTACTCTGTCCATGGGATTTCCTAGGACTGGGTTGCCTTCTCCAAGGGAACTTTCAGACCCAGGGATCAGACCTGTACCTCCTGTGGCTCCTGCACTGCAAGTGGATTCTTTACCCACTGAACCATTAAGGAAGCCCCTACCCAGTTAACTGCTCTCTACACTCCTTTGTTCCAGCCACATCTGTCTCTTCACTCTCTCCAGAACATACCAAGCTGATCTTTCCTCCCACGTATTACACCCACTTTGCCACTCTCTTAATTCTTCAGGTCCTAACTCAAGCTCACTTCCTTCATGAAACTTCTCATAAATGGTCCACATTGCTCTACCCCTGCTTGAATACATCTAGCAAAGGGACTAAGCACAGAGCACCCCTCCAGGAATCCATGGACAAAGACTTAGATGTTGTTTGTAGTATTCATTGTAATACTTAACTAAATAGAATTGCTCTGTGAGGCTACATATGGTCATCTAAATTGTAATGTGAATAACCAGTTTTCTTAATGGTAAGTTCTAGGGAGACAAGAACTGTATCTTAAAATTCTTTAAGCTGTTCATAATACTAACAAGTATACCTGTTGAAAGAAGAACCCAGAAATTCAAGTGACGTTTAAGATTCTCGTTCCAGTCATCCTTGGGTTAAGACAAAGAATGGGCTAGATTATCTCATAAAATGTTTTTTATCTGTTTTTTTTCCTCAGATACTAGACTTTTAGGGTTTTGTTTATGGAAATTATAATTAAAATTCTTGTTTCCAAACAACCAGATGGACTATAATATCAATGCATCTGCTATATTTCTCATTTTGCATGGGTTTTTAACTTCCATGAATAATTTGTCTTGATTCACAAAAAAATTGTCTTCTTTTCAAATACTTCGAACTTGACCTCTGATCAAGAAGAAGAAGAGTGGAATGATTAAGATTTGGGTTTAAAGCCCTGGTTTAAATTCTAACTCTATCAATGATATGTTGCACATCGTAAGCAAGTAGCTTAAGCTTTTTTTACCTTTATTTCTTCTTCTGTAAAATAGAAATATTAATAATAAATGAATCAACCTGATTAGATGGTATTAAGGATCAAATAACATGTACATTAAGCAGTAATTATATAATACATAGTTAACAAACGGAGAAGGCAATGGCACCCCACTCCAGTACTCTTGCCTGTAAAATCCCCCCATCCCATGGATGGAGGGGCCTGGTGGGCTGCAGTCCATGGGGTCGCTAGGAGTCGGACACCACTGAGCGACTTCACTTTCACTTTTCACTTTCATGCATTGGAGAAGGAAATGGCAACCCACTCCAAAGTTCTTGCTTGAAGAATCCCAGGGACGGGGGAGCCTGGCGGGCTGCCGTCTATGGGGTCGCACAGAGTCGGACACGACTGAAGCGACTTAGCAGCAGCAGCAGCAGTTAACAAAAAATACGTGCTAGATCTTATTGTTATCAATCATTTCTATGTAGGCTAAGAATCAATCATGGAAACAATATATAGATTTTTTTAATGAATCATTTTTTTACTCTAAACACTTATTTATTTATGCTATATGATAGGTCCTGTTGGTTATCCATTCTAAACATAGCATTGTGTATATGTCAATCCCAAACTCCCTAACTATTCCTCCAACTACCTTTTTCCCCTGGTAACCATAAGTTCATCCTCTAAGTCTGTGAGTTTGTTTCTCTTTTGTAAAGAAAGTTCATTTGTCTCACTTCTTTAGATTCTGCACTTAAGCAATATCGTACAGTATTTTACTTTCTCTGTCTGACTTACTTCACTCAGTATGACAATCTCTAGATCTGTCCACGTTGTGGCAAATGGCACTGTTTCATTCTTTTTAGTGGCCGAGTAATATTCCATTGTGTATATGTAACACATCTTCTTTATCCATTCCTCTGTTGATAGACATTTAGGTTGCTCCCATGTCTTGGCTACTATAAAAAGCACTGCAGTGAACAGTAGGGTGCATTTATCCTTTTAGACCACGTTTTCCTCCTGATACATGCTTTGGAGTGAGATTGCAAGATAATATGGTAGCTCTGTTTTTAGATTCTTAAGGAAATTCCATATTGTTCTCCATAGTAGCTGTACCAATTTGCATTCCCACCAACAGTGTAAAAGTGTTCCCCTTCTTCCTGTCTTCTCCAGCATTTATTGTTTGTGGATTTTTTTGATGATAGGCATCCTGAGGTAGGAAGTGATATCTCATTGTAGTTTTGAAATCCATTTCTCTAATAAATAGCAATGTTGAACATCTTTTATGTGCTTCTTGCCCATCTGTATGCCTTCTTTGAAGAAATGTCTGCTTAGGTCTTCTGCCCAGTTTTTGACTGGGCTGTTTGTTTTGATTATATTGAGCCACATGAACCGTTTGTAAATTTTGTAGACTAATTCCTTGTCGGTCACATCATTTGGAAACATCCTCTCCCATTCTTTGGGCTGTCTTTTCATTTTCTTTATGGTTTCCTTTGCTGTGTAAAAGCTTTTGAGTTTAATTAGGTCCCATTTGTTTATTTTTGTTTTTATTTCCATTACTTTGGGGGATGGATTGAAAAGATATTATTGCAATTTATGTCAGAGAGTGTTCTGCCTATGTTTTCCTCAAAGATTTTTATAATGTCCAGCCTCACATTTTTTTTTAATTTATTTATTTTTTATTGAAGGATAATTGCTTTACAGAATTTTGCTGTTTTCTGTCAAACCTCAACATGAATCAGCCATAGGTATACATATATCCCCTCTCTTTTGAAATTCCCTCCCATCTCCCTTCCCATCCTACCCCTCTAGGTTGATACAGAGCCCCTGTTTGAGTTTCCTGAGCCATACAGCAAATTCCCCTTGGCTATCTATTTTACATATGGTAATGTAAGTTCCCATGTTACTTTTTCATACATCTCACCCTCTCCTGCCCTCTCCCCATGTCCATATCTATTCTCTGTGTCTGTTTCTCCATTGTTGCCCTGTAAATAAATTCTTTCATACCATTTTTCTAGATTCTGCATATATGTGTTAGAATACAATATTTCTCTTTCTGACTCACTTCACTCTGTATAATAAGTTCTAGGTTCATCTACCTCATTAGAACTGACTCAAATGTGTTCCTTTTTATGGCTGAGTAATATTCCGTTGTGTATATGTACCACAACTTCTTTATCCATTCATCTGTTGATGGACATCTAGATTGCTTCCATGTTCTAGCTATTGTAAATAGTGTTGCAATGAATAATGGGATACATGTGTCTCTTTCCATTTTTGTTTCCTCAGAGTAAATGCCTAGAAGTGGGATTGCTGGGTCATATGGTGGTTTTATTCCTAGTTTTTTAAGGAATGTCCATACTGTTTTCCATATTGGCTGTATCAATTTACTTTCCCACCAACAGTGCAAAAGTGTCCCCTTTTCTCCACACCCTCTCCATCATTTATTGTTTGTAGACTCTTTGATGAGGGCCATTCTGACTGGTATGAGGTGATATCTCATTGTACTTTTGATTTGCACTTCTCTAAGACTAGAGATCTCTTCAAGAAAATTAGAGATACCAAGGGAACATTTCATGCAAAGATGGGCTCGATAAAGGACAGAAATGGTATGGACCTAACAGAAGCAGAAGATATCAAGAAGAGGTGGCAAGAATACACAGAAGAACTGTACAAAAAAGATCTTCATGACCCAGATAATCACGATGATGTGATCACTCACCTAGAGCCAGACATCCTGGAATGTGAAGTCAAGTAGGCCTTAGATAGCAGGGTGACTATACACATGGATCAGCGAAAAAGCAAGAGAGTTCCAGAAAAACATCTATTTCTGCTTTACTGACTATGCCAAAACCTTTGACTGTATGTATCACAATGAACTGTGGAAAATTCTGAAAGAGATGGGAATACCAGACCACCTGACCTGTCTCTTGAGAAACCTATATGCAGTTAGAACTGGACATAGAACAACAGACTGGTTCCAAATAGGAAAAGGAGTACGTCAAGTCTGTATATTGTCACCCTGTTTATTTAGCTTATATGCAGAGTACATCATGAGAAACACTGGGCTGAAGGAAGCACAAGCTGGAATCAAGATTGCTGGAAGAAATATCAATAACCTCAGATATACAGATGACACCACCCTTATGGCAGAAAGTGAAGAGGAACTAAAAAGCCTCTTGGTGAAAGTGAAAGAGGAGAGTGAAAAAGTTGGGTTAAAGCTCAACATTCAGAAAATTGAAATCATGGCATCTGGTCCCATCACTTCATGGCAAAAAGATGGTGAAACAGTGGAAACAGTATCCGACTTTATTTTGGGGGGCTTCAAAATCACTGCAGATGGTGATTGCAGCCATGAAATTAAAAGATGCTTACTCCTTGGAAGGAAAGTTATGACCAATCTAGATAGCATATACAAAAGCAGAGACATTACTTTGCCAACAAGGTCTGTCTAGTCAAGGCTATGGTTTTTCCAGTGGTCATGTTATGGATGTGAGAGTTGGACTGTGAAGAAGGCTGAGCGCTGAAGAATTGATGCTTTTGAACTGTGGTGTTGGAGAAGACTCTTGGGAATCCCTTGGACTGCAAGGAGATCCAACCAGTCTATTTTAAAGGAGATCAGTCCTGTGTGTTCATTGGAAGGACTGATGCTAAAGCTGAAACTCCAGTACTTGGGCCACCTCATGCGAAGAGTTGACTCATTAGAAAAGACCCTGATGCCGGGTGGAATGGGGGCAGGAGGAGAAGGGGACGACAGAGGATGAGATGGCTGGATGGCATCACCGACCTGATGGGCATGAGTTTGAGTAAACTCTGGGTGTTGGTGATGGACAGGGAGGCCTGTCATGCTGCCATTCATGGGGTTGCAAAGAGTCGACACGACTGAGTGACTGAACTGAACTGAACTGAGGGTTAGTTCTCTGGTAGGCTAGGGTCTTGGAGTCAGTGCTCCTACTCCAAAGGCTCAGGACTTGATCTCTGGTCAGGAACAAAGATTCCACAAATGGTTTGTTATGGCTTTGAAAGTGAAAGTGAAGTCGCTTAGTCATGTCCGACTCTTTGTGACCCTGTGGACTGTAGCCCACCAGGCTCCTCCATCCATGGGATTCTCCAGGCAAGAATACTGAAGTGAGTCGCCATTTCCTCCTCCAGGGGATCTTCCCAGGGATCGAACCCAGGTCTCTCACATTGCAGGCAGACGCTTTAACCTCTGGGCCATTAAGTGAGATGAAAACAAATATCCAAAAATGAGAAACCAAAGATGAACCCCAGACAAATGGCAGTTACAAAATCAGGCAAATAATAATTAAAATAATGAAATGTACACATATACATATACATCCATGAGCAAAGTGAAAACAGTCCAACAAAAATAAAGTACAATAGATTGACCCTGCAAACAAAGGAAATAAAAAATTATATTTACCAGTTAAGAACAAAACTAACTTATGGATAAACTGGAAAACAAAACTAAAGCAAGGTACCCAGAGGGGAATAAAGCAATGAAAACAAAACTAATGAATATGTTGAGAGGAAATGAAAGAAAGAAAAGAAAGGATAGATATGCAAAGTTAAATAGAGGTGGATGAAGAAGATTTATATACATTAAAGATTAACTGCAAGGGGAAAAGAACAGTAGGAAAGGCAAAAAAAGGAATAAATGTAGAAAAAATAATAGGTGTTAAAAATTAAAAATTAATTTTTAAAAAGAGAAAAGAAAAAAAAATGGAAGAAGAAAGAAAAAAGGGGGAAAAAGGAAAATTTCACAGAACTGCAGAAGTCCAATGAACAGGCAGAGGTTTATAACAATAGGAAGTGTGACTGCATATACGCATATACATATACACCCATAATCAAAATCAAAACAGTCCAACAAAAATAAAGTACAATAGATTGACATGGCAAACAAAGGAAACCAAAAATTATATCTACCAAAACAAAACTAATTAAAGCACAAACTGGAAAACAAAACTAAAGCAAGGTGCCAATTGGGGAATAAAGCAATGAAAACAAGTTAACAAATATGTTGAGAGGAAAGGAGAGAAAGAAAAGAAAGAAAGAATAGATATGCAAAGTTAAATACAGGTAGCTAAAGAAGATTTATATACATTAAAGAGTAACTGCAAGGGGAAAAGAACAGTAGGAAAAGCAAACAAAAGAATAAGTGTAGAAAAAATAATAGGTTTAAAACGTTAAAAATTAAAAAAATAGAAAAGGAAAAAGGAAAACTCCATAGAACTGCAAAAGCCCAATATAGAGGCAGAGGTTTTTGACAACAGTAAAAAATGTGACTGAGACAAAAAAAAAAAAAAGCTCAAAAGCTAAATTGGATTTCTTAGTGCCAATAAAATCGACAACTACAACAGGTGGGAAGGCGGGGCAGAAAAAATCCAAAAGAATCTACAGAACAAGTCAAAATATAAGAATAATAAATGTTTTTTCTGGAGTCACTGCTGTCAGAGTCCCTTCCCTCTCTGTGAGTCACAGTCCAACTTAACTCCCTAGGATGCCCTCCATCACTGTGCTGATCTCAGGACCGGCTGTAGGGGCAGCTCAGATTCTAATCTGGTCCTATTTCTGTGTGTTCTTTCCTCCAATGTCCACAGCTCTTAGAGCTTGTGAGTTTTATTTTGTAGGAGCTCTCAGTGGCCTTTCATATATTCCATCGACACAGAGTCTGCTTAGTTGATCGTGTGGATTTAATCTGCAGCTTGTACAACTGGTGGGAGGGTTTTTGGTCTTCTTCCTTAGCCACACTGCCCCTGGGTTTCAATTGTGGTTTTATTTCCACCTCTATCTACGGGTCGTCCACTGGGGTTTAGCTCCTGAGGCTGCCCTGGAGGACTTGAGTTTGCCCCTGTGAGGGCCAGGTGTGGAAGTAGTGCAGCTGCTTAGGTCACAGGGGTTCTGGCAGCACCAGGTACTCAGAGGGGTTGGCGACTAGGGCATCAGGAAATATAGTGTTCTAGAAGGGTATGGCAACCAGTATTGGTCGATATGCTCCAGTATATTTGCCTGGAAAACCCCAGCTATGACAGAGAAGCCTGGCAGGCCACAGTCTACAGGGTCGCAAGGAGTTGGACATGACCAAACCGACCCTGCGTGCATAGACTCAAGAC
Source organism: Bos indicus (assembly GCF_029378745.1). Classification (NCBI taxonomy): domain Eukaryota; kingdom Metazoa; phylum Chordata; class Mammalia; order Artiodactyla; family Bovidae; genus Bos; species Bos indicus. The sequence continues at coordinate 43,983,904 of NC_091760.1, read as the reverse complement.
ATTTTTTTGCCTGTGGCAGCTCTGCCCCCAGTGAGAGTTGAGTAGGAAGGTGGTGCAGCTGCGTGGCTTGTGGGGACCCTGGTGGTGCCAAGTGTGCAGGAGTTATAGCCCTATCGGAATCTTTTTTCGAGCCTCTTGTAGCTGGCTATCAGATGGCCTCTGACCAGTCTTTCTCCGAAGATCTGCCCATTCCGGCACTTAGAGGGCTCCCTTGCTGTGGGGTCCTTCTCTGTTGTTCAGCACATCAGGCACATAGAGGGGCCCCCTGGCTGGGGTCCTACTCTGTAGTGCATCAAGTGTTTGATGGGCCAGGCTCTCTAATGTTCAGCTGCCAATACTGGCGTGTGGGGAGAGAGAGGCTATGGTGATGGCTCCACCCACTATGGGTGACTCAGCAGTATTGCCTTGCTTCCGTGGCTGCCTGCCTTCCCTCCACTGGCATTTCCCACCACTATCTCCTCCCTCACATCCCCTCAATCCATCTCTCTGCAGTCAATAGTGGCCCTTGCCCTGGAATTGCTGCACAATCCCTAAGCTTCAGCTCCCAGCCACTGCGCCTTCCAGGAGACCAGCATTCCTGTCTGGGGTATGTATGGCTGAGGCAAAGACTGTCTGATTCTCATTCCATTTAGGCTGCCACAGATCAGCTGTTTCACTCTCAGCCTTAAATGTTTCTCCTCTGACTCAGACAATTGCCCCACTGTGGGGATCAGACCCCTGCTTCAGTTCCCCTACCTGCTGAGCGTAAGTCCAGTCCTGCTAACATTCTTGTTTCCCCACGTAGTTCCTTTGTCCTACTAAGTTTTGTGTGGTTCTATGTATCCTTTTCCACTGGTCAGGTACTCCTGTCTGCTCTCAGCTGGTGTTCTCCATGCACTTCTGTGTCTGAAGGTGTATTCCTGATGTATCTGTGGAAAGAGAATGTACTTCACATCCACCTATTCCTCCACCATCTTGTTCTCCTCTAAAACACTTTTAAAACTCTCGTCAGGGACTTCCCTGGTGGTCCAGGGGATACGACTCCATACTCCCAATGCAGGGGGCCCAGGTTTCCTCCTTGATCAGGGAACTAGATCCCACATGCTGTAACTAAGAGTTTGCATTCAGTTCAGTTCAGTTCAGTCACTCTGTCATCTCCGACTCTTTGCGACCCCATGAACCGCAGCACACAGGCCTCCCTGTCCATCACCAACTCCCGGAGTTCACGGTGCTCAGCTTTCTTCACAGTCCAACTCTCACATCCATACATGACCACTGGAAAAACCATAGCCTTGACTAGATGGACCTTTGTTGGCAAAGTAACATCTCTGCCTTTTAGTATGCTATTTAGGTTGGTCCTAAATAACTTTCCTTCCAAGGAGTAAGCGTCTTTTAGTTTCATGGCTGCAATCACCATCTGCAGTGATTTTGGAACCCAGAAAAATATAGTCTGTCACTGTTTCCACTGTTTCCCCATTTATTTCCCATGAAGTGATGCGACCAGATGCCATGCTCTTAGTTTTCTGAATGTTGAGCTTTAAGCCAACTTCTTCACTCTCCTCTTTCACTTTCATCAAGAGGCTCTTTAGTTCTTGTTCACTTTCTGCCATAAGGGTGGTGTCATCTGCATATCTGAGGTTATTGATATTTCTCCTGGCAATCTTGATTCCAGCTTGTGCTTCTTCCAACCCAGCATTTCTCATGATGTACTCTGCATATAAGTTAAATAAACAGGGTGACAATATACAGCCTTGACGTACTCCTTTTCCTATTTGGAACCAGTCTGTTTTTCCATGTCCAGTTCTAACTGTTACTTCCTGACCTGCATACAGGTTTCTCAAGAGGCAGGTCAGGTACTCTGGTATTCCCATCTCTTTCAGAATTTTCCACAGTTTATTGTGATCCACACAATCAAAAGCTTTGGCATAGTCAATAAAGCAGAAATAGATGTTTTTCTGGAACTCTCTTGCTTTTTCCATGATCCAGCAGATGTTGGCAATTTGATCTCTGGTTCCTCTGCCTTTTCTAAAACCAGCTTGAACATCTGGAAGTTCATGATTCATGTACTGCTGAAGCCTGGCGTAGAGAATTTTGAGCATTACTTTACTAGCGTGTGAGATGAGTGCAATTGTGCGGTAGTTTTAGCATTCTTTGGCATTGCCTTTCTTTGGGATTGGAATGAAAACTGACCTTTTCCAGTCCTGTGGCCACTGCTGAGTTTTCCAAATTTGCTGGCATATTGAGTGCAGCACTTTCACAGCATCATCTTTCAGGATTTGAAGAGCTCAACTGGAATTCCCTCACCTCCACTAGCTTTGTTCGTAGTGATGCTTCCTAAGGCCCACTTGAATTCACACTCCAGGATGTCTGGCTCTAGGTGAGTGATCACACCATCGTGATTATCTGGGTCATGAAGATCTTTTTTTGTACTGTTCTTCTGTGTATTCTTGCCATCTCTTCTTAATATCTTCTGCTTCTGTTAGGTCCCTACAATTTCTGTCCTTTATTGAGCCCATCTTTGCATGAAATGTTCCCTTAGGATCTCTAATTTTCTTGAAGAGATCTCTAGTCTTTCCCATTCTGTTGTTTTCCTCTATTTCTTTGCATTGATCACTGAGGAAGGCTTTCTTATCTCTCCTTGCTATTATTTGGAACTCTGCATTCAAATGGTAATATCTTTCCTTTTCTCCTTTGCTTTTCGCTTCCTTTCTTTTCACAGCTATTTGTAAAGCCTCCTCAGACAGCCATTTTGCTTTTTTGCATTTCTTTTTCTTGGGGATGGTCTTGATTCCTGTCTCCTGTACAATGTCATGAACCTCCATCCATAGTTCATCAGGCACTCTGTTGGTCAGATCTAGTCCCTTAAATCTATTTCTCACTTCCACTGTATATAAGGGATATAAGGGATTTGATTTAGGTCATACTTGAATGGTCTAGTGGTTTTCTCCACTTTCTTCAATTTTGATCTGTATTTGCCAATAAGGAGTTCATGATCCGAGCCACAGTCAGCTCCCAGTCTTGTTTTTGCTGACTGTATAGAGCTTCTCCATCTTTGGCTACAAAGAATATAATCAATCTGATTTCACTGTCGACCATCTGGTGATGTCCATGTGTAGAGTCTTCTCTTGTGTTGTTGGAAGAGGGTGTTTGCTATGACCAGTGCATTCTCTTGGCAGAACTCTATTCACCCTTGCCTGCTTAATTCTGTACTCCAAAGCCAAATTTGCATGCTGCAGCTCTAAAGCAAGGCCCAGATTCTCCTGCTTCTTTTTAGTTATGTTCCAGTCTCACATTTAAGTCTTTAATCCATTTTGAGTTTATCTTTGTACATGGTACAAAATTGTATTTTAATTTCATTTTTCTACACGTAGCTGTCCAGTTTTCCCAGCACCATTTATTGAAGAGACTATATTTCTTACATTGTATAAGATTGTCTCCTTTGTCATAGATTAATTAACCATAAGTGTGTGGGTTTATTTCCGGGTTTTCTATCCCACTCCATTGATTTATATCTGTTTTTTGTGCCAGCACCATATTGTTTTGATGACTGTAGCTTTGTAGTATAGTCTGTCAATGGCAATAAGATTGCTATATACAGTCAGGCAGCCTGATTCCTCTAGCTCTGTTTTTCTTTCTCAAGACTGCTTTGGCTATTTGAGGTCTTTTGTGTCTCCATACAAATTTTAAGATTTTTTTGTTCTAGTTTGTGAAATATATCAGGCAACATATAGATGTTGATGTAATTCTTTTTCTAGAATAGTCAGCTGCTACAAATATTTTCCATAGTCTGATCTGTGATTATTATTAATAATCACATTATTAGTTATTATTTATTAGTCATTAATAATTATTAATTATTACTAATTAATGTGATTATTCCCTTAGTCACAGAAAGGGAAAGAAGTGAATTCCCTTCATCCACATGGTTCCAAAGTGCAGAAACAGGAAGGGCAAAGCCAAAAAGACAAGTGAAAGCAAAGAAATCGTTTTCTGGCATTCTTTTGGAGGTTCCCTTTTTGGTGACGTGCTCAAGCCTACCCATAAAACATTGAGTAAGTAAGACATCAATATTTCTCACTCCAGTCATCTCATTTGGGGGCTTCCCTTGTGGCTCAGCTGGTAAAGAATCTGCCTGCAATGTGGGAGACCTGGGTTTGATCCCTGGGTTTGGAAGATCTCCTGGAGAAGGGAAAGGCTACCCACTCCAGTATCCTGGCCTCGAGACTTTCATGGACTATATAGTCCATGGGGTTGCGAAGAGTTGGACATGACTGAGCATCTTTCACTTCACTTCACTTCATCTGACTTGACTGTGTTTTGTCTAACCAAACTGGCAGTGCATTAGCTGATTTTAATGAGTTCATCATGGTTGATAGGTTGTTTTTGTCCTAAATTCATTCAGCCATATCTTTGTATGGCCACAGAACTTGTCAAGGTGAAAACTGAATATAGTACACACTACTATATTTAAAATGGATAACCAACAAGGACCTACTGTATAGCACAGGGAACTCTGCTCAGTGTTATATGGCAGCCTCGCTGGGAGAGGAGTTTGGGGGAGAATGGTAACATATATATGTATGGCTGAGCGAGCCCCTGTGCTGACCACCTGAAACTATTACATTGTTAATTGACTGTATTCCAATACAAAATAAAAAGTTTAATTTAAAAATTAGTCATTTAAAGTCAATTTTCTTTCACAATTTCCCTTGTTTTCACAACCCAATTGTTCTCTATAACTCCTCAAGGAATAAGGACTTAATATTGTGTTTTGAAATCTCAATCACTTTTATTAACTACATTCAATTAAGAGAATACTAGTTTGCTATGAAATGGATTACTGTCATCAGTGTATTGCTGTCATCATTTATCCATATGTGGTATGGGCTTTTTGTGTTTTGTGTGGGTTTTTTTTTTTTTTTTGGCTGCACTGTGACATTTGTGGGATTATAGTTCTCCAACCAGGGATTAAATTCATGCCCCTGGCAGTAGAGGCACAAAGCCCTAACCACTGTACTGCCAGGGAATTCCTATCTATCCATAAGTATCTTGTGTAATTATGGCAACAATACAGAGTGAAGAAAAAATAAGTCTGAATAGTAGATGTATATTTTGAGATACTGAGAATGTTGAATGTTGAGAAAGTAAGGAAAAGGTTTACTCCAAACACATTCCATGGACTATTTATTTCTCCTATGGGTTCTCTTCAGCATCTTTATCACTTCTCCGAATTTCTCCCTGTATCACTTACTTATGATTCCTCATAAGTCAGCAGATATGCATCATTAATGATAGGGTTTTTTGTTGTTGCTGTTCAGTCGCTAAGTCATATCCAACTCTTTGCAACACCATGGACTGTAGCACACCAGGCTCCCCTGTCCTTCACCGTCTCCCAGTTTCCTCAAATTTATGTCCATTGAGTTGGTCCATCGCATCTTCTGCTGCCCCCTTCTTCTTTTGCCTTCAATCTTTCCCAGCATCAGGGTCTTTTCCAATGAGTCAGCTCTTCACATAAGGTGGCCAAAGTATTGGAGCTTCAGCATCAATCCTTCCAGTGAATATTACTTATTTTAAATCAGACATTTTAATGAACTGTTTGGAAGGACATCAGTACGTAAATCGTCTGGTGCATTTCTTTCAAAATATATTTGAATATTCTGTTTTTTTAAAAAAATCCTCATAAAATAGAACTAAGAGAATTATAATGATTCATGCTGCTGAGTCACTTCAGTCGTGTCCAACTCTGTGTGACCCCGTAGACGGCAGCCCACCAGGATGCCCCGTCCCTGGGATTCTCCAGGCAAGGACACTGGAGTGGGTTGCCATTTCCTTCTCCAATGCATGAAAGTGAAAAGTGAAAGTGAAGTCGCTCAGTCGTGTCCGACCCTCAGCGACCCCATGGACTGCAGCCTTCCACGCTCCTCCATCCATGGGATTTTCCAGGCAAGAGTACTGGAGTGGGGTGCCATTGCCTTCTCCGATAATGATTCATACATCCTTTGAAATGCTAGGATTCAGTTCACTACACTTAATATTGACTTCACAAAGCACTAGGAGGCCCATTTCTAGTACTGGATCAGTCATGAGTTTAGTCATGATCTTGAGCAAATAAATTATCTAACCTCTCTGAATCTCTGATTTTTTTTTTAAAAAATTGTAAAACAAAATTGCTAAAGTGAGCAGTTTTTCAATGGCTTTCCAAATTTATTTCTCTATTTTTTTCATAGAATAAGATCTCCAACTGACATAAGAAAATAAATCACATCTGTAAATTTCAATTATGTCTCACCTATCTTTTAGCTATTGACCTGACTGCAGAGTTTGAAGTGAGATAATGAATACTTTCCACTCAGATGTGTTTTAGTTGATAAAAGTTTGCATAGAACTGACAACAATATAGTAACTTGGTAATTGTAAACAAAATACTTAGAGTGGATAAGCACCAAGTTAAATATTGATAATGTGCAATGCCTTTAAAGGAAGTGTTGTTAAAGGAAACAACTATTAAGAAACCTCATCTATAAATTCATCCTGTGGCTGAACATTTATTTTCAACCACATACATCCTAATTCAGAGTTAATGCTAAACACAGTAAAGCAGAAAAGATCGGTGGAGTCTGGAATAGTAGTTAAAGCAATTCTCTTGTTGCTGAAACATAGCCAGGAATATCTACTATAGCAGTTGCATGTTCTCCAGGACACTGTGATATAAATTCAGTTGCATCATTTAATCTATAAGGAGACAAGATGAGGGTGTGCAGCTCTGCTCCCTAATGCCAAAAGGAGAATGTCCTCTGTATGCAAAGAGGGCTTCCTGATGGCTCAGTGATAAAGAATCTGCCTGCAATGCAGGAGACCCGGGTTTGATCCCTGAATGGGGAAGATCACCTAGAGAAGGGAATGGCAACACACTCCAGTATTCTTGCCTGGAGAATTCCATGGAAAGAGGAGCCTGGTGGGCTACAGCCCATGGGGTCACAAAGATTTGGACAGGGCTAAGCGACTAATACTTCACCTCATGCACTGAAGCAGAGATTAGGTTTTACATGGTGCTCCTACTGTGGGAATAAGGAAAAGTTTAATTTGACAGAAACCAGTCTACTTGATGAAAATCAGTCCAAAGTCCTGAAGAAATCTAAGCAGTGACCTCAAATAAGTACAGTCTCCTTCTTGCCATTTCTGTTTCCTTCTAATTGTTTTCCCTGGTCCCTGGAGTTGGCAGAGTTATTCCAAAAGGGTGGCAGAATGCCTAAAGTGAGGCAAGTGTCACCAGAGTTGCTCACTTTGCTGTTCTTCCTGCCTAGAAAGTGGCTAGTCAATCCTGGAGGCATGGGGCCTAGCAATCTGTGTTTTTAGAAGCCCCCCATGTGATAATACACTCAGGTTAAAAAACATCAACAAAGGTTTCAGAGTTTCACCATGCTCCCTCCCCATACCCATCCCACAAGAGTAACAAGGCTTAAATTGCCTTGAGACATTAGATCCAGTTTCTCAGGGCAGTTGTTTTATTAAAAAAAATCAGAAGTATCTGACACCTTGGTTTTTTATCCTTATTAAAATCCTCTAAAGCATGATGATCAAAATATAAGCATTCTTTCCAAGTATCAATTGCATAGAGTGTTTAAATAAATATCTATTGATCTTAGCAACTTTATCTTCCAGACAGTCTCTGAATTAAAGAGAAAGGTAATGATAATGAATTTACTCTTTCATATTGCAAACCCTAGCAATATGCCATCCCAGATACGAAAAGAAGAAAAAATTCCCCCTGGGTACCTCTCCTTTGCTTAGCTAAAAGTAGCAACAACTCCAGAAATCTTATCTCTTAGTGGTCAAGGAGCTGTGTATAACAAAACTAAGGTATTTTTCACCTGTGTGACAAAAACTGAAAAGAATGAAAACTAAAGCTAAAGGATAAATTCAGGAGCAAAGAGATCAAAATGAGCTAGAAATGTATTTGTCTCCAACATTAACAGTCTGGAGGCAGGCAGTCCAGAGCCCACAATGCAGTTCCAGATGTCAAGAATTCATAGCTTTTCTATTTGTTGCTATGCTTCATGTGACTTTCAAGTGGAAATCAATGTCCAAAATGATAGCTGACCCATCAGCCCTATCTACATTCTGAGCAGCAGGTACAAAGGGGAAAGAAGACAAGTCCTTTACTTAAAGAAAACATTCCAGAAACTCCACATACCATTACTTTTAGATACAACTTTTTTTATTTATACATACCATTATTTTTAGATCTCATTATTAGACTTCAGCTATATTGTCACATCTAGCTGCAAGAGTGAAAAGGCCGGCTTAAAACTCAATGTTCAGTAAACTAAGGTCATGGCATCCAGTCCCACCACTTCATGGCAAATAGATGGGGGTAAAATTGAAAATGGTGACAGACTTTATTTTCTTGGGCTCCAAAATCACTGTGGACAGTGACTTCAGCCATGAAATTAAAAGATGCTTGCTCTTTGGAAGAAAATCTATGACAAACCTAGACAGTACATTAAAAAGCAGAGACATCACTTTGCCGACAAAAGTTCATGTAATCAAAGCTATAGTTTTTCCAGTGAATTGGACCATAAAGAAGGCTGAGCACTGAATAATTGATGCTTTTGAACTGTGGTGCTGGAGAAGACTCTTAAGAGTCCCTTGGACTGCAAGGAGATCAAACCAGTCAATCCTAAAGGAAATCAACCTTGAATATTCATTGGAAGGACTGATGCTGAAACCAGGTGGCTCAGTGGTAAAGAATCCTCCTGCCAATACAGATGGCACAGGTTCAACCCCTGGATTGGGACGATCCCCTGGAGTAGCAAATGGCAATTCACCCCAGTATTCTTGCCTGGAAAATTTCATGAACAGAGGAGCCTGGTGGGGTACAGTCCATGGGGTCGCAAAGAGTCAGATGCTGAAGCTGAAGCTCCAAAACTTTGGCCACCTGATGCCAAGAGCCAACTCAATGGAAAAGACCTTGATGCTAGGAAAGATTGAGGGCATGACGAGAAGCGGGTGACAGAGGATGAGATGGTTGGATGGCATCATCGACTCAATGGACATGAGCTTGAGCAAACTCTGGGAGATAGTGAAGCACAGGGAAGCCTAGCTTGCTGCAGTCCACGGGGTCTCTAAAGAATCAGACAGGACTGAGCGACTAAACAGCAAGGAGCATAAACTGGTGCCATGTTTCTATGAACACTTCGGAAATATTCACCAAACACTTTAAAATGTGACCCCAACACTTTAAGGAAGTTATCCTAAATGTCTTTAAGAAAAGGCATGTATACTATAGTATTTACAATAGTGTTTTTTTCCTAGTTGTGGTAAAATAGACATAAAATTTACTCTCTTAACCATTCTTAAGTGTACAGTTCAGTAGTGTTAATTAATTTTACATTGTTGTGCAACCAATCTCCAGAATGCTTTTCATTTTGCAAAACTAAAACTCAGTACCCTTTAAACAACTATTCATTCTCACTTCCACTTTCCCCCTAATCTGCCCCTAGACCCTGACAGCCACCATTCTGCTTTTCATCTCTATGAATTTGACTTCTCTAGGTACCTCATATAAGTCAAAATATACAATATTTGTCCTTTTGTGTCTGTTTATTTTACTTAGCATGACATCCTCATGGTTCATCCATGTTGTAACATGTATCAGAATTTCCTTACTTTTTAAGGCTGAATAATACTCTGTCGTATATATATATATATACAACATATATATATATATATATATGCCACATTTTGTTTATCCATTGATCCATCAGTGGGCATATGGGTTATGTCCACCTTTTGGCTATTTTGAGAAATACTGTTATGAACATGAATGCATACCATACTGATTTTTTTTTAACCACAGTGATTTTAAAAGCACAGTTTTTGCTCTTACTACTTATTAATGGGAAAATACATTGCTATTACAATAACAGAAGTTAAATATTAATTAAATATTTGTATTAAATATATATTCATTCACTCTAATCATCAGCCCAAGAGTAGCCATTCTGTTTAGGTCTGCCACACATATAGTCAATCACATCTGGAGAGCACTTTATCAGGAATGCATAGAATGTATGTGTCTTGCAAAGAATAGGATAAAATAAGCCTCTCCTTATCACCTCTACATAGGAAGCTGAAGCAGATCTAAGCAGAGGAGTCATATAGTATTAGTACTATTGTTATTATTATTACTATTATTGTCTTATAATACCTGTGCCAAGTTTTGCTATCAGGTTAGTGCTGACCATATAAAATGAATTGGAAAATGTGCCCTCTTCTATTTTCCAAAAAGGCTGTGTAGAATTGGCAGTCATTCCTCCTTAAATGTTTGGAAGAATTTATCAATGAAACCATCTGGGCCTAGGGAAGGGGCGGAAAAGATAGTCTAAATCATAAATTCAATATCTGTAGTTGTTGTAGGATTATTCAAATGGTCCATTTCATATCTGATGAGTTGTGGTAGTTTGTGCTTTTAGAAGAATTGGTTCAGTTCAACTAAGCTGTCAAGTTCATGCGTATAGGGTTCTGTGCAGTATTCCCTTATTACCCTCTTGATGTCTGCAGGGTCTATACTTATATAGACCTTGTTACAGTGATTCATTCCTGATTTATGTAACTTGTGTCTTTTTTTCAATGTTGTTAATCTTATTGGAGGCTTATTAATTTTATTAATCTTTTCAAAGAATCAGGTCTTTGTTTCATTGATTTTTTTCTTTTTTTCTATATTCAAGTTCATTTATTTATGTCCTCCTTTATGATTTCCTTTCTATGCTTACTTGGGGGGTATCTTATAATGCTTTTCCTAGTTTCTTAAGATGGAAATTTAGATTATCAATTGAGATTTTTCTTCTTTTCTAGGGTACCTAGCACTATAGATTTCCTCTCAGCACTGCTTTAACTAGATCCCCCAAATTTACATACGCTATATTTTAATTTTCATGAAACTCAATGTATTTTTAAATTTCTTTGAGATTTAGCAGCATGGCAAATGCTAGGCTGCCAGAGCTGCTTGGCCCACCAAAAATGATTTAGATAAGAAATAAAATTATATTAGACATACTGATACAAGTATACTTTCACAATAGTATTACGCTTTCCTTAAAAATTGGTCTATTTTCTGTACTTTATACAAATTATTGAAGTAAAAATGGGTATTGTAAAACATAAGATGCTGATCCATATTAAATTTCACTATTTGACTTATTTTACCAACAAAAACATTAGTTTTTTTCATATAAAAAGTATGCAACATTGTTTCATATGTGGTTCAACCTAATAGTTCTTATAATCTTCTTATAATAGTTCTTATAATGCATGCGGTTCTTCTGTAGTCATTGCCTCTCGATATCCCATCTCAGGATTAAGCACCACAAAGAAAGAAAAAAAGTGTGTGATGCAGATCAGAGTTAGCAGCATGACTCAGAACCAGCTGAGGTCATAGGTCGCCTAAGTCTACCAGACAAGAGAGCACATTCTTGAGGACTAATTAAGAGAAAAATGAAGCCTTGACTGACTATCTCAAGTTTTCTAGAGTGCCCAAGAAGTCAAGGTATGAGAATGAGAAGACAGTGCCAAAGATGAGGTCTCAGGTACAGGCTTCTTGCTCTATATTTGGCTACAAGTGACAATCTAATATGAAGAAGGTAATGTATAGAATTAGCTAGACAGAAATCTGTTTCTGTGACTTACAGTGTGACATTAGGTAAGTTTGCTTTTTTTTAACTTTGTCTATAAAGCTGGGATCATAATCCCTGACTTGAAGTGCTGTAGCAGAGATCTAACTAGATAATATATGTTGAGTGCTTGGCATGAATTAGGTACCCAGTAAATGTTAGTTCCCTTCTTTATCAGTCTCTAAGGAAGCCATGCTCTGGAAAACCCTAAAGTTCGAGAAGGGGTATGTGTCATTGGTTCAAGCATGGACTTTGGAACCACAAGGCCTGTGTTCAGACCTCATTACCATGTGATTGTTGCCAAATTATACAACCTCTCCATGCCTTGGTTTTCTTTCTCTGAAAGATGTAACAATAGGGCATACTTTCTCAGGTTGGAGAGACCAACAAAGACCAATGAGCCAATATATGCATTGTGTTTAGTAAACTGCCTGGCACATAGCAAGCACAGTATAAGTGCTATTTTATTTGTAGTCTGAGAAAATTAATTGGGATAGAAGAAAATTCATTTTTAAGGGAAACATGGATTCCAGAGGAAGAGGAGGAAGAGTGGGAGGAGGAGTAAGAGGAAGGGAATGGAGGGAAAGAGAGAAAAAAGGAGGAAAGAAGAGAAAGGGAGGGGAGGAGGTAAGAGGAGGAAAAATATGTGTTGAAAATAGTTTCTTTTTTTCCTGAGAAGTTGAGAGAGGTAGTATTAACACCGTGCCAGACAGGATGCTCCCTACATAAGTGGCTCTGGTAATGAAATCTAGAGTATTTTTGTTTGTTGTTAAAGAAAAAAAAAGCAGGTAATGAGAGAAAGTCCAGAGAAAAAGACTTTCACAATCAGTGAATGAGAATGTAGGTAAAAATGCAAGGGGAAGCTCATATGCAGCTATATCACAGCCATTGTGGATTCCATTTCGGAGAATTGTGAGTGACAGATAATCACTTCATTTACTTCGTAGGTCTCTGGAGATAGTTCTTGATGCAGGAGTATCTTTGAGGAGCTTCTTAGCGATTTTTTTCCCCTTAATGGATTGACATCTTCATAGAGCATGTTTCAAAAGTTAACCTTGCTTTATCTCCTAAATGCATAACCTTTCGGTTTTCTTTTTAATAATTGTTGGCAACTAGCTTGCGTGACAGCACTGAACACAAATACCACAGATGATGATGAATGTATGGAGGAATGTGGGTTGCATTGTACTGAAAGGGTAACACATTATGTCTATGTAATTGCTTCATCTCCCTTAGGATAGACAAAGTTCAAAGAAATGTGAATGTAGATGACTCACAAGACATGCTCTTTGGGGCTACCCAGAATTCATTTCTCTAATTACATTAACCTTTTCTCCCTTCCTCACTCATCACATGTGCACTCGTTGGACAGGGCATCTTGACAGGGTATTCAGCCACTTCACCTGCCCACTTTTATTTATTACAGTATTTTCTCAAAGACAAAGCACTTAAAAACACTAAAGTGGCAGGAAAACATCCATTTGAAATTGGATTCCAACATTTTTGTAAAATATATGATAAGGAGTTTAGGAGTTTCATTTAAGTATTTTACTTCAAATTTAATGGTAATATTGCCCATTATTATATGCTAAGATGAGTCCTTCAAAGCTTTCTTAATTTGATGCTTTCCAGTTAACAATTGTGTAGATACCTGATTTTTGGCTAAAAATTACCTTTGAAAAGCCAGATTCCTAAGAAAACCCAGATTCCTAAAACAGCTTTGTTGCAATGCTATTCCAATAAACACTATTTTCCAACAAATGAGATGTTCAACAAATTGTCATCCAGACACTTTTTGAACCTTCTATTGCCTGGGAACTCACTGCTTAATGAGGCAGCCCTAACTATTGTGAAAGACTTTGAATATTTAGATGATTCCTTTTGGTTTTGAGCTAAGATATTAACCATACCATAGACCATACCTCTTCAGATATTCTTCAAATATCTAAAAACTGCTATTATATGCCCTCATTTTACATGGAGTAGTCACTGGACTGAACATCATTTTGGCTAACATCTTGAGTTGGATAGTATTGCTCGTGAACTCTGATACCTGATAGATGAAATATTCCAGCATAATCTATTAGTCAGAGTTAGAATACAGTGGAACATTTACTTCCTCTGCTGAATCATATTTTTCCTTGTCAGAAGTCTAGGGTTGTGTTAACCTTTTTAGAAGCAGCTTATTTCCTTTCAAATCCAGCTTATGATCAACCAAAAACCCTTGACCTCTTTCATATAATCTGTTGTAAAATCAGCTCTTTCCTTATCTATTGTATTCTGCTGTTTGTTTTAGCATATCTAAAATACCCATTCTATTGGCTTAACTCTTACACCATGCTGAGGGCATCAAAACAGAAAGACTAGGAGCATGTACTTTAGAGCCAGTCCACTTAGATTCAAACCTCAACTCTATTCTTCTCTTGCTAAGTGGCCTTGGGCAAGTAACTTGTTCCTCATCTATGAAATAAGAATTAAATGAGCTAATACAGGTAAGGTAGATAGAAGAACGGATATAGTAAGCACTAGACAAGGGTTTTCAGATATTTTGTGTTTAGCTGTTTCTCCCAGCATTGTGTCATCTGTAGACTAGAGTACTATGATTTCTATTTATTAATCAAATTGATAAAAATGCAAACAGGATAGCAGTAAGGATAGACCCACAGAATTTCCCTTAGATTTTCCTTTAAGTTTGAGTTCTGAGAGTAAAGTAGACATTCACCTAACTTTCTGTCTAGAGTGTTAGAAGAGTCAACTTCACAGAATTATGGAAGAGGCTATAGAGATAGCAAATCTTGCCATTGACATTATATTATTAACAGCCATATTGTTATTGTTGTTTAGTTGCCAAGTCATACCTGACTCTTTTGCGATATAGGCATGAGAGGGCCATAAATTACCCTCCTTTTGCAATCTGGTGCGATCTGGGCTTCCTGGTGGCTCAGACAGTAAAGAATCTGCCTTCAATGTGGAAGACCTGGGTTCGATTCCTGGATTGGGAAGATTCCCTGGAGAAGTGAACAGCTACCCACTCCAGTATTCTGGCCCAGAGAATTCCATGGACAGAGGAGCCTGGGATGCTATAGTCCCTGGAGTTGGAAACAGTTGGACAGGACTGAGCGATTTTCACTTTCATTTTTTGTGATCTAGCCGTGGGCGGGCCATAGATTACCCTCCTCATCTTCCCAAGTCTTCCATGACCTATAGTGGTATAGAGAGCAGCTGGAAGTAGAATATGGGGTTTAAGTAAGTGTGCACTAGAGAGAAAAGCAAGGTGATGTGCCAATCCAGGGTTCTTCAGTGTGGATGAGGAGTGGATATGAGAAGGGTACAGGGAGGATAGTCCTCCACTAAAGTTAGGGTTTACTTGTGTCTCTGTAGATTGTAAAGGCAAGTGAAGCACACAGACTAGGTTGGTGCCCAGAGACCATCCAATTACCAATGGCACCAAAGCAGAAGAGTTACCTCCAGGATAAAAGGCTAGCAAAGAGCACTGTGGATCAAGATTGAAAGCAGACAGCTCCATGCCCAGTGATGCCTTGAGACAGTTGCATCACAGACCTTCCTGATTACATTTCTTATGTATATGACTTTTTCTAAACTATCGTGAAAGCATAAGTGTATACACTGCATAATTAAAAGGCCCTCCCCCACGCACACTCCCTAAGTTTCACACTACCACCTCCGTCTATGTGATAGTGCTCCTTCTTCCCACTACCATTATAGAAGGGTTCAAGGGCACTCATATTAAAGTGAAAAGCACAAATTATTTCACCTCTGTAGATGAAGTAAAGAAAGATATCATTATCCAGTTATACTGAAATGGTTTTAACCATGAAACAGTTCATTTAAGCATTCTCTATGATTCTTCTTTTAATGTAGTGTAAACAACTGGCTCTCAGCTTTGGGGGTCACCATCTCCATTCAGCTATGACTGTTTAAAAGTAACAGAAAACCCTACCCAAGGTCACTTACATAACATTTATCAGTAACAGGAGGGAAGTCCAGATGGAGGTCAGGCTTCAGGAAATGGTTGGACCAGGGCTTACTGAAGTCATGAGGGCTTTAGTTCTTTCCATTTCTCTGTGCTTCCGTCCACAGTGTCAGACTCATCCCTTCATAGTTGTAGGCTGGTCACATGCTTCCCCTGACTGTGCCTTTAGTCAAAGAGCAGTTTTTCTCTCTCAAAAATCAGGAAAAACACTCAGTGATGGGTACATCAGGTTTATTTTTCTATTCTCTCTAATTTAAACCAAGTATTTCGAAGATGTGGGGTTATCCTTAGATCAAGCACACCTCCCTAGAGCAGATATTAGTTTCCAAAACTATATCATTGCTACACAGTGGGGAACCATAGACTGTGGGAGTTAACTCCCAGGACGGCTCTTGTTGAATCCAAAGAACATGATGGAGCCTGTTCCCCAGGACACAAATATCTGCCAAGATTTTCCCATAGCTTCAGAGGGGTTCACAGGGCCTCCTGAAGCACACTTATACCTCCTCTGCTAAGTCGCTTCAGTCATGTCTAACTCTGTGTAACCCCATAGACGGCAGCCCACCCGGCTCCCCCGTCCCTGGGATTCTCCAGGCAAGAACACTGGAGTGGGTTGCCATTTCCTCCTCCAATGCATGAAAGTGAAAAGTGAAAGTGAAAGTGAAGTCGTTCGGTCATGTCTGACTCTTAGCAACCCCATTGACTGCAGCCTACCAGGCCCCTCCATCCATGGGATTTTCCAGGCAAGAGTACTGGAGTGGTGTGCCATTGCCTTCTCCATACACCTCCTCTAGGAGCCTACAGACCTCAAGGTTATGAACTTCTCAGCAAAATACTGACCCTGTGCTGCAGTCATGCTAGCACTAGAACTTTCTTCAGTCTCTTCAGCCAGAAATTGCTACAGTTTTCCCTCTGACCTCCAGAAAAGCAAAGGCATCATGTGTATGCCAGGAAGTTCTTTGGTCTTGTGTGTATGAATGCACATTCTCTCAGTTGAGTCCGACTCTTGGCGACCCCATGGACTATAGCTCTCCAGGCTCCTCTGTCCATGGGATTCTCCAGGCAACAATACTGGAGCGGGTTGCCATTTCCTTCTCCAGCGGATCTTCCCAACCCAGGGATGGAACACACATCTCTTGCATTTCCTATATTGGTATCACTACGTCACCTGTCTTAACCTGATATATAAAATCAACACCTCCAAGATTGCCAGTTTCCTTCTTTCTCCTTCCCTCATTGTATGTATTTCTTCACCTCTCCACACATTCCATAGACCCTCC
This sequence comes from Bos indicus, assembly GCF_029378745.1. Taxonomy (NCBI): domain Eukaryota; kingdom Metazoa; phylum Chordata; class Mammalia; order Artiodactyla; family Bovidae; genus Bos; species Bos indicus. The sequence continues at coordinate 43,966,979 of NC_091760.1, read as the reverse complement.
ACACATGGAGGTTTATCCAATTTTCAGGTCACATTTATCCTTCCTTTCTCTCTGCCTTAAATTCTTTATTAAAAATCAAGTACCTTAGTACCTACATTCTGCATTAAAATAGCCCACGTTCTAAGACATGAATTTATTAAGCATTTACTATGGAGTAGGCATGCTAGTCAGAGAGGCAATGGCACCCCACTCCAGTACTCTTGCCTGGAAAATCCCGTGGACGGAGGAGGCTGGAAGGCTGCAATCCATGGGGCCACTGAGGGTCGGACACGACTGAGCGACTTCACTTTCACTTTTCACTTTCATGCATTGGAGGAGGAAATGGCAACCCACTCCAGTGTTCTTGCCTGGAGAATCCCAGGGACGGGGGAGCCTGGTGGGCTGCCGTCTATGGGGTCACACAGAGTCGGACATGACTGAAGCGACTTAGCAGCAGCAGCAGCAGCAGGCATGCTAGTCGGCAGTTTTTGTACATTAAGTTGTAAAATCTTGACAACATGATAGAAAAAGTATTATCTGCCTTGTTCTAAGGTGAAAGAGATCAGCCCTGGGATTTCTTTGGAAGGAATGATGCTAAGGCTGAAACTCCACTACTTTGGCCACCTCATGCGAAGAGTTGACTCATTGGAAAAGACTCTGATGCTGGGAGGGATTGGGGGCTGGAGGAGAAGGGGATGACAGAGGATGAGATGGCTGGATGGCATCACTGACTTGATGGACGTGCATCTGAGTGAATTCCGGGAGTTGGTGATGGACAGGGAGGCCTGGCATGCTGCGATTCATGGGGTTGCAAAGAGTCAGACACGACTGAGTGACTGAACTGAACTGAACAGAACTGAAGGTGAAAGAGTCACTGTTCAGAGAGGTTGGTTAGCAAGGGGCAGAGCTGGGATTTGAACCCATATTTTTCACTTGACTCTGGGTCACATGCTCTTTCTATATGTCTCCACACTGTGAGACTTTCTATGCTCCCCTTACACCTGTCTCTATCTCAGTTCTGGACATGACCTAAAAGATACCAAATTTTCAAAGAAGTCTTTGCTAAATGCTTATTAGCATTTTAAATATTTCAGGTCTCACATTTATATAAAGCCATGAAAACATTGGTTCTTGATCCAGAACTCACCCTTCAATTCACAATTGCCATATGGGGAATTTCATCCAAGTTTCATAGTTGATGCTCTCAAAAAAGAAACTTTTTTTTCACCAGTCACAAAATTTCTTTTTTTTTTTTCTCTACTTCTCACAAAGCCTTAACTTGACCTAGTAATCCGAAATATTTGCCATGTGATTTTTGAGCAAAACAACACAATCTTTTTCTTCCCTCTTCTTAGCCCTAACTCTCTGAAACTCTCCTTTGGTTTTCTTAATCCTATTCATGGAGACCAATTGTCTTCTCCACATTCCAGCCAGGGGAGTGGATTCACACACAGAAACAATCTTTTTACAATGCTGTGATTATGAGAAGAGACAGAACTCCCCTTTAAAAGCTCCTTGCTTGAAGAAACCATAAATACCCTGCAATTCAGTAATGTTGATAACAAAATCTAATACCTTCCTCTCTTTTTTTCTTTTTTTTCCTCTCTTAAATAAATATCTTGCTATTTATGATAAGTATAAATAACAGCTACAAAATTGAATGTGACATACAAGTATAATAGAGATGAAACAGAAAAATAGACTGTGGGTATCTTCACAGTCCTGAGACTAGGTTGATAGATGACAAAGTAAGAGAAAGGGAGACTACGGAGCTGGTAAAAGAACTGGCATAATAGCAAGGTGTTTAATAACTGTTTATGATTATGTTTAATAATCACAGCACATGCAAACCTTAGGCCTGGTATACGGAGAAGGCAATGGCACCCCACTCCAGTACTCTTGCCTGGAAAATCCCATGGATGGAGGAGCCTGGAAGGCTGCAGTCCATGGGGTCGCTGAGGGTTGGACACGACTGAGCAGCTTCACTTTCACTTTTCACTTTCATGCACTGGAGAAGGAAATGGCAACCCACTCCAGTCTTCTTGCCTGGAGAATCCCAGGGATGGGGGGGTCGCACAGAGTTGGACACGACTGAAGTGACTTAGCAAGCAAGCAAGGGCCCTATAGGCCTCTGGCCATGCCAAAGCCATGCTGTTGAGATGCTGGAGGGAGGTCTGGAGAGTCCTGGAAGCGGTGCTAATGGTGAAGGTGCTTTGTCTAATGATTCACTGAACAGAAATATCCCATGTGCTGTTCTTAGTCGCTCAGTCATGTTGGACTCTGCAACCACATGGACTATAGTCTGCCAGGCTCCTCTGTCCATGGCGATTCTTCAGGCAAGAATGCTGGAGTGGGATGCCTTGCCCTCCTCCAAGGGATCTTCCCACCCAGGGATCAAATCCAGGTCTCCCGCATCGAAGGTGGATTCTTTACCATCTGAGCCACCAGGGAAGCCCAGAAATATCCCACACATAGCTCCTACTCTTTAAGGTGTGAACCTGCTGCATATCAGCTTAGAGAGAGAGAAGGGCAGGTGATCAGACACCCCAGGGTGCTCAGGATAGTCCCAGTTTATATTTGTTATCCCAGCATCATTATCAATAGCTCCTTCTTAGAGAATCATGTTTGGTCTTTGTGTCCTTGTATTAGGATGACCATATGAAATATTTTAAAGTGTTCTCAGTTAGGCTGTATATGATATAGTCACCCTCATAAAAGGACACAAAAACAAAATATGGTTCTCTTAGAAGCAAAAAGTCACAGGCAGGGGAAGACCTTGTCAACCGGAAGGAGGGGAAAAAATGCTAACAGAGAAAATATCCCCATTAAAGGCCCAGCAAAGACTGTGGGTATATGCATGTCAGTTTTCAAGGTTGTCTAGGAACTCAAGGACACAGGCAAAGACGGCCTAGGATAACAGAGCTGCCAACAGATCCCACTGCCAAAGCTCCAAGAAAAGTAAGAGCTGCAGGAACGGCAAAATATACAGGGAAACTTGGCAAGAGACTCCTTCAGCTACAGTCAGCACAACAAAAGACAACCAAAGAATGGCCCGGGCTGCCTTGTATGGCCTTGGCGGTTGTGCACCACCCAGCAACAAGGGTGCCATTCCCCAGACTATGCTGCGAATGTCACTGTCTAGAGTTGAACAATACACAATGTGCATGTGGCAGCTTCAGAGTAGCATTATTCCAGCTTCCTTGTGCCCACAGAGAATATAATTTTTGTTACGCACACTTTTAATTAATTACATTTCTTTGCTGAAAACCCTACAGTGTGTTCAATCATTCAGATGGTTGGCTCCGATTATGTGCCAAGAAGTCCATGGTATTAATTACTTGGCAACCTTGAAGAAAGGTAATCTCTCCATCCCACCATCAAGGAACAAAGTATATCAGAGACTTGATTTTAAAAATATAGGAGTTAAAGTGGTGAATAAAGATTCACTAAGGATTCTCCCACACTGTGGAAAAATTCACAAAATACACATTCTTATCAGTACACAGGCCCTATCAGTTCCTTTGTAGAACGTTCTTTTGCTTGACAAGGAGTCCAGTTAAAGATCATCACACATTACAGGGTGGGCAAAGATAGTCAAGGAGATTGCATTTATTATAATCCTGAGGTCATTAAAAACAGCAACTTCCAAAAAATCATGGAAAATAAATATGGTACTAGTATATTCCAAACTCTATCACAGAGAGAGGGTAAAAATGAAGAATTTGTTTAATTAATACCACCAATTCACAATGTCCTCAGTTCATCCTTTTGTTGCTAGAACTAAACAGAGAAATAAATTTTTTCTCTGACAAAAGGGTCAGTGGTAGCTGAATTAAAATATAAATGCAGGATCTCAGTGATCTAAAATGTTATTTTGACAGTTATCAGGAGTTGGGAAAAAATAGTATAGTTTGTATGGTAGCTAGTAACATTTAAGATCATACTTTCCATGTTCCCACGTTCATGCCTTTGTCTACACCATTCTCTTCTCTGATCATATCCTAACCTTTCAACCTACTGAAATCTAGTTCATCTTCAAGGCCTCTTCTATGAAGCTTTCCAGATCTCCCCAACAAAATGCAAAGTCTTTACCCACTGCATCTACACCCATTTCATGGTAGGCACTGGACTCCACTTTTTATCACATGTATTTGTATGCTTGCCAGACATCTCTGGGCTTCCCTGGTGGCTCAACTGGTAAAGAATCTGCCTGCAATGCAGGAGACGTGGGTTCAATCCCTGGGTTGGCAAGATCCCCTGGAGAAGGGAAAGGCTACCAACTCCAATATTCTGGTCTGGAGAATTCCATGGACTGCATATTCCATGGGGTGGCAGAGTCAGACACGACTGAGCAACTTTCACTTCATACTTCATAGTTGATTAAGGGTTTCCCTCATAGCTCAGTCTGTAAAGAATCTGCCGCAGTGCAGGAGACCTGGTTCGATCACTGGGTCGAGAAGATCCCCTGGAGAAGGAAATAGCAACCCATTCCAGTATTCTTGCCTGGAGAATCCCATGGACAGAGGAGCCTGGCAGGATATGGTCCATGGGGTCGCAAGAGTCAGACATGACCTAGCGACTAAACCACCACCATAGTTGATTAACCATGCTGTGTTAGTTTCAGGTGCCCAGCAAAGTGATTCAGTTATACGTATACACACACCTATTCTTTTCCAATTTCATGCTCAGCATCCATGAAAGTGACTGTTAGGCCAATTTACAGCAAAGCCTTTTCAATACAAATTCCTCCTAGAACATGTTCATTATTGACCTGCTTAATGATTTGTTTCAGCAGGAGTGTGGTACATCCCTCCCCCCACACATACACATCAGTTAAGAGTGCTGCTGCTGCTGCTAAGTCACTTCAGTCGTGACCGACTCTGTGCGACCCCATAGACGGCAGCCCACCAGGCTCCCCCGTCCCTGGGATTCTCCAGGCAAGAACACTGGAGTGGGTTGCCATTTCCTTCTCCAATGCATGAAAGTGAAAAGTGAAAGTGAAGTCGCTCAGTCATGTCCAACTCTTAGCGACCCCATGGACTGCAGCCCAGCAGGCTCCTCTGTCCATGGGATTTTCCAGGCAAGAGTACTGGAGTGGGGTGCCATTGCCTTCTCCAGTTAAGAGTGCATATGGCTGCAAATAACAGAAACCTAAATATACAGACTTTGCTAAATAGGGGTTTATTTTTTATTTTTATCCTGTAACATGGGTTTTAGGACAGAAGGTACTGGCGAAATCTGGAAATAGAAGGGTGGCACATAAAATCTAAAAAAGAAGACAATTTTTCTGAGCAAAAAAAAAAACAACTCACGGTTCTTTCATTGATACATTATTAATGCATCAAAAATGTATTGAAAACCACTATGGTGCTGTCTATTGTCAAGAGACACTAAAATTAATATAAAATATTCCATGATCTCTAGCAGCAAATACTCTAGTTACTTAAAATGTAAGCATGTATGTGGAACAACATTCACAGTTAAGCCTGGATCTTAAGATCACGTGATATTAAAGGAATGGTCTATGGCTCACTTTACAGTAAGATTTGAGGGGAAAAATTAAGCTCCAGAAGGGATTCTGTAAAACCTTTAACCTAAGCTAAGAAAGTCCAACAGTGTAAAGCAATATTTGTGATTTCCAGTTACTCTTAATAGTTTGTACCAAGTCCATTGTAGGTGGACTTCACGCAAGTGGATGTAGCAAAGCAGCTGAAAGCATGGAGGAGGGGAAGAAGTGAAGCAAAGTAGAGACACAAGCATGACTTTCGGCAGAGCAATTGTTTCTCATGTTTGGGGTTATGGTGGTAAAGGGTTATTCTAAGATTTACTGGAAGTTGGAACTTCCCAGGTGGCGCTAGTGATAAAGAACCCACCTGCCAATGCAAGAGATACAAGAGAGCAGGTTCAATCCCTGGTTTGAATCTTCCTTAGGAAGATCTATTGGAGAAGGAAATGGCAACCCACTCCAGTATTCTTGCCTGGGAAATCCCATGGACAAAGGAGCTTCATGGGCTAGAGTCCATGGGGTCGCAAGGAATCAGACACTATTGAAGTGACTTAATACACACTGGTGGTTGAAAAGAAATGCCTTCAGAACCCAGTTTATGACAAAATTATCATATGGTTCACTATAAAATTTACAGTTTTATGTTGCCAAACTGGCTCATTGCAAAAGAGCTTGACAATTAGCTTGGCACCAAGTCAGTTCGTGCTCTTGCCTATCTAGTAAGTAGCTGTTAAAATGCAAACAGAATGTTGGGACTTCCAGAGATATGAGATGAAAATACCCACTGACCAAGCCTACCTCAAGAGACCTTCAATGGGCCCAAGACAAAATATAAGCAGCATACTTCTGGCATAGGAGAATGTTCCAGAATCTCAGAAAGTTTCACAGCATTTCATTTACTTTATAGATATACATTGTGGTTTGGTTTTTGGAATTGTGAGAGTAGGAAGGCAAAAGGGCACCAGAGACCTGCAGATCAATAGGTACATTCACTGACTGATCACCACCACCACCCCTCCATTTTCAGGTCTAGCCATTGTCCTTATTGGTATATATTAATACTTTCCGAATTCTTTTAATATCATTTTGACATCATTTTGAGGAGGGAATAAACATTGTGGTCAATCTACCATTTTTAACTGGAAACTAATCTCTCAGATTCTTTGATCTCTGGTGGGATTCAGCAAAGATGAAGAATGCCAGTACATTCTCTGAACCCCAAATTCAATGCTATACAATTCCAGGACCTGGGCTTGTGTACTTATCAAAATACTCAAGACAAAAATTTTATGAGCTTTTAGAAAATACAAGAGATAAAATGGACATCTCCTAGCATGGTTTTCAAAATAACCATTTGTATCAAATGATAATTTTGTAACACAAAAAATGCACTTTTATTAGGTATTCGTTGCCTGTTGGTAGCAGGTTTTGTAAAACGTCTAGGTTACTGAGTGATATAAGCATTTCTCAGAATAATATGGAGGCAGTGTGGTTAGGCTGAAAAAACACCATCATTGCTCATGTGAGGCAGGCCTGGAATCTCAACCCTGCTGAGTCCTTTCCTAATCACTGAACCAGTGTTTTCATGTGTGAATAATTAAACTTCACTGAGATGCCAGAAAACATCAGTAACATCACATGTGTCAAATACCTAGCAGAGGTAGATGCTCACTAAACGTGAGTGCCCTGCCCTTCCCCTTCTGGCCAGGTTCCCCACACACAGGAGGGGACCCAGTATTAGAGCATGATTCTTCAGTGGCTCATCCTGGTCATAGACAGCCTTCTGACAAATCCTGGAGGCAGGAAAATGTGTGCAACTAATTCCTACCATGAGAAAGCTGCACCCACTGTGACAGACGGGCTGCTCACTGGAGACAGAGGGGCCCATTAAGCAAGCACCGCATCTGACCTGTTGTTGGGGTTTAGTCACTGTCTGCAGCCTGGCTTGCTGCCCGTTGCTCCTGGCGGCTGTAAATCAACATTGTGACAGAGAGGGCATTGGGTCAACTACATTCCATTAATGGATCAAAGTGTTTTCTTTTAGACTCATAGAAAAGGAGAAGGAATATGGAAGATATACAGCTTGGAAGGGACATAAGCTTGGCAGAAACAGACATAAAAAGGATTTTTAACTGTAAATCTGAAAAAGTCAGAGACCCAAATGAACTCAAACTGCCTGGTTGTCAGAACTGAATCTTCTAGCCCAGTGGTTCTCAGTATTTTTCCCATCACTACTCAAAAGAGACCACAGGTGACTTAGTTGGTACTCACCATCTCAGGAGAGCAACTCATTGATTCTGCAGTCCAGAAAATTATGTCATAATTTTTATGCAGCTTGTTTTAAATTAATTTGGAAATCTGTTAGAGAAAAAAAATGAACATTCACTGGGTAAAGTGTGGAATTCTGAGTTTCTTTACATTTTTTTTTTTCAAGGATATTTTACATTCTCAAGATATCATCAGAGACAATTCACACTGTCTTCTCCTAAATACAGTTTTCTTATCATTTATTGGCTACATGAAGGCCATGAAGATAATTTTTAAAGAAAGATATTTAGAGGTTACTCTATCTTTCACGGATGTTAGCCACCTCTTGGATTAATTTGGTTTGGGAAAATAAAGGTGGGGATAATGTCACAGGATGGAATAGAATGAAATTCACAACTATGAAAATGATTCTAGGACCAGGAAAAAAATCTTGAAAGGTAAAGAAGAGCTTAAATGTTTTGCGCACATAGTATACGGACATAAATGTTGGAAACTTACTTTCAGGAGAGAATATGTGATGACAGATAGGATTTGAGTATAATATTTTCTTAATTAATGTATTTATATTTTATTTTTAGTTGTGCTGGGTCTTTGTTGCTGCACACAGGCTTTCTCTAGTTGCAGTGAGTGAGGGCTACTCTTCATTTCAGAGCATGGTCTTCTCATTGCGGTGGCTTCTCTTACTGCGGAGCACGGGCTCTAGGGCATGTGGGCTTAGGAGTTGTGGCACATGAACTTAGTTGCTCCACAGCATGTGGGATCTTCCCAGACCAGGGATCGAACCCATGTCCCCTGCATCAGCAGGCAGATTTTTATCCCCTGTACCACCAGAGAAGTATCTGAGTGTAATATTTTAATGTATCTTTAAACACAGCTCATTTGTTTCATTTTGTTTTCCATTAGGACATAGATGGTATTAAAAGATTTTATTCTGGGCCATGCACAACTATAATTTCTCTAAATTGACAGCTGCCATAAGCATGTATGTATGGCTATTAAGAGTTGGTTAACTTGTAGAGAAGTTCAATTGAATTATATACATATTGCATGGCTCTCTGTTGGGGATATTATTTTGTAGGTGCTTTAATTAATTTTATGCATATGTGACATCTAACAGTATCTAGAGTGAATGGATATATTTATATTATGATAGGAAGTACTTTGTTAATCTTATTTTTGTATATGTGTATAATAACATGTGATAAAAAGACCAAATTGAATCCTGAATTGCTTTGTCTGGTATTTGATTTGGGGGAAATAAAATCACTTTTACTGTTTCAAATCAAGCAGCTAAACAAATAGTTAAATTTTGTTATAAGGTGGAACTGTTGTTAATATCTGAGCATCTTCCAAATGACACCTAGGCAAATAGGAAATCCATGATTTTTTGTTACTATGTGACTTTTTGTGACAATAATTTATATCTTTTATCAAGGTCTTCTCTCACCCTCCATTTTAGTCATCAGTAGTATCAAATATACTGACTATATTTATCAAAAATGAATCTACATATTTTCAGACCTACAAATGGAAACTAAGCTCTGATTTAAAGGGATTACCAGTATATAATGCCAGATATATGATGAGAAAATAATTTTATTTATTCAAAATTCTGTGAGCACTAGGCATGTACTGTCCTTCAAGATTAAAAAAAGAAATTAGCCAAGCAAGGGAAATTATATTCTGCTTTTTTCCCCTCCTAGGAGTTATCTTGGTCTGCAATCAATCCTTCAGAAAAATCCCTCACATTATCACTTTTGTGCAGTATGTTAACTAGGAGCAAAATGATAGTGTATGTCAGTCAAATGTAAAGCATGACTTCTATTGGTGTTAAAACCTGATGATTAATGCAGAAGCTCATGGCAAGTCAGGTTAATCTGAACAATATATTATTTCCTTTTAGTCTACAGTCTGTCATTTCACAAACTATGGTTAATAGAATGCCCCAAATAAAAAAATCAATTTAAATGAAAATGTATATTTTGCATCTCATTTATACCTTATTGTACTGAAAGGCAGGCTAACATTAGCTAGTCTGTGAATGTGATATGAAGGAGATGATATACTTATTTGTTTTAAAAGCCTTAGGTATTCATTTTACACACTGAATCTCTAAAGGCTGATTGTTGAAAATACTGCTTCCTATTTTACTGACTTATTACATTTAAAGGATCTAAATTAAATTTAATTAAAAGATCCAAAAGGAATCGTTGAAAGAATATGCACATTAAAAACAATCTCTAATTCTATTCTCTTGAATCTTAGAAAATAAAAAGTAGAATTATTGTTATTATTATTCACTTGTCCTAGTATAACAGATGTCAGCTACCTGGATGATTCCAAATCTTCTAGCTTGCAACAATCACGTCGTCCTTTAATACTTAAAATAGTTCAAATATCCTGACGTACTTAGGGATGGAATCTGAGTCTCTTGTTAAGAAATGGTGAGTGGCACAGAGGGTTCGGTTTCTCCGGGCCTCTGGTTCTAGGAGTTTTCTGATTTCTCTGAATTTTTGATCTCTGCTGTCATTTCACCTCTTAAGGAAGCATCCCTCCTTTTCCATATAGAATCAATAAACTCTACAACCTGATTGTCCCCTACACAACTTGTGTACAACTCCGCTTTTCTCAGAGTTTCACCCGGTCTAGGCTGTGACTAGAGCAAACTTAATGAAGAATTTGGGAGGAAGAGGGGTGGGAGTGGCATATGCCACAAACAATCTTAGCATTCCAATCACTGGGGAATTTGCACTGTTTCTCGCCTTTCCTCAACTCCAGCTTCCATTCAAATTGCAGGCCAGCTTTATCTTCTCTGACCTCCCCCATCTCCTTCCTGATAAGGTCCCCTCCCCCTCCAAGGTCCCATCTGCTCCTTTCACAGAACAGAACTGAAACTCTTCATCCAGCCCCTGTTTATAAGGGCACTGCTGGGCAGGGTGAGGGTGTGTGAAGCAACTCCTGTAAAGCCACTCCTGCTCAGCACAAACAATGCTTTCACAGATAGGAATTCTGTAGTCATCAGTTTCCTCTCCCTTCTATAATAGGAAGTGATATAGGGATTAAGGATTTAGAATCTGGCTGTGAGATGAAAGGGAGCAGCAGACAATGAGAATTTGGAAGAATTGTCTAACTTTATGCATATATCCAAGAAGACCCCCTGGAGGAGGGCATGGCAACCCACTCCAGTTTTCTTGCCTGGAGAATTCCACAGATAGAGGAGCCTGGTGGTCTGCAGTCCAGAGAGTTGCAAAGAGTTGGACATGGCTGAAGCGACTTAGCATGCAAGCATGCATCCTATTACTACGGACCCTATGAAGTGAAGTCGCTCAGTTGTGTCCATCTCTGCAACTCCATGGACTGTAGCCTGCCAGGCTCCTCTTCCGTCTATGGGATTTTCCAGGCAAGAATACTGGAGTGGGTTGCCATTTTCTTCTCCAAGGGATCTTCCCGACCCAGGGATCAAATTCAGGTCTCCCACTTTGCAGGCAGACTCTTTACCCTCTGAGCCACCAGGGAATCCCGTGGACCCTATAGGAAATACAAATTAGAAAAGAATCATGCAAAAATTTGGAGCAGAAGCTCCAAATGAAGTGGTGAGGTGTTTAAGAATCTGCCTGCCGATCCAGGAGATGTAAGCGAAGATGGTTCGATCCCTGGCTCAGGAAGATCCCCTGGAGAAGGAAATGGCAACATGCTTTGATATTCTTGCCTGGGAAATCCCATGGACAGAGGAGCTTTGGCACGTTATAGTCCATGGGGTCACAAAGAGTTGGACACAACTGAGCACTCACCCAAACAGATGCATATACTGATATCTAAATATCTTCTGTTCCAGACAAGGAAACTGATACCTAAAGAGGCCAGGAGCCTTGCTGGAGGCTAGACAGCACTTTTCAGTTGGATAGAACTATCTGGTTATAGTTTTCCATGAGCTCATGAAACAACTCAATTTCTCAGAAGCCAAACAGCATTTCATCTTTGTCTATTTAATTCTGGGCTGCGTTGCCAGCCAAGGTCCCAGAGGAAAGAATTCAGGGGGAGGCGTGCAGCTACTACATACCTAAATCATATTATTGCCAGTACTCTGGTATGTTCACTCTTCAATTTTCACTTCTCTGCTAACCATGCATGTGTAATTAATTCTCTAATTTCTAGGCATGATATTGCTCTTATGGAGGTCAGTGTGTACACAAATCCTTTGCAGCTTCCATTAGAGATAAAATACCAAGCTGAAGCCTTCTTCTTTTGACCTCCAAGAAAGTGAATTGGTTAAATTTCTTATGTTCCTAGAAAAACCAAGGAGGGTAGGGTGGGGAAAGAGAGAGATGCTTGTAATAGAGGAAGAGGCAAATGGAAAATTATCATGGTTAATCATGTTGCTGAAATAGGACAAGAAAAAATATTTAACCTCTTTATCTACCAGTAGAAATTCAATATCTTCTATAATAAATTAGGTTCCCAACACTTATATTTGCTATAACAAATAAATACCTAAAGAAATAATTTATACATATTAAGGAAATTGGAGCAATAAACCTGAGCGCTACATTTGACTGACAAGGCTCACTGAAAGAAACTTACAAGAGAGGGAGAAAAATGTATCCAAACCACTTCCTTCTGTGGAAATGAAGAAAGTCTCCTCAGCAGAATTCAGACATTTAGCAACCATCTTGGTTGTAAACATTTGTCCAAACAGTCAACAGGACAAAGAAAATGCTCCTGTGAAAACAGTAACCAGATCTTAGGGCTCTGGTCTTTGAAGTTTGAAATATTTCCCTAGAACTGCCACATTCTCTTTCTCCCATTCCTCTAGAAGATCACAAAAGTAAATTCTCATTTGTTCTCTCTTTCTGTTATCCTGCCAAAAATACACATTCACTGATAAAACCCACCAGTGATTCATTACATATCATCATCCCAAGGTTTCCAGTATAAATGCCATATTAAATGAGCCTCTTCTGTTTTATTAATGCATAACAGACATTTAATAGCAATGATGGTGCCAAGGATTCTTACTGTATCATACCATTAAAACCCAGATGTTCTGGTACAGTCAGAAGCAAATACACCAGCCCCCAGCTTCTTTTCCTCCATCTTATTTCCTTAGAAGTGGCTGATCTGGGATTCATTTGAAAGCAGAAATAGTGGTATGTTACCTCTGTTTTCATATTTCTCCTTTTCTCTACAGGTCAATTTCATTTTCACTATTCCTCCACTTATCAATTAAGGAAGAAAGAATGAGAGGAACAGAGAGAGGACAAAAAAGGGGAGTAAGGTCTTGGAATTAAAATTTAAGGTGAGACTCTACTTATTTTTAAATTTCTTAACATGGATTAAACAAACATAAATATATTAAAATGATATATATTTCAGTTTTCTTATATTTCATATACAACTACCCCATGCATGCCTTTTCCCAGAGCCTCCATCCAAAGTATTCATTCACTTACCAGTCCATGAACAGAGTCACCGTGACTGCTACAAGTCCTAGTGCGTTGTCAGTGAGCTCCTGTGTCGTGAAGGCATTAATTACTCAGTATGTGTTTTCTATGTTGGTCTTGTCCCCATGGGAACCCCTAAAGTACATGCCTTTTTGAGACTCTGTAGGAAGGAGCTTGGACCAGGGTCTCCTTTGTGGAAGCACTTTAGCTTCCAGGGGTTGCTCAGATGATGGCCCTCTAGAACCATCTACTCTGGGTCCTGCTTAGAATCCTCAGTTCTAATCTAGCCCAGCCATCTGAGTCATGCGTGTTAATAGTCCTGGACAAGTAATGCCTCAGCAGATGTCAACCCCCCACCCCCACCCCCACCCCCACACACACCAAGCCCCAGAGATGAGGAAGATGACAAAATTGGCCTGAGTAACATGCAGGCAGTGAGAAACCTCATATAAACTAGAATTCTACCCTCCCCAGGCATTGTCCTAGAAATGAGTATCTGTTATACTCTACTGGTGTGAGGTGTTCCAAGATTCTGGCCCTCTCAGTGTGGTCTTTTGTGGTCATTTTTGCAAACTTAGTAGAATAACAATGTTCAGAAGTGAGAAGAGAACAGAGGCAGAAAGAATTTCTACCTACTTGCTCTGCTTACAGTTCCCTCATTCAGACAGTAATGGGGCCTCCACAGATGGTCTTCAGCCAGAGTTCTGTACTCTGTATTTCCTAAATCCCAGGAAATGGAAGCATAAGAATACATACTGAAGTTGTTCAATGATCTCAGTCATCAAGATATTTTGATTTCACCTCTCTCTATATAACTCTGAGTTGCTCCTTTCCCCCTCATCCCCTTCCTGCCATTGACCTCAGTTAGAACCTCTTTAGCTCTCTATTCTCCACTTTTAATAACCCTTTAAAATTCCAGATAGTCTGTAAAACAGGGATGAAAAAAAGAGATGAAGAATGTAAGTGCTCCTACCTCTTGTGCTAGGCATATGTAGGTATGTGTTGCCAGGATCTTTTCATCCTATGATAACAAGGAGTCGAGGAACCTACAGCCCAGCTTCCCTGTTCCAGGAAGGCTTCTCTAACCTGTTAGCTCACAGAGGAAGACTCTGCCTCTGGTGCAGCTCTGTGTAGTCGATAGAACACCATCCTGAGATTCATAAAATCTTGCTCTGTCCACCACCTCTGTGACCTCAAGGTTATCTCTCAATGCCTGATGAAAGGAGTTGTCCAACAAACAAGACAGGTTGTCTCAGAGAGAACGGCAATACCTGGAAGTCTTAGCACATGACTGATTGCCTGTCACATCAGTACATATTCAACTGTCCCCGTACTGAACTCATAGCCTTGTCTTCTACATTCTCATCCAACCAGTTTCCCTTGCTGTGTGATAGGCACTGCCTTCTACTTAGAAACCTGAGCATCTTCTTCAACTCCTCCTTACTCACCATATTGAGGCAGTAAAACATTCATAAACATTCCTTGAAAACTCTCCCCTTTCCAAAGCCCACTGGAATTGCTGTTCAGACCCACCATCACTCCCTTTAATCACACAGATCATGGGGCTAGTCTCTGCACTGGCTCTTCCTGTCTCCACAGTCTCTCTTCCTCCAGTCCATTCCTCACCTACCTATCCGGTTGAGCTTTCTAAAGTAAAGATTGATAATGTCACTCTTTCTTAGAATCCTTCAGTTGCTTCTCAATACTACAGAATAAAATTCTGACTTCTTCAGTTCAGTTCAGTTCAGTCGCTCAGTCGTGTCCGACTCTTTGCAATGCCAGGCTTCCTTGTCCATCACCAACTCCTGAAGCCTGCTCAAACTCATGTCCATCGAGTCAGTGATGCCATCCAACCATCTCATTCTCTTGTAGATCTTGTCCCTACCCACTTTTCCACACTAGTCTCCAGTTGCTCCCACTAAGTCAGCAATAGTTACCCTCATTCAGCTCCATCAGCGCCATTTGCCATGGGGTCTGTGGGCCAGCCTACTTTACAGCTGGCCTGAGACCACCTTCCTCACTTTGTCTTCTCATTCAGGACTTGGTAGAGGTTCATCCTTGCCATGACGGGTTCCTTGAACTCCTTCCATTTGATATTGGGTCATCAGTCCATACTTCCAACATGGCACTGATAGCAACAAATTTCTTTATATGTTTGCCTCCCCCATACAATGTTGGCTCCTTTGACTGAACTTTGTTTGCTTACTGTCCATGTTAGGCCTTAAGCACAGTCGGGTTTTATAGGCATTCAATAAATGCTAATTGAATAAAAACTGGTGGAAGGGTTTTAGTGTATGAGGGGTTAGCAGGGGAATTGAAAAAGATGACCTCCAAAGTCCTTTTGAATTCTCAGATTTTCATTTGAGGATCTTAGTCTTATGACCCTCACCCATAACTTCAAGGTATTCCTCAACCTGAGCTTTAGACTAAAATGTTAACCTGCCTGTTATATAACATAATGTACTAGCTGAGTGAACATCCCAAGTTCAGTATGTCCAGAATTTTTATTTATTTATTTATTGCTGTACTGGGTCTTTGATACTGCACTCAGGCTTTCTCTAGGTTCAGCAAGCTGGGGCTACTCTCCAGTTGCAATGCACGGGCTTCTAATTATGGTGGCTTCTCTTGTTATGGAGCACCGGCTCTAGGTAGGCAGTCTTCAGTAGCTGAGGCACACAGGCTCAGTGGTCTCATACAGGCTTAGTTGTTCCGAGGCATATGGAATTTTCCTGGACCAAGGAATGAACCCATGTCCCCTGCATTGGCAGGTGGATTCTTAAACACTGGACCATAATGGAAGTCCAGTATGTCCAAAACTGACTCGCTCTCTCATACAACCTAATTCACCTTTCCAGTTTTTTAATGACACCATCCGTCTTTAGGGTCCCATGTTAAAAACATCCCAGTTAGTCAGTTCAGTAACTCAGTCATGTCCGACTCTTTGTGACCCCATGGACTGCAGCATGCCAGGATTCCCTGTCCATTACCAACTCCCGGAGCAGTTTACTCAAACTCATGTCCATTGAGTCGGTGATGCCATCCAATCATCTCATCCTCTGTTATCCCTTTCTCCTCCCGCCTTCAATATTTCCCAGCATCAGGGTCTTTTTAAATGAGTCAGTTATTTGCATCGGGTGGCCAAGGTATTGGAGTTTCAGCTTCAGCATCTGTCCTTCCAATGAATATTCAGGACTGATTTCCTTTAGGATGGACTGGTTGGATCTCCTTGCAGTCCAAGGGACTCTTAAGAGTCTTCTCTGACACCACAGTTCAAAAGCATTAATTCTTTGGCATTCAGTTTTCTTTATAGTCCAACTCTCACATCCATACATGACCACTGGAAAAACCATAGCTTTGACTAGGGACCTTTGTTGGTAAAGTAACATCTCTGCTTTTTAATATGCCATCTAGGTTGGTCATAACTAGCGTGTTTTAGTTTCATGGCTGCAGTCACCATCTGCAGTGATCTTGGAGCCTTAAAAAATAAAGTCTGTCACTGTTTCCACTGTTTCTCCATCTATTTGCCATGAAGTGATGGGACCAGATGCCATGATCTTAGTTTTCTGAATGTTGAGCTTTAAGCCAAATTTTTCACTCTCCTCTTTCACTTTCATCAAGAGGCTCTTTATTTCTTCTTTGCTTTCTGCCATAAGGGTGGTGTCATCTGCATTTCTGAAGTTATTGATATTTCTCCCAGCAACCTTGATTCCAGCTTATGCTTCATCCAGCCCAGCGTTTCTCATGACATACTCTGCATATAAGTTAAATAAGCAGGGTGACAATATACAGCCTTGATGTACTCCTTTCCCTGTTTGGGACCAGTCCAGTCCCTATTTGGAACCAGTCCAGTCCCTATTTGGACTGTTCCATGTCCAGTTCTAACTGTTGCTTCCTGTTGCTTCCTGACCTGCATACAAATTTCTCAAAAGGTAAGTCAGGTAGTCTGGTAGTCCCATCTCTTGAAGAATTTTCCACAGTTTATTGTGATCCACACAGTCAAAGGCTTTGGCATAGTCAATAAAGCAGAAGTAGATGTTTTTCTGGAGCTCTCTTGCTTTTTCAATGATCCAACGAATGTTGGCAATTTGATCTCTGGTTTCTCTGCCTTTTCTAAATCCAGCTTGAACATCTGGAAGTTCATGGTTCACATACTGTTGAGGCCTGGCTTGGAGAATTTTGAGCATTACTTTATTAGTGTGTGAGATGAGTACAATTGTGCAGTAGTTTGAGCATTCTTTGGCATTGCCTTTCTTTGGGGCTGAAAGGAAAACTGACCTTTTCCAGTCCTGTGGCCACTGCTGAGTTTTTCAAATTTGAAGCATATTGAGTGCAACACTTTCCCGGCACCATCTTTTAGGATTTGAAATAGCTCAACTGGAATTCCATCACCTCCACTAGCTTTGTTTGTAGTGATGCTTCCTAAGGCCCATTTGACTTTGAATTTCAGGATGTCTGGCTCTAGGTGAGTGATCACACCTTTGTGATTATCTGGGTTGTGAAGATCTATTTTGTACAGTTCTGTGTATGCTTGCCACCTCTTCTTAATATCTTCTGCTTCTGTTAGGTCCATACCATTTTTGTCCTTTATTGTGCCCATCTTGCATGCAATGATCAGGCAAATTTGGCCTTGGAGTACCGAATATAGCAGGGCAAAGGCTAACAGAGTTTTGCCAAGAGAATGCACTGGTCATAGTAAACACCTTCTTCCAACAACACAAGAGAAGACTCTACACATGGACACCACCAGATGGTCAACACAGAAATCAAGAAGATTGATTATATTCTTTGCAGCCAAAGATGGGAAGCTCTATGCAGTCAGCAAGAACAAGACTGGGAGCTGACTGTGGCTGAGATCATGAACTCCTTATTGCCAAATTCAGACTTAAATTGAAAAAAGTAGGGAAAACCACTAGACCATTCAGGTATGACCTAAATCAAATCCCTTATGACTATACAGTGAAAGTGACAAATAGATTCAAGGGATTAGCTCTGATAGAGTGCCTGAAGAGCTATGGAAGGAGGTTTGTGACATTATACAGAAGGCGGTGAGTAACACCATTCCCAAGAGGAAGAAACGCAAAAAGGCAAAATGTTTGTCTGAGGAGGCCTTACAGAAAGCTGAGGAAAAAAAGAGAAGCGAAAGCCAAAGGGGAAAAGGAAAGATACACCCATCTGAATGCAGAGTTCCAAAGAAAAGTGAGGAGAGATAAGAAAAACATCCTAAATGGCATCTTTCTCCTAAAACCAGTTCTGCCTAGTCCTTTGCTTTCCCCTTTCCCAAAGCCTGTTCTCTCTCTTTTTTTTTTTTTCTTTTGGTTACTCCATCTTCTTAACAGCCTCCATCTGATTACTCGCGACTCTAGTTAGTATTTATTTTATTCTGATTTTCATGATGCATTTCCATCTCTGTCCCAACACAAGATCTTGGAAGATTTCTGTATTATGACTGCAAATCCCACAACTTGTACGTTTGCAGGTACACAGCAGGTGACCAACAAGTCTTGGTAGAATGGCTTAGTGAATGTTAGGAAGTCAGGTTTAAATTGCTTTAGGGGCATGGATCTTGTCATATACTTTTTTTTTCCGGCCATCCTCCGGCCCACATTAACATAGTAAAAGGCATAGGAAACAGTAAATACATATATATCTTACACTGAACACTGTATCTGTTATTGTAACTGGGAGTTGCTGCAACAACTGGATGTAATTTTTAAAAAAAAATGCTCTGCTATTGAGGAAAAAAAAGTCCCTCAGACTCAGCTCCCAGCTAAAATCATCCAGAATCCAGGTTTCCCACCCCTTCCAGTGGCCTGATGTGCGACGTGGGAGGAGCAATGAGCAAGTTGGGCCAGAGCAGCAGGGAGAGCGGGCTAGGGGAAGTCCCGGAAGTCATTGACCAGAGCAAGCAACCGCCTCTCCGGGATCAGCTTGGGCTGAAGTCCCAACAATAACAGGCGCGCGGGTCGGGCGGGGGCTGTCGGGGGCTAGAGTTTGGGGGCGGAACCCGTTTTGGGGGAGGCGGGTGGGACGCTTCCCAAGGCCGCAGGGGATTGGAGGAGAGAGATGAGGGGCGGTGGAGATCGAGGAGTGGGCCGGGGAGCTAACGGGTCGACCGAGGCGAACGAGTGTTGATTGGGTGGCACAGAGGGAGACGGACCAGAGCTGCCCGGGGATTGGCCGGGGTGGGCTGTGAAGGCGTGGCCAGCACGCGCGAGAGGGAGCGCGAGGGAGCGGGCGGCCGGCCTGCCTGCCAGCCAGCCCGAGCCCAGGACGAGCGCGGTGGGCAGGGGTCGGATTGCTGAACGCGGCTCTGGAGGCGCGTCGCCCCAGCTGTCCTCCGCGGCTCGAGCACCCCATTTCTCTCCCTCCCCTCCCTAGCGCTCCGGCCTGGGGTCCCGGGGAGGGGAGCGGAGGGAAGGGACGAAGAAGAAGGAGGTTTCGCGGAGTGCGGGCGGCGTGGGGCGAAGCGCGCGCTGCCTCTTGCTCTCCCGCCGCTGCTTTTGCCTCCTCGCCCGGTGCCGCGGCCCCGGGGCGGCCGCACTATGCAGGCGGACTGCCGGCCGCCGCGATGGCGAGCCGGGCGGTGGTGAGAGCCGGGCACAGCCCTCAACGTTTCCTAGTCCGGGCCGCGGTCGCCGCCCCCGCCCGGGCCGCGTTCCCCCTCTCCCGCTCCTACCCCCTCCCTTTTCGCTCCAACTCCTCCTCCACCTCCTTCCCCAGGCCTCTGTTCCTCCTCCTCTTACTTATCCTGCTCTTGCTGCTCGAGGACGCCGGAGCCCAGCAAGGTGAGTTCTTCCCAAGGAGTGCGGTGCGCGCGGGGCCCCGGGGGCCGTGGGGGCGCCGTGGGAGCCTCTGGGGCGCAGGGTGTCCGGGTCGTTACGGAATCTGCAGACGCGCAGGGTAGTTGTGCGCTTCGGTGCCTGGTCCCGCACTCGCTGGGTTGAATTGCAAAGCTTGGCAGGCTGTTTTTCCCCAAGTTGGCGAGGCTTTACTTTTGGGGGAGCCCATTCATTTTTTTTTTTGAAAAGAGGGAAGTGAGACCTTGCTATGAAGACCTCCTTTGGGCATTGGATTGTTCTGGGGAAAGTATTTGTGAGGAAAAGGAGAGGTTTTGGAGATGCGCTGTCTAATGTTAAGCTAAGTGGATGGATGGACAGAGTAAAACGGCCAGGTAATTGAATAGCATCTTAAATCCATTGAAGGGAGTTGACGACGATTATCTTTTGTGAAAGTGTCAAGTTCAAAATCGAATAGAGTTTATTCTGGTTATCTTTGAGTCTTGGATTTAGAACATGCCCTTTGCAACCCCTGCCTATTCAGGATGGTGGTCTAGATAGATTGTTTGGGTCAGACTCTGCGTCTGGGACCCAAGGCAGCGTGCTCTATTGCCCAGACGGAGCGATCCGTATTAAATGGGCAAGCCCTTACAGAAAGTGACAAAACTTCTTTCTTACTACAATCCTTCGAGAACCTATTCCAGAGCGTATAAAGCTATTTACTTAATAATCATGGTTGAAAGAGAATGCTGGGCTGATTTCTTCCCCCTTTTAGTACTTTTTTCAGGCATTGAACAGCAATTTTGAAAACAATTTGACATCAAATTATTGAACACATTTCTCCATTGAATTTCCATTTTATTACACTGAGAGAGATAAGAACTGGATTGTTGCTTAACACTTGGAAGATATTTGTTTGTTTGTTTTTAGGTTGATCTCCACGTTTAAGTCCAGCTTAATGTTGCTTTCATGTAGTTTTCAGTAGAGTATGGAATCATGGTCTTAAGCAGGTCATTGTGAAGATGCTAAAACTTTGACAGGCATGTGGAAATATAATGTAAATGGAAACAATGTATTTGGTAAACTGACCTCTTTCAGCTCTAGGCAGCATTCAGGTTTCAGTTAGATCATCTTCTTAATCGAATTCTTGAACATCAGCACTTAATAAATTAGAGTGAAATTCCTTTCCTTCATTAAAGTTTTAGAACCTATGCTTCTATTTTCCTCCTGGTAGAAAGAAAAAGCAAAACAGGATTATATTAACATATGGCTAACACTGATTGAATGGGTCTTATTTTGTGACAACCCTTAGTGATTTACATCTATTAACTCATTTAATCCTCACCACAGCCCTCTGAGTTAAGTATTGTTATCCCATTTCAAACATAAGGAAACTGAGACACCCATAAAATAAGTTATGTTGATACAAAGTATAACTACATAAGCAGGATACTCTGACCACTTTTACTTATTTCAGAATCTGAAAGTGTTTATGTCATGTTTAAAAAAAAAGATCTTTGAATAGTTTATAACTGATTAAATGTCTCCTCTGCAAATGAGACAATTGCCTTGTTTTTAGAGTTTCTCAAGCCTGGCCTAATTAAACATGCAACATTACCTTTTTTTTTTTTTAATTTTAGTTTTTACCAAGCATTTTAACAACTAGGGTATCTGGTTCTCTTTCACAGTGTCATGTTTATAAAAACATCTGTATAGATTAACACAAATAGAAATGATCCTGATAATTTAAAAGACCTGATTTCTAGTTCTCCCAAGTTGATTGGGTAAATTTTGTAAAATCACTTAAGTTGTTTGTACCTCAGTTTTCTACATCAGTGAAATGAGTATATGCCTGTTTCTTAGCTTGATAAAAATGAAATGCTAGTACATAGGAGTCTGGCAAAGGGTAAAGTACAAACAGCTATAACTGATTATCATTGTTATCATGAGCTTACTAAATTGATAAAGTAAGGGTCATTTAGGTATACATCACCTGAAAACCCAGAAATTGTATGGCATTTGAATTCCCCAATTTTAAAAAAATTGTATTTCTTACTCAGCGGATCCGGATGCAGTCTGTGGTGCCGTCTGTGTTACCGGTCTTAACAGATGTGCTTTAGGGTCCTCTGGGATTCTTCACATAACCTGGAAGGAAGTCTGACTTTGAAATGAGAAGCAGTGCTTTAAGATGCTTATAGAATTTTTTCTAATGGGGATGTCTACTATATTGTAATGTTAAGTTACAAGCTGGAGTTTTTACTCTATCAGAAGTCTTTATAATAAGATTGGAAGGAGATAATAAAATGATAAAAGTTGTCTTTCGATGGTAGAGTTGTAAGTAATTTCTTTATGCATTTTCCAGTGTTCTGCAAATTGCAATAAAAGTAAGCTGTGAGAAAGTGTTTTGTGATATACAGATTTTTTTTTTTCCTTAGCCATCCTAGGTAGAAATGCATTTAATATGTATTTTGAGGTAGAAATGTATTTCAGGATTTTTTTCTTTTAATCTTTCAGACCTCATTTTGAAGTGGAAGATGCTACACTCATTCCAGTTAATGCCACACATTAATGCCATTCTTCAGCAGATTTTCTGCTGACCAAATGTTTTTTTTTTCTTTTTATTTGGTCTAGAATAAAATTTGTCATTGGTCTGAAAACTTGTCAACCTTTCACAACAGAGATGTATTTAATCTTACTTCATTAATATATTTGTAATTTCTGTTTATTCACATCTGTTTGACTATGATGCTGTTTTAGACATGGCTTATATTTGTGTCTTGAGTTCTGAGTTTGATATTAAGTTCATCTTCAAAGTCTTTCTTGTTTTTATTGAAAGCATTATTTACCTATAAAGTGTATGTCTCTCTAAAAAACTTAAATTGGTGGAACTTATGCTGATTGCCTATTTGTTACTGTAATAAGTTTACTTAATAGGAAGTTCCGCAACTGAATGAATTTAAGTCTTTGGTTTACATTATGACTGTAGGAATTTGTGTCGCCTCATCTCAAAAGCTCAGCTTCCTCATTTGTGTCATGGAAGGTTTGCCTACCTTCTGGGTTAGAATTTTTTTCATTGTGGCTGCGCTGAGCCTTCATTGCTTTTGTGCAGCTTTCTGTAGTTGCGGTGCATGGGCTTCTCTTTGCGGTGGCTTCTCTTACTGTGGAGCACAGGCTCTAGGGGGCTCGGGCTTCAGTAGTTGTGGCACGCACACTTAGTTGCTCCACAGACCAGGCAGGGATTGAACCCATGACCCCTGCATTGGCAGGCAGAATCTTATTCACTGCGCCACCAAGGAAGCCCGTAGATTAGAATGTTATTTGAATGTGGTAAAATATCAGGGGAATAAATTTTAAAAATCCATTGAGACTGACTTCTTTATGCCTATGAATAGAAAATATTCATGAAAGTAATTATTTTTGTTAGCTAATTTAATAAATCTGTCAAATTCTTTTTTAAAAAGAATCATTCAGTTTCACAATGATTTTTGAACTAATGTGTGAAAAAAATGTACAGTCTGTCAGTAGTGCCTTTATTTGCTTGTGATGCAGGGAAATAGTTTTTGAGCAGTATTTGTGAATTGTTGGAAATGAACACGTCCCAGTGCAAAGAACATTTATAATTATTACTAATATTGACATTAGGTTAATTTAGAATTAACCTAATTAATTATTTTTGGTCTGATGAAACATTAGGGCTCTTAAGTTCTTCCCTGGTGGCTCAAACAGTAAAGAATCTGCCTGCAATGCAGGAGACGTAAGTTTAATACCTGGGTCTGGAAGATCCCTTGGAGGAGGTCACGGCAACCCACTCCTGTATTCTAGCCTTGAAAACTCCATGAACAGAGGAGGTTGGAGGTCTACAGTCCATGGGGTTGCAAAGAGTCAGACATAGCTGAGCAACTAACACTAGGGCTCTTATATATAGTTTTTTTGAGAGGCAAAAATCAAAGCATGCTTTTTCTTCTCTATTTCTGATGAATTTTGCATAGTGGAGATTAGAAATATAGCACATATTCCATGTGTTAATGATCAAATTTAAAATCCATATTTTAAAAGCTTGTAAATTAAAAATTAATTGTAAAATTACAGGTTAATGATTTTTAGGTAGATTTCCCAATGTTATCAACAGAGAGGAAACTTTATTTTGTTCTGGAAATATTGAATAGTTCTGTGTGAACATTTAAGTTTCATTCTAAAAGACCAACAAAATGTGTTAAAGTATCAGTACTAGAATTTAAAAGATAATGAATTAATTAATTTCCAAAAAGAAAGCATCAGATTATAGTATGATGAGGAAAGTCTTGATTTACATAGAGTTAGACTTTAAATATAAGATTGTACTTTACAAAATAAACCTAGGGTATGAAAGTTCAGGTGGTAATCCTAGGTATTAATTAAATGCATGCAAATAGATGGTTTTCACTTCCACTTCTTGACTAGTTGGAAGAATGTGGACTGATAACATGAAACTATATAGATCAGGAAAAGCTTTGTAGAGGGAGTGATATTTGCTAAATGTGATTGTTGATATAGGAAGTGAGACCACTTGGCAGTTTTTCTTGTGTGGCTCACAGATTCAGTTTATTTTATAACAACCTTATGGCCTTAGCATTTTATTTATTTTAAAAATATCATACAGATAACAATTATATAACAATTACTCAAAACCAAAAATTTAACTAATAATTACAGTCTTACCTCTAATCTATCAATTTATAATTTTTGTTGGGCTTCCTTTGTGGCTTAGCTGGTAAAGAATCCACCTGCAATGCAGGAGACTGGGGTTCAATCCCTGGGTTGGGAAGATCCCCTGGAGAAGGGAAAGGCTACCCACTCCTTTCCCTGGAGTATACTCCTTTCCCAGTATTCTGGCCTGGAGAATTCCATGAACTGTATAGTTCATGGGGTCGCAAAGAGTCAGACATGACTGAGCAACTTTCACTTCACTTTACTTCATCTTCCTTTCTAGTCCATGTTCACACACCTACATAATCTTATGTGGTTGTAATCTTAGTAGTGTGGTGTTATGTTCTGCAAACATACATGTTAAAATTAATATAGGCTGATTTAGTAAACAGAAGGCTACTTTGAAAATATGGCAAGACAAAAATTTTGAAATTAAAAATTTTTTCACAGGACATTTATTCTTTATGAAGTAATTACTATATTGTTCAAAAACTGCTATTACATTATTTTCTTTAATCCATTTGATTAAATTCTTCATTTACGATAGGATCTTTAAGAAAGTATGTCAGTTCAAACGATTAGTTTAGAAACCCACATAATGCTAATTTTCCAGGTCCTTATGTGGATTGAATCAGTATACTCTATTAGTACAAAAAAATACAAATAGTCACATAAACTCGAACTTAATGAATGCCAGTGTCCACTGAAGCAGACGGATAATGGAATGATCTTAACAGGCTGCTAAAGCATCGCCTGCTAGATCCACCTGCACTCTGAAGGTACGTAGTTGGAAGAAGATCTTTGGCTAGCTGCTTGAGTTACTGGAAAGACCAAGATGCACAGTCCCTCAACTGCTTTCTAAGGAGAGGAGGCTCAGCGTTCCTTGCTTCTGTGGAGTACAGTTTCTGGGAGTTTGCAGTCAGGACTTAATTGCTTGGGATCAACTCTCAGCATGAGAGAGTTCCAACTATAAACTCCCAGGGTGTGTGCACATATGTTAACACAGCCCCAAGATAGTTATGAACGAGTAAAATACTGTCATTGTCTTCAGGGATCCTGCAGTCTAGTTGGGGTAATAATCATCTTCGAGTTGGAGCGTGTGTGTAAATAGTCAGGGAAAGTTGCACAGTGCTGTGAGTTTGAAAAGGAGGGTAAGCTCACAGTGCCTAGGGAAGTAGGAGAAACCTTGCTGATAAAATGGTTTTAAGCAGATCAGCTGTTAGGGTCAGTAGATTCCTAGTTCACAGGGATGAGTGACATTTAAGGAGTAAGATCACAGCATCAGAACAGCAAGGAGTCAGGAAACTTGTGAGTGTCAAAGCCAGCCCTGCTGCGGTGAGTAGCATGCCTCAGCCTCTGGCCCTGGCCCACTGCTTCCTCCGCAAGCCCCATACCCTGCACTCTTGCCCCATATTTGGGCAAATATTTGTTGGTTCTTTTCTGAGGGCTATGGTTCTGTGCACTGGGGCACTGCCCTCTTGGAGCTCTGTTAATACTTCCGTAGTATGTCCAGTAGCCCCTTTACCACCTAAGATAAAATCTACCATCTTCCCAGTATCTAGACTCCTGTGCTTTTATAGCGAGAGGAGTCCTTTGCGTTTTATATATATTTTTTCAGAATCTGGCCCCTCCCTTCCTTCTCTGACTTTATCTCATCCCTCACCCTTTATATATATATATATATATAGTTCTGTGTAAAACTGAGATTTTTATTCCTCTCATATGTAATTTGATCCTGTTTTACCTTGTTCTCTCTACTGATCTCTTTACATGTATCATTTTCTCTACTTGAAGAGAAAGAGCCCCTTTCCTTATCTGCTTGGTCACCTCCTTGTTATTTAGTTGCTGAGTCGTGTCCAACTCTTTGTGACCCCATGGACTGTAGCCCGCCAGGCTCCTCTGTCTATGAGATTTCCCAGGCAAGAATACTGGAGTGGGTTGCCGTTTACTTCTCCAGGGGATCTTCCCGACCCAGGGATTGAACCCATGTGTCCTGCTTGGGAGGCAGACTCTTTACCATTAAGCCCCCTGGGAAGCAGTAACCTCTTATCATCCTTCAAACCTTCCTCAGTATCATCCTCTCTGAGAAGAGTTCTCTTGTCACCACATGCACTCATCTCCAGATGGTAATTCCTAGTTTTTTCTGTTCAGTCATTAATCACAATGTATATTAAATATTTATATCTGGCAGAGTTTTATTTACTTTCTAAATTCTAATACTTACCATGATGTCCGTCATTCAAAAATGTGAATTTAGGGTAACTCCCTGATGGTCCAGTGGTTAGGACATGGTGCTTTCATTGCCAAGGGCCTGGGTTCAGGCCCTGGTCAGGGAACTAAAATTCCACAAATCACTCAGCCGGGCCAAAAAAAAAAAAAAAATTCAGAACTCATTTCTGCAGTGAATTTGCTGCCCCAAGCATGTTATTCATTAGTCTCTGGGCACCTGCATGTCCTTCACACTGTTGTCCTTTGTCTGATTCCCTCAGAGCCTGGGCTTCTTAGTTCCATGGAAATAGAGCCTTTTCTTGAACCTTAACCTGCTTGCACAGGGCCTGACATTCTGCCCAGTGTTCTCCCAGCCACCCTCTTCCCAGGAGTTAGACTCTTTTGCTTTCATAATGAGAGGAGTCCCCCCTCAACTGGAACTCTGAACAAAGCCACGGCTGCTATTTAGAGAACACTGCTGTGTTGCCCTGTCAAATAAGTTGGTCTTTAAGAGCTGTGCTAAGCCAAAATCAATGAAAGCCAGTGAGGTGCACTCCTTTGCCCTCTCATTCAGATTTTGATTTGAATAGTCACCTCCAGCTTTATAAAACTCCCTAGTTTTGGTTCTAGTTGTTGCCTGCCTCCTTTTTCTTTGCTGGCTGAAATTCCTGGAGCACATTCAGGTAGCTTCACTAATCTGGTGTCAGAGGAAAGTAATGCGAAACAGGCTGGAAAAGTCAGTGGGGACAAGATTGTGGAGGACTTCCACTGCAGGGCAGACTGAAGCGTTTGTACCTATGTGATATTAGCAGTGACATCACCCTTAGCTACCTCTGCTTCTACCCAGTCCCTTTGCCCATTTCTGGATCACCTGTCTCAGCCCAGGTCCATCATCCCATTGATGCTTTTCTCCATGTCCTGGATAGATCCTAAACCTGGCCCACATGCCAGTCCCCACCGCTTTCTCCTGTTCTGAATAGCTCAAGGTTGCTGGAGAAAGGCGTGTGACCTTTGTGACTAGATCTGCCTCAGATAAGGACCATTGGTCGAACCTCCCATGGGATTTCTGCTCAGCCACAGCATCGTGACTGACCTGTCTTGTCCTAAACCCTTGTCCTGTTCTTCATCCCTGCAAGTAAAACTACCTCCTGCCTCGCCTTTTCTTCTTCCTCAAATCATCTCTTCCACCTTGTCCAGAACCCTGCTTTATTGGGGAATATAAGTTGTGCTTTTAGTATAATTTAAACTTCCATGGTGCTTCTTAACCGTGTATCTGGAAACACAGTCAAGACGCCACTGGCTTATATATACATCTTTTCTTTCAACTGGTTGCTTTGCCCGCAGCTTATATTTCTCCTTTTTTTCAATGACCAACTAACAAGTAGACTAAATTTGTGCTGTACATTTTCTTAGTGTCAGCACACATATTTGTTAAATGATGATTTCCTTGCAGTCTAGCTTCTGCTCTTCTGAAAGTGTCTTTTCAACTGTGAGTTTTTTATTTTTTTCTTTTAAACCCAAGAGGTTTCTTTGTCTTCATTATTTTTTAACTTGGATGGAGTTTGAAAGTATAGAGATGTTGGAGTCAGACATATATGGGTTTAAATATTAATACTAGGCATGTCACGCTCAGTGTTTTTTTTTTAATGTATAACTCACCTCTGTAGAATGCATGAGGCTGTGACCAAATCTAGGCAGTTGCTAAATTTTGATTCAGTGAGTAAAACAACATGTGAATGAAAATTTTGTTTCTCTTTCCCTACTCTACAATTAAGATTTCCATTTTCAAGTGTTGGCTTTCTGTTGAGATACAGTGCTTCTCCATCCTTCTGGTCCTTCTTCCCATTTTCCCTACACTTACTGTATAGGAAAGTTCCACCCCTAGCTTAGTGAAGGGGTCAGGCCGTGTAGTGAAGAAATGAGACAGCAGGATGTGATTGTTCATGTGAAATATCCTTACTTGGCCTCCAGCCCACTGAGACCTTAATACAGGTTTTGGCCCCTCGCTTTTGGCCTCCCCTTTCTCCAACTTCCTACCTGTTGATAGACTTCAACTTTCTTTGATCTCCACCCTCAGATCATTTTCAGCTTCATGGTTCCTCTCTCTCTTCCAAGCATGAACTATTTCTGGTTACTCTTTTTATCCTAGATGCTAACTTTATAGGTCTGGATGTGAGACATTCTGTTGCATGGGTGGAGGAAGAGTGTTTTAGTTAGGAGGGTTATAGGGAACTGAAAATTACACATGCTTAAAGTAAAAGGTAATTTTGGGGAGCATTTTGAGGTAGTTTGCAGAATCTTCTTAAGGACTTAGCCAGACTAAGCTCTGAGAAAAGCAGAGATGCAGCCAGACCTCAGACACCAAGGGCTCTGTCTTGTTACAGTCAGGCTTTCTCTGTATGTAGCAGATCATGGCTGCTGGCAATCCTCAAGGCTTATGGCCTCAGCACTAGAGAGATTCTGGGGTTTCCCTGACATACAAGGGCAGGAAATGGGAGGGCAGGGTAAGTTGGCCTCAGATGGGCCCAGTGTGAGTCAGTACCCACCCTTGGACCAGTTAGCTAACCAGGGGGCATGTGGTCATATGAAAACTGTTGCAAACTACAGAGTAGTTCCCAGAAGGAAGGGAGGGTACTAGATACGTAGACATCATCTTCAGAGAGATTGTTCACATTTATAGAATCCAGTGCGCTTTATGTAAGTTCTTACCAAGCCCTCACAGTTACCTTGGGAGATGGGTGGTATTACTCCCATGTATAGTTGAGGATGTAGAGGTTAAGTGCTAGGATCACCTCAGAAGTTGGCATAGCTAGAATTTACATTGGAAAGTCTGTGTACTTTCTGTTGTATCACTTATCTACCATTGTGCCTACCCTTGTGTTTTGAGTTCATTATTTTCTAAATTTGGCAGCATATGTTAAGAACCCAGTGCGCCTTGTTTCTATGTCTGTGGCTACCCAGGCAAACAGAATACCTTGCCTGCCTAGCAGAGTTCTACAGCTGGTGTGGCAAACCGACATAAATATGCATAATTAAGCACATTCAATAAAGAGATTTTAATAATGGAAATGGAGAGAAAGACCTGGACTTTCAGAAAGGTTTCCCAAGAGAACACTGAGTAGGTATTTGCCAGGTGGCTCTGAGGAGTAAGGACATTATTGTTGGCAGAGCTGAGAAGTGCAGAGGAGAGAGTGGGTGGAGCATGGGGGAGTTACCTGAGAGCCCATCGTTCCAGAGCGGGGGCAGAGAGTTTGTGGGAAAAGTTGAGATGAGATGGGAAAGGGAGTCAGGGGACAGATTATAATGGACTTTGTATTCTTGTCGAAGAGTTTGAGAACAGTTGAAGGTTTTTAAAATGAGCGACCTGCATGACCCAGTCTAAGAAACTGGCAGGAGTGTGGGCAAGTGGATTGGAGAGGAAAAAAAGGAAGTGGAGGGAACCTGTTAGAGAACTCTTGAAAGGGCCTGCACTTGTTCAGAGGGACTAAATTTAGAGATACTAAGGAAACAAAGTATAAAACTTAATGACCAGTTAAATCTGAGAGAGCAAAGGTCAGTTAAAAATGCTGGTTTTTTCCTTCTGGAATTGTCTTCTCTCTGCTTTCAGCACCTCCCTCATCCACAAGTAATTGTCTAGTTAATTGCTATTTATCCTATGCATGCGCACGCACACACTGTATCACATCCATTACTTCCCTGCAGTACTCAACATTCCAGAAATTATTCATTAATACTATGTCTGTCTTACTATTTTGTAAATTTTGTAAGGACAAGGGCCTTGTCATTTCTCTTGTTCGTTAGAACCTGGTTCAGTACTTGGCACATGGAAGATGCTCATTGAATCTTGGTACATGAGTTTGAATACTGTGGAATTTCTGAGCGGAGATGCTTAATATAGAAGTAGATGACAGATTTGAGAATTAGGAGAAAGGTTGGAAACTTTGGAGCATTCTCCACCTAGTGGTAACTGAAGTCAGGGTGGAGAGATGGCCCTGGCAGCATACAGAGAGAGGGGAAAGAGCTGGAGAACCGCAGAGTCAGTTATCTGTAGTCAAAAGATGTCAGCTAAGATGCTGGAGAAGTGGCAATTAGAGAGTTTAAAGAAGAACTAAGTTGGGGAAGAAGAGTTCTAAGAAGGAGGGAGGGCCGATAAGGAAGGAAGGAAGGTGGGAGGGAAGGAAAAGCCAGCAATACCAGATGCTGTGGAAAGGTCACAGATGATAAGGATGGCAAAATATCTGTTGACTTGGCAGCTCGTAAACTGACCGCTTTAGTGAATAGTCCCATTGGGAAGGTAGGTCTGTGCTTCCTGGTGCTGCCATAACAGATCACCACAAATTTAGACGGCTTCAAGCAACAGAAATTTATTGTCTTACAGTTGTGCAGGCTGAACTTCGGAAAGTCAGGTATCGGCTGGGCCATGTGCTGTCTCTGAAGGCTCTAGGTGAGGGCCCTTCCTTGCTCCTTCTGGGAGTTGCAGTCTTTGGAATCCCTTTGCATCGTTCCAGTCTGTGCCTCTGAAGTGGCATGGTATTTTCCCTATGTCTGTATCCCTGTCCAACTTTCCCTCTTTTTATAAGGACACCAGACACTGGATTAGGATTTGTCCTAATCCAGTATGACCTCATTTTAAATTGATTACATCTGCTAAGACCTGTTTCCAAATAAGGTGACATTCATAGGTTCCAGGAATTAGGAACATATAATTTGGTTGTTGGGATAATGGGGTCTAGGGGGAGCACAATCCATCCCACAACTGTCTAGAAACTGAATTATTGTGTTTTGAGCCTAGAATGGGAGGGCGTACAGGAGGAAAAGAAATAAGACAGCAAACGTGGAAAACTGACAAAGCTCTCTCTATAAGA
Source organism: Bos indicus (assembly GCF_029378745.1). NCBI lineage: Eukaryota > Metazoa > Chordata > Mammalia > Artiodactyla > Bovidae > Bos > Bos indicus. Next base: position 43,935,250 of record NC_091760.1, on the reverse strand, counting down.
AAAAAAAAGTGGGAAAAAGTGGCAGATATTGGGGAACACTGGGTGGAGAAAGATTGTGTGTTTTTTTTGTTGCTCTCATTGTTAGAATTCCGAAATTTATTAAAAGCGTGGACCCTTCCTAGGCGCCACTGTAGCAAAATTGTACCTGTCGTGCAAATGTAAAATTAACACATCAAAGATTTTATTCAACTCATTAATTAGTGAAGGAATCAGTAAGAGGTTAAAATGTGTCCAAAGAGTATTTGAGAGACTAGGTGTTTAGATAGGCAGTCTTAGGCTGTGATTGCTAGATTAGATGACTAAAAGTGGGCTATTAGGGCTCTAAACTGTAATATTTGGATTTTTTTTCAACTGTCCAGAAATTATATACATCTCCACAGGACAAAAATCTACAATTTTATAGGAATAAAACTAGCATATGACCCAGCAGTCCCACTACTAGGCATATGCCCTGAGAAAACCCAAAACTGAAAAAGACACATGTACCCCAATGTTCATTGCAGCACTATTTACAATACCTAGGACATGGAGGCAACCTAAATGTCCATCAACAGATGAATGGATAAAGACACAGTGGTACATATATATAATGAAATATTACTCAGCCATAAAAAGGAACCCATTTGAGTCAGTCCTAATGAGGTAGATGGGCTTGTAATTTAGAGCCTTGCCAACATCTGCTGGATCATCGAAAAAGCAAAAGTTCCAGAAAAACATCTGCTTTATTGACTATGCCAAAGCCTTTGACTGTTTGGATCACAATAAACTGGAAAATTCTGAAAGAGATAGGAATACCAGACCACCTGACCTGCCTCTTGAGAAACCTGTATGCAGGTCAGGAAGCAACAGTTAGAACTGGACATGGAACAACAGACTGGTTCCAAAGAGGAAAAGGAGTACGTCAGGGCTGTATATTGTCACCCTGTTTATTTAACTTATATGCAGAGTACATCATGAGAAACGCTGGGCTGGAAGAAGCACAAGCTGGAATCAAGATTGCCGGGAGAAATATCAATAACCTCAGATATGCAGATGACACCACCCCTATGGCAGAAAGTGAAGAGGAACTAAAAAGCCTCTTGATGAAAGTGAAAGAGGAGAGTGAAGAAGTTGGCTTAAAGCTCAACGTTCAGAAAATGAAGATCATGGCATTTGGTCCCATCACTTCATAGGCAATAGAAGGGGAAACAGTGGAAACAGTGTCAGACTTTATCTTTCTGGGCTCCAAAACCACTGCAGATGGTGACTGCAGCCATGAAATTAAAAGACGCTTACTCCTTGGAAGAAAAGTTATGACCAACCTAGACAGCATATTGAAAAGCAGAGACATTACTTTGCCAACAAAGGTCTGTCTAGTCAAGGCTATGGTTTTTCCAGTAGTCATGTTTGGATGCGAGAGTTGGACTGTGAAGAAAGCTGAGCACCAAAGGATTGATGCTTTTGAACTGTGGTGTTGGAGAAGACTCTTGAGAGTCCCTTGGACTGCAAGGAGATCCAACCAGTCCATTCTGAAGGAGATCAGCCCTGGGATGTCTTTGGAAGGAATGATGCTGAAGCTGAAACTCCAGTACTTTGGCCACCTCATGCAAAGAGTTGACTCATTGGAAAAGACTCTGATGCTGGGAGGGATTGGGGGCAGGAGGAAAAGGGGATGACAGAGGATGAGATGGCTGGATGGCATCACTGACTCAATGGATGTGAGTCTGAGTGAACTCCGGGAGATGGTGATGGACAGGGCAGCCTGGCGTGCTGCGATTCATGGGGTCGCAAAGAGTCAGACACGACTGAGGGACTGAACTGAACTGATAACACAGTGAAGTGAGTCAAAAGAGAAAAACAGGTATCATATACTAACACATAGATATGGAATCTAGAAAGATGGTACTGTTGAACCTATTTGCAGAGCAGCCGTGGAGACAGACGTTGAGAACAGACTTATGGACACAGCTTGAGCGGAGGAAGGAGAGGGTGGGATGTATAGAGACAGTAACATGGAAACATACATTCAGTTCAGATCAGTCGCTCAGTCTTGTCTGACTCTTTGTGACCCCATGAATCACAGCACGCCAGGCCTCCCTGTCCATTACCAACTCCTGGAGTTCTCTTAAACTCATGTCCATCGAGTCAGTGATGCCATCCAGCCATCTCATCCTCTGTCGTCCCCTTCTCCTCCTGCCCCCAATCCCTCCCAGCATCAGAGTCTTTTCCAATGAGTCAACTCTTTGCATGAGATGGCCAAAGTACTGGAGTTTCAGCTTTAGCATCATTCCTTCCAAAGAAATCCCAGGGCTGATCTCCTTCAGAATGGACTGGTTGGATCTCCTTGCAGTCCAAGGGACTCTCAAGAGTCTTCTCCAACACCACAGTTCAAAAGCATCAATTCTTCGGCTCTCAGCCTTCTTCACAGTCCAACTCTCACATCCATACATGACCACAGGAAAAACCATAGCCTTGACTAGACGAACCTTTGTTGGCAAAGTAATGTCTCTGCTTTTCAATATGCTATCTAGGTTGGTCATAACTTTCCTTCCAAGGAGTAATAACCAGTGGGAATTTGCTGTATGACTCAGGGAATTCAAACTGGGAATCTGTAACAACCTAGAGGGGTGGGATAGGGAAGGAGGTGGGAGGGATGTTCAAAGGAGAGAGGAGGAACATAGGTAAACCCTATGGCTGATTCATGTTGATGTTTGGTAGAAACCAACACAATACTATAAAGCAATTGTCCTTCAATTAAAAAATAAATTAACTTTTTTTTCAACTGGTCAAATTGGTTTTATTTCATTATTTACTAAAGTTTTAAATATAATCACATAAAAAACAAACATTTCAAAAAGTGCAAAATATTAGAAAGCTAATCAGTGCTATTAATCTTTCCATGCAAACAATCTCTCTTGCTGAGAATAAGCAATACCAATTCTGCAGCTGGGAATATGTATAAAATGGTACTCTACCAGAGTTTAAAAATAGGCTTGGTCAAGAGATTGCACATGATACAACTGAAGTAGTGCAAAAAATATACAACTGAATAAGGAATTTAAGTCAAGCTTAGTACCCTGTGTAAGTGCATCCATGATACCAACACGGGGATACACAGGATATAAAGCTCTTTTCCAGCCACCTGCCCTTCACCACCAGGAAGGAAACACTTCTTAGTATAAACAGTGGTTTATCTAACAATCCGGGGTGATGCTGTTCATCTTTGGTTACAGGGACTCACTCTTGCTTGTCCTTTGGCTTACTCTTACAATTTACTTACTCTGTTAATAGGAAGAGTAAATTTAAATTTGAAGACAACAACTTGATGAAAGCTTCCCCTTTACATTGAATGCTACCTCATTCTCAGTAACCCTTATTTTGGTCTCGGAGTTTATGTAGTAAATAAAGCATTTCATAGAGCTGAAATGTCTTAGTGGCTTGGTCAGCATTAGTCTGTAAGCAGATGGACACAGAGGCCAGGCTCTCACCAGTACCCCAACCTTATGCTGTTAAATTAAAAAATAAATTAATTTTAAAAAACTGCAAGTTTATGTCCAATGAAGACTAGGGCCTTTAGTTGATGATAAATTACAAGTCCAATTAAATACTTTGCTCTGTAATTTTTGGGCAGCTTTTGGTCTCTATGGCATTTAAAGTTTCTACTGCTCACCTTTTTTTTTTAGCGTATTTCCAAGTTTCAGATAATTTTTCTGCCATATTTATTATAATCTACTGAAACAGAGATGGGGGCCTGAGAACCTAATGTTCTAATGTTGACGAAATTTTGAGAAACACTAAGTAAAAATACTGGTGACTTTCAATGCCCATCTGAGATCAGGATCCATTATTGTAATGATAGCTGTTCCTTAGACTGTGGTGGTTTTTTTTTTTTTTCCAACCGTGCTTGGCTCCTGGGCAGAGAGATCATTTGATCCCAGGTGGAGGGTTTCCCAGGCAGAGAGATCCTCAAGAAGGCATAGTGGCCAGAAAGTGAAGGTACCAGGAAGAGTGTAGTTCACACACTGGATGTGAGATCCAGGCTGGGTGGGGAAAGAAGTAAGGCTAAGGGCCACATAATAGATGGGGAGGAAAGAGAGAAGTTCACAGAAAGCCAGCAGTGGGTGTAAGAGAGCCGAAAGGTCAGGAGACTGACCAAAGGAGTGAGACATTAAAGTTTTTGACATTCACAGGTGGGAGGAGTCTACAGTAATAGCAAAAACAAAGTCTAGGTTGTGTTTTCATGAGTCACTGAAGTGAAGTAGAGGTCATCCGGGAGAAGATTAGTGAGAATTACTTTCTCATGATTTATACTTTTCACAGGACACTGTAGTCGAAGCTTTAAAGCTGCTGTAAATCTTCTAAAGTAATGAGCCATTGTTCTGATGGCTTAGCGAGGCTGTGCCAAACGCACCAGATCCACATATGATTCTGGTCTTCATGACTGTAATAAATACCCTCAGACATTTATTGAGCACATTATTGTGGATTAGGCCCTTGATAGTAAGGAGGGTCAGAGAAGGCAGTGGCACCCCACTCCAGTATTCTTGCCTGGAAAATCCCATGGACGGAGGAGGCTGGTAGCCTGCAGTCCATGGGGTCACGAAGAGTTGGACATGATTGAGCGACTTCACTTTCACTTTTCACTTTCATGCATTGGAGAAGGAAATGGCAACCAGCTCCAGCGTTTTTGCCTGGAGACGGCGGAGCCTGGTGGGCTCCCGTCTATGGCGTCACACAGAGTCAGACACGACTGAAGCGACAGCAGCAGCAGCAGTAGGGAGGGTTTTTTTGCTTTGTTTTATCTTTTTATTTATTTATATATTTATTTATTTTTGGTCGTGCTGGGATGTTGTTGCCCTGTGGGCTTTCCTCTAGTTGCGAGCGGGGCTACTCTCTGGTTGCAGCCCATGGGCTTTTCACTGTGGTGGCTTCTCTTATTGCAAAGCACGGTCTCTAGGGCACGCTGGCTCAGTTGTTTTGGCTTCCCGGCTCTAGAGTTCAGGCTCAGGAGTTGTGACACACGGACTTAGTTGTTCTGTGGCATGTGGGATCTTCCCGGGCCAGGGATCTAACACGCATCTCCTGCACTGGCAGGCAGACTCTCTACCACTGAGCCACTAGGGAAGCCTGACAGTAGGTGTTTTCATACAGTACCTCATTTAATTCTTACCCTATGTGGTTTGAGATAGTAGTATACCCATTTGAAGAAAAACTGACCTTTAGCAGCAGTAAACAACCTTCTCAAGATCACAGTGAGTGGTAGGGTACCACTGAGCCACTAGGGAAGCCTGACAGTAGGTGTTTTCATACAGTACCTCATTTAATTCTTACCCTATGTGGTTTGAGATAGTAGTATACCCATTTGAAGAAAAACTGACCTTTAGCAGCAGTAAACAACCTTCTCAAGATCACAGTGAGTGGTAGGGCATTTACATTCATCGTGTGACCCCAGGGCCCATTTGCTTAACCATTATGTTCTATGTAGAGTGTGTGCTTGGTGGGGATTGAAGAGGATTTAAACATCTCACTTTCCTTCATGTGATTCAGTTTTGTAAATTATTATTACATGCAGGCAGGAGTTTGGGCTTAAAGATCGAGCTGGGAGCTGTTTCTTTTCCTTAAAATTGCCACCATAACCCTCTTGCAGCTCTCAGCACGTATCCATCTTATTGCAATATTTTTTCAAAAAATGAATGAAATTAAAGTATGGCCTTGAAATATCTTTTTGAGATTGTCGTGATGCAGCTTTAAAAATCTTAGAGTAATAGGATTTATACAGTACTTTGTAGTCTGAAAATTCTTAGTGCTAAATAATGCATTAAAAATTTTCATTGAAGTCAAATGAAATAATGAAATAGGATATCCTGATTGATACTTGCAAGTCGTTCTTCGGAACACTTTCCTACTCTGAATGCCTCTCTTCTCCATTTCTTATAAGATCTCACAGATGTGTTACAAGATGTGACAGAAGTGACTCTTATTTAGAGGAAGTATATAGTCAGACTCACCCGTGCACTCTGACAAAAACCCGTGAAAGTCCACTGGAAAAATATAAGCCTCTCCTAGTTTATGATGATTGTAATGAAAGTTGCCTTGCTCTACGTTTTTGGCATATTTATGAAAGTTTCTTACATTTGTGTTTGTTCTTGTTAAAGAAAGTGTCTTTTGAAGTCCTTTCGTGTTCATGTTAATAAAATTAAATAAGATAATGTTTATTATTTTTACTAGTAATGTGACTACAATATGGGGTTAGCTGGAAGGTTACATAAAATCAGCATCATGAGCACATGTTTATCTGAAAAACACACTTGAAGTTTAGAAAGCAGCCTAAAATAAGCATGTGTTCTTTGCTGTATTAATTCACTGCTATTTAAATTAACATTCCTTGTGTTTTCTCTTGAGATGTATAGTAAAAAAAAAATTACTCAGCTATTTTCCTGGAGCAGTATCAAAATTTGTATCTGGCTTAACACATCTGACCTGACAGTATTCAGAGGAAGTGAACACATGTTCTCTGAGTAATCCCCTAGATAAATCTGCAGCCGAAGGGGCAGTGAGATCAAATTCCAGTGTTTTCTCTCCACTGAAATAAAATTAAAATTCAAAAGTTGCATGAAGAGGCTTTCTACCCTTTATGGCCCACTGTAGTCTGGTAGAGACCATCTAGGGGAGAAGGAGAAGTGGCTGACAAGCACGGTGGTGATGATGGAGTTAGAGAGGGAGAAAGAGCTGGACATGTGGAGTTACTGATGAGAGGGAGTATATGGATTGGTCCTACGATACCCATTTTGAAAATTATTTTTCCAGTAGTGGTTACACTCTCTGTCAATTCTACCTTGTGAAAGTGAGTAATAGTAGGTGGTGTTAGCCTGGTCACAGATTATTATTCTTTCCAGTTACAAAGCTAAGCAGAAAATCTGGAGACTCTTACTTCCTGACCCTATTACCGTCCTTTTTCAAACCCTCGTGTTAAGTAAGGGGCCTCGACCAAGAAAAATACTTGAGGGCTGTAGAGTAATAAGAAGAACCTTTTTTTTTTCCTTCTCCTGTTGGCTTAAAGAAAAATAAGCTTTCTGCTTATTTCTTTGACCTTATGGGGAGAACTATTCCCTGGGTTGTACCCTTAGCCAGAGGAAAAGGAACTAACTCAGATCTTCTGTTGGAGACGTCCTAGCCTTTTCTCCAAGTCAGCCCATCTCAGCCTTGATACTATCTGACACTTCGGGTCCATCACCCTTTTATTCTTGGGGGCTGTTCTGTGCCTTGTAAGATACTTTAGCCAGTGTCTTTGACCTCTACCCACTGGATGCTGGTAGCGCCCTCCCCCTCCAGTGGTGACCTGTCTCTTGTTGTTGTTTAGCCCCTCAGTCAGGGGGGTGGCTTGCCACGCCCTCCTCCAGGGCATCTCTCCCACCCACCTCTGTGCTCTGCCAAGTGGAAGGTAGAATTGTTCCAATGTCCCCCACCCCTATTTGAGAACCTCTGCTGTCATGTGTTAGGTGATTTGTTGATAATATTTTCCCGATTTTAGTGTTATTTTTTAAATATTTTGTCCCATTTCAAGTATTTTAGGCACTGTAGAAATAAACTGAAAGCACATTTTCTAACTTGGGCAAAAATGAGCGCAGGGTCTTTCTTTGATTTGAGAATTCAGCACTGTCACCTTTGGGTGCGTGGTACAGTGTTTTTTTTTGTGCAGGTGGGGACCCTTTTGTGGGTCAGGAATATATATTTAAAACAATATTGAGTCTCAGTGTAAAAACATTTCTTACTTGTAATAACAGAAAAAAAACATTTGAAAACTGCTGGTCTAGTGTCCCTTTTCAACTGGAATATTCTAAACATGTTCTTCATAGCAGTTGGTATTTGGTCAGCCCAGCCAAATCAGGTTAAACTTATCAAATAGACTTGGAAATATGAAACATTCAAGCTTGTGGATTGCAGTAGGTTTGAGACTTTCTTTTAACTTTAGTTTCTGGTGCATATCATCTTGTTTGCAAGAAGAGAAAAGCTCTGAACTCCATCACATATTTTAGAACATTCTTGGCACGTAACTTGTGGACTATTCATGCCCTCCCCCTACACAAGATACTGAAAAAAGATAGCTCCATTTTAACTGTTTTCTTCATCAGCACGTGTGCAAAAATCCTGTTTTTTCATCGGTTAGTATTTATTTTGTTAACTTTTGTAAGAACTACACTGCATAGGGGAAAAGGCAAAAAGACGTTTTGTGTATTTATGAAGAATCAAACAAATATGTACATAAAGATATCTAAAAATTGATATCTAAAACAGGTATCTCCTAACACTCTACTTGTCCTTTTGAAAAAATCATTTTTACATGACAACCTTAGGTTAAATAATAGCCTGTGGGGAATACATGAAATGCCACAGTCTGCCATTACTAAGTTCTGACTTCAGCTGTTAATAGCAAAATTCTTGGCGCTCTGAAATCCATCAACACTTCTAATCACTTAAAAAACTGCCTTAGTTTTATACATACTAAAGAAAATACACTTATATTTTGAATTACTTCATTTATTCAGGGTACTTTTTAAAGATTGAAACGCTTCCAGAAAGCTTGGTTTCATCTTTTCAGTGGTAAGAGTACATTTCTGACTAGTTTCATATTGCTATTAATAGAAGTTCTCTTAGGATGGTTGTCTTTTTCTCTAAGGAAAAACATTGGTGATTATTCAAAAGTTATTTAAATTATAATTCATTTATTTTCACAAGGGAGGTTTTTGTATCTTTGTTTTTTTAATTTAGGTGATATCCAGTAGTGATATTAAAGGTATTTTCATGGTAGTTTCAGGGGAACTTTGTGGTTATTTTCTATTCCTCTGAGTTGTATAACGTTCTAAATTTTATATGTGTAAAAGATCAGTGGATGTATCACAAAAACTCACAGGTTTATTTAATGGTGCCTTTCTGTATTATGATATTATTGAGCCACAATGCCTCATTTTTGCGTGTGGAGTGAAGGCAGGTATAGAAGACAAATGAAGTCCTGGTGGGTCAGATGGTAAAGAATCTGCCCACAATTAGGGAGATGGGTTCGATCCCTGGGCTGGGAAGATCCCCTGGAGGAAGCCATGACAACCCACTCCAGAATTCTTGTCTGGAGAATCCCCATGGACAGAGGAACCTGGCGGGCTACAGTCCATGGGGTCACAAAGAGTCAGACACAACTGAGTGACTAAGCACAATGTTGGTTAAAACCTACCAACAGAGGGAGATTCATTTAAGAAGCCGGATGTTGGCATTGACCTTAGTAGACTAAGTAACAATACTAATGTGGATTTGAGAGTAAAATTTCCTTATTAGCAAAAGACACTTAAGTATTGTCCTCAGAATCTAGGTACAGACTTGTTGTTCCTTCCTTGAAGCTAGTTGTGGGACTAGTTAGAGATAACTTTTTCATAGGTTAATGTACAGTTTCTTTATTCATTCAATTCGGTTCAGTTCAGTCGTGTCCAACTCTTTGTGACCCCCATGGACTGCAGCACACCAGGCCTCCCTGTCCATCACCAACTCCTGGAGTTTACTCAAACTCATGTCCATGGAGTTGGTGATACCATCCAACCATCTCATCCTCTGTCGTCCCCTTCTCCTCCTACCTTCAGTCTTTCCCAGCATCAGGGTCTTTTCAAATGAGTCAGCTCTTCACATCAGGTGGCCACAGTATTGCAGTTTCAGCTTCAGCATCAGTCCTTCCAATGAATATTCAGGACTGATTTCCTTTAGGATGGACTGGTTGGATCTCCTTGCAAATAAACATTTATTTTACAACTGCTACTTGCTAGATACTATGTTCTTATTCATAGGCTTTTAAAACTCTGTTCTAGTAAATAAAATCAGCCCTGCATTGTTCTTAAAAATAAAAAATCAAGATAATAGAAAGTTTTCTTAAATTCATCTGTATCCATATTGAGGTTAAAACTCAGAAGTGTCACTTTTAATAGTTTTTTTTGAAGTTCTGAACAATTCGAGAAGGTGATTATAAACAGCTCTTTTGAAGGAGAAAATAGTATCATTTTGAAAGGATGTATTCATTTTCCTATTAGACATTTATTTGAATCCCATCATTAAGGAATGCTAAATGATACAATTGGAGCAGCAGCTGAAACTTTTTAATCAGTATTATTGTCTCTTTCTAGGTGCTCAGTGAAATAGCACATTTTATGATAGAGGGAAGAATGCGGATATTGGATTTTTACTATGTGTTAAGTTACCTAGGTTTCCATATTCAGTTGCTGAGGGAATTTCTGGAACAAATAATGCTGCTACCAATATGTGAAGGGTTGCCGTGCCCTCCTCCAGGGAATCTTCCCCACCCAGGGGTCGAACCCCCATCTCTTAAGTCTCCTGCATTGGCCGGCTGGTTCTTCTACCACTTGTGCCACCTGGGAAGCCTGTCTTTAGTATAGCTTAAGTATTTTTAGAAATCATTCAACTTCTTACAGAGATTTTAGAAAAGGCTTGTGGTATTTGTAAGTAAATAGATGAAACTGATCATGTAGATTTATTTTTATAGTTTTATTTATTTTGAACAATTACTGTGAATACTCTTAAAGATTGGATTTATTATGATATGTATATATAAATATGGTATAATTGTTGCTAAGTTATGTTTACTTCTGTTTATTCTGAGTGGAAAGTTCTTTGAACTCATAAAGCTAACCATTGATTATTTTGACCTAACCTGGCTTCACCTGGCTCACACAACTAGATTTACCAAGAACCATGTCATCTAGTATATCTTGTGTACCAGACGTATTGGTGGTTGGTATAAAATATCTGATGTCATACGTATTTTAAAATATTCACAGAACCCTGATTATTTATAGTGTAAGCTAAAGATATAAAGAATAATATATCACTTTTTTAACTTTTTTTTTTTAAAGGTGATGGATGTGGACATACTGTACTAGGTCCTGAAAGTGGAACCCTGACGTCTATAAACTACCCACACACCTATCCTAACAGCACTGTTTGCGAATGGGAGATTCGTGTAAAGACGGGAGAGAGAGTGCGCATCAAATTTGGTGACTTTGACATCGAAGATTCTGATTCTTGTCACTTTAATTACTTGAGAATTTACAATGGAATTGGAGTTGGTAGAACCGAAATAGGTAGGACATTTTCAATATATCAGTGGCCAGAGTTTTAAAACTGAAGCCGTATTAGATACTTAACACTGAGTAATTATGCTCCATAGGATATGTGGGAAATTATTGGAATGTCTGGAAATCTTAAATTTGAATCTTTTGGAAAAGAAGATTCTTGTCTGTCTTGTCCACTTTTCTAATAAGCTTGTGTTGGTTCCTTTGCAACAAGATACCACTCTACTGCTTCTAAGGAGGAGAAAGTCAATTATCTTTTTGTATTGGTTTTTTTCTTTGATAATTTTATCTGCAGTTAAATATAAGTCATGCTTAGGAGTCAGTATATCATAGTAATTAAGAGCACGGGTTTTGGATTCAAACCTCCTGTTAGTAAAGTACTAACTCTGCTTTTAACTTGCTCTGTGTCCTCAGGCAAGTTACCTGATCTCTGTTTCCTCAGTTGTAATATAGCAAATGAGACTAGTACATGTGAAGTGCTTAGAAGGGTACCTGACACATAATATTTGCTTAGTAAATATTAGCTGCTGTTGTCCTTACTTTTAGCTAAGAACAATGGTTCTCAATTACGGCTGCATTTTAGAGTCACCTGGATAGATTTTTAAATAATGCCAGATCTCTGGTCCCCAACCTAAAGCAGTTGAATCAGGATTGGGTTGGACTCACACCTTGGGAATTTTAAAGCTTCCCAGGAGAATATACTTTGAGGTCAAGTTGAGAACCTTTGGTTAGAGATCAGCACCTTTCTCTTTAGCAGGAAAGGTAGAAAAATTCCTAGGACTATCTTGGTGAGTTAATATCATAGAATAAATAAATCTATCTGTGACTTTATTTGGAAAGACTTACTGATACAGGTATGTAAAATGTCTTTTAGAACTATAACTGGAACTTAGTATCTTGTTCTTTTGAGCATCGTGTGCATCTCCTGGGCTCCTCTCCATCTCGAGTCAAACCCTTCATCTCTTCCCCACTTTTCAGCCTCTTACCTACCAAGAGGAACAGTTCCTGGTCTATTGAGCGATAACCACTGTTGTCTCCCAGTCAGCTCTCAATTAATCTGGGTTCTTGATCACCATGTGCATGTTGCCTTGAATATATGGTCTCAGATAAACTTTTAGAAACTCAAATTGCCTGAGGAACTATCTATAACTGTAACATTAATAGAAGGCAGCTGGATATTAACTGCCTCCTGAGGTGATGCAGTAGGGAGTCAGCAGTACCACCTGAGCAGCTTTGAGACAACGATGAAAAATGTGAACCATGATCTGATCAAGCCCTTAGCAGTTTCTAGGAAATAAAGGAGCTAGAGAAACACATTCTATCAACCATAAAGACTATATATAAGTGGCATTTTTTAAAAAAAGAAAAGGAAGGAGATCAAGATAACTGGCATGCATTAGAGAGAGATGTCTTCCAAAAGTAATGTGTGGCCCTTGTGATTTTGTTTGGATCTTGATCCAAATTGATTGCAAGAAGACATTTTTAAGATAAGCAGAGAAATTTTAGGGTAAGATAAGAGTAATTGGGCATACAGCAATAGTCAGGAATAATTTTTTGGGATGTGGTAATGTTATATTGGTTTGTTCAAGATCTGGTTTGTTAGAGACATTCTGAAGTTCAAAAAAAATGTCTTGGATTTGTTTTTAAATATGTCAGAGAAAAAAGTGGTAGGAAGAGGGCAGGTGAAACCAGAATGGCACACCGGGCACATGGGAGTGCATCTCTCTACTTTCGTGTTTGTTTTTTTTTTTTAATTTCCATAATGAAAGTGCTTTTTATTAAAAAAAGACAAGAGGATTATGTATTTGGACAATAGGGTTATGCTGCTAAAGAGGAAGAGTGACATGGGAAAGAAATGGAGCACAGGTTTTAAATCACTCACCAGGTTCTCATACCAGTTCTAGGACCTACTTGCTGAGAATCGTTTCTACAAGGGCCTCGGTCCAGACTGCAAAGTCATCACCTGTACTGTAGGAAGCTTAAATGAAGTAATACTTTACAGTGCTCAGCTCTCCCTTATTTCCATGGGGTTTGTTTTCCCTTGCTATCTCTTCACACAGGTGAGTGGAAAGATGCAGAAAGGTCAAGGGGACTGAGTGATGATGATTCCTGTTGGACTTTAGTTCTGCTCCACCCCACCTCCCTACCCCTCCCATCACCACCTACCATATATCCTCTGGTCCTCCATTTGAGGAGCTGTTTGGGGCAGGGGAGGGGAAGGGTAGAAAAGTAACTTTCCTGATTGGCAGAGAAATAAAGGTCATTCAAGAATAACTGTTTAATATTCTGATTAGGTAGATATGCCAGGAATTATAGGATAGAAACAAATATATGTGGGCATTAGGATTCCAGTGACAATGGTAAAGAATCCTGTTTTCTGTGTTATCTTTTCTCAGGGTCCCTTCTGAACAGAGGCAGCTTCAAATGAGCTGTGTTTTCCTATAAATATGGTTCCTACATTGGTATAAAGCTTAGATTTTTTTTTCCCCCTGTAAGTGTTAATTTTAGGGACTTTTATCCCCTGAAAGATTGTATTATGGAATAATCAAGAAAGCGAAAGGAATGTTTCTCAAGGAATCACTTTTTAAATTGTAAATCATTAGAATGTGACTTAATTGATAAAGCACTTTTGGCTTACATGGTTATTTTCTATTTTCTTTAAAGAGTGGGCAGTAATATGTAACATTATTTAAACATATGAGTGTTTTATGATACTATATAACAACTTTCTAAGTAGCTAGACTGTCCAGAAATCTTTGTGAAATTAGTGTAGCGGTACCTGTTTTCACAGACAAAAAGGATGTGTTTAATGATAGAGTTAAGACTGGCTCTCCAGATCTGTTCCTTTGATAGGCAGATTGTGTTGGAATGAGAAAAACTTTCATTGTGGCTTTTCCCCTTTGATTATTCTTTAATCTTTGGTGTCTGAGACATAGTGGTTGCTCTGTGGTTGCCCCACAATCATGGAGGTGAAAATTAAGTTCATTTGTTGTTAATCTTAACTTTCTATACGTATATAACTCCAATATTTTATTTTGGTTCATAGACATCTACTAGCATCGTTTCTGGAGAAGGCAATGGCACCCCACTCCAGTACTGTTGCCTGGAAAATCCTATGGATGGAGGAGCCTGGTAGGCTGCAGTCCATGGGGTCGCTAAGAGTCGGACACGACTGAGCGACTTCACTTTCACTTTTCACTTTCATGCATTGGAGAAGGAAATGGCAACCCACTCCAGTGTTCTTGCCTGGAGAATCCCATGGACGGAGAAGCCTGGTGGGCTGCAGTCCATGGGGTCGCACAGAGTCAGACATGACTGAAGCGACACAGTAGTAGCAGCAGCAGCAGCAGCAGCATCGTTTCCCTGATGGATATTGTTGATAATTAGTCCAAACGTGAAATTTAAAAACAAATATTTAAGAGAAAAATCTTTGCTTACTTGTGTCCTTTTCCCACTCTATTGTATATATTTTCTTCCTGGATTTTGCTTAAAATTTCCATTTTAAATGAACTTTTGGGGAGATGAAGTAATTTGTGGGTAGATCTCTAAAAGAGAAGCTAAATATTTTAAAACCTAGTAGCTATTAAAGGAAAATGCATTCTGTAAAATAAATGTAAATGTGTGTCTGTGTTCAAAGGTATATTTAAAGATATATATTCTGTCTTAAACCTTCATCCAAAGTATCTTTAAAAATTGTGTCTCTTAGATTCTTCAGATAATATTTACAAAGAGGGAAACTGAGGTCCTCAGGGCTTCATCTCGTAAATGATTCTGTGTCTATTATGTTTTCAGAGAAGTTTCTCTTTCTGTATTGTTTGTCCCCTTTCTCTATAATATGCTTAGGTCTTCCTTGTTTAAGAGAAAAAGTAAATATGTTTTCTTTCTCTTTACCACCAAACCTTTTGAAAAAGCTAAAGTAATGATAATATTAGGTATGTAATGATGATAATGATTTCTAATTTTTTTTATTTCTTATTCTGTAGAAGCTCAGTTTAATATTGAAAATAACTACCATGCATGCAGTGCTTGCATTGTGCCAGGTACTATTCAAATCTCTTTTGTCAATTAACTTATGTAGTCTTCACAAGAACTCTTGAGATAGGTACTTTCATCACCCCCATTTACTGATGAGAGAACTACAGCACAGAGAGGTTGAATAAATTGCCCAAGGTCATACAGCTGGCGAATTGCTGTGTGGAATTCAAACCTAAGCAGCCTGGCTTCAGAATTGGTGTCTCTTACTGTAAGCCCTTGGCATGCTTGATTGTATTGAGTCCTACAAGAATCCTGCACATTATTCCCATAAAACAGATAAATTAAAAAAGTAAGCAACTTGCCCAAAGTCGTATAGGCAGAGTTGGGACTTGAATTAAGGTCTGGCTAACAGTAAAGTCTATAACCTCAACCCCTAGGCTATAGAGTAATAGATACCAGCTATTAGTAGGTATCTATTGGCAGGTATTAACAGGTATCCAGCCAGTACATGAGACACAAGAGACATGGTTTCTATCCCTGGGTTGGAAAAATCCTCTGGAATAGGAAATTGCAAACTCACTCCAATATTTCTTGCCTGGAAAATTCCATTGACAGAGGAGCCTGACGGGCTACAGTCCATGGGGTTGCAAAGAGCAGGACCTGACTGAGCATGCACACATGGTGGTGGTGACATTACTCCTTAATTTCTTTTACTACATGGTCCACTTACCCTGTGGAGAAGGAAATGGCAACCCACTCCAGTATTCCTGCCTGGAGAATCCTGTGGACAGAGGAGCCTGGTGGGCTGCTGTCCGTGGGATCACACAGAGTCGGACACGACTGAAGCGACCATGCATGCATGCATGCATGCATTGGAAAAGGAGATGGCAACCCACTGCAGTATTCTTGACTGGAGAATCCCAGGGACAGAGGAACCTGGTGGGCTGCCGTCTATCAGGTCGCACAGAGTCGGACACGACTGAAGCAGCAGCAGCAGCCACTTACCCTAAACTGTTGAAACTAGCAACTTTCTAGTAAACATTAACTTTTTCCTTTTAGCTTTTTCCTTTATTTATTTTGAAATAACCATTTTTTTGGGGGGTGAGGGGGGCACGTGGCAGCTTGCAGGATCTCATTTCCCTGATCAAGGACTAAATCTGGGCCACAAGAGTGAAAGGCCAGAATCCTAACAACTGGGTCACCAGGGAACTCCCTATTCTGACATTATTTTTTCTTTACAGTCAGTATTATAAAATATTTAATAGTAGTTTCAACATAGGTATTGACCAATCAAAACAAATGTCAGCCCTGAAAAATCTGTTTTCTACAGTGACTAGAATATGTTAACTGATGCACAAACATAAGAGAGACAAACTTTTTATACAACAAACACAACTTATATGAAAGCTAACCACCCAGAGGTAATATCTTCCTTCATTAACTCGCTCAGATTTCTATTACAAATTATCCTAATCCTTACCCTTCTCTCTCTCTAAATCCTAGCTGGACCTGTAACTCTTGTATTTAGCTTCAGCCTCATGCTTAATTTAACTCTCTAAACCTCAGTCAACTGATTTTTCTTTTTGCAAGCTTTGTCATTTTCTCTTTGGACAATGTTCTCAAAAGTTTGGTATTTTGCCTTCCAAGGGGACACTGGAGATGTCTGGAGATGTTTTTGGTTGTCCCACCGGGGACAGGCAGTGTTCCTGGCATCTAGGAGGCCCCCAAAGTACTGTCTGGCCCAAATTCTCAGTAGTGCTGCTTTAGATTGAGAGTATCAGCTCACTGCCTCCAAGTTGATCCTCAGGTAGTTAGTATTAAAATAAACATTGTACACATACTGTTACTGTTAATAGTGTTTTAGTTTTATTGCATTGTGCGTAGAAAAATTATAATATTCTTCTTTATGGAACTTGCTTTTATGTATAACCTAAGATATCTTTTTTTGTGACTGTCTGATGTATGCTTGAGAGGATGGTTTATTCTCTAATAGTAAGATATAAAGTTTAATATGCATCCAAAATATCTTATTATGCTGTTTAGGTTTTCATATTTTTATCTACTTGATCTGTTTCTAGTGTCTTTGTTCTTTCGGCATATCTTTGGGTTTTTACTTTTATAAAGGTGATTGCAATGTCGTTGCATAGCTATTCATAATTATAATGTCTTCATTTTAAATAGTGACTTCTAGCATTAAAAAGTTTCTCCTTTGTCATATTTAGTACTTTTTAGTTTGCATTTTTCTTTGTCTGATATTAGTATCACATAGACACCTTCCTCCTCATCTCTTTTTACATTCATTTGCTTGGCATTCCTGTCTTTGTTCATTCCTTTCCTTTTAGCCTTGCTGAATCATTTTGTTTGGGATGTATTTCTTGTGTATTACATACTTGAGGGTCTCATTTTATGAACCAAATTGAAAATATTTTTTTTAAATAATTAAAGCTAAGACCTGTTTTATCTGTTTATAAAACTGTTTTTTTTTTTTTTTTTGGCTTAACTCATGTTATTTTAAGGTATAATCAGTCATGTGTTTTATATTTGCTGTGTTTATTTCTTTGTATTGTTTTCTTTTCATCTATATTTAAACTCCTTTTGGAGTTTAAATAAGTTTTGTAGTTTTAAGTATTACCTTCCAATTTATTTGATTTTATGTTCTTAAATGCCTTTAATCCCATTGACTTCATGTTTTATTATCTGATTTGTCTATTTTTCATGGTGTCTTTTCATTCCTACCAGTTGCCTGTAACTCCTATCTTTTATTCATATAACATTCAGTGAACTGTTCTATTAGGTTGGTGCAAAAGTAATTGTGATTTTTGCCTTGTTGAAATTTACCATTTGATATTGAATACATTCTGAAATAAATATGGTTATGTTATACCTCATTTTACTACATGTCTTTCACTGTGTTTTTTTTTTTTTTGCTAATGACTTATTACTTGCTGTGTATTTTATATGTATTTTAGACTATGGAAATGATGTTAGACAAAAAAGCAAATTTAAGTGATTTTCTTATATTTGACTTCAAAATGGGTCAAAAAGCAGCAGAGACAACTTGCCACATTTGGCCCAGGAACTGCTAACAAACATACAACACAGTGGTAGTTCAGGAAGTTTTGCAAAGAAGACAAGAGCCTTGAAGATAAGCGTAATGGCCAGCCATCAGAAGTTGAAAATGACCAATTGAGAGCATCATCGAAGCTGATCCTCTTATAATTATACGAGAAGTTGCTGAATTCAGTGTCGACCATTCTATGGTCGTTTGGCATTTGAAGCAAATTGGAAAGGTGAAAAAGCTCAGTAAGTGGGTGCCTCGTGAGCTGACCACAAATCAGAAAAATTGTCGTTTTGAAGTATCGTCTTCTCTTATTCTGTGCAACAATAAGGAACCATTTCTTGATCAGATTGTGACTTGCAATGAAAAGTGGCTTTCATACAGCAACCGGCAATCACCAGCCCAGTGGTTGGACTGGAAAGAAGCTCCAAAGCACTTCCTACAGCCAAACTTGCACCAAAAAAAGGTCATGGTCACTGTTTGGTGGTCTGTCGCTGGTCTGATCCACTACAGCTTTCTGAATCCTGGCAAAACCATTACATCTGAGACGTATGCTCAGCAAATCTATGAGATGCACCAAAAACTGCAATGCCTGCAGCGGGCATTGGTCGACAGAAAGGGCCCGCTTCCTCTCCATGACAAAGCCTGACCACATGTCTCACACCAGTGCTTCAAAAGTTGAATGAATTGGGCTGCAAAGTTTTGCCTCGTTGACCATTTTCACCTGACCTCTCGTCAGCCTACTACCACTTCTTCAAGCATCTGGACGACTTTTTGTGGGGAAAATGCTTCCACAACCAGCAGGAGGCAGAAAATGTTTTAAAAGAGTTTATCAAATCCTGAAGCACAATTTTTATGCTACAAGAATAAGAAAGCATATTTCTCATGGGCAAAAATGTACTGATTGTAATGGTTCCTATTTCGATTAATAAATATGTGTTGGAGCCTATTTATAATGATATAAAATTCACAGTCCGAAACTGCAATTACATTTGTACCAACCTAATTCTTTCCTCTTTCCTTCCTGCTGCTTTCCTCATTTCTACTCTGACAGAACAAAATTTATAACATATAGCCTGTATCATATAGTATCTTAATCTTCAACTCATCCAACTTTTATCACTGTTTAAATATATTAAATGCTCACTGGCAGTCTTTTTACTTAAGTTCTCCCAAATGTATCTTAAATGAGTGAAGTTCATCTTTGAATAGATTGATTCCTTAAAAGAGACTTGAGTACAGTTATCTTGCATGTTTAGAGCTGCTTAATTTAAAACTTTTTCTTACCTTGAGTATCAGTTTGATCTTATATGTAAGTTTTTGGTTCATATGTTCATTCTTTGATTTTTTTTTTTTTTTTCATCCTTTGAGTTAAAAAAAAATGCTCTTCCATTATTGCCTGGCTTTTTTATGTTGTTGTTTTTCGAGAAGTTTGATACTAATTGAATTCTCTTGCCCTTATAAGATACTTAATTTTTGTATTGAAGCTTACGTAAAGATTCCTTTAAAGTCAAACAGTTTTACAAGGATATGTATTGAAGTTTATCATTGGGTTAGTTTTCACTGTATCCAATGAGCTCTTTCACTATTTAGATTCTAGAAAACTTTCTTGAATTATAGTTTAATGTTATTTCTGTTCCATTGTTGTGTGTATCTTTTTAAAATACCTTAATTGTAAGAAAACAGCCTTCTTTGCTGTTTCAATCACATTCATTTAAGCCACGTTCTCACTGATACTTTTTACTTTTTTCAGTTTCCTTTTCTCATTGTATTTGTTCTTTTCTTCAACATTTATTATCATATTTGCATTCGAATATTATTCCTTGTGCACCTTGTAATATTTCTGACATAATTTTGTCACTTTTTTAAAGCATTTCTTTTCTGAGATCAGCCAACTCTTTTTTTTCCCTACTTTTGGTCCATTTCTGTTCTTAGTTTTTGAGTTTCTGTTTCGAGGTGTTTTGCCATATCCCCAGTTGCTTGTTTGAGGACATTTAATTAAGTTTAGTGCTGTGTTCCAGTTTCTTTCTGTTTTACCATCATTTTGGGGGATGAGGGGGTTTCCATAAATTGAATTGCTGAGATTCTCATTTTTTTTCCTACCTTTTTTGTTTAAATAGATAAAGACAATGCCTAAGTATTTCTGTGGACAATACTGGCAGTTTGCAGTGGTTTATATGGTTTACAAGTTTTGTAGTTTATCATAAGTTCATGATAGCCCTCTTCTATTAGTGTAGTAAATTTTTCTTTCCTACTTTTTTTTTCCCCTCAAGAGAAGAGGCTATAGAAGGGAAGGGATTGTATATCCTTTATATATATATATATATAATCTTGCAAGATCCTAAATTTCCTGCTCTTATTTGATCACGTCCCCATCTTTGCCATACAGTTTCCATATCTCTCTGCTACTTTTAACCTACTTTTCCCACCGAAGTGTTTCCTATCCAAAATTCCCCTATTCAGGATTTCTTTGCTTTTAAGTTCCTTCTCTGAGGTCAGTCATCTTATCTACCAGTGGATTTAGTTTTCAGTATTTTCTAGCTATGCATGGGATATCTTTAAGTGTCTTTGTCTCCCCTGATGGGTCTTTCATTAACCTTTGCCAGTTAAATTACTTTTAGACTCCATGAAATCTCTTGATATGTTTTAGGGATTTGTGACCCTAACAAAAATAAAATAAATTTCATTCTTGGAGTTTCTTTTAAAGTTTTCTTTGTCAAAAAAAAAGTATTATTTTACATCAAGTTAAAGTATAAATTATTTGATTTGAAAGAAGTTATTACAATAAAATCATCATTAACATTTTATTTATGGGCAGGAGTTAAAGAAGTGATCTCTAATCTTAATGATTATGGGCATCTTATGTAGTAGACATAAGAGCCATGTAAGAATTTCATGTGAGATAAAGTCCTGGTCTGTGAAAACATGATCTCAAGAAGGCTAAAGTCATCTCATATGTGTTTACCACAAAAATACATTGATTACTGTGAATTTTTTTTAATTAGAAGCTGGATGGGTACCCACATTTAACTTGGATTTGTTCCTAATGCAGAAGAGTTGTATGAGGTTGTTTGTTGCATTGGAAAGTACAGAAGCCACATGCATTTCAAAAGGCCTTAGTGAATCTGTGTACTCTAGAATGGTCAAGCTGGTTTGTGGACAAGAACAGAGAAATGCTAAAGCTTTGTCTCTGTAAATGGTGTCCTTCGGAATGTTTTTTCTAATGTTTTGAGACAGGTTAGTGAGGAATTGACACCTGTCCCATTTCTCATTGTCATTCAGCTGGATAAAACTAGGCCATGTGATGCTGACCGTGCCCAAGAACTCCTATTTGTGAACCCTTACAGGAAATGTTAAAAAGTCTTTGACATCTTATTAGTGGTAAAAAGTTTACTTTTCCAGAAAATCTTTGAAAGAAATTTCTTGGTATGCTATGTATGTCTCACCTGTGATGCTTGGCAGCACATTTGGTTTTGCTGAAGTCCACACAGTTATAACTCATTGCTTTTCACATTAGTGTACTTAGTATAAGAAAACTCTGCCAGCTGTCCTAAAAGAAGCTGTCAACTTAATAAGAGCCAGTGCCTTGAGTCATTTACCTTTTCTGAGTATGGAGCTTTCCTCTATCCAGAAATGTGCTGATTTTCCAGAGAAAAAGTCTTAGAGTTCTCAGTTCAGGTAGAAAGTTTCACAAGAGAGAAGAAAAGCCTACTTAGAAAAATTTGATGAGGAAGATTGGTATTGCTTTGCAGATATTTTGATCCGCATGATCGCAAAAACATTTTCAGTCAGGACCCTTTGGTCACCATCATGGGTACTGATAAAAATTTGGGTGCTCTTTTGTCCATGCTGCCATTATGAAGGAGGATATTGGAGGAGGCAACTTTTCTTATAATCAGAGAAATGTAAAAGTTTTAGAGCTAAGTATATGACCTCCCTTACTCTTGGATTGGTTAAAAACATAGCTTTTAATATAGTGGTGTGATGAAATTTGTCTTTTTTTAATATTGAGGCTATATTAACTGGCATAGCTCACTTAAGTAGCAGTGTAGAAGCAAATATTAAAAATCACTCTAAAAATCACTCTTAAATATTTTAAAAGATAGAAGCTATGTTAGGAAAATGTTTATTGCAATATTATTCACTGTGTAGAAAAATCAGAAGCAAGCTAAACTTCTGACAATAAGGAAACTAAGATATATCCACTATATGAATAACCCTTTTTGGCTGTTATTAATTGTTTGCTGTGAATGTTCTATCACCTATCTTTTGGTGAACATTAATGCATATTTCTGTATCTAGAAGAGGAATTGTTGGTTCCCTGACCAACCTAGATAGCATATTGAAAAGCAGAGACATTACTTTGCCAGCAAAGGTCCATCTAGTCAAGGCTATGGGTTTTCCTGTGGTCATGTATAGATGTGAGAGTTGGACTGTGAAGAAAGCTGAGCGCCAAAGAATTGATGCTTTTGAACTGTGGTGTTGGAGAAGACTCTTGAGAGCCCCTTGGACTGCAAGGAGATCCAACCAGTCCATTCTGAAGGAGATCAGCCCTGGGATTTCTTTGGAAGGAATGATTCTAAAGGTGAAACTCCAGTACTTTGGCCACCTTATGCAAAGAGTTGACTCATTGGAAAAGACTCTGATGCTGGGAGGGATTGGGGGCAGGAGGAGAAGGGGACGACAGAGGATGAGATGGCTGGATGGCATCACTGACTCAATGGACGTGAGTCTGAGTGCACTCTGGTAATTGGTGATGGACAGGGAGGCCTGGTGTGCTGCGATTCATGGGGTCGCAAAGAGTCGGACACAACTGAGCAACTGAACTGAACTAAACTGAGTGTCCATATGGTCAGCTTTGGTAGATATTGCCAAGAACCTCTGTGGTTGTGCCATTCCACACCCACCACCAATGTAGGAGAGTTCTAGTTATTGTTCTCTATTTTTTTCTTTGATCACACTTCTAGTTTGTATGAACAGATATCACGTTGTAGCTTTGCCTTATTTAATGGCTAATGATATTGTTCTCTCTTCATGTATTTATTAGCCACTGAATGTCTTCTGTGAAGAATCTTGAAGTTTTTAATGCATTTTTTTCTATTGGATGATTATTTTCTCATTTGTAGGGGTTCTTTTATATATTCTA
Organism: Bos indicus; assembly: GCF_029378745.1. Lineage (NCBI taxonomy): Eukaryota > Metazoa > Chordata > Mammalia > Artiodactyla > Bovidae > Bos > Bos indicus. The sequence goes on along the minus strand of NC_091760.1, from coordinate 43,911,966 downwards.
AATATATGGGTTCTTTTTAGATATAAATGGTTATGGGTTCTTTTTAGATATAAATGTTACAAATATTCTCCCTTAATATACCTTTCCTTTTTATTCCTTTATATTGGTATCTTTTGATAATCAAACATTAATTTTAACCTAATTTTAATGTTCACAATTTTTTTTTTCATGATTAGTATTAATACTTTTCACATTCTGTTTTAAAATGTTTGCCCCCTTACAGGTTATGAAGATGTTCTCAGGGTTTTCCTCTAAATGCTTTAATTTTCCCCTTCTCCACATTTAAATCCTCAGTCCATCCAGATTGTTCTTTGTGAATGTGTGAAGTAAGAGTGAAGGTCTCAAGGTACATTTTCTCACGTGAAACTTCAGTTCAGTCGCTCAATCGTGTCCGATTCTTTGTGACCCCATGAATCGCAGCATGCCAGGCCTCCCTGTCCATCACCAACACCCGGATTTCACCCAAACTCATGTGCATCGAGTCAGTGATGCCATCCAGCCATCTCATCCTCTGTCGTCCCCTTCTCCTCCTGCCCCCAATCCCTCCCAGCATCAGGGTCTTTTCCAATGAGTCAACTCTTCGCATGAGGTGGCCAAACAATTGGAGTTTCAGCCTCAGCATCAGTCCTTCCAATGAACACCCAGGATGGGTCTCCTTTAGGATGGACTGGTTGGATCTCCTGGCAGTCCAAGGGACTTGCAAGAGTCTTCTCCAACACCACAGTTCAAAAGCATCAATTCTTCGGCACTCAGCTTTCTTAACAGTTGAACTGTCACATCCATACATGACCACTGGAAAAACCATAGCCTTGACTAGACAGACCTGTGTTGGCAAAGTAATGTCTCTGCTTTTGAATATGCTATCTGGGTTGGTCATAACTTTCCTTCCAAGGAGTAAGCATCTTTTAATTTCATGGCTGCAGTCACCATCTGCAGTGATTTTGGAGCCCTCCAAAATAAAGTCTGATACTGTTTCCACTGTTTCCCCATCTATTTGCCATGAAATGATGGAACCAGATGCGGAACCAGATGCCATGATCTTCGTTTTCTGAATGTTGAGTTTTAAGCCAACTTTTTCACTCTCCTCTTTCATCTTCATCACGAGGCTTTTTAGTTCCTCTTCACTTTCTGCCATAGAGGTGGTATCATCTGCATAGCTGAGGTTATTGATATTTCTCCTGGCAATCTTGATTCCAGCTTGTGCTTCTTCCAGCCCAGTGTTTCTCATGATGTACTCTGCATAGAAGTTAAATAAGCAGGGAGACAATATACAGCCTTGACGTACTCCTTTTCCTATTTGGAACCAGTCTGTTGTTCCATGTCCAGTTCCATCTGTTGCTTCCTGACCTGCATGTAGGTTTCTCAATAAGCAGGTCAGGTGGTCTGGTATTCCCATCTCTTTCAGAATTTTCCACAGTTTATTGTGATCCACACAGTCAGAGGTTTTGGCATAGTCAATAAAGCAGAAATAGATGCTTTTCTGAAACTCTCTTGCTTTTTCGATGATCCAGTGGATGTTGGCAATTTGATCTCTGGTTCCTCTGCCTTTTTTAAAACCAGCTTGAATATCCGGAAGTTCATGGTTCACGTATTGCTAAAGCCTGGCTTGGAGAATTTTGAGCATTATTTTACTAGTGTGTGAGATGAGTGCAATTGTGCGGTAGTTTGAGCATTCTTTGGCATTGCCTTTCTTTGGGACTGGAATGAAAACTGACCTTTTCCAGCCCTGTGGCCAGTGCTGAGTTTTCCAAATTTGCTGGCATATTGAGTGCAGCACTTTCACAGTATCATCTTCCAGGATTTGAAATAGCTCAACTGGAATTCCATCACCTCCACTAGCTTTGTTCATAGTGATGCTTTCTAAGGCCCACTGGACTTCACATTCCAGGATGTCTGGCTCTAGGTCAGTGATCACACCATCGTGATTATCTTGGTTGTGAAGATCTTTTTTGTACAGTTCTTCTGTGTATTCTTGCCACCTCTTAATATCTTCTGCTTCTGTTAGGTCCATACCATTTCTGTCCTTTATCGAGCTCATCTTTGCATGAAATGTCCCCTTGGTATATCTAATTTTCTTGAAGAGATCTCTAGTCTTTCCCATTCTGTTGTTTTCCTCTATGTCTTTGCACTGATCGCTGAGGAAGGCTTTCTTATCTCTCCTTGCTATTCTTTGGAACTCTGCATTCAGATGATTATATCTTTCCTTGTCTCCTTAGCTTTTCGCTTCTCTTCTTTTCACAGCTATTTGTAAGTCCTCCTCAGACAGCCATTTTGCTTTTTTGCATTTCTTTTCCATGGGGATGGTCTTGATCCCTGTCTCCTGTACAATGTCATGAACCTCCGTCCATAGTTCATCAGGTAGTCTGTCTATCAGATCTAGTCCCTTAAATCTATTTCTCACTTCCACTGTATAATCATAAGGGATTTGATTTAGGTCATACCTGAATGGTCTAATGGTTTCCCTACTTTCTTCAATTTAAGTCTGAATTTGGCAATAAAGAGTTCATGATCTGAGCCACAGTCAGCTCCTGGTCTTGTTTTTGCTGACTGTATAGAGCTTCTCCATCTTTGGCTGCAAAGAATATAATCAATCGGATCTCGGTATTGACCATCTGGTGATGTCCATGTGTAGAGTCTTCTCTTGTGTTGTTGGAAGAGGGTGTTTGCTATGAACAGTGTGTTCTCTTGGCAAAACTTTATTAGCTTTTGCCCTGCTTCATTCCGTATTCCAAGGCCAAATTTGCCTGTTACTCCAGGTGTTTCTTGACTCCCTACTTTTACATTCCAGTCCCCTATAATGAAAAGGACATCTTTTTTGGGTGTTAGTTCTAAAAGGTCTTGTAGGTCTTCATAGAACCATTCAACTTCACCTCTTCAGCGTTACTGGTTGGGGCTAGGCTTGGATCACCATGATATTGAATGGTTTGCCTTGGAAATGAACAGAGATCATTCTGTCGTTTTTGAGATTGCATGCAAGTACTGCATTTCGGACTCTTTTGTTGACCTTGATGGCTACTCCATTTCTTCTTAGGGATCCTGCCCACAGTAGTAGATATAATGGTCATCTGAGTCAAATTCACCCATTCCAGTCCATTTTAGTTCACTGATTCCTAGAATGTCGATGTTCACTCTTGCCATCTCCTGTTTGACCACTTCCAATTTGCCTTGATTCATGGACCTGACTATTCTAGGTTCCTATGCAATATTGCAGCATTGGACCTTGCTTCTATCACCAGTCATACCCACAACTGGGTATTGTTTTTGCTTTGGCTCCTTCCCTTCATTCTTTCTGGAATTATTTCTCCACTGATCTCCTGTAGTATATTGGGCACCTACTGACCTGGGGAGTTCCTCTTTCAGTGTCCTATCATTTTGCCTTTTCATACTGTTCATGGGGTTCTCCGGAGAAGGCAATGGCACCCCACTCCAATACTCTTGCCTGGAAAATCCCATGGACAGAGGAGCCTGGTGGGCTGCAGTCCATGGGGTCACTAAGAGTCGGACACGACTGAGCGACTTCACTTTCACTTTTCACTTTCATGCATTGGAGAAGGAAATGGCAACCCACTCCAGTGTTCTTGCCTGGAGAATCCCAGGGACAGGGCAGCCTGGTGGGCTGCCTCTATGGGGTCGCACAGAGTCGGACACGACTGAAGTGACTTAGCAGCATGGGGTTCTCATGAACCTTATTCATCTTAAAATGTGCAAATACTGGATCTGTCATTTATTCATGAACAAAATAATGTTGAAATAGCCACTTTCCCTGAAATCAAAGTGAACAGTGACTAAGTAGTCCTAATCTTTCCTTCTTTAGAAGGAAAGGCAAATCTATTCTTAGTGATATTACTGAGTCCCTTTTAAACATATTAATTTGTCCCTCCCCACCTCTCTCTCTCCCTTTTGGTAACCATAAGTTTGTTTACTGTGTCTGTGAGTCTATCTTGTAATGAATTCATTTGTATTATTTTTTAGATTCCCTGTATAAATGATACCATATATCGTCTTTGTCTGACTTACTTCTCTAGGTCCATTGATGTTGCTGCAAATGGCAATATTTCGCTTTTTATGGCTGTGCGTGTATATATGTGTATATACATACATACACATATATATGTATGTATGTATATATCACATCTTTATTTTATCCTTTCATATGTTGATAGACAGTTAGATTGCTTCTGTATCTTGACTGTTGTAAATAGTGCTTTGTGAACACAGGGCAGGATGGGTACACGTGTCTTTGTGAACACAGGGCGGGGTGGGTACACGTGTCTTTGTGAACACAGGGCGGGGTGGGTACACGTGTCTTTTCAAGTTAGAGTTTTTGTCTTTTATGAATATATTACCAGGAGTGGGATTGCTGGATCATATGGTTGCTTTATTTTACGGTTTTCCATAGTGGCTACACCAGTTTACATTCCCATCAGCAATATAGAAGAGTTCCCTTTTCTTCACGCCCTCTCCAGCATTTATTATTTGTAAAATTTTGATGATAGCATTCTGACAGGTTTGAGGTGATACCTCATTTCTCTAGTAATTAGCAGTGTTGAGCATCTTTTCATGTGCCTCTTGGCCATTGGAATGTCTTCTTTAAAGAAATGCCTATTTAGGTCTTCTGTCCATTTTGATTAGGTTATTTTTTACAATTGACTTCTGTATATATAGACTTCCCTGGTGGTTCAGACAGGAAAGTGTCTGTCTACAATGCAGGAGACCTGGGTTCGATCCCTGAATTGGGAAGATCCCCTGGAGAAGGAAATGGCAATTCACTCTAGGACTATTGCCTGGAAAATCCCATGGACAGAGGAGCCTGGTAGGCTACAGGCCATGGGGTTGCAAAGAGTCAGACACGACTGAGTGGACTTCACTTTCTGTATATATAAGAGACCTTACTTCCCTTACCAGTTCTGGTTGGAGTGGTGGTCGTGGTGATAGAGGTGAATTATTTAGCATTTTCTACTCATATGATAATATATAGTCCTTGAAAATGATGTCTATGGAAGTACAGATTACTCTTATTAAAGTGATTTGGTGGTGGCTTAGTCACTAAGTCGTGTCCGAAGTGGGTTGCCATTTCCTTTTCCAGGGGATCTTCCTGACCCAGGAACTAAACCCGGGTCTCCTGCATTGCAGGCAGATTCCTTCCTGACTGAGCTATAAGGGAAGCACATAAAGTGATATTGCTCAACTTAAAATATTTTTAGAACTTTTTATTCAGAATTTGTTAAAGTTACCATGCACATAAGAAAAACTCATTTTTATTAGTTATTGGTTCAATATCTTTTCTTTTAATTCTTTTATTTTCTTCTCTTTTATCTTAATAAACTTAGATCTGTTCTGACAGAAGATCTGTTATTTTTTACATGTCTGTGAAACCTTAAAGAGTAAAAGTTGCTAGGCAGTTAGATATATGCTTCTGAAGTTCAAGGAAAAGGCTTTATAGAGGCATGAATGTGAATTGTCGTTATCATAGTTAAAACTGTAGGACTGAACATGACCACCTAAAGGGGTTGACAGAAGTCCAACAGTTCTTGGAAGAAAACTTGAGAAGATCTGTAAAAGTTTGGAGGGGTCCCTGTGCTCAGAAATCTGGGGTAACCCTATGGGAAACATGTTAAGAATACCACCAATTAACTGTTGGTTCATTTATGAGCCACTTGCCTACCTGAAATACTTTAATTTTGTTTTTTAATTCCTTGTCACTGTTTAAAAGGGAATACTTGTGTTTCACAGGAAATTGAGTCATTATAAGGTCAGTGATGTCTGAATACACTGTTTCTGCCTTTGAGTCATTTGAACAGTTTATTACTTCCGGTTTTTTTTTATTCTCTCTCCAGAGTAATATTCTAGTCATCATTTTAGATTAATGTAATACCTAGTTTGGTCAGCTTGGTGTATTATTATGATTCTGTTACCTACATCGTACATAATGTTGACTTTATGAATCATACCAAATATCTGCTTTTCTTTCATCCTAGGCAAATACTGTGGTCTGGGCTTGCAAATGAACCATTCAATTGAATCAAAAAGCAATGAAGTCACAGTGCTGTTCATGAGTGGAATTCATGTTTCTGGACGAGGATTTTTGGCTTCATACTCAGTTATAGAAAAGCAAGGTAATTTTCACTTTATACGATGATTCCCACATTTTACAATTTCTGAAAACAGAAATGCGGTATTTTCTTTGAGTACCTGTTATCTGAGATTGGAATAGAGTAGGAAGATCGAACAGTTTATAACACATACATAAATCTGACAAATAAAATTAAATCAGTTTCAGAATTTTAAAAATTAAGTATACTAACTTTTTATAAAGTCCTTTTATATACTTACCTTTCCTTGGCAGAAGAAATACTGATTTTTCCACTTTTATAAGACTGGAACACAAGTAATAACTTTTAAAAAATCTGTCAGTTACTGAAATAATCAATTTAAAGCTTTATTATCCACAGGTTACCGCTTCATCTTACTGTGTTAAAAACCGTATTACCATTCTTTCCTAAAAAAGTGTGTTGCATACTAGCAGGAGTAATGGGGAAAGTGCTCTCTGAGACACTGCAAAATAAGTATGAGATATTTTCTAAATTGTTAACATTTACAATATGAAGGGGGAGTTAAAAACAAGGCTATTTAGTGGAATAGAATGGAAAATTACCTCAAATCTCTGTAAGCTAAAATGCAGGACTTGAATGAAATCTCTCTCAAGTTTTGGTCACTGTAGCATTCGTTCATTCCCCTCTGCCATTGGGTTCTTGTGGCGAGAAAAATTTTTTTAATTTTACTAATACAAAGAAATCATTTAAAGTAGAAAATTGATAATTATTTTGATATTCAACAATGATTTTATCTAGGCTGACCATTTAAAATTAAAAATTAGCCTCTACTTTATGTTATGTAAATGAGAAAATCGTTAAGAACCTCCTCGGCATGAGAATGTCTGGGAATGAATGAGCCTGGGAAGGATTCGGGGCGGTGCCAGCTGTTCCTTCCCGGCTGTGCTGGGTTTGAGTTGAGATACACGCTCTGTGCCTCATTAAAAGTTGCGTTAATATACTGTATTGGTGTTTTTCTTTCTGGCTTACTTCACTCTGTATAATAGGTTCCAGTTTCATCCACCTCATTAGAACTGATTCAAATGTATTCTTTTTAATGGCTGAGTAATACTCCATTGTGTATATGTACCACAGCTTTCTTATCCATTCATCTGCTGATGGGCTTCTAGGTTGCTTCCATGTCCTGGCTATTATAAACAGTGCTGAGATGAACATTGGGGTACACGTGTCTCTTTCCCTTCTGGTTTCCTCAGTGTGTATGCCCAGCAGTGGGATTGCTGGATCATAAGGCAGTTCTATTTCCAGTTTTTTAAGGAATCTCCACACTGTTCTCCATAGTGGCTGTACTAGTTTGCATTCCCACCAACAGTGTAAGAGAGTTCCCTTTTCTCCACACCCATGGGGAGGGAGGAGGGAGGAGGGTTCAGGATGGGGAACACAGGTATACCTGTGGCGGATTCATTTCGATATTTGGCAAAACTAATACAATATTGTAAAGTTTAAAAAAAAAAAAAAAGTTGCGTTAAGAGTATAATAGAGGGGAGCTGCTGTATGTAAAGGAAGATCTGCTTTCCCTTAATCTCTAAGCTATGGGAAAAGGTGTGAAGGCTAATAGAATCCCTCAGAGTGAAAAAGAAAGCTCATTTGAATGGAATAATGGAAAGAAATGAACTGGAAATGTTCTGCTAAATAAATAGTTAATGTATTTGACAGAACAAGGAGACTAAGGCAGCGGGGTGTTGTAGAAGGGGCACTGGGTAGCTCTGGAGTAAGAGCTTGCCTCTGCCACCAGCCAGGGGACCTCTGACCGGTCACGTCACCGCGGTGAGCTTCATCTGCAAGTGGGTTAGTTATGAGGACTAAATCTAATAATACATGTTTAGTGTCTTAGGCACATATCACAGTAGGCAGAAAAAAATGTTAGTTTCACCCCTTCACTACTGTACAAACATGTATCTCATTTTTCCCACTGCCCACCCTCCCACTATCAAGAGAATAAGGCAGAAAACACAGTAAAATGATAAGCTTCCTGTCCTTTTCAGTTTTACTTTGTGAAAGTCTTGGATTATTGGGTGAAAGGATAGAAGATAATTAGTTTCTTATTCTCCTTAAGTTTCTTGTCGCCGTGTCAGTTTAAATTATTTATTCTACATTTTCCCATTTGCCCCTTTCTCTCTTTGTCATTCATTGAGTTAAAAGTTTCTGGAAAATAAGTATCTCCTCTTTAAAAAAAAAAAAAGTTTCTTACATTGGATATTTAAATTACAGAGCTTTTGATCCACAGGGACCTGAATGTCCTATACTAGAGTTTCTTAAGAACTTAATAGTCATCTCAGATACCAGAAGCACTGTCTGTGCTAAGCTTCAAATAGCTGTGTCACTATTTTAGATGAATCTTAGGCTCCAAAGATTTTTTGAAATATCCACCATAATCTGGAACTTCTTTATAGTAACACTGTCCAAAGTCATAATCATCTTGGGAATTCCTTATTTCACAGCTCGCTCTTGGACTTTTTCTTAATGTTTTTTGTGTGCTCTTGCCCATCCATCAAGCATTTGTTTTATTTGAAGTGAATTGGCTAGATTCAAGAGGGCACTGGTTGAATCTCATATTACTTCTTCTTGGGTGGCCTTTCAGGCATAATTTCTTGTAATGACTTGTTCATTTGAAGGCTGGTTGGCTTTGGTTTAGAGTCTCAGTTTGTTACCATCCAGGAAACCTAGCTGCCACACTGAATTCCATGAATATTTTCAAGGAACATCACATGTGCCCAGCTTCATAACCTAGGTGAAGGTTGAGAGTATTTGGGAATGCAAAAGTGGTGAAAACCTTGCTTCACTGGCTTCCTCATGTGTTAAAGTGTCTCAAAGACTTGTTAATGTTATAGTGTGATGTGTTGTTGATAGCATGATTTTGTGTGAGATAGACTAGTTTTCGTTACTTCTTACAGGAGCCCATTGCAAAATTATATTCCCTTTAGTACCTTATTTCCTGCCATATTCCTGGCACTGGGAAGACAGCAGTAAATGAGACAGAGGCAATCACACCTTCATAGGACTTGCAGTAAAGGGTTGGAAAAAGGCATTAAACACGTGGTTGCTTAATTGCAGTTAAAATAAGCGTGATGAAGGAAACATTCAAACAATAAGAGGCCATAGGGGTACGGGTAGTAGGAGATAGATGAAGATTAAAGCTCTCTTCAAGAAACCACTCCTGAGCCCAGAATCAAAGGATTAATTGGAGGTTCCAGACAAACAAGGAAGAACACTACAAGGAAGAGAATAGCAGATGCACAGGCCAGGAACTTTGAGGGAACTGGAGAAACAGCCAGCACAGCTGAGGTGAAGTGAATGAGTAGAAAGTCAGTCACATTATTCAGGACCTTGTGGAAGATGTAAGGGTTAGAGTTTTATCAAAAAAAAAAAAAAAAATTGCATGGAAGCTATTAGAGCAGAGGAGTGATGTAACTGGATTTATGTTTTTGCAATTCCTAGATCTGTAAAGAATGGGCCAAAGAGAGGGGAAAATAATTGTAAGGAGGCCAGTTAAAAGGCTATTCAGAGGAACCTGGATCAGAGATGATCAAATTAAGATCTTGTTTGGGAAGATCTCCTGGAGGAGGGCATGGCAACCCACTCCAGTATTCTTGCCTGGAGAATCCCATGGACAGAGGAGCCTGGCAGGCTATGGTCCATGGGATCACAAAGAGTCAGACAAGAAGGAAGTGACTTAGCGTGCGTGTATACAATGCATGTTATAAAAGTAGCTCCAGAATTAGGCCAGATTCCAATTTAATTCTTCTTAAAGACTTGAACAGGCGTGTCTTTTCCAGGGAAACATTTCAAAGAGTTAGTATTCGGTCTGCACAAATTCATGTTGAAGTAAGAGGCTTTGGACACAAAGAAGCCTCTTGGGTGAGGCGCTGAGTTGCTGTGGTGTCTTGGGCTCTGTACCTGGTGTCCTCTTCCCTTCAGAGTCTAATTTTTGTAATTTATGGTCTTATTCCTCTTTGTTATTTTTAAGATCTTTGAGCAGAAGTTTCCAATCTTTCCCATTACCAGTTACCACTTTTAATTTTCACCTGTAAATGATTTTATCTACCAATGAAAGGAAGTTTCCCTGTTTCCACTGGGTAACATAGAAAGACAGAAAAATATATGAATCAGCACTTCAGTGATAATTAGAAGATTGGTAGTTCTACTCTGACTTGGTGTGTGTGTTAAGTCACTTCAGTAGTGTCCAACTCTTTGCGACCCTATGAACTGTAGTCCGCCAGGCTCCTTTGTCCATGGGATTCTCCAAGCAAGAATACTGGAGTGGGTTGCCATTTCCTCCTCCAGGGGATCTTCCCAACCCAGGGATGGAACTAGACTTTCTGAAATTGAAATTTTTATCTGACAATTGAAGGGACTCCCTGGTCGCTCAGGCAGTAAAGAATCTGCCTGCAATGCAGGAGACCCGGGTTCAATCCCTGAGTCTATAAAATCCCCTGGAGAAGGAAATGGCAACTCACTCCAGTATTCTGACCTGGAGAATTCCATGGACAGAGGAGCCTGGCAGGCTACAGTCCATGGGGTTGCAAAGAGTCGGACACGACTGAGCAACTAACACTTTTTCCTTTTCTGACAGTTGAAGATATTCATGGATTCTGAGGTATCCTGGGGTTAGAAGTTCTGTAGAGCGAAACTCCTTGTTACTGCTGGTCTTACCAAGAGAGGCACAGCCAGCCTTGCACAGGTCCAGATGCACTTAGGTCTTTTAATTCAGAATGATAAATGATGCTGACATTTTTATCCTAAAATGTAAATGTAAAAAACATTTACCATGGGACTTGAAAATAAAATAAATTTTATAGATGAGTGCTCTCAATTCCTGGTTTTGAATCTGTTCAACATTAGCCAGTTTCTAAGTAAAGCTCAACATTTCTAGGATGACTCTGGGCAATAATTTTTTAGGTAATTTTAGTTACTGAATAATGAGCTCAGAAGACATGTCTACATTTGCATCAGTAGCTTCAGGTCTTTTAAGGCAGCCTCTGTTTGTCATGTGCCATCAATTAGTTGTCTGTGTGTGTGACTCTCTGTGTGTACACATATCTAGGTACATGGCCAGCTGAAAAGTGATAGTCTGATATTCCTTTTTTAAAATGTGAATTATCACTTGAAAAGTAATTTTAAAGCTTATTACTTCAGATTTCATCAATCCAGAGTTTTATAGTGGTCAAAGTTTGCCTTTTTCTTTTTTTTAGAAAGAAACAGGAACTAGTTTAAAATTTCATGTGAAATAAAGTAATCCAATGAAGATATATTAACCTGTTCCCTAAGTGGAATTCATAAACACTTGTTTATTCATTGTCTGCCAACACCTTCGAATCTGATGACAGTGTGCATAAGACTTGGGAACAGCTGAGCCTGGCAAATATTCCCACTTGACAGGGTTATTGTTGCTATATGTTAGATTATTTTTAGAATTAACAACAATAGTATAAAAAGTTTTAATTGCTACATTCTTTAACCACATTTTTTTGGCAGATATTTTCCATTTCTTCCATCTTCCATCAGATTATATTAACTTATAAATGAAACATAGGGGCAGAATAGAGAGCTCCTTTCTAATAGAGTCCAGATTTCTGTAACTGGTTGTTTTTTTTCCTGCTTGGGATGTTTTTGGTTTTGAAAATAGAGCATGAATTCCTTGTTTGCTACCTTAATTGTACAGTAATTTTATAGGATCCTTTCTGTTTTGAGTACTATGTTAGCTACGTTTCTGTTTTTAGTTTTTCTGTTGTGTACCTAGTTTCTGTTGTATCTGGCAAGCAGTTTAAAACTTTTAAGCTATTCAGTAAGATTTTATTAATGAAGTCTCAGTTGACATGCATATTTTAAAATTTGTCCTTGTACACAAATCAGTATGTATGGTGTTTGTATACATGCAGAAAAATATCTGTATTTTGTTGTCAATTTGTAGAACTAAGGTGCTGATGAATAGTTTTACCAGTTTTGCAGAGAAAGAGCATTTATAAACAGAATTAGTTTGTTAAGATGATATAACCCAAAGAGGCAGTTTATCTTTGTGAGATAAAGTTTATTTCAAGCTGACAGATAACCTGAAGAGCACCTTAATGATTTTAAGTGTTTTCTATGTGGTTTGGGTTTTGTTTTTGTTTTTTTTCTTTTTAGTAAGTTAGAAGTGCTTTGAAGGGGCTGCATATATATTTGTGCTGACTTGTGCCATCCAGGGGACAAATTCATTCACTGCAACTCTCACTAGATACTATGCGTGTCCTCGATACTAGATTACAAAAGATGTCTTATAATTTTTAATATTTTTAAATGTCTTTTATATTTAATATACAATGTCTTATGTCATTTTAACATGTCTTATAATTCATTTTTTAGTATATAGGCATTTAGGTGTGAAGAGGATTTGATTTATCCATAAGTAGTCTGTGGTCTATTCAACTGTATCACTTACTGCTTAGGCAACTGAGCCATGCCTACATTGTCTGTTTAAAAAAAAATTTTTTTTTTAATATTTCCATCTGAGAAAATTTCCCCTGAGCTCCTGTTGTGGACTCAGCTTCCATAGATGGTGATGTATTAATAATCTTTCTAGGAGAAACATAAGACTTACTCTACTCTCAGTATGTAAAAGGAGATTCCATGTAAAATACTACAGAAGTTATCTCCCACTTAGTAAATGTTGGTTTGCTAATGTTAGACTCTCAATCACGATAAATTACATTTTATTATATATGTAAATTTCCCTGACACTACATTGCAGATGGTACAAATCAGTGCCAGGTTCCTATTGTGGAAACAAGGAATTATGCCCAGGGTCACGCAATAATACTGACATGAGAATCAAGTAGAAAGATGAATCTGTCCCTAGTCCGCTAGCTCTTGAATGGAGGGACTATCTGTACACTTACAGTGCAAGGTTGCTGACAGAGAGAATTAGGAAAGCATGGTGTCATGTCCCTTCAGGCTCTGGGGAGTTTGTTAGTTAAAAGAATTTCAAGCAAATAAAGGAGGAGAATCTGTAGGTCTACATTGTCTTGCTTCATGTATTTTCTTACTTCTGGTAAATAAATATAATTAGTTATAGTGCTTTATGCTTTGTTGAAAGAAAAGTGGAAGTGTTAGTCAGTCATGTCCGACTCTTTGTGACCCCATGGACTACAGCCTGCCAGGCTCCTCTGTCCCTGAGATTTCCCAGGCAAGAATACTGGAGTGAGTTGCCATTTCCTACTCCATGCTTTCTTGAGTTAGAATAAATACAGGCACTCAAGCATCACTTCCCTCAGGAGTAAATGGCATCAAGTGAACAAAACTTACACCCTGCAGCTAATATAGTTTGTGTTATACTCTTGTGATAGATACTAACACTGCTGCGAGTCATTTTCAATATATTCAAGATCATAACAGTATTAATTGGAGGAAAATCTAAATCTCTTTCACAGTCTGTAGTCTCAGGAATAACCAGTGCTGTCAATCAAAAATATTTCTAAGTTAGTAACCAATATGCTGATACTTTTTATTGTATGTGAACTTATAAAATATTTATCATATTTTCATAGTATTTTATGTGGATTAGCATTAGATGTCATTTTTAAAAATTATTTCATGAAATAATTATGAAGCTCCCAAGCCTATTCAGTTATTATGTATTGGAAAAATTTTTAATTGTAATTTAAAGAAAGGCCTATGCATAAGATATCAATTATGGCTCATAGTGATATTGCTAAGTCAGAGCTGTCTTAGAAAATCTGATGTTGATGTTTTCGTTAAGAAAACCCTGAATCTGTCATCCTGTTATTGAATATTGGCTCACCTTTTAATTTTTTTTTAATTTTCTCATGCTCTTCCTCGCAATCACATTATCCTCCCTGCAAAACCCCACTGACCCTTTCCTCCTCTATGAAGCCTTCTGAGGTTAAGGAAGGCAGATGTTACAGCAGCTCTTCGTGTAGACATTATGATCACACTCACTTCGGGGTAGACACTGCTGCTAAGACCAGTGTAGACTCTGCCCTGTGGATACCACCTGTCCTTTGGGCTGTGCAAGAAAAGAGGGATTGGGTGCTATGGGCTTTGGAAGAACCCCTGTGGCATGCTCCTTGCTACTGCTGCTACTCTGTTGTCCAGAGCACCAAGATGAAGTACGCCATATATTTGGTGTTTTGTGTAGTAATGTGTATGTTATAAATATTCTTTTGTATTTATTAAGGATTAAAATTACCAAAAAAATTTCCCATGCAGAAGCTCTTAGTGAACAGAGTGAATTATATACTGCTGTTCACTGTGAACAAACTACTGATTTTCTGGTGTTACCAGACATGTTAAAGTGGACCCAGCATAATTGAGCTGACAATGAGTGCTTTATTGGTGCTTCTTCTTGCAGTTATCATTGCCTAACTGTTATGTGTGTGTACTCAGTCGTGTCTGACTCTCTGTGACCCCATGGACACAAGAGATAGCTGGAGTAACAGTCATGTTTGGCCTTGGAGTACAAAATGAAGCAGGCAGAGGCTAACAGAGTTTTGTCAGAAGAACGTATTGGTCATGTCCAACATGCTCGTCCAACAATACCAGAGACGACTCTACACATGGACATCACCAGAAGGTCAATACCAAAATCAGATTGATTATATTGTTTGCAGCCAAAGATGGAGAAGCTCTATACAGTCAGCAAAAACAAGACCAGGAGCTGACTGGCTCAGATCATGAACTCCTTATTGCCAAATTCAGACTTAAATTGAAGAAAGTAGGGAAAACCACTAGACCATTCAGGTATGACCTAAATCAAATCCCTTATGACTATACAGTGAAAGTGACAAATAGATTGGGATTAGATCTGATAGAGTGCCTGAAGAACTATTGACGGAGGTTCGTGACATTGTATAGGAGGCAATGATTAAGACCATTCCCAAGAGGAAGAAATGCAAAAAGGCGAAATGGTTGTCTGAGGAGGCCTTAGAAATAGCTGAGAAAAGAAGAGAGGCGAAAGGCAGTGGGGAAAAGGAAAGATATACCCATCTGAATGCAGAGTTCCAAAGAATAGCAAGGAGAGATAAGAAAGCCTTCCTCAGTGAACAATGCAAAGAAATAGAGGAAAACAATAGAATGGGAAAGACTAGAGATCTCTTCAAGAAAATTAGAGATAACAAGGGAACATTTCATGCAAAGATGGGCACAATAAAGGACAGAAATGGTATGGACTTAATAGAAGCAGAAAATATTAAGAAGAGGTCTCAAGAATACACAGAGGAACTATACAAAAAAGATCTTCATGACCCAGGTAGCCATGATGGTGTGATCACTCACCCAGAGCCAGACATGCTGCAATGTGAAGTCAAGTAGGCCTTAGGAAGCATCACTACAAACAAAGCTAGAGGAGGTGATGGAATTCCAACTGAGCTATTTCAAGTTCTCAGAGATGATGCTGTGAAAGTGCTGCACTCAAAACTCAGCAGTGGCCACAGGACTGGAAAAGGTCAGTTTTCATTCCACTCCCAAAGAAAAACAATGCCAAAGAATGTTCAAACTACTGCACAATTGTACTCATCTCACACGCTAGCAAAGTAATACTCAAAATTCTCCAAGCTAGACATCAAAACACTACATGAACTGAGAACTTCCACATATTCAAGCTGGATTTAGAAAAGGCAGAGGAATCAGAGATCCAATTGCCAACATCCGTTGGATTATAGAAAAAGCAAGAGAATTCCAGAAATATATCTGCTTCTGCTTGATACGCCAAAGCCTTTGACTTCCACAACAAACTGTGGAAAATTCTTAAAGAGTTGGGAATACCAGACCACCTTACCTGCCTCCTGAGAAATCTGTATGCAGATCAAGAAGCAACAGTCAGAACCAGACAGGGAACAATAGGCTGGTTCCAAGTTGAAAAAGGAGTACATCAAGGCTGTATATTATCATCCTGCTTATTTAACATATGCAGAGTACATCATGCAAAATGCCAGGCTGGATGAAGCACAATTTGGAATCAAGATTGCCAGGAGAAATATCAATAACCTCAGAAATGCAGATGACACCACCCTTATGCCAGAAAGCAAAGAGTCACTAAAGCACCTCTTGATGAAAGTGAAAAAGGAGAGTGAAAAAGCTGGCTTAAAACTCAACATTCAAAAAACAAAGATCATGACATCCGGTCCCATCACTTTATGGCAAATAGATGTGGAAACAGTGGTAGATTTTATTTTTGGGGCTCCAAAATCACTGCAGATGGTGACTGCAGCCATGAAATTAAGACACTTGCTCCTTGGAAGAAAAGCTATGACCAACTGAAATAGCATATTAAAAAGAAGAGACATTACTTTGCTGACAAAGGACCATCTAGTTAAAGCTATGGTTTTCCCAGTAGTCATGTATGGATGTGAGAGTTGGACCATATAGAAAGCTGAGCACCAAAGAATTGATACTTTTTTTTTAATTGATACTTTTGAACTGTGGTGTTGAAGACGACTTGCGAGTCCCTTGGACTGCAAGGATCAAACCAGTCAATCCTAAAGGAAATCAGTTCTGAATATTCATTGGAAGGACTGATGCTGAAGCTGAAGCTCCAGTACTTTGGCCACCTGATGTGAAGAACTGACTCACTAGAAAAGACCCTGATGCTAGGAAAGATTGAAGGCAGGAGGAGAAGGAGAGGACAGAGGATGAGATGGTTGGATGGCATCACCGACTCAATGGACATGAGTTTGAGCAAGCTTCAGAAGTTGGTGATAGCCAGGGAAGCCTGGTGTGCTGCAGTGTGTGGGCTCGCGAAGAGTTGGATAATACTGAGGGACTAATTGTGCATGTGTGCTCAGTCATGTCGGTCTCTTTTGACCCCATGGAGTGTAGCCTGCCAGTCTCCTCTGTTTATGGGATTCTCCAGGCAAGAATACTGGAGTGGGTTGTCATTTCCTCCTCCAGGGATCTTCCCAACCCAGGGATGGAACCCTCGTCTTCTTGTATCTCTGGCACTGGCAGGTGGATTCTTTTACCACTTGGCCACCGGGAAAACCCACTGCCCATATGCTGTACTTGGAATGCATACTTTTAATTAGCACAGATCAGAAGCCTTCAAGTTATCTTTGACTCTGTCTCAAACCTCACATCCATCAACCACCTCTCTGAGTATATATGTACCTATTTATCAGAATCAGACCTTACTGTGATTTTTATTTTTATATCCCTGATAGCTAATCATGTTGAATGTCTTTTCAGGTGCTTATTGGCCTTTTGGTATATCTTCATTGGAAAAATGACTATTCAGATCCTTTGATCCTTTTAAAATTGAGATTTCTTTTTAATGTCTAGTTGTAACAATTCCTTGTGTATTCTAAATACTAGATTCTTACCAGATACATGATTTACAAATATTTTGTGTTATTCTTTGACTTATTTTTCTCTTTCAGGATAGCATTCTTTGAAGTGTAACAGTTTCAGATTTTGGTGAAATCAGGAAATCAGTTTATTTGCTTATGCTTTTGGTGTCATGTCTTAAGAATCCATTGCTTAAGGCAAAGTCAAGATCTATACCCATATCTCCTTCTAAGTGTTTTATAGTTTGAAGTCTTGAATTTGACTCCACCTTGAGTTAACTTCTGTGTATGGTCTGAGATAGGGGTTTGGTTTCCTTCTTCTGCATGTGGATATTCCAGTTGTCCTAGCACCATTTGTTTAAGACTATTTTTGCCCCCATTAAGTTGTCTTGGCATCCTTGTTGGAATCAATTGACTGTAAATTTGAAGATTTATTTCTGGACCCTCAGTTCTGTTCCATTCATTACGATAACTTCCTACATTGCTATGTGAAGTCTTTCCTGAGTCAGATGGTTTTCTTTGAGCTGTATTCATCTTGCCCAGGCTGTGTACTTATTAACTAGGAGCCTTAGAGTAATAGTGATTTTTTCTGGAAGGCTATTTACTTGGGAAATGCTTTCTAAAAAACACATTTTAAAACTTCTCAGTTCTCTGCTTAATTGCTATTTCCTTTGCCTTTGTGGAGTTGTAAAGGTCAAAATCTCTAAATCATGACTTCCTTTCTCTGTCTGTTGTCTTCGTAACTCTCCTTATAAAGCCTTCTGTTTTGAATTCATGTTTTCCTCCTAGGAGCGCTTTTGAGCCCCCAGGGCATTTGGGAGCAAGGTCACGTGAGTTACATTCATTCGAGCATAATCTGGACTTTCAGCACTGCGTGGACTTTTACTATAATAAAGCCCAGCTCTGATCAAGTATATCCATAGTAGACTAGCGTTCTGGCATGTGGCCTGAAGGTAATAGGGCCAGCTGGCAGTCCTCTTGTGGCTTGAATACCATGCTGGACCACACAGCTACCTTTTCATCCCGGGCTATTAATCTTAGAAGTTCACTTTCTAATCTTAGAAGTTGGAAAGTCTTTTGGCGGAGCAGGAAAATGGAAAATAATTTCTTATTGAGGCTGTGTAAAGATTGCCTTGAATAGCTATAAAGTACAGGTAATTCAGTTTGTCTGCTTTTCCCAGTCAGTCAACCAGGTGGTCATGAAACTCTAACCAGGCATGTATCCCCTCAAACTCCTTAAACACAGATTTACCTTAATTGTCATTCAAGTACCTGTGGTATGTAAATATTAATCCATGTACTCGCTCTCAAAATACTACTTTCCTGTTAGTTTAACAGTTATTACGCTCTAGTTCTTTCAAGACACATATCAGTTGGATAATAAATACATAATTTTCCTTCAGAATTGTAAAAAAGAATACTTAGTTATTTTGTGCTTTCTACTGATTTAACAGATATCTGTGTCCCTTCGTTGTGCTAGGAAGCATGTGAAGTGTTACTTCTGTCAGTGTTTTGGGTGGCCTCATCATTTATATTGTATGTGAAGTCTCACCTTTTTGATTGGCTTACGACCTTCTAGGTTTTCCTCCTGTGGGTTAGTCTATGATTGGACTTAGCCAAACATGCTAGCAATCAAACTTTTATTTTTCCATTTATTCAGTAAATGTTGGTAGAAAGTCTCCTCTTAAAACTGTATGCTCTGATAGCTGCTGATGATACCAAGATAGAGACCAACAGCCTCAGTCTCTAGACATAAGATGATGTTGCTTCTAACTCTAGAATTGCAACAGACCATTCTTACATAAGACTGTGAGAATATATATAGTCATCCATTCATTAAACCAGAAAACCTGTAAGTGCCTACTATATGCTATCACAGTTGGACTTGAAAAGATCAGTAACAGCTTCTGAGAGGATGTGATGGTTGAGCTGAGCTCTAGAGAGGGTCAGCCAGGTAAAGGGATAGTAGGAAAGCCTTCCTGGCCAAGAGAGCACCGTGGCACAGAAAGAAGGCTCATATGGCAAGAAGGCAAGATGGGGACAAAACCAGACCTTGAGATGTTGTTCCTTGAGGTGGGACCTTGTGGGCCATGTTGAGAATTTTGCCGTCTGTCTTAAGAGCAGAAGGAAACCACTGAAGTGTTTGGACCAGAAGCCTCTCATACACAGCATGTGACTCAGTTCTTAATTGGACAAGGTTAGCTTTTACACAGATTTGATTTTGAGATAGAAAATGTTAAAACTTTTATGCTTCATCTTGTGCAGAGTGTGCTTTAGAATTACCTGCAGGACTTGTTAAAACAAATTTTGGGGCCCCACTCCCAGAGATTCTGTAGCTGTGGATGGTGTTCAAGAATATGAATTCCTAGTAACACCCCAGCAGATGCTGCTGCTGCTGCTGGTCTACCCAAGGACCAGATTTTGAATAGCAATTGTTTAGAGCCATGGAACTAACTCACCTCTCTCTCTTTTTTTTTTTTTTTTTTTCACCTCTCTTTTGTTACTGTTTTCCTTATGTGTAATCAGCAAAGAATCATTTTTAGTCTTGTAATAACAAACATTTTTTGTTTCATGAGCTGTATATTATAGAAGCTACTTCAGGGCTATAAATTATACTTTTTCTGTGTACCATCCATGTGTATGGTATGTGATTGTATGAGGTGATGTGGCAGTATTTAGTACTGGTACTTAGCAGCAGCAGACATAGCCCCAGAAATCAGGATACTTAAAATCAGAAATAAGTCGTAATTAACAAAAACTTTAAAAAAAATTAAAAGTACAACCTGTTAAGATTTTGAAGTTTAAAACAACATGATTTGGATTTGGAAAAACAGTTGGTATTTCTGCAAGAGTAAACCTAATTTTATTGAATCATTTTTTTGTTTGTTTGTTTTTCTAGATCTAATTACTTGTTTAGACACTGCATCCAAATTTTTGGAACCTGAGTTCAGGTATGACTGTATTTGTGACTTTTTTTTCTTAAATGTTACTGTTCATCTACTTTATCCTCATCTTACGCACTTGATTATAATGTATGTTGTATGACTCATAACCATTGTTCTAAAACATCAATAAATCAGAGCTTATTTAAAGCCACTCAATTGCCATGTTTAAATTTTGCTTTACCTGTAGCATTTAAATCTTCTCCACAGTGGAAATATAATTTGGATATACTTTAAAAGTAGAACTAGTCACTCTTCAAAATCTAGTAAAAACTCCTTGGAAAGATAGAAGAGCTATTTATTTTTACTCAAAAAGAGTTAGGAAGACAATTGAGGCTGTTAGAGAATTCCTCACTGTTCTCACCCCGGTGGCATTTTTACTATCATTTCCCTGCATTACGCCCTTGACTCTTGCCTGGACTAGGATGAACTCATAATTGGTTTCCCATTTCTAACCTTTGCTGGCTTTTTTCTGCCATTCACATTCTGCCAAGATGTTTTCTAAAGTCTGTGTTCTATCACTCCTCTGCTTTGAAATATTATTTCAAAACTTACTATGACAAAACACCATCACTGTTCCTTAGCCTGGTTCTCAGGGTCCTTTGCAAATAGTCTGTAGGCCATTTTTCTAGTCTTACATTGAAACGTCTCTGGATTATTTATACTGCTCTGAGCTCTCCGAACTTTTGTCTGGAACCACTTTACTCTTTGCTGCTTAGTAAATTCATTCTTATCTTCAAAGACCCATCTCACTTACTTCCCCCAACTTGCTACTACTTCCCAAAGAAACTTCATTTTATCTTCAAGAATGGTTTCATTTTGTCTTCAAGAATGATTCTCTCTGTGTGAGCTGGGGGTACTCCTCAGCCCTCCAGGGGGATCCTGGTCAGCAGAGGTAATCCTGGTGTCAGTGTGTGTCACGCAGCCCTGCCAGAGGGTCAGCTGTCTTGAACCCCACCCTGCACCAGCTCCATCTTCACCACCCAAGTGCACACTGCCATCCTCTCTTGCGTGGACTACCTAACAGTGTCTTATCCTCCACTCATGGTCCTTACAGTCTCTTTTCTTTCCAGGAGCCAGAAGAACTTAAAAAAAAGGCAAAATAAAACACAATGAATCAGGTTATGTGTAGACACCATCAAAATCCTTTAATGACTTCTTTTAGAAATGTACCCCCAAGTCTTCTCACCACAGACCCCCCAGCTTCTGTGTGATCTGATCCCTGGCTCCTGTTCCAGGCTTATTTCAGACCAGCCGCACCTTTCTCACCGCGCTCGGCCTGCGTGGCTTGTCCTTGGTCCAGACCCACGTGAGCCACCTTGCCCCAGGGAGAGGCTGTCCCTTCTGGTTGAGGCGCATGTCCCTGCTGTCTTGCGGTGGTGGTCTCTGGCTCCCTGCTGAGGCTCCGCTTCCTCAGAGCCCCATCCCCTGGCTGAGGCAGTTGCAGAGCCCCACATGTGAACACAGAAACGAGCCCAGCTGCCTCGGCACTGCTGTGTGACGTGGAAACACAGCTCCTCAGCCTCTTCATCCGTAAAATGAGGACAATGATGGTACCTAGCACCCCACGTAGGGTCTTTACGTGGATGACCTGAGTGTAACTCAGAATGCTGCTTGGCGCATAGCAGGTTTGCCAGATGTTCATCGTACTTTTGTGAAGTTAGAGTCCTGATTATTTCACAGACTACCTTTTCTTTACAGCAGAAACGTAATCTCATTCTTTGATTTCATGAAGTATTGGCTCAATACCTAATACTTCTCCTACCTGGGCATGTAAACCCAGGGAGGACCGCCACCATTTGTCTGGTTGACCTTCGTGAACCCCACCCCTTGCACAGCCCAGCACTTAATAGACAGAGTTACAGACATACATGTAAACGTGTGGAGTGTGTGGGTGGATGAGTGAGTAAGTGAATGAATGCCATTTTAAATCACCTTAATTTAATCAGTAGAGGATGGGGTGAATCAAATTACAGTTCATCCACAAAATCAAGTATTATGTAGCTACTAAGTATTGTGAATTGCTTTTACAGTAGAAATATGTCTGCCATTCATTATGAAATAAAATAATAAAATCAACATGTAGAATATGAGGTGATTTTTGTATATATGTGGGTGAAGACGTGTGTAGATGGATGGAAGAAAGTCTTAAGGACCTTTTAGAAGTGGTGGTTCTCTCAGGCTGGTGAGATTATGGTGTTTACAGTGAACTAAAAAATGGTAAGTGTTATTTTTTGGTCTTTTTCCCCAGAAAGTACAGCAGCGTGTACCATTTAACTTGTTTGTATTTCACAGCAAGTACTGCCCAGCTGGTTGCCTGCTCCCCTTTGCTGAGATATCAGGAGCCGTCCCTCATGGATATAGAGATGTAAGTCGGCTGTAGACTTAAGTTAAAGTGATGCCACAACTTCTCGTAGACAGATGTGTAACTGTTGTTTATCGTGACTTTTATTTTCTGACAATTACTTCTTTGTAGTAATACGTAATGTTTGTTCTTTTTCTTCTGCTAAAAATCTATTCTGTGTTATATTACCAGTCATCTACCCCATGTTTATTAAGAAAACTGCCCAGATTAAATGATTTCTAGAGGCAGCGTAACTGTCTTGTTTATGAATTATCAAAAGAAAATGTGGAACCCATCTTGTTCCTTTCCTTCCTGAAGTCCTCCCCGTTGTGCATGGCCGGTGTGCATGCAGGCGTCGTGTCAAACACTTTGGGTGGCCAGATCAGTGTCGTAATTAGCAAGGGCATCCCATACTATGAAAGCTCCCTGGCTAACAACGTAACGTCCGTGGTGTAAGTACCTGTGCTGTTTATAATAAACGTGCTGCATGGGGCGGGCTAGGGCCAAATGAGGCCTGAGCGGTATTGCTGGTGATGGTGTTCATGAAATAACGTTTGTGTGATAAGGACTCACGGCTATATCCGCGTCTGAGTGCACTGACGCGCACAGCCAAGGTTGTGCTCTCTTGGCTTGTTCTCCAGCTGAGAGGGTGGTAGTCACTTGGGGGAGTAATTTGTTTCTTTCTAAGCGTAGAAAGAGCCCAGAATGAGCCTAGAAGTTTACTGCCAAATCTTTACTTCATTTTAAAGATGAGAAGGCATAACTACTCTGTTCCTTATGCCTGTCTGGCCCAAGGTGGATTAAGATATTTGAAATACACTGAATAGAAGTCAAATTTTGACATAAATCAGAGATAGTACTATTATGAATCCCTGCCATCCCGAGAGAATTTTGTAGGAATGTGTTTTCATTGTATTTATGATCTACTGTTTCACAAAACCTAAACTAGGTATCAAAAGTGGGAGGAGTTGAAACACTGAATAGAAACATAGTATGGGTGATCTGTCCCTAAACCTTACATCTCAGACACGCCCGATCCTGCAGTATAATTGAAACCAGCTTCTCTGTAGGTCCTGGGCCAGTTTCCTTCAGAAGTCCAGAGCTCCACACTCCGGACAGTGGAGAGTTTTACTGTAGAAAGCCAGCGTCTCTGTCGCTTACTCTTTTTCGTTTTGTTGACAACTTTTTAACCATGTAAAAACCATTCTAAGCTGTCTGACCACACAAAGCGGGCGACACCTGGACTGTCATTGGTCCATCCACGATATAGATGGAGTCAGCTACCTTTTCTCTTCTGGTTTCTTCTGGATAATTTTATGCAAGTTGTTTCATTCCTTTCCTCTGTTCTACTTTTAGAAAGAATTTTTTTTTTCATGAGTTCTTTCATTTTTTTTTTTTTTAATGAAGGACAAGTCACATCCACTTGTAATGGTTTGAATGTTGTGCTGAAGGCAGACATATACACTGCTGATTTGGATGGTTTTATCCCTGCAAGTTCCTCAGGACCCCTGGACCTGCCATGTGGTGAACTAATCACTTGTCCACCCATGTGCTCTCCCCAAGCACCTTCCTGCCAGTTACAAAACCCAAATGCAGTGCTACCTTGTAGCACTGAAACATTGATTTCCTGTAACAAATGCAGTCTCTTCTTAGTAGCCAGCTTTTCTTGTTTGCCCCTGGAAACTTGAGCCTCTTTCTCTGAGAAGGTCACCTTTTGTTTTATAGTCCCAAAAAGCAATTTCTGTAGAAACATTTTAGGAATGTGTTAATCTCCTATGTTAATATGAGAAAGAAATAGAATAAGTATTTATTAAAGGTTGCATGGATACACTTGCATAATCATGTATGAAACTAGGCACTAGATACTTGAAGACAAAATTATTTATGCTGATTTCAGTAGTTGTTCTGCTTAATTAGAAATGTGACTTCTTTTTTGCTAGGAACAATAGCAGTTGACTAATATATAGCCATAGATGATTCTTAGTAAAATAAAAACAAGAAAGTTTTGCTAAGACAAATATGAGCAAGTAATGTGTTGTATATGAATGTCACCCAAAAACCTTTTTCTCTTTCAGGGGACACTTATCTACAAGTCTTTTTACATTTAAGACAAGTGGTAAGCCTCTCATGGACTTCATAACTATTATGATTTGTATAATAGCCTTTTTTTTTTTTGAACACTGTATGTCAGGCATTTTGCCAATTTCTAGGTTTTGTTTTTTGTTGTATTGGGTTTTTTGGTTTTTTTTGGGTTTTTTTTTTTTTGCACTTCCTCATTTAGTTACCACAAATAACTCTAGGAGAGAAAATAGATTGTAGCTGTTGTTCAGTCACTCAGTCGTGCCCAACTCTTTGTGACCCCATGGACTGGCGCACACCAGGTTTGCCTGACCTTCACCATCTCCCACAGATTGCTCAAACTCATGTCCATTGAGTTGGGGGTGCCATCCAACCATCCCATCCTCTGTCACTCACTTCTCCTCCTGCCTTCTATCTCCTGCATCAGGGTCTTTTCCAGTGAGTCGATTTCTTCGCATCAGGTGGCCATATTATTGGAGCTTCAGCATCAGTCCTTCCAATGAATGTTCAGGGTTGATTTCCTTTAGGATAAAATAGATAATAATTTAATGAATAGAATAAACTGGAGGTTTTATATTAATAGAGAAATGATCAAGTGACCATGGAAGTTTCCTAAGAAAAAGGGATTTTTTTTAATATGTCTGAAGTAATTAATCAACAGAAAATATTAAGTGCCTTTTTTCATTTGTCACCAGACACTCTTCTGGTGCTAGTGAAACAAAAGTGAGCAGAATTTACATTCTGGTAGTGAGATATGGACAATGAACAGTGGATAAGTAAATGAATGTTTATAATGTACTGTCTATAACATTATAGAAGATGTAGGAAATAAGGCAAGGAGAGAGGACAGGCAGTGCAGGAGGGACTGGTTGGAAGTTTGAAGTGGGTTGGGGCAGGCCTCATGGAGAAGGTGACATCTGAGTAGGGGAGCCTGTTGCCCACTGAGGAAAGTGTCCCAGGGAGAGGGTAAGGTGTCACCAGTAACTAGTGGTTATTGCTGTGAATGGGCTTCTCAGGTGGCTCAGTGATAAATAATATGCCTGCCAATGCAGGAGATACAGGAGATGCAGGTTCGATCCCTGGGTCAGGAAGAACCTCCGGAGGAGGAAATAGCAACCCACTCCAGTATTCTTACCTAGAGAATTCCATGGACAGAGGAGCCTGGTGGGCTACAGTCCATGGAGTAGCAAAGAATCGGATGTGACCGAGCACACTCACATGCATTGCTGTGAATAAATACATCTGTATGTTCTCTGATGAAACACAAAGACAGACCCAAGAAGCATTTGCCTGCTTTTGAAATCCTCTAGTATAGGCTATTGTCAGCATAGTGAATGTTAATTAAAGGTACAATTCAGAGTTTCCAATGAATAAGTATTTATAGCTTTTTGAATTTATGTCTGGAAACCGAATTACTTTCTTCTTTGTTTCAGGTTGTTATGGAACACTAGGCATGGAATCTGGCGTGATCGCTGATGCTCAAATAACAGCATCATCTGTGTTGGAGTGGACGGACCACACAGGACAAGAGAACAGCTGGAAACCTGAAAAGGCCAGGCTGAAAAAACCTGGACCTCCTTGGGCTGCTTTTGCCACTGATGAATATCAGTGGTTGCAAGTAGATCTGAATAAGGAAAAGAAGATCACAGGTAAAAGAGACAGAATTTTCTAGACAATTTATAATGCTGATTTCATTTGAAAACCTGGTGACATGTAAGAATTTCATGGAAAATTTGGTCACTGCAAATTTAATTATATGATTTTAAGTTTAATTCTGGAGAGGGAAATGGCCACCCACTCCACTGTTCTTGCCTGGAGAATGCCACAGACAGAGGAGCCTAGCAGGCTACAGTCCATGGGGTCACAAGAGTCACACACAACTTAGCGACTAAACCACCACCACCAGGTTTAGTTTCAGTCAGTCAGTCAGTTCAGTCGCTCAGTCGTGTCCGACTCTTTGAGACCCCAGGAATCGCAGCACGCCAGGCCTCCCTGTCCATCACCAACTCCCGGAGTTCACTCAGACTCACGTCCATTGAGTCGGTGATGCCATCCAGCCATCTCATCCTCTGGTGTCCCCTTCTCCTCCTGCCCCTAATCCCTCCCAGCATCAGAGTCTTTTCCAATGAGTCAGCTCTTCGCATGAGGTAGCCAAAGTCCTGGAGTTTCAGCTTTATCATCATTCCTTCCAAAGAACACCCAAAGAATTCCTTTTACTGGTATTAATATGACCAAAGAAGGTTTTATAAAACATTGCAAAGGAGAGGAGTTGGTACTTGATTCTTATTAGTTTTTCTTTTTGTTGTAGTAAGTTTTTTTTTTAGGGTAGTGTTAGAGTAAAGGGATCTTGAGGCATCTGAAATAACCATCTCCTACAGTCATTAAGTGGAGAAGGGAATGGCAACCCACTTCAGTGTTCTTGCCTAGAGAATCCCATGGACAGAGGAGCCTGCAGGGCTACAATCGTGGGGTCACAAAGAGTCAGACACGACTTGGTGACTAAACAGCAACAACAGTCATTAAGAGAAGTTTGTGTTCAATGAGTCCATTTTAAGTGCTACAGATAATATCCCACGTGCCGAGTATAAATTTAATTATTTACAGCAACTTAAAGAGTCGGACACAACTGAGCGACTGAACTGAATTGAACTGAACTGAACAAATGGTCAGAATATTTGGTTAGGATTGCTTGTTAAAATTTATTTTGCTTTGGTACTAAAAATAATGCCAATAATCTTTATTCATTCCCAGGAAGTCATTCTTTTTCAGTAAGTGAGCAGTATTTTGCAGTGACATGAATACAGGCTGCCAAAATACAATAGTCCTTTCCTTATATGTGGTCATAATTCTTCCTGTCCCTCCAAGGGAACAAAGCCAAGGAGTAGTTCCTATCAGGATGAAACCTTGCCCTTAGGTATGGTCCTGTGCCACAGACAGAACTGTTTGAACAGTACATTTTAGGTGTTAATGCTTCAGTGATGAACAAACTTCAAGGATCAGACTGTGAGCTCTAATGAATGACCTTCCTGTTCTAGGCATTGTGACTACTGGCTCCACCATGGTGGAGCACAATTACTACGTGTCAGCCTACAAGATTCTATACAGTGCTGATGGGCAGAGGTGGACTGTGTACAGAGAGCCTGGTGTGGACCAGGATAAGGTAAAATGATCACTAAAGTATTTCGAAAGAGCATTTTCAGAAGAGGGTGATGGGTAGGTGTGGCCTTTGCAATAAGCCACAGAAGCTCTTCCTTTGTGATACTAACAATTAAATATCGTTTGGTCTTACTCTGCCCTCTCCTGGTTATTTTAGGTAGTGTTGGTTACTGGGCTTCCCCTGGTGGCTCAGCTGGTCAAGAATCCACCTGCAATGTGGAAGACCTGAGTTTGATCCCTGGGTTGGGAAGATCCCCTGGAGGAGGGCATAAGAATCCCCTCAGTAATCTTGCCTGGAGAATGGAGGGCTATAGTCCATAGGGTCACAAAGAGTTGGACACGATTGAGTGACTAAGCATAGCACAATTATTAGCCTTACCCTTCTAACATGGTTAGGACATTCTCAGGGCTTCTGGGTCCTTTTTGATGATTATAAGGGTAAGTACTTTCTTGATTTCTTTTTCCAGTATTAATTACAGTGTTTAAATAATTTATTATTTATTACAATTAATTAATTTCTTATCTTTAAAAAACTTTTCTTATCAATCCACAGAATGTGGAGATCCTAATTTGTTCCTAGATTTCTACTCTCTAGGCAAGGTGAGGGGGGTGCAGAGGATAAGGCAGAAGGGCATTAAATTATACGAAATTATAGAAAGATCATTTCAAGATCTTACCAACATTTGTTGTAAAAAAAACAACTATTTTTTTCCTACCTAGAGAATTTCCTCATCTTATTTTTTAGTTAGCCAAAAATGGCAGTTCTGTTGTGTGCCAGAACAGATGCTAAGGGGTAGAGAGAGAACAGCAGAGGTGGCTCTCAACTGGAGGTCAGTTTCTTTCACCAGGGCTCCCGGTCTTGATCCACCTACCGCAAGGGGTCCCTGTCCCCAGGGAAGGTGACTGCCTCTCATCTGGAATTGAATTACGAGCACATTTTTTCAATGAAACTCCTCATGAGTTTTGTTTTGATTTTACGATACTGCCAGTTCTCTGTCATATATATGGTATGCTGACATTTTCACTTGCCACTTATCTCTGTTCAAAAAACTCCAGGGGTTCCTTTTAGTCTTTCATCTGGATCTAAACTCTTCAGCTGTTATTCAAGGCCTTCCCCCTTCTCTTCTACTTGATGTTACATGAACTTCACCTTTAGTGAGCCTCCACCCCTTGAAGCAAATAACAATATTGTCTCTGTATGTAACTTATTTCTGCTTAATGCCCCCAAACTTGACAACTTTTTACTATTAACACATCCATATTTATTTGTATAGTAATATTTGTTATACTTGTGAAATAATTTTTATAATCATAAGTATTATCAATGCTTATATTTTAAAAACGTCTTAACAAAGTTCTGAAAAAATATTTTTGACTTCTTTTTTGAAAGATAATTTCACTGGGTTTAGAGTTCTAGGTTGGGACTTCCCACATGGCTCAGTGGTAAAGAATCCACCTGCCAATGCAAGAGACGCAGGATACATCTGTACAGTTCCTGGGTTGGGAAGATCCCTGTAGTAGGAAATGGCAACCTACTCCAGTATTCTTGCCTGGGAAAGCCCATGGACAGAGGAACCTGGTTGGCTACAGTCCATGGGGTGGCAAAGAGCTGGACACGAATTAGCAACTAAACCACTGCCTATAGGATCAGAGTTCTTACCTGTAAAATGAGGAAGTGGTCTGGTTTATCAGTTCTGACCTGCTTTTCTGCTGTAGCACACATAGCTATTCTGGGATGCAGTTAGGTTACTTGGAAATCGTGATCTTTTCAAGGCTTACATTTTTGTGTTGTTAGGCAAGATCTGAGCAGCTTTAGTTCTCATCTTTCTGAGACAGTATAGTTCTAAGAACTCAACCCGGTATCCTTTGTCTGTGAGGTTTTCCCACTCTCCGCTGGCAGAGAAATGGGAACTGTGCTTATACAGTTTCTCCAGTAGGTGGAGATATATATCCCTTATGTGTTTACTAGTGTGTTCACTTTCAGTCAATTTATTGAGAGAAAAATTATGAAAAGTATACAGTAAAGCATTTCCTCTAAGACCTCAAATGTTCAATTATTCTTTACTTTAAAAATAAATTTATTTAAATAGCTGATGATTCCACAGGAATTATTAATACAATATATTGTGCACTACAACTAAAACCTTCTCCTCAAATTGCCAAGTTAGAACTTTTGTTATGTTTTTAAGTCATTTAAAATGATTTTTATATTCAGTATTTCCTTTTATGACATTTTTATGAAGAATGTGCAGCTTCTTAATAGTTTTTCCAAATTATTATTTATTTTCATACAAATTAATGCTTCTTGTCATACTTTGCAGAGCTCATTTAAGGCCCAGAGCAAAATTCAAAAACATGTTTCAGTGGAGCAGTTTAGCCCTGGCCTCTGTTGATGTAAAGTACCAATTTTTTTTGTTGTTTTTTAAAGATATTTCAAGGAAACAAAGATTATCACCAGGATGTGCGTAATAACTTTTTGCCACCAATTATTGCACGTTTTATTAGAGTGAATCCTACCCAATGGCAGCAGAAAATTGCCATGAAAATGGAACTGCTTGGATGTCAATTTATTCCTAAAGGTAATTCAACAATATGTTTAAGGCATCTTGTTTTCATTGCATTAATTAAAAATGACTTCGCTGTTCTCTGAGAAACTAATAATAATGTGCTTATCCTGTAGTTATCATATCTTCTTAAAGGGATTTTTAAAAAGAAATAGTTATCCCTATTAACTATCATATTAGATATCAAACTGGTTTCTAAAGTTACAGGTGGAAGAAGAAAGAGCATCACTGATGAGACAAAGAAAAGAGTTGGATTTCCAAATGTAGTCTCAACCTTAATCATTTATAATCAGGTCTCATGTAGTAGAATATTTCTATCATTTAAGCACTGATGATTGTAACACTCATCTTAGCCTAAGTACATTTTACTTTGAATAAATTAAAAGTAGGAATAACTTCCACCAAAATTATATAATATTTTAATACTTTGTTTACTGTTATATCCCCCCAAACTACCATAGTGCCTGACACATAGTACGCCCTCCATAAATATTTATTAAATGAGTTGAATGAGTAGTAAGCATATATATTGTGACAACATTTTTATAGCTTTATCCTTTCAATGTTCTCTATCCTTTCAATATCATCTGATATTCTCCTTCCTAAGAAGATTCTTTTCAGACAATTTAATTTTTTAAAAAACTCAGAAATCAAAGTATATTTGTGCATTTACTGCAGAGTACATTTATCATTCTGACATTTTTCTCTGAGATTTAAAGTTACTGTGCAAAACTAAGTACTGTGGGAAATGTTAAAGACATTTAAAATTACTATTTTTTAACAATGATTTTTATAAGCAAAATGTAGAAACTTTTCTAAACCATTTTTCAAGGTCGTCCTCCAAAACTTACTCAACCTCCGCCTCCTCGGAGCAGCAATGACCTCAGAAATACTACAACCCCTCCAAAAATAGCCAAAGGTATGCCTCCTTTAAAAGTGAGCATTCAGTATTCCCTAGTTTTGTGGTATAATTTTCCATAAATATGTTAAAAGCATTATAAAGTAACTGTTTTAATCAAGTTGGTATAGATAAAAGAATAAAGAGTTTTAAAATTTTTTTCAAGGTCGTGCCCCCAAATTTACTCAACCACTACAACCTCGAAGTAGCAATGAATTTCCTACACAGACAGAGCAGACAACTGCCGCTCCTGAAATCAAAAACACTACCGTAACTCCAAGTGTGACCAAAGGTATGCAGACCGAAAATTAACACCTGTTTATAGGAGTGAATTTGTTTGTTTTTAACAAGTTTTCAGGAACATCTCCAGCTTTTAAACCCTCAAAGTTTTTTCCCCCTTGTTTTTTAAGTATTGCAAAAAGTTCAACTCCATACCTTATAGAAAAAACTGGCTGCATTGTTAAGTTCTTTTATCTGTTACAATGTAAAATGATTCTTTAAATATTTAGAGCTGGCTGCTGTATTCTAGGTTCTCAGCCTCAGGTTCTCAGCCACTACCCCCACCCATGACCATGTACCCTGAGAGGAATTTAGGATGGAGAAAAACGGAATACTGACTCTAAACAGTTACTGCTGCTGCGTCACCTCAGTCGTGTCTGACTCTGTGCGACCCCATAGACAGCAGCCCACCAGGCTTCCCCGTCCCTGGGATTCTCCATGCAAAAACACTGGAGTGGGTTGCCATTTCCTTCTCCATTGCCTGAAAGTGAAAAGTTAAAGTGAAGTCGCTCAGTCGTGTCCAACTCTTAGCGACCCCATGGACTGCAGCCTACCAGGCTCCTCCATCCATGGGATTTTCCAGGCAAGAGTACTGGAGTGAGGTGCCATTGCCTTCTCCACTAAACAGTTAAGATACATATTAATGAATAATTTCAGTGAGCTCAGACTCTTGCATCTTTCCCTACATAGAAAAGCATTACAATCATTAATTAGATGATAAAGTTATCATCTAAAATAATTAACTTTAGATGATAAAGGAATCATAAAATTCATTTTGTGATTTTTTTTCCCTTCTATATCTATAAATACATGGAGCCTCAACCTTACAAAGAAAATTTTTCTAAAAATAACTAAAACCATAGCAAGAAGCAAACTTTTTTCTGATTGTATATTAATTTGTTAGATAGGGATTTGGTAGCAAAAAGGGAAGAAGAAAAATAACAAAAGGTTTGGTGAAAATTAATATACTTTTAAAAAAAAAAAAATAAAAGATACTGTTAACATTTATTTTAAAAATTTGGTCTCTTTTTTTAAATGCTTATAGTTACTTTTTAAGATGACAAATACTGTTTTCCAATTTACTTTCAAGCTTGTTGCTTATTATTGTTATATAAAATGTTAAAATATATAAGCATACTAGTGTTTGATTTTACTAGTTGAAAACAAAATTTCAGTTGAGTTCAGGAACAAAAACATCACATCAATGCCATTAAGGAATTGATTTCAGTGTTGACAGATAAAAAGCACCCTAATTTTCGGGACAGTGCAGAGAAGAGAAAGCATTCATTCAGAGTAACTTAATACAATTTTAATCATTCTAATTTTCTGAAAATTTGTCTGGATTCAGATAGCTTTCTACAACTTTCCACATCAGTTTCCTTCGTATCTTCTAAAGTATTCCCAAAGAGACCTGTGTCTTTCTCATGCTGCAGGAAAGGCTAGTGTTGATTGAAAAAAAAAAAAAAACAACTTACAAGCTAAAAGTTGAGAATTGTGTTTTATGCAGGTTCTTACTGAGGACTGTAGTCTGGGATACAGCCATTCAGGTAGTTCTATGAAACTGTTCTAAAGACATAAAGGAGGAGCTGGGATATATAGGAATTTTTGCTGGGGAAAAAAAGATAAAAAAACAAGACATCTAAAGTTAACGGTTTTAATGCTTTTCTATGTAGGGGAAGATGCAAGAGTCTGAGCTCACTGAAATTACTCATTAATATGTATCTTAACTGTTTAGAGTCGGTATTCCAATTTTCTCCATCCTAAATTCCTCTGGGGGTACATGGTCATGGGTAGGGGGTAGTGGCTGAGAACTTGAGGCAACACTCTGATTATTGAAATTGCGGGCAACATTTATTTTGTCCACTTTAGAAAGAAGCAAGAGTTGACAGAGACAAGAAATTTCAGCATCCCACAAAGACCTTCAGTTTACAGAAACCATGCGTTTGGGTGGAATCCCAGACCACATACCATATGGAAGAATAGTCATTTTTAAGTGTTGCTCATCTTAAAATCTGATTATAGAATTTTAAAATCTTAGGTCTAAAATTGTTCTTAAAGCATTTTATTCTGGAACTAGGGTCCATGTAATCTTTAAAAGACTAACAAAGAGCATACTAATCAAAGAGCATTTTTGATTGAAGACCTCCTGTCTCCTTTTCTTTGAAATAGTACTGTATAGAATTTATTATTTTTTGAACCTAAGCATATATTGTATTAATAATACCTCTGATTAAGTCAAACAGTATCCATCTTAGCCTATTTTCTCTACAGTTTCACACATTTTAGGGATAAAGCACTTATACTTTTCTAATGTCTTAGTCCTTTCTATCCTGAGTCATGATTTCTGTTGTATGCCCGTCTCCTTTCTCCATTTTTACATCCAGTGTAAGAGTGATGCTGGTGAAAATCACGTCATGGTCAGATTTGTGCTGCTCTAACATCAGGGTCCTCCCTCAGTACCAGCTGGTGGTCTTTCTGTTTCCCTGGTTAGTTCTTCTGTCTGTTCCCAACAGTAGTTGTTAAAAACATTCTCTGTATTTTTCAAACCCTTGACCTAGAGATCCTCACTCACTCTCAGTTACATCTTCCACTTCACAAAGTAGAAGCCATTTGAAGGGCACTTCAATGGAACCTTTTTCTGGAACCTGCATACTCATCCATTTCCCATCCATCCTACTTCTCAGAGGCCTGGTGTTATGGATTATCTTCTCCCTTCCTGAATCTTCAGGCTCGCTCTTTCTTTGGGTTATGATGATATGGAGTAAAGGAGATGCAGGTCTGGAGCTTCCCACCCAGTAAATATCAGCAGTTGTTGCTATCGTCACCCTCATGGCCAGGAGGAGGTTAAGGAGTGGGGGAAAAAACCAACTTCCCAGATGACCTTTACTGTTGTTGAGTCACTCAGTCATTTCTAACTCTTTGCGACCCCAAGGTCTGCAACATGCCAGGCTTCCCTGTCCTTCATTGTCTCCCGGAGTTTGCTCAAACTTGTGTTTGCTGAGTTGGCAATGCTTCCCAACCATCTCATGCTCTGCTTGTCCCCTTCTCCTTCTGCCCTCAAACTTTCCCAACATCAGGGTCTTTTCCAATGAGTTCGCTCTTCACATCAAGTGGTCAAAGTATTGGAGCTTCAGGTTCAGCATCAGTCCTTCCAATGAATAGTCCGGGTTGATTTCCTTTATGATTGACTGGTTTGATCTCCTTGATTCTTGATCTCCAAGGGACTCTCAAGAATTTTCTCTAGCACCACAATTCAAAAACATCAACTCTTCGGCGCTCAGCCTTCTTTATGGTCCAACTCTCAACATCCATACATGACTACTGGAAAACCATAGCTTTGACTATTGAACCTTTGTCAGGAAAGTGATGTTTCTGCTTTTTAATATGCTGTTTAGTTTTTTTTTTTTTGCATGTTGCATTTATTAAATACATTAAAATCTGCAATGTAACAAAACGTTTTCTGCATACGAAATTCAAAACACCATTTTAAATGAACAAAAGATAGCTCACTTCATTTTTATTTTTACAACTAGTGTATAATACACTAGCTCAGCTCCACCACACTACCTGTTCGTTCTTTTTTATTTGACATTGTTCACAGACTAGTACATATTACAATAAGAGTGCTGGATAAAAACATGAGGTACGAAAGTGGTTCAAAGATTATAGGTCATGCTGTTTAGTTTTGTCATAACTTTTCTTCCAAGGAGCAAGCATCTTTTAATTTTGTGGCTGCAGTCACTGTTCACAGTAATTTTGGAGCTCAAGAAATAAAATCTGCCACTGTTTCCATTGTTTCCCCATCTATTTGCCATGAAGTGATGGGATCAGATGCCTTGCCATCATCTTAATAGTTTTTTGAACATTGAGTTTTAAGCCAGATTTTTTACTCTCCTATTTCATGTTCATCAAGAAGCTCTTTAGTTCCTTTTCACTTTCTGCCATAAGGGTGAACCTCTGCATATCTGAGGTTGTTGATATTTCTCCCGTTAATCTTGATTCCAGCTTGTGATTCATCCAACCCAGCGTTTTGCATGATGTACTCTGCGTACAGGTTAAATAAGCAGGGTGACAATACATAGCCTTGACATACTCCTTTCCCAGTTTTGAACCAGATGACCTTGTTGTTCAGTCTCCCAGTCATGTCCAACTCTTTGTGACTCCATGGACTGCAGCACACCAGGCCTCCGTGTCCCTCACCATATCCCAGAGTTTGCCCAAGTTCACGTCTACCATCTCATCCTCTGATGCCCTCTTCTCCTGCCCTCAATCTTTCCCAGCATCAGGAACTTTTCCAATGAGTCATGTGTTCACATCAGATGACCAATATACTGGAGCTTCAGCTTCAGTATCAGTCCTTCCAGTGACTATTCAAGGTTGATCTCTCTTAAGATTCACTGGTTTGATCTCCTTGCTGCCCGCAGGACTTTCAGGAGTCTTCTCCAGCACCACAGTTTGAAGACATTAATTCTTTGGTGCCCATGGGACTTTCAGGAGTCTTCTCCAACACCACAGTCTGAAGGCATCAATTCTTTGGCATTCTGCTTTCTTTACGGTTCTGCTCTCAAAACTGTACCTAACCACTGGGAAGACCATAGCCTTGACTATATGGACCTTTGTTGGCAGAGTGATGTCTCTGTTTCTCAACACACTGTCTAGGTTTGTCATCACTTTCCTGCCAAGAAGCAATTGTCTTCTGATTTCATAGCTGGACTCACCATCTGCAGTGATTTTGGAGCCCAAGATGAGGAATTCTGTCACTGTTTCCACCTTTTCCCCTTCTGTTTGCCATGTAGTAATGGGGCCAGATGCCATGATCTTAGTTTTTTTTAAATATTTAGTCTTAAGCCAGCTCTTTCACTCTCCTCCTTCACCCTCATCAAGGGGCTCTTTAGTTCCTCTTCACTTTTTGCCGTTAGAGTGGTATCATGTGCTTATCATGAGGTTGTTGATGTTTTTCTCGCCTATTTTGGTTCCCGCTTGTAACTCATCCAGCCTGGCATTTCTCATGATGTGCTCAGTGTATAGCTTAAACAAACAGGGCAACAGCAGACAGCCCTGTCTTACTCCTTTCTTGATCAGTTGTTCCATACAGATGACCTTAAGCAGACCATTTTCTACCCAGGATTCTTTATCTATAGAGTGAGATCACTTAATCCCCTTATTAAGTGATCTCCAAGTTCCCGCAGGCTCCAGCATTGTGTTGGTTTCTGCCTTGTTCATACATGCATTTGGTTTCAATACTTAATACTATTTGCAGAATACATCATGTGAAATGCCAGTCTGGATGAATCACAAGCTGGAATCAAGATTGCCAGGAGAAATATCAATAACCTCAGATATGCAGATGACACTACCCTTATGGCAGAAAGCAAAGAGAAATTAAAAAGCCTCTTGAAGGTGAAAGAGGAGAGTAAAAAAGCTGGCTTAAAACTCAGCATTCAAAACATGAAGATCATAGCATCTGCTTGCATCACTTCATGGCAAATAGATGGGGAAACAATGGAAACAGTGATAGACTTTATTTTCTTGGGCCCCAAAATCACTGAGGATGGTGACTGCAGCCATGAAATTAAAAGATGTTTGCTCCTTAGAAGAAACACAATGATAAACCTAGACAGTGTATTAAAAAGCAGAGACATTACTTTGCCTACAAAGATGTGTATTGTCAAAGCTATGGTTTTTCCAGTAGTCATGTACAGGTGTGAGAGCTGGACAGTAAAAGGCTGAGTGCCAGAGAATTGATGCTGTTAAACTGTGGTGTTGGAGAAAATTCTCGAGAGTCCCTTGGACAGCAAGGAGATCAAACCAGTCAACCCTAAAGAAAATGAACCCTGAATATTCATTGGAAAGACTGATACTGAAGCTCCAATACTTTGGCCACCTGATACAAAGAGCCAACTCATTGGAAAAGACCCTGATGCTGGGAAAGATTGGAGGCAAGAGGAGAAATGGGTAACAGAGGATGAGATGGTTGGATGGCATCACTGACTCAATGCACATGAGTTTGAACAAGCTCCAGGAGATGGTGAAGAACAGGGAAGCCTGGCGGCTGCAGTCCCTGGGGTCCCAAAGAGTGGAACACAACTTAGCAACTGAACAACAACTTGGTACTATGTTGTTATTTTTTCACATCTGTAACTATTTTGCAGTCACTTCCAGTACCTAGGTAATATTTTATTATAAGGAGGATACAGTGATTTACTTCCTCCCCCTCATTGTTGAGCATTTGGATCACTTCCCGGTTTTCACTCTTCTGCAGACACAGTAGCAAAGATCTTTAAAGGTACATCTTTGAATGGCATCATAGTTTTCTCCTAAGAATAATTCTGCATAGAGAATTGTCAAGTAACACCTTTTTATAAATTTTGCCCCAAAATGCCAATCAGAATGATCTCAATAGGCATTGAGACCCTCTTCAGCAATTAGTTGTTCTTTTAAATATTTGCCAACTTGATAAGCAAACATAGCATCTTATTCTTGTCTGAGTTCTACTTCTCTGATTACTAGTGAGGTGAACATGTTTAATGCTCCCTTTTTTTTTTTTTTTTCGCTTGTTCAATAAGTTTATTATTGTCTTTATCTGAAAAATTTTGATAGCAAATTGAGGTTTGGTTTATTAACTCTTGGCAGCCTGTTCCTGAACTTGAAGGAAGCTGATCTTTCTTCTGAGCAAATGACATTTTGGGACAGTTCCACCTCACCTCTTCTTTTTAACTTCTTTCTTAGGCTTCTTCTCATATGCTAGATTTTCTCATATTACAGCATGAGCTTTCTTATACATCTCCTCCATCATGGCTGTAGTTACGTTGTTCTTTATGTACTGAGAGAATTGTTTCTTGTAAGCATCCTCATATTCTTCAATCAGGTAACGCATGTAATCTGCAGCATTGTGCTCCACGATATGCTTTCAGTGTACCTCAGCACTGAATTCTTAGCTTCTTAATGCATTGCTTTATTATCTCTACTGACCTTCCTGTTTATTTTTTACTGTAAACTCTGTAATAGATTAACTATTATTAACCTCTTATCACATATGCAGAAAATATTTCCTGGTTTATCATTTGTCTTTTAATCTGTCTTGGTGTTTTAAAAACATAGAATGGTGGAGCAAATAATGCAACAAATTTCCATGTATCTGTGAAATCTCTACAGTTACCACCTGTGCCCACTCTCATGACATAAATTATGGGGTTGTTTTTTTTTTTGAGCTAGAAAAACTTTGAATGATGATACGGTTAATCTTTACTCTTCTCCTTAATGATTCTTTCTTTGGTGTTAATGTGTTTTTGTCTGCTGCTGTTTTTCAGATGTAGCCTTGGCCGCGGTCCTTGTCCCTGTGTTGGTCATGGTGCTCACCACTCTCATTCTCATACTAGTGTGTGCTTGGCATTGGAGAAACAGGTTAGTGCAAAACCAGTTCACCTGACTGGTCCTAGAGGGGATGTTTCCAAATATGAAATAGAACTAAATATAGAAGATGAACCCTTTTGAGAGGAAGAGTTAAGGTGGTCATTAAAATAAAAATATGTACATTTCTCCTTTATTCCCGTAAAAAATGAGTAAGTTCAATCCCGTAAAAAGTTATTGAGTACCTTTATTATATCAAACTTTGTGTTACACACTGGGTTACACACAGTAGTAAGGTATAACAGACACTGAGTAACATTTACTGAGAGAATGAAACACATTCTTATCTCCAGATTGTCTGGCAGATTGACCACTGTACTTTGGCTTGATGAGTTGTATGTGAAGTGCAGAGGAACACAGATGCAAGAACTTTGAGAGTTACCTGAAACCTTCTTTCCAGAAAAGAGTAATCCTCATATTTGACAAGTTTTCCCTTAAAGGAGGAGTTGATTTTAGCTAGATAGAGGAAGAGAGAATGGCCCAGACTGAGGGCATGGCTTGGGAGAAGGCACAGAGATGTGGAATGTAGGCAGAATAGTGAGTTGTCTCACAGGGGCTTGGCATCGGGGAGCACTGGGAGACTCATAGAAATGAAGCCTGGGTCTGGACCAGGAAGGCTTTCTGTAGATGGGGAAGACATTGACCAGTGTTCAGCGGGCAGGTGATACTCTCAGATGACTGTAGGTAAATGGTGGCAGCAGTTGGTGAGGGTGGATTGAAGAGACAAGAGACTAGAAAAGAGAGAGATGAGTTAGGAATCTACTAAGGCCAGGCAAGAACATAACACATCAGTTCTAGGACAGGGGGCAGACATGAGGGGGAGAGTTTGCCAGTGGTGTCAGTGGGGGGCTTGATGGGCTGCTTGCCAGAGGAGGAGGAGGATCTAGGATTCACTCCAGTTTCTGGCTTGTGCAGTTAGACCAGTAGGGATAACATAGCAGCGGGGACAGCTTTGGTGACTTAACAGGTTTGGAGGGAGTTCATTTGTTTAGCCATTAAATATTTGCGCTCTGACTCTGTACCAAATATTTGAGCCATCTGGTGGGAATCCTCTCGTGAGCCCCAAAGTCTGTCCAGTGGGAGAGAATACATTGCAGATAACCATCCACCATGGAACCTGCTTGTCACAGGGCCGAGCTCTCAGGGCAGATAGGAATCACAAGATTGGAGATAAAACAGTAGCCCGTGTTCAACAAGTCACTGGGTTTATTACACGTAATTAGCACAGAACTCAGGTTGGGCAGAGTAGGGAAAGTGGGGTAACGAACCACTCCAAGGAGCAGTCTGGAAGGAGGCGTCTTGGCACCAGCAGCAGCAGTCTCTGGTCCAACTGCAGGCCTTGGCCCCAGCAGGGCCACAGGCAACGTCCATGTGCATGGGGTCAGGGCCTCCAGCCAAGAGCCTTCAGGTCACTCAGCTCAGTGGTCTCCTCTTATGGAGTAACTGTTACCCAGGGGAGGAGTCCTGATTCCTTTGGTCTCTCTGTCTGTTCCTGTGCTATACATGGCCCATCAAACTTCTGATCTAAAGTAATGTTCTCAGTTTACCATGCTAAGACACTGGCAACCCTACAGCAGACGTTTCAAAACAACTCTTAGGAAAGTTCACCTTGGCCACTGGGACTCCCATTTTGAACTAGGTAGCAAGTCGTACAGGCTTCCCTGGTAGCTCAGTTGGTAAAGAATCTGCCTGTAATGCAGGAGATCTGGGTTCAATTCCTAGATCGGGAAGATCCCCTGGAGGAGGGAATGGCAAGTCACTCCAGTATGCTTGCCTGGAGAATACCATGGACAGAGGAGCCTGCTGGGCTACAGTCCATGCAGTCGCAAAGAGCTGGATATAGCTGAGCAAATAACACACACACACACACACACACACACACATCATAAATAGCTTAAATCCCGTAAGTTTCACACAAGAGGAGTAGGAATCATAACACAAAAGAAATCCCATCAAAACAGGACTGACTACAGTGTGTTCCATGGGAGGAAGGACCCTGTCTGCAGGACTGACAGCTTAGCATGGCGGGGGAGGGTGAGGAGGGGAAGGAGGGAACAGGGCTGTTGGAGAGTCCAGGAAGGGAAGTTTATGCTGCTCTCCAGCAATAGTGGTGATGAGAACATCAATGGCAAATCTTTATACAAAATCAAATGAAATGCTGACTTTACACATTATTCTAAATGCCTTACATGTTTAACTCATTTAACCAGTTTGTAAAGCAGGTATTGTTACAGATCCCATTTACAGAAAAGGAAAGTGAGACTGAGAGGGCACAAGTAACCTGCCGAGGTCACCTGGTCAGCACATGGCAGGGTGGGGATTTGGTCCAGGCCTCTGACAATCAGCTGATCAGGTCTAATCATCTACGGTTAAAGCCCCGGGCCGGGGGGTGAGGAATGGTGAGCAGAACTGTTTGAGAGCCCCGAGACAAGTCCTGGGATGAGTTTGGGATGGTGTCTAGAGGACTCTGTGGGTATTCAGACTCCACAGAGAGGTAGATGGAACACGATCCTGTTCAGGACAGAAGGTCTGAGCTGCAGAATTAAGGTTACTTTTAAGAACTTAGTGAATGAAATTGCAGACAACTGGCTTTGTGACAAGGAGCAAAGAGGAACTGCCATTAAGGGGCTTATGGAAGGTAGCCAGGAGAAAAGTAATAATAAAAACAGCTGCCACTTACTGACTCCCTGACCCATGCCGGGCACTGTTCTAAGTACTTTACATGTCATGAATAAATAACCTGAAGCTTTTTCATTTGAGATCAAGAATATGCCATCCTATTTTATAGTACAACCATTGGACAGCTTCAGCACCTATCTTCTTATCCACAAATTTTACACTTTACTTCCTTGAAATAATGAAGTATTATATTTTAAATACAGCCATACTTTTAAGTGAGGAAGCTCTTAGTATCAATAATAAAAACACAGTCTTATACTGGAGAAGAATGTGTCCAAGTAGGAAAGGCGCATACCTTGGGCTTTTGAGGAAGCCTCATTTGTGATCATGAGCAAATCACATAACCCTCTGGAGCTCATTTATAACAATGCAACAGCTTCTTTCTCTTTAGCTTGCAGAGCATTATTTTAATTAGATTTACATTCTTGAACCAGAAAATGTCCTTTCATGTGCTTGATATTTTTCTCTGTAGATAGCAGTTCTTAATGCTAGGGAGGGATGGAAGTTTCCCCAGGGAAAGATGTTCTGAATTCTGAGGAGTGGGCTAAGGAGAACCTTCTCCACAGCCCGCATGGTCCTCAGCTCTCTCCCTGTTAGTGATGGTGTGGCTTGTCCTGGGCAGGGTAGAGGAATCAGGTCTACGCAGTTAAGGGTATGTGTGACACTTTAAACTTCTCAGGGGCAAAGGACCGTAGGGAAAAAACAGTAAGTTGAGAAAATAATAACAATGGAGAAGAAAATGTAAGGGTTTTGTTATTCTTGTTGTCCTGTGAACTTGATGAATCAACAGATTTGTGAAATTTGTATTTGAAACCAAAATAAACCTAACATGTCAGGGTTGGGTCTCTGGTTTGATTCAGCTTTTTTATCTACAGAATCAGTCTTTAAAAAAAAAAAAAAAAAAAAAACAACTCTTTATCCGTTTTGAGTGGGAAAGAGTTGGTTAACAAAATAACTCTGTCAGCAGATAGTTGCTTAATATTTATTGAGAGTCCAGAATTCAACCATGGCAACTTTGAAAGTCAAATGAAAAAGAGGTCTCCCCCGGGTAGATCAGCAAGTAGCAGTGTGTACTCTTGACTAATTATTAACTTTTGAGTGTTTATCTTACTGTTTCAGAGCTTTCTTACTAGTGAGTTCACTCTATTTGCTTTTTTTTTTTCCTGTATTTTTCCAGAAAGAAAAAAACTAAAGGCACCTATGACTTACCGTACTGGGACCGGGCAGGTAATTTACAGCTTCATATCTCTTCATGGGTGGAGGAGCCTGGTGGGCTGCAGTCCATGAGTAGGACACGACTGAGCGACTTCACTTTCACTTTTCACTTTCATGCATTGGAGAAGGAAATGGCAGCCCACTCCAGTGTTCTTGCCTGAAGAGTCCCAGGGACGGGAGAGCCTGATGGGCTGCTGTCTATGGGGTCGCACAGAGTCCGACACGACTGAAGCGACTTAGCAGCAGCAGCAGCAGCAGCAGCAGAGGGAAGCCCTGCCCTGTAGGGGGCGACAGTAGAAGAGGAAAGCCATTTTCAGGCCCACATGAACTCCCCGGCACTGTTAGAAAAATGGCATTCCTCTTCTGTTCTGATTTTTTTCTTTTCTGTAAAAATCTCCTGTAGTCGCTGAGTAATGAAATGGAATTTCGTTATAAGAATTTCTCATAACACACGCTTTGCTCTTTTCCTTCTGGAAACGTGTCTGATTTGCCTCCATGTACGTCTCTGTCTTGAGACCAGCTTTCTGCATGGTATACGTGAACGCTAGGCAAGAGGTGGGAGACTGCAGTTCTGGTGACAGCGTGGCTCACTCTGCTGTGGCTGTTTGTCCCAGTGGAGCTAGTCTGCCATCTCTGCCATGAGTTGTCGTTCCTTCTGATTCCTACTGTGTGTGGCAGGTGGCAGCTTGCTGCAGGTCACAGCAGGGCCCTTCTGCGGGTCTCCCTCTTCCCCAGCCTCACTGGAATGACTGTTCGGAGCCCAGAGAGTTCACTGTGACTAGGGCAGAAAAGAGCAGTGGTGGGGTCAGATCCTGTGCCGCTTCCCCCCACCCCCCGCCCAGGGTTAATCTTAGAATTCTTTGAACTTATTACTGTATTAAAAACCACTGCTGTAACAACTGTCTGGCTGCACTGTAACAGCAGTGGTTTGTTTCAGTTTGCTTTTGATAGAGATTTGTACCGTGTTCTGCTTTGCATTGGATAGTCTATCAAAGCAGAAAATAAGCTTGAACAACTTAAGGAACTAGAAAAAGAAGAACAAACTAAACCCAGAGCTACTGGGAAGAAGTAAATAATAAAATGAGAGAAAATAGAGAATAGGGGAAAAACAGAAAATGGCAAGTATTGGCAAGGATGTGAAGAAATTGGAACCATTGTGCACTGTTGATGGGAATGTAAAATGGTACAGCTTCTTTGGAAAGTAGGT
Source organism: Bos indicus (assembly GCF_029378745.1). Classification (NCBI taxonomy): domain Eukaryota; kingdom Metazoa; phylum Chordata; class Mammalia; order Artiodactyla; family Bovidae; genus Bos; species Bos indicus. The sequence goes on along the minus strand of NC_091760.1, from coordinate 43,867,807 downwards.
GTGTGTTTTTGGTCAGTTCCTCAAAGAGTTAAAAATACAATTACTGTATGATCCAGCAGTTCCACTTCTAGGTGTATACCCAAAAGAATTGAAAACAGAGTCTTGAATAAATGTGTCTACTTCCATCTTCATAGCAGTATTAAATAGTTAAAACATGGAAGCAACCCAAGTATCGATCCACTAGTATATGGATAAGCAAAATGCAGTATACACATAAAATGGAATGTTAAGCCTTAAAAAAGGAAATTCTGTACTATATACTACAATGTGGATGAACCTTGAGGACTTGATGCTAAGTGAAATAAGCCAGTCACAAAAAGAAAAATAACATATGACTCCGTTTATACAAGGTACTACTTATGTATAGTATTCTAAAGACAAAGTAGAGTGCTGGTTTCCAGGGACTGAGGGGAAGAGAGAATCAGAAATTACGGTTTCATGGATGTGAAACCTCAGTTTCACAAGACGGAGATGGCTGGAGTGAGGGTTGCCCAACAATGTAAACATATGTAGTATCACTGAGCTGCTTAATTAGTGGTTCAGAAAGTTCCCTGGTGCCTAGTGGTCAGGATTCCAGGCTTTTCCTACTACTGGATTCAATCCCTGGTCAGGAAACTGAGATCCTGGAAGCCGTGTGGGTGCAGCCAAAAAAAAAAAAAAGGGTAAGATAGAAAATGTTATGTGTATTTTACCACATTTTTTAAAAAAAATTCTTGATCATCAAGGCTCATTTTATATATCTTTGTTACAGAAATGGCTTAAATGCAGCAGAATTTCTCCCTTCGTATACTGTTACATTTCAAACATAGCTTTCTCTTTAATGGTCTCTCTTGCTTATGATCACCATGAAGGTTGGTGGAAAGGAATGAAGCAGTTTCTTCCCGCCAAATCAGTGGAGCACGAGGAAACCCCAGTTCGCTACAGCAGTAGCGAGGTGAACCACCTGAGTCCAAGAGAGGTCCCCACCATGCTGCAGGCGGACTCCGCAGGTAATCACAGCACAGCCCGGGCTCGAGGGCACACCGCTGAGCTTGCTGTAAAGTGCTTGGGTATTCACAGTATCCTTTATCTTTTCCACGTGTAGGAGATGAGGTAGTTTCCAAATGTAGAACCACTTTTTAAAAAAGACCTCAAGAGAGTCACTTCTGTGTCTCAGATGTTCTATCCATAAAATCAGGGTATTCATTTCTTAAAAACTTTGGGTATTTTGTCTGCTTATGTGGAATTTCATTTGGTTTTATTGGGAGTTTGGGGGTATTAAAAGGAGAGCAGGAAAAAGACACAGTGGCCTCAGTATTTATCCTGTTAACCCAGTGTATATTTTAAACATGTCCTAATATTTGAAAAAGAAAAACATGAAATTATTTTTCAAGACCAATACAGTAATGGACTATTTATTTTCGAATGAAATAGTTATCTGTAAATCTGAAGAACACATACACTCTTTATGCAGAATTCCATGAATGAAGCTTTCTGGCACATTGACATACTACCTTGAGATAACATCTTTTTTAATTTTGAAGTTGATTCTTACAGGAAAATCCATCCGTCTCCATGATAGCACAGGTGCCATAAAGATGTGTGTGTTTTCAGGGTAAGCCTGTGGCATTAATGAGAGAACTCTTCTGTTTGTGTTTTGCGACACCCAGAGTATGCGCAGCCACTTGTGGGAGGAATTGTGGGCCCCCTCCATCAGAGGTCTACCTTTAAACCAGAAGAAGGAAAAGAAGCAGGGTATGCTGACCTCGATCCCTACAGCTCCCCAATGCAAGAAGTTTACCACGCCTATGCAGAACCACTGCCAGTGACCGGGCCTGAGTACGCAACACCAATCGTCATGGACATGTCCGGGCACCCCTCAGCTGCAGCTGGCCTGCCCTCAACTTCCACTTTCAAAGCTGCAGGGAACCAACCACCCCCCTCAGTGGGAACATACAACACTCTCCTCTCCAGGACCGACAGCTGCTCCTCGGCGCAGGCCCAGTATGATACCCCGAAAGGTGGGAAGCCGGGCCCAAGCGCCCCGGACGAACTGGTGTACCAGGTGCCGCAGAGCACGCAGGAGGTGTCAGAAGCAGGGAGGGAGGGTGAATGTGACGTTTTTAAAGAAGTCCTTTGAAGGTGATGCTGCTTTTTACAAAGCGTCATTTTAAAGCACATGGCCTTTGTTGTTGTTGTATTAGTGGTAGAACGTATTACATATCTGTCACGGATGTGGTTGAGGGGAAGTGCGATGACCGAGGTACAAAAAACTACTAATCTTACCATCTTGCTTTAAAAGGGTTACTGTGGCACAGTTACTGCTTGCCTATGAAATTTCAAACATCTTGTTTGTTACTACTGTAAAACACTATTTTATACAGAAAAGGCTCCCTACTATGCACTTCAAAGAAATTTAAAATCACTGAGTATTTATTACTGATGCTGCAGGTACATTGATGAACTCGAGATGGCTCTGTAAGCCTTTTTGGCAATAACGCATGGTACTGTTCTTAAAATGTCTAATGGCTTGAAATTCAGCAATTTGTGAAAGGTGGGTACTATTGTGATTTCTTCCTCTTCTATTCCTGTATTGCTTTCTGAATTTAAAAAATATATATTGATATAATCATGGTTTTGATTGCAGCATTATATATTTAACCATCTTTTCCTTAGGAAGAGCTGTAGCTGGGAAACTGACCTGTAGAGAGCAGAGTGATTTTTCACTTTCTGACACTCTAATGAACGTAAACATTTCATAGTACATGACCTGGTCTCATCCCTGGCTTGTTCCACCTGGGGCCCTTGGGGCCTGCCCCATTCTCATGTTATAAATGCCTGAGTGTTTTCAGTGCGTGATGCTTGCTCTATCAATCTCATTAATTTAGATCCCCTAGTGTCTTCATGCGGAAACAGGAATTTTATAAATTAAAAAAGCTATAAAGGAGATCCTCTGCTCCAGACTTTATTTGCAATGGGATTCTTCCTAGGAGAGTGTGAAAAGTTAAGGACTTGTAAACGTGAACACTGTAAACAATACCCACTTAATATTTCTCAACGTGAAAGGCAAAATTATTCCTCAGGAATCGTATAAATTACCTCCCCTCCACAAAAATAACCAAATTGTTTTGGTTTTATATACAGACTCTTTGAATCTCAAGGTATTTATTATTTTTAGTGAAATAAATAAATATTTTCCCACAGTAAGAAATGCAAACCCAGCATGTATTTTTCGGCTCTGTGTGATTATGCCATCTATGTGGTCGGGGGTGTGAGTAGTCTCGTGTATCACAGGGAACAGAGGGAACAAATGTTTTAGCATCCTAGCAAAGGAAAATTCCTATCTTGTTTTTGGTACCTCTGGGCAACTTCGGTCACCCAGAAGTAGTCTAAATGACTGAAATAGAAATCATCTGCAGTTTACTAGCCTTAGTGTAGAAACCATCTTTAGAAGTCTTCAGATTGGTAAGATGATATGAGAAGCTAACCATATAATTAAAATATATCAATTTTACATCCCCTAGTTTATAGTTAATATTGAAATGTACTTCCCCAGCAGGTTCTAGTCTTTTCTTTTAGCCTGTACCGCCAGATGATGGCAGAATTTGCTAAATTTAACCAACTATGTACAGTGTTCATTTTGCTTGCTTCCATGAGTCTTTCAGTATTGTAAAACGTTGAACCAAAACAGAACTGCCAAATTCTACAGCCTCCCTGCGTTCTAGTTGTATGATTTTGTTGGTCTTATTTTCAGTTGCTTTTCCTTTTTCCAACAGACTTTTGAGGCATAATTTTATTCACTGAAAAACCAATACACATTTTGTTTCAAAATATTTGAAACAAAAAGCACAGATGTTGAACTTTTATTAAAACAGGTATGAATGTGTAAAGCACATAGTCATCCCCCTCCAGGTGGGAAGAGAGTAAACCAATTGCTTTATTTTTTTATTCATCTTTAGTATACAAAAATCTACTTTCTAAAATCATATGCCTATTTGAAGCTTTAAGAGAAATGAGTTCAGTAACTAGTTCTTTTTTCCAAAGATGCTTGCTATTTTTAATTGTGCGTACCTGATTGTTTTCCCATAGAACTTTTTTTTTTTGAGAAGCAAATGTTTTCTTAAATAATGCATGTTTTAAGACTTGATTCATATGTTGCCACTGTGCTGTCCCTGAACTACCAATAATTTTTATAAAATATCTAGTTTTTAACTACTATTATATATTTTACTTTCCAATTGAGCTGAGCCTGATACAAAAGGTTGTTCTGGTTTGTACTTTTTAATTCGTTTTCATATTACAATTTTTTTTTTTTAACGTTACTATGTCTGATATATATACAGCTTTGGAGACAATCAAGTAACAACTGAAAATGTGAAGGTAACCATTTTTTTACAAAATTGCCTTGATTTTTTATTCTTTGCTTGAAACATGTAAAAAAAAAAAAGTCACTGTGACTTACTGGGTTAAATTTTTTCCTGTTAATGCAGTTATAAAAATAGAATCAGACAGTGGTACAGGAAATGTGGCCCTTAAGGTTTCATAAAATTACACTGACTTCGCTGTTACTTGATCTTAGGAACCAGCACAGTTAAAGGTAAGATATTGTGAATGCTGATTTATATTGTATTAAAAGCTGTAAATCTAAATAGATCCTATTGTGTATGCAGGGTCTAGCCCAATTATTTAAGTTCACGTTTCGCTATTTGCACTTTGCATTGAACAATGGGTTTATTTGCTGTTGAAATGGTTCGAGTAGAAGATTTATACAGTAATTGAAAATATGTTATGTATACATTTGCCCTTCTCCCTCCCATCCACAAGAGGGAGCAGAAAATGAGCTTATTTAAATATACATGTGGCCATAATTCTGTGGAATGTAATAAAGCTTGAACCTCTTTCCCTGGGCTCCAAATTGTTACCTGGAGAGCAAGAGGGTTATGGGAAAACACCATGTCAGATAATAGGATTAGAAAGAACAACTAGATTAGGTGGGACAATAAAAGCTTTTCAACCCTCTTAAGAGAAATCAGTGAAGTTCTGTTTATTTAAAGAAAAAAATTACCTACTGGCTTTGCCTTTTGGTTCTGAACTTGAAATCCCTAAATTGCAATATCTAAGTAAGAGTTGGATATTTTTAGGTCAACTGTGGCACCAGTTCTCATATAATCCAACTTGTAACTAGTTTCTTCTTCTCATCTCCTCCTCTTCTTTTTTGGCACTGGGAAAGGTAGAAACAAAACATATATTGAAATACGTATTGGAAATAAAAATGGCTTTGAGTGTCAGTGATATTCTCCCAGAATGTACTTTTCTTACCTCGGCATGTACTGTAGTCACTCAATATTTGTATATGTTGCTAGAATTTGATTGTATAAATAGTGAGATTTTAATGTGTTCATGTGTTTTTAATAAATTGTATATATGTGTCTTGTTCCTTTTTTTTTTTCTTAAACCTTGAGGTTTGTAACAATTCCCGTACTATACAAAATACCAGATTCCTCAATTTTAAGATCAGCCAGAAATATTATGGCCAGTGTTATAGTATTCACAGTAACATTTGAAAATGCCACCATTAGTGTTTGACTTTTTTCTGTAGCCAGCACCATCCTTTCTGAAGCCAGACGCAGCATCCACAGTCTAGCTGTGGCCCCTGGCTGTGTGGTATGAGGGGATGATCAGCTATGCCTTTTCCACCTGAGTTATCAGAAGGATCAAATGAGAGGTATGTGTGAACATACGCTGGGATTAACAGCACAGAGTCCATATTCAACATGTAGGTCTGAGTTCAACCAGCTACTAGTTTTCTCCCCCAACACCACTTTCAAGTATGTCATTTATTCCTGTTTCTGACCTAATATTTATACACCCTCTTTAGGGAGGCAGGTTGTCAGTGATAATTATCACTGTCTCCCAGTGATACCAGTTCTTTCTACACATACCTCTTCTGACAGCTTTTGATTCTAGCCATGTAACTTCTACTGCTCTCTTCACCCACTGTCCTCCTCCCTTCCCATAACCATTGATTATAGTCATTCAAGTGAAAAGGGAGACTGGCTCACCACTTTAGTCCAACTGGCTTGTCTGCATCCCACAAGTCTTTTCTGGTGCACCCTAGGTAAGCTTTCCATTTGAAGATGTGACTGAATCATGTGGACAGCTGGTTTTGTCATGAAAGTGCCACTGAAATCCAGAAACAGCTTGACTCTTCTAAAGGTCTACTCGTTCTTGTCTTCTTTGTTTCTTGTCTTGTCTTTTTTACTTTACTTCAAATAAGCTTCGAAAATGTAATGAATGAATAAGCCAGGCAAAAAATACTGCTTACAAATTTTCTCCTTCTTGAGCTTGCCTACTTCAGCTTCTTTGTATAAACTTTATTTCTTTAAAATAATGAAGTCACCAGGCTTTAAGAACTGCAGTCTTTGGTTATCTACTTATCCAGAGTTTCATGTTTATCTTGTTTCTTTTGACTTAAAAAGAAAAAAAAATCTTCATTCTACCAAACTACTGATCATAATCATTGTTTACTTAACTGCAGGAGAAAAATGCTTAATTCAGCCAGTATGATCTTAGATTTCCATAACCATCCACGCTTCAGGTCTGGTTTAAGACTCCAGTCCAGTTCCTCAGATATAACTAAAAGGAACTAGAGTTATACACTTGAAGTGGGTCCAGTACACTACATCAAGGAACTGCTGCACACCAGTTCCCTACCAATTTACAGTAGCCAGATGAACCTCGCAAAATGTCCTGTTACATTCAAAATTTGTTGTAGGAAACTAACCCCCCCTTATTTACTAGGAAGTCAACGTCCCTTCAGAAGTCTAAGATGAACTAACTATAGTTAAAAACACCTCAGAAAACTAGCTTATTTTTAAACAAGGCAATGAAAAGTTCACTTTCCCTGATATCTTAACATCTTGGTTTCCATAAATTAAATATATTCACAGAAATTAAGCTGGTGGTTATGAATCACCAGGCAGCAACAGACTTAATACACATAATTTCTTGACAAGTACATCCAACATATTTAAAAATAAACTAAAAATTGCAGTATAAAAATAAAACTAATACTGTTAGCATTATCTTCTGAGTCTGTAGGGTTACTCTTGGGTCAAGTCGGTTACAAAGTTTTTTTCTATAATGTCCTTCAGAAAGAGCTGCTCCGCAGTCACATTGTGATATTCATTCTAAAGAAGAAAAACGAAAGTCACCGTCTATCCCAATCTGAAGATATTAACAGTGGCAGCAATGGAATATGCTATATAAAAAAAACTCAAGTAACAAGTGACATGGACTTGAACTTTTGTTGTCTATTGTTTTTCATTGCTCATTCTTTTGCCAGAGCCTTCCCTAAAAGCCCACTCTTTCCACTTAAACCATCACTTAAGAGGCTCCCTCACATCATCTTCTGGTCTGCTGAAGTGAAGTCACTCAGTCGTGTCCGACTCTTTGTGACCCCATGGACTGTAGCCCACCAGGCTCCTCCGTCCTTGGGATTCTCCAGGCAAGAATACTGGAGTGGATTGCCACTTCCTTCTCCAGGGAATCTTCCCGACCCAGGGATAGAACCCAGGTCTCCCACGTTGCAGGCAGACGCTTTAACCTCTGAGCCAGTAAAGAACCCAACCCTGGTCTACTGAATTATGGTGTAAATCTAGAAACCAAATTGACAAGATCTAACCTGAATAATTCCACGTATTCAGCTTACATAGTATTTAGGGATGAGGATTTAAGGGGATTGGTTTCATTTCATGGGATATATCCATATACTTAACAATAAATCATTTATTGTTCAGTGTTAAAATGTACATGTCATATTTAACTCCTATCTCTTGTGCCACTAATCTATTAGGAAAATAGGACATTCGTTCCCATTCACAGTAAAAATTTAAGGATCAAATCTACCATTATTAATCCCTATTCAAGAGAAAAATGATCTAGTATAAAAGTTTACTACTTTTCTGACCATGATGATTCATTCATGAGGTTAAAAAGTTATAGACCTTCCCATCTACTTAACTGAAAAACTGCATAAAAATAATTAGCATGATCACGGCCATGCTTTTAGGTGAATTTGTCATATCTCAAACAACAGGTTTCTGTCTTTTCAAACCGTGCATCAAATACAGCATCTAAGGTAAGGCTTGGTCCCTATGTCGGTTTGATGAGATTCTTCCAAGGGTCTGAGGCCAACAGATTGGGAGCTGCTGCTGTAGTACGAACTCTGGACCCCACTCCTAATTTCAGCACGTGCTATCTCTGTAAACCCTTATTAAGCCATCAACCTCTCAAAACCTGTTCCCTCAGTAAAATGACAGGGTGAGATGGCGGAATATACAAGCTTACCTCACTCATCAAAGACATGGTGGCGTTCCCGTAGTAGTGCAAAGGGCTCTTGAGGTCAGAAAAGTTGTACTTAAAGCCAGCAAGATGAACTTCATGACATATGTGAAATGCCAGTGTAATGGCAATGATGCCTGTGGTTGGGTGTTTGGGTTTCTGGGGGAGGAAATGAAAATTTAGGGAAAAAAGTCCACACAAGGTACTTGTTTCCAAAGCCTATTTCCGTGATCCATCTTACAGCATCTTCTGAGCATTTCATCGAGACAAAAACTTAAGTTCAACCTTCATCATGCCCCAAGGCTCAAGTGCCAAGTTAATATCCTGACTCTATAAAGTGTTGGTTGAAATCTTAGAAAGTCTTTCAAGTAAAACCTAACTGCAGTACTAGTCCAGAAGACACCTATCAGATGAAGGCTTGAGGAAAAGGATGTACCGCCTTGTTTAAAAAACACATCAAGTCCGGCGACTTGTGGAAAAAGCAAAGCCTGAGCATATTAAACCCATGTATGAAATGTAAGAACCACTTAATTCACTAAAGTCACTCAGTCGTGTCTGACTCTTTGCGACCCATGGACTGTAGCCCACCAGGCTCCTCCCTCCATGGGATTCTCCAGGCAAGAATACTGGAGTGGGTTGCCATTTCCTTCTCCAGGGGATCTTCCTGACCCAGGGATCAAACCCAGGTCTCCCGAATTCCAGGCAGACGCTTTAACCTCTGAGCCACCAGGGAAGCCCACGGAATCATGCGAAAAGGCTTCAAATCATTTAGCCAGAAAATAGTTCTGTTTCATAAGGCTGATAATTCAGCTCTAGGGAAAGATGGCTTTAATCGAGTAACTTCAATAACAAACTGCCAAGGTGAGGATCTGACTAGAAAATAAAGATTCCAAATGTATATACATAGTAAAGTCACACTCAGTTTTGTTTTTAACTTGATAAATTTAAATTTTAACTAAAAGAAACCAAACACCCCCTTCACATGTACATATATCCTAAAAAGTACTATCATAGATGTTTGAAGGGTCTTGGCATTCTAAGCTTTAATTCTCATAGGGTAGCCTTCAAAAGCGAAAACAAAATATATCTTAAGTTTTTTTTTTTAACACAAAAATTCAAGGAGATTTTCTTTTGATTAAATGTTTCCTACAGATCCCATGGACATTACATATGATTATTATGGTTTCAGGAAAAATCAGAGCAGCATAATAAAATCAGGTAAACTCCAGGAAGCAAATTTGTCTGAAAGCCTAACAGCCTTTTACCTAAGTTTTTCTTTACCCCTGACACTAGTGACTCCACCACAGCTTCTCCATCTGCTGTGAAAGGAAGCTAATGGTAGGGTTAAAAACCTAGGAGTCATCCCACCTCACTGATGCCATCACATTTCAAGGTCACTCTTTCCTTTCTTCACACCTTAGAGTTTTCCATTCACCATTATAGTCATTCCCTTATGTAGGCCTTCAATTTCCTTTAGCACCCATCACCCACAGAACCTATATTGTCCCTGACAGAATCTTAACCCTGGTTAAGGTCAGAGAAAACGGCATACTTGACTGGTCACAGGTTACATTTATGACCACCTCCAGTGGGCATTCAGTCATGTCCAACAATCCAGTTATACTCCCCCAGTAAACTTCCATTTCTACTCTGCAAGATGACAATCTCATACCTTTCTATCCAACAGCTCTACTTCCTTCCTACTTTAAACTGCCAGTTTAATCCTCATTTTTCTTAGAAAACAGAATCGATCAGACAAGAGCTACATCATCTTCCCAATCCCAAATCTACCTTTGTCTTGACCCATATTTTCAGTGTTCACTCCTATGTGGATGAGCTGTCCCTGTTTCTACCCATAGCCAGCCTCTCCACTCATGCGCTCCATTTTACCCCATCTTTTTTCTCAACAATTTTGCTTCTACAAGTATCCCCTTTGTCTCATCATCAATATTTCTAATGAATCATCCCTTCAGCATACAAACATATCTATCTAAAAAGCCATAACAACAACAAAAAAACCCTTCCTTGAGCCTATGTCTCCCGCCATTCCTCTGCTTTCTTTTCTAGCAAAACTCCATTGAAGATTTGCCTCCATTCACTCATGTCCCACGTTCTTTCTCTTTCACCCAGTTCAATCGGGCTTTCTTCCTCTTCCTATACTTGTTCCCATCAGTCTCTGTGGCATCTGACACAGTTGACCTCTGAAATACAGCTGTGCCCCTCACTTGGCTTCTCGGACACTGCCCTAGTGGAATTTCAGTGCACTTACAACTAGTTCTAGTACCACCTCTAAGAAAGACCAGAGGCTTCCTGTGCACTACCTAAAGCAAAAATCAAGGGATAAATCTGATCTTACCTCACTTAGGAAAGTAAGAGCTGAAAATTCACAAAATACACATTCAGAAGCTGTCCTTTCCCCTCAAAATTAGCAAGACAGGACTTAACATTTATGCTTTTTTGACTTCGGAAATCCATTTCCAGGTGTCTTTCCTACAGAAATCACACAAGTGTGCAGAAAATCCCTATAAGCACATGCATTTCTACATTACCTATAGAGGAAAAAAAGCTGGCTAGAAAACTAAAGGTCTGTAAATAGGGGAAGAGTTAGAGAGGAGAAACAGCAGAACAATATAGTATAATCACAAATTACAACAACAAAAAAAGTGCTTGTGTTTGTAACTGCATAGACAAAAGTTGACGCAAACAATAAATGCTGGAGAGGATGCAGAGAAAAGGCAACCCTCCCACCTTTGGTGGAAATGTAAATTGATACAGCTACGGTGGAGAAGGAGTATGCAGATTACTTAAAAAACTAAAAACAGAACTACCATATAACCCAGCAATCTCACTCCTGGGTGTATACCCGGAGAAAACCATAGTTCAAAAAGATACATGCACCTCAATGTTCATTGCAGCACTATTTAAAATATCCAGGACATGGAAGCAGCCTAGATGTCCACTGACAGAAATGGATAAAGACAATGTGGTACATATACACAGTGGAATACTACTCAGCTGTAAAAAGGAATGAAATAGTGCCATTTGCAGACATGGATGGACCTAGAGACTGTCCCACAGATGGAATTCAGAAAGAAAAATATTGCTTGTATGTAGACTCTGGGAAAATGGTATAATGAACTTATACAGAAATAGAGACACAGATAAACTTACAGATGCCAAGGAGAGAGGAGGGATGGGATGAATTGAGAGATCGGGATTGACATATATACTCTAGTAGCACTATGTATGGCAGAGATAACTAATGAGAACCTACTGTACAGCAAGGGAGCTCTGCTCAGTGCTCTGTGGTGACCTAAATGAGAAGGGAGTCTAAGAAAGGGATATAGGCATACGAATACGTGATTCACTTTGCTGTACAGCAGAAACTAACACAACATTATAAAGCAACTATATCCAATAAAATTAACTTTAAAAAAAGTATTTGTGTTTGTAAATGCACAGACAAGAGTCTAGAAGGATATAAAAAATGCAAAAGAGCTTGGGAGATAATCTGAATTATACAGAGAAAAAAAGGATGATTTCCTTTTTAAAAAAATATTCCCTTGTAAAAGCTGTTTAAGCATGTAATATTTCAGAATTTTTTATTGTGCTAATGAAAAGGAACAAAATACAAGTTTATTTCTTTGGATTTTCCCCAATTACAAAAAGGAAAGCCTCCTTTCAGCTGAGATATCACATTACACATTTACTCAAGCTTCAGATGAAAAATACAGCCTGTCACTGTATGGATCTAAACTACTTTTTTCCTAGGGAATGTAGACAAACAGGGATACAAGAGTCAAAGTCAATGAGATTCCTTGTAATTAAAAAGAATTAAAGAATCCTGCTGTCTGCACACAGCCTGGCCATCAGCGCTACACACCCCCTCCCCCTTCCCCCATCAATACTCTCCTCCCTGCAGAGCAGTGAAGAGGAGGCGATGAGAGATGGGCCACTTGGACATCTAAAAGGAGACCCCAGAAGGGCCCTGCAAGAGCAGGAAAAACACTACATTTAAAAGGCTGTTTTCCTTGCAACCTGAACAACATACAGATAAAATCCACAGATAACCTAATCTCACTAACTCAGATGTGGCCCTCAGAAGTCACCTCATGAGTTGTGATTCTCACCCAGTTTTTAAGACTCCCAGGGACCCTCTATTCCACCGCAGTAATGTCTTTAGTTTGAAACTGTGTGAAGGAAAATACATACCTGATTTTTGGGAAATACTTTTGGGAAATGAAGCAGTTCGTAAGCTGCCATTCTGGTGATGTAAGGATCTAATATTCTGATTTGATAAGGTTTATAGATCAGATTTAAGGCTGGCTCCTTCCAAAAACCATTAGGGCTCTGAAATAAAGTAAGAATATAGAAAATACAATTTGTTGTTGTCTTTTTTTTAATATTAAAAAATAAAGGAAATCAGAAGACAGATCGATTTTGCCAACTTACTATTTTTCCACCTGTCAACAATTCCCACAGCCACTTTAAATCAAGCGGCTTAAAAGCAGTGAGAATCACCGTAGTATTAGGGTCATTGTGATTAGGATCTGAAAAAACAGATTCTGGATAAAAAAGTCGGAAGGTAGTTCTTCTCCCAACTTCCTCTTCATGTCCTAAAACGGGACCATTATTCATTCTGTGGGTAGTAAACACACAAGACATGTAGACCAAGAGCAGTCAGGGTCATTTCCATCACAGTTCTCAGATTTCAGAGCCAGACAAACATCGTCAGCCACGTAGCTGGGCTCTAAAGCCACGTGGCAATCCACCAAGTCTTTCACAGCCAAGGAAATAACTCCCCTTCCTGAAACAGCTGCTTGATCAAAGGCAGAAACATTCATTTGTGTTTGAAAATTAACTGTGGGGCCACCAATAGTTCATTCTTACCTCCAGAAAAACTGAAGACAAAATGAAACAAATGGGAACATAAAACCCCAGGATACTCAAAACAGACCTTGGAGGACAGCTCGATAAAACCCCTTGTGTTTGTAGGTAAGGGCCCTGACATCCATAGAGATAAAGTTCCGTGCCCAGGGTTACACCATCATGGAGCACATGGATGTGTGCCTAAGTGACTAACAGGCAAGAGTCACAGTTAAGGTGATTTGAAGACCCATCAGAATTGATGTGCTCTGAAGTAAAGGAACAACAAAACTGCTATATTTATACCTAAGCATAACCAAGAGTAACTACTGCTGGGGTGAATGAACTACAAATGATCCAGTGTTGGGTTTGCAGATGTTCAAAATAAGCCAAGGTTAGACATGCACTATTTATGACACATCATGAAAGTGTGGTATGAAAAGGAATGCTTTGTTGCCAAAATAATGTCACCCAGGAGACAAATCCTGTTTGACCCTATGGCACTATGTAATATAAAGCAGCCTTAATAACACCTGAAATGACTTTCATAATGTCTTGCCAGTGGCATTTTCCCACAAGGGCCTGATGTGGTTCTAGGCAAGCAGATTTTACACAATTACAAAGAATTCTGTGAGTCCTTGAACATTGTTTTGTGGATAAATCTTCACAGCTTCCTCAAAATGGATAACCACCAGAAAATGAGGTGACCATACTATGCAGAAACCCTCGGCAACTTGTAACCCAGCAAAACGCCCAAGCACTGCCAGGTCACCCTAATGCATTGCCCAGCAGGAAGTTTTCCCACTCTTCAGAAGACTGTTCATAGCCATTCCCAACACATACACACTGAATGACCTGACTTCAGCCTTTACTACAAGAAAACAGAGACGGAAATGTTCTCATTACCACACCACTAGGTCTATGGGACTCTCGGTAGCTGTGACCACAACCCCAACTTTCCCTTCCACTGCAGAGATAACCACACTGTGCTCTGGGCCCCATGCCCTCTCTCGTTACCATGCCAATCTCTTTATTCATTTCCATCAGTTTACTAATGTTTTAGAATCTCCTATCTATAAAAGGAAACAAAACAGAAAATCTCCTTTAGGAGTCTGGAATTATCTCCAGTGACCATCTTATGTCTCAACACCACAGTGAAATTTCTCCAAAGAGTTGTTTATACTAGTTTACTAGTTTCTCTGCTTTCTCACCTGTCATTCCCTCAAACCACTCCACTTGGGCTTCTCCCCAGCACCACGCCTCCAAGTCTTCTGTCAAGAGTATCAGTGAGCTTCAACTTGGCAGTCCAATGTGAACTCTGTCCTCATCTTACAGGACCTCTCACCAGCATCTGTCATGGTTGAAACCTCCCTGTCTTAAAACACTGTGCTGGCTTGGCGTTTATGACCACCTTTTCCTGACTTTCTTCCTACTTCAGTGGCAAATCCTCTCCAGCTCCTTTACTCCTTTTGCAACCTTTAAGTTTTGAGTACTTCAAAGCTCAGTCCTGAGCCCTCTTTGTCTGGCTGGCATTTATGATCACCTGGCTTGGCGTTTATGACCACGTTTTCCTGACTTTCTTCCTACTTCAGTAGCAGATCCTCTCCAGCTCCTTTACTCCTTTCACAACCTTTCAGTACTTCAAAGCTCAGTCCTGAGCCCTCTTTGTCTGCTCCTGGGAAATCTCACCCAGTCCATGGTTTACATACAACTTATAAGATTTAACCGCTTTATCTAACTGCCTACTTGATGTATATACTATAAATCTAATAAGCATCTCAAACGTGGTATGTTCATACCAAAATCTTGATTCTCCCCTAAACCTGTTCCTACCCTAGTCTTCCCCAATTCAATGAATGGTACCACTATCCAGCTAGTCTATTAAGCTGAAAACCTGGGAAGTATCCTGCATTCCTTTATTCCCATCTCTGCTCACATTCAATAAAAAGCAAATCCTGATAACTGTAACTCTAATACATGCCTCAATCTAGTCCCTTATCTCTGTCCCCGCCATGACAATCCTATTGCAAGCCACCATTCTCTATCCAAATGCAGCAACCTAACTGGTCTTTTCATTTTCACCTTTGTCCTTCATGTTTTATTCTCCATGCTACCATCAGCATATTCTAAAGAAAAAACCAGGGCTTCCCTGGTGGTCCAGTGGTTAAGGATCTGCCTGCCAATGCAGTGGACACAGGTTTGATCCCTGCTCTGGAAGATCCCACATGCCCTGAGGCAACTAAGCCCATGCGTCCCAGCTGCTGAACCCGCACACTTTAGAGCCTGTGCTCCACAACAAGAGAAGCCATCTCAATGAGAAACCCATGCAGCGCAACTAGAGAGCAGGCCCTGCTCACTGCAACTAGAAAAAGCCTGCATGCAGCAACAAGGACCCAGTGCAGTCATAAATAAATACAATTAAAAAAAAAAAAGACATAACCAGATAGAGTTGCATTCTTGCTGAATGATTTTCAAAACTTTTCTGTTATACTTAAACACGAGCCCAAATCCAAGTTGACAAAATCCTACAAAGCCCACTCCTTAACTACATCTTCAGCTGCCAATTGCACCCCTCTCCCCAGTCTGCTGCCTTCCAACCTCACTGGTTTTCTTTTTGCTGCTCTCAAACCCAGCGTCATGCCTTCCGGAGGACCTTCAGCCAGCATTTTCTCTGCCTGTATTGCTCTTCCCTAGTCTTCATATGGCCACTTAGGTCTAGTTTAAGATGTCTCTGCCTCAGCACTGCCATCCATTCAAAAACAACCATTCATTCATTCTTGATGATTTAACTGTTTTGATTGTTTACATGACATTTATTATATTTCTTTTCTTAATTACTGTTTTCTTCTTCCCATTAGAATGTAAGCTTCACAGGGAGGAAGAACATTATTTTTATTCACTGCAATAGCTCCCTGGGGCTAGACCTGTGCCCAGAATGTTCAGGGGATTTCATAAATATTTGCTAAATGAATGACCTGAAATCGAAGTCTACTCCAGCCAACAACTTGAGTAATATGTACTGTACTTAAGCATACTAAAGCAACTCCACTTCCTTTTAAAAAGGTCATACTAAAGCAGGAAACTATGTTCTTTTAAAACAGTTCTGTGTTAGCAAATAGAAAATATATTTACCTTATTATTACATCATAGGAGTCAATTTTTTCTCCTAATGTCTTATTCTTCAAAATTCCTCCATTACCAACCACCACACACTTCTTACATGGCACACTGTTGAACAAATAGATAAGTGAGAGCTTGAGACATCTTTTACAAAACTGGCTGATTCCAACAACCTGTTCATACTTTGAGGAACCCAGAAAAAGAATCAATTGTAACTCACAGGTCTAGGGATATAGTAAGACTCAAGAAATCATGTTCCATAGGAACTATATCATTGTTAGCAACTATTAATGCTTATCAGTTCACATACATCCCTTCATTATGCTTCTCATAACCACCCATGGAGATAAGTAAGACTGATATTTCCATTTTACAGAAGAAAAGATTTTTTAAAAAGTGTTTAGGTAACATTTCAAAGTCATACTCCAAAGAGGTAGAATTAGGATTGAGTCCAGGCCTCTGGACTACAAAAATATGCCTCAACATAAGATTCTCCATGTTAATATTGATACAAGTGTGTTCTATACTAGAAGTGTATGTATTTTCCATCAGCGTTACCCATTCCCCTGAGATGCCAGCTTTGAATTATGGCTATGTATTGTAAGTGTGGAGACAGACAGTATAGAACCTGGTGGGCAAAGTGTGACTTCTTTGTATCCGCCCATGCTCACTTCAGTTCCCCAAACAGGTACTGGTCCTTAAAGCTTAGCCAGTATACAAATGAAAAGTTTACTCTGTATTCCTGCCAAAGAGCTTTAAAGTAGGACATGTGGTGGAACTTCCTGTTGCTGGCAGGTATTAGCTTCAGCCAGTGGATCATCTACTGTTCAGCTCTCAGCCAACAGGACCTAGCCTTCAACATAATAAAGGCCATATATGACAAACCCACAGCAAACATCATTCTCAACGGTAGAAAGAAAAAGCTGAAAGCATTTCCTCTAGGATCAGGAACAAGACAAGAATGTCCACACAAAGCTATTAATATAGCTTTGCAAGTCCTAGCCACAGAAATCAGAGAAGAAAAAGAAATAAAAGGAATGTAAATTGAAAAAGAAGTAAAACTATCACTGCTTGCAGATGACATGATACTATACATAGGACATCCTAAAGATGCTACCAAAAAACTACTAGAGCTCATTAATGAATCTGATCAAGTTGAAAGATACAAAATTACCATGCAGAAATCTCTTGCATTTCTATACACTAACAGTGAAAAATCAGAAAAGAGAAATTAAGGGGAAAAAATCCCATTTACCATCACATCAAAAAGAATAAATTACCTAGGAATAAACCTACCTAAAGAAATAAAGACCTGTGCCCAGAAAACTACAAGATTCTGATGAAGGAAACCAAAGATGACACACACAGATGGATATGCCATGTTCTTGGATTGGAAGAATCAATATTGTGCAAATGACTACACTACCTAAAGTAATCTACAGATTCAATGCAGTCCCTATCAAATTACCAATAGCATTTTTCACAGAATTAGAACAAAAATGTTTTACAATTTGTATGGAAACACAAAAGACCCTAAATAGCCAAAACAATCTTTTGGAAAACAGATATTTAATTGGAGTGTAATTACAATATTTTGATGGTTTTTGCCATACATCAACATGAATCAGCCATGGATATACATGTGGCCTCTATCCTGAACTCCCCTCCCACCTCCCTCCTTACCCTATCCCTCTGGGTTGTCCCAGAGCACTGGCTTTGGGTGCCCTGCTTCATGCATCAAACTTGCACTGGTCATCTATTTTACACATGTTAATATACATGTTTCAATGCTATTTCTCTCAGGTCATCCCACTCTCACCTTCTCCCATAGAGTCCAAAAGTCTGTTCTTTACATCTGTGTCTCTTTTGCTGCCCTGCATGTAGGATCATCATTATCATCTTTTTAGATTCCATATATATGCATTAATATACAGTATTTGTTTTTCTCTTTCTGACTCACTTCACTTTGTATAATAGGCTCCAGTTTCATCCACCTCATTAGAACTGACTCAAATGCATTCCTTCTTACAGCTGAGTATTACTCCACTGTGTATATGCACCACAACTTCCTTATGCACTCATCTGCCAATGGACATCTAGGTTGCTTCCACGTACCAGCTATAGTAAACAGTACTGCAATGAACATTTGGACTTCCCTGGGGGCTCAGACGGTAAAGCGTCTGTCCACAATGCGGGAGACCTGGGTTCCATCTCTGGGTCAGGAAGATCCACTGGAGAAGGAAATGGCAACCCATTCTAGTACTATTGCCTGGAAAATCCCATGGACAAAGGAGCCTGGTAGGTTACAGTCCATGGGGTCGCAAAGAGTCGGACACGACTGAGGGACTTCACTTTCCTTTCCTTTCCTTAATGAACACTGGAGTACATGTGTCTCTTTCAATTCTGGTTTCCTCGGGGTATATGTCCAGGGGTGGGTTTGCTGGGTCATGTGGCAGTTCTATTCTCAGCTTTTTAAGGAATCTCCACACTGTTTTCCATAGTAGCTATACCAGTTTGCATTCCCACCAACAGTGTAAGAATGTTCCCTTTTCTCCACATCCTCTCCAGCATTTATTGTTTATAGACTTTTTGATGAAAGCCATTCTGACCAGCATGAGATGATAACACACTGTGGTTTTGATTTGCATTTCTCTAATAATGAGTGATGTTGAGTATCTTTTCACGTGCTTTTCATGTGGAGGTTGACCACTCCAGTTTCATTCTTTTTTCTCAAGATAGCCAAAGCAATATTGAGAAAGAAAAATAAGAGCTGCAGAAATACGGCTCCCTGACTTCAGACTATACTAAAACGCTATAGTAACCAAAAAACCAAAACAGTATGGTATTGGCACAAAAACAGAAATATAGGCCAATGAAATGGTATAGAAGGCCCAGAGATAAACCCATGCATCTATAGTCAGTTAATCTATTACAAAGAAGAAATAAGTGGTATAGAGAAAACAGGACAGCTACACGTAAAATAATGAAATTAGAACATTTCCTAACACCATACCATGCATAAAAATAAACTCAAAATGGATTAAAGACATAATTGTAAGACCCAGTACTATAAAATTTTTAGAGGAAAACATAGGCAAAGCACTCATTGACATAAATCACAGCAATATCTTTTTTGATCCACCTCCTAAAGTAATGAAAACAAAAACACACAAACGGGACCTAATTAAAAGTTTCTGTGCAGCAAAGAAACCATGAAGAAAACAAAAAGACAAGGATTAATCTCCAAAATATACAAACAGTTCATGCAGCCCAATATCAAAAAACAAACAAACAAAAAAAGACCCAAACAATGGGCAAAAGACTTAAATAGACATTTCTCCAAAGAAGATACACAGAAGGCAAACAGGCACATGAGACGATACTAAAGATCACTAATTAGTAGAGAAAGGATCAGAGCTACAGTGAGGTATCGCCTCACACCAGCCACAATGGCCGTCATCAAAATATCTATAATGAATGTTGGAGAGGATATGGACAAAAGGGAACCCTCTTACTCTGTTGGTGGGCACATAAATTGGTATATACTATGGAAAACAGTATGGAGGTTTCTTAAAAAACTAAAAACAGAGCTACTGTTATGGTTCAGCAGTGCCACTCTTGGGCATAAATCTGGAGAAAACCGTAATTTGAAAAGATACGTGCACCCCAATGCAGCACTGTTTACAAGAGCAAGGATATGGAAGCAACCTAAATGTCCATCAGCAGCGAAATGGATAAAGACAATATGGTGCATATATACAATGGAATTTTAGTCAACCAAAAAAAAAGAAAGAAAGAATTCCATTTGTGGCATCATGGATGGACCTAGAGATTGCCTACTGAGTGAAGTAAGTCAGTATAAGACAAATACCAGATGATAGCTCATATATATGGAATCTAAAGAAATGGTACAAATGAACCTATTTACAAAACAGAAATAGAGCCGTAGATGCAGAAAACAAACTATGGACAGAAGGGGGAAATATTGGGAGCAAGAGAGTCAGACATGACTTAGAGACTGAACAGCAACAGCGTATAAGCAACAAGGGCCTACCATATAGCACAGGGAGCTCTACTCAACACTCTTCAGTGGCCTATATGGGAACAGAATCTAAAAACAGAGGATATATGTAGAACTGATTCACGCTGCTGAACACCTGAAACTAACAACATTGTAAATCAACTACACTCCAATAAAAACTAATTAAAAACAAACCGACAAACAAAAAACTATGGCCTGGCCCATCCAGCTCCAAGCTCTCACCACCACTCGGCTAGGCCTAGAGAAATGACAAAAGATAATGTCCTTCTTCTCCAAGGGACAAAACTACAGAGGGTAAGGCTATTGAGATTGTCCTTGCAGGGCCCTCATGACGTGGAACTATGAGGGAAAAACTGCTTCTCTAAGTACCATGAAATCAGCAGACCAGATGAACTCCAGATCCTAAGGGCTTTAGGAAACTAATAAGTAGCAAAGTTGCATAAACGCTGTAGAATTCTTAAACACAGAGAACACAGCAGTACAGGAACTACTGAAAGGAGCCAGGCATTGGCCCTGTTGGGTTAACAAGAGACAAGATACACATTCCTATACATGTAAATGTACCTTTTTAATTTAGAATTTGTTTAGTTCATCTATTTCTATTTGATGGTTTTACACCTTAAACTTTCTAGACGTGTTTCTTTTCTAAATCTGCTTGCCTTCAACTATTAAAATAACATTTCTAGTTGCTCTAATATACACGTTTGACATAAACCCCAATTCCAGGAAACCACTCTGTCCACAGTGGTCTGCAGCTAGGTGGCCTGGAGAAGATGGGATTGCTCGCTGGTCAACCCTGTCCTCTCTGGGTCTGTGGCCATCCTCCCTGGCAGATCTAGCCCATGAGGGCTCCATGGCAGTGAGCAGCTCCTACACACACAGCTTGCATGGCTTTTCCTTCTGTAACCTCAGGGCCAGTAATGCAAGTGAGATGCTGAAACTCCAGACACTGGCTTCACCTCCCCATCAGAACACTAAGCAAGGCCGGGCACCGGGGAGGGAGTGGCTAGGAATGGGCAGGATCGGAATAACCGCTCTGTTCCTATGAGGTCACCTGTGTGGAGAGGTGAAGGAAGAATATCTATAATTTATGGCATCTAGACCAACCCTCTTTCCTTCAAAGAAGGCTGCAAGCCACTCCCCTCCCCAGTCATTTCTGCTACCCAATCATCTCAGCCTCTTCCCACTTGGGAAAAATGGAAACAAATCATATGGACACTACCTCACCCAAGAGAACTCCAGTTACAAAGACGCTTTATACTGCCAAGGTCACACATTTTAGAAATTTCACTGTTTTCTTCTCTGTTGGCTTTGCAGAGGGCAGGTGGAATGGGGGAAGGTCCTTCACCATGGGAATAGTTTACTGATGTCTTTAAAAGCAAACCTTATCAATGGAATTTTCCTTTTCCTCCCAGCAAGGGATACAGCAAAGATCAACACTTTTTTTTTTTTTTAATATCATATCAAATATAACACTAGAAACTTCATTAGGGATGTGCCTAAGACTTCTCTTTGGCAATAACATCTTCTCTGCAGCGGTGACTCACAATGCTCCCGTGACGCTAGGAAATGCACAATGGAACAGATACAGTCTGAACCACACACCTTGTTACTCCCCGCTTCCCTCTCTCCCCAGAAGGTACCCTCATGTTATCAAAGGAGTGGTTCGCCCTCTCCATGGCTTCATCCCCTGGCCTGGGCTCCTGGCCTCCCTTGTTTCCGAGGCATGAATCAATAATTTTCAGTGACCTTTGGGAGACTATTAACTTTACGCTATTTAATTAACACAGGCTTCCCAGGTTGTGCGAGTAGTTAAAAAATCCACCTGCCAATGCAGGAGATGCAAGAGATGGCGGGTCAATCCCTGGGTCAGGAAGATTCTGGAGGAGGAAATGGCAATGCACTCCAGTATTCTTGCCTGGAGAATTCCATGGCCAGAGAAGCCTGGCGGGCTGCAGTCCTTGGGGCCGCAGAGTCGGACACAACTGAGCACACCATGCACAAACAGCTGCAGTGAACTGTGAATCCCTAAAGGGCAAGAATAGTATCATTTATATTTCTGCATCCTCTAATCTGAAATTTCCTGATTCACAAGTTGTACATTTTAGAAACTGCTTTGGTTGTCACTTTAAGCATGACTTTGTATCTGGAGAAACAGATATCTGTTCTTCCTTCCTCTATCCTGGAAACAGAGAAATCCATGTGCCTCAAAATGCTTACCCAGAAAACAAAATAATTCTGGACTGCCTGAACCTGTTAATGAAAAATCTAGAAAACTGCTGAGACAGTAATGGTAAGAGCTTACACTTCCTGTAGGTAAAAGACATATTTTTCAGTCAGGCAAATCCAGAAAAGTTACTAACTTATGCAGTGAAACATCAGCTATCAATATAGGGGAAGTAAATTTGAACTGTCCACTTCTAGTGATCTATGATCTGTCTTTTCTGAATGGTTTTCGATATTCATTTGTCCCCTCAGCAGCATCATATACATTAAAATGTATCATTCCATCTTCAATGTAACAATCTTTGGCAGATCCCACTTGTCATCTTCCCATTACCCCTGTGCCTGCTGGCAGAACCTTGCTTTCACAAGTCTAACAGGGGTGAGTATATTCTTGTGCCAAGGTTGGTTTAGATGTGGCCATGTGACCCATCCCTGGGCAATCAGATATTAGGAAAATCTGTTAGATGTTCTGGGAAACCCTTTACCCTTAGGAAGAGAACGGTTTGAACAGAACACTTTCGTTTTAGCCATCCCTTCCTTTCCGCTTAGATACTGACACATGATGACAAGGCTAGAGCAGCTGTAGTCATCTCAAACCTGAGATAAAAAGATAGAGAGAACCACCAAGAAGCTGCCCTGACATCACTGAGCCACAAATTCAATCCTGTAACCAGAGCCAGTCCACACAGATGTAAGGTGGTACACAGTCCAAATACACAGGTACCATCCAGACAACTACATGTGCACGTCGGCACCCCCGGGTTCGTGCAATCCAGTGTGTGCAGCCATAAGTGGCTGCCCTATGAGCCGGATCCACAAATCTGTGGACCTGAACCCACACATCTTTAGATATGGGATATAATAAACATCCGCTGAGTTTAGATCACTCTTAGGAAGAGTGTCACTTGCAAGCCTGAAGATTCTAAAACCCTGTGCAATGGACCGCTCACTGCTAGCTCTGGCCCCTCAGTCAGCATCTTTGGGACCCTGGTCTTGTGATGGAACCTCTTGGGTCTCAGTATGCCTTTATGAAGTAAGGAAATCACTGAGGTCTGTGTGCATGCTCAGTCTCTCAGTCAAGCCCAACTCTTCATGACCCCATGGATGTAGCCCACCAGACTTCTCTATCCATGGAATTTTCCAGGCAAGAACACTGGAGTGGGTTGCCATTTCCTCCTCCAGGGGATCTTCCCTATCCAGGGACTGAACCCACATCTCCTGCACCTCCAGCATTGGTAGGCAGATTCTTTACCACTAGTGCACCAGGGAAGCCCCCTTACTGAGGTCTGGAATGTTGCTGATCTATGTTGCATGGAGCCATTACCCCTAGCATGTATACCATGGTTTCTGTATCTCTCTCTATCCAACATCTGACCACAGTAGCTGCTATGAAACACACTTATGTTTCTCTTTGCCATGTATGGTTCACTTTGTTAAAGCAGAATATCAACCTCCCCTCAGTCTCAAGTCTTCCTCCTGGCTGAAAATGCTGCCATGTAAAGATACTGTGAGACTGGAAGATGTCCAGAGTAGTGAAGCAGACATTGATATTTCTTATAGAGCTTGTTTTTTTTTTGTTTGTTTGTTTTGTTTTTTAATAAATACACTGCTGACATCTTAAGTTGTCAAAGGCTATGCTCCTGTCCTGGCTGACTGCCAATCTAACCCAGCTCTGCTGATGCTGACATAATTCATTCTGCTTGACTGAGCAACTAGGAAACTTTCACAAATCCCCCATCCGTTTAACAAGCAACTGACTTAACACAGTGCTTCCATTAAGTGAGATATTTATATTGAATTATTCTATAACCACCTGTGCAGGACTCAGGCACTCTTTGCAGAATCTGGCATGGTTGCAGAATGCGATGGTGATGGTTGGGAGTGGAGAGCTGGCTCATGTACTTTAAGTGAGGGCTAAGATTCTGTAATTCAGGGTTTCCACTGCTCTGGCTGTGGAAGGAGGCACTCCCACTGAGGAAAAGGGAACAGCCCTCAAGGCCAGGGTTCAAGCGAGTGCTAAGGAGCTCCACAGATAGCCAGGAAGGGTCAGGACCTCATTACATGGGCACATTCTAAGTATTGCTTCTTTGTGATGTAATTCCCTTAAAATATCTTCAATTACTGACATTTATGGGGAAAAAAATATATATATAGCCACCCTGCACACGCTGTGCTTTGAAGAATAATGAGGAACTTGAGTCCTGAGAAATCAACAGTGACAGCACAGGGCAAATATGGCAAGAGAACTAGAGTGTGTTATTCCTAAACATTTGTTCTAATTGGGGCATCACTGTGCCCTCTGAACAAAGCAGCTGGAAAGGAATCTAGAGGATATCTCAACCATCTCCCCTTTTTAAAACTTTTTTTAATTGAAATATAATTCACATGCCACAAAACTCACCCTTTTAAATAATAAAATTCAGCAGGTTTTTAGCATATTAACAAAGCTGTGCCACAATCACCATTATCCAAGCCAGAACATTTTCACCTCCCTACAAAGACACCCCATAGCCGGTAGGGGTCACTCACCCTTGTCAGTGGCTCAACTAATCTACTTTCTATCTACAATTGATTTGCTTATTCTGCCCATTTCCTGTACAGTAGACATGTTGACATGTCTTGAGCTCAGTTGTGTCCAACTCTTTGCAACCCCATGGACTGTAGCCTGTCAGGCTCCTCTGTCCATGGAATTTTCCAGGCAAGAATACTGGAATGGGTTGCCATTTCCTATTCAGGGGATCTTCCCAACCCAGGGATCAAACCCTCATCTCTTTGCATCTCCTGTATTGGCAGGCGGACTCTTTACCAGTGCACCACCTGGAAATGGTAGTCATGTACAGTAAATGCAGTCATACAAATATGTGATCTTTTGTGACTGAGCTCCTTCACTGAACTGAGCAAAATGTTTTCAAGGTTCCTTCATGCTAGAGCATGAATCAGTACTACACTGCTTGTTATGACTGAATTATATTCCATCATGTGGATGTACATTTAATTCATCCATTCAGCAGAGGCTGGACATTTCGACTGTTTCCACTCGGGCTATTATGAATGGTGCTGCTATGAACATTCATGTACAAGTTTCAGGTGGTCATATGTTTTCAATTTAAGCTTTCTATTTTGAAATAATTCTAGACTCACAGGAAGTTGCAAAAATAGTACTGAGAAGTCCTGCGTACCCTTCACCCAGTTTCTTCCAGCGGCTACACTGACTTAACTATTGCATAATGGTCACCCTCACTTAACGATTAACTAGCAAAACTGACCCTGGTATAATGTGCATATGCAGTTCTGCCTCCTCTTTTATAAGAAACCAAGGTTCAGAAATTCAGAAATTTGCCCAAGATCACAGGAAAGTTACAACTGACCTGCTGGCTCTAGCAATTTTTCACTATGCTGTCTCCTGTTTTAGATGGACCATGCCCACCACCTGCCCTCCCCGCTCCCTCACAAAAGAATAAAACAAACTGTTTCTTAACCTATCCTTTTCTGTCCTTATCATCACCTCTCTGCTGCCGAAGTTCTAGTCAGACAGCTAGTTTGAGTATTCCCATAAAAGGAGGAACATGAAAAATCAAAGCAAACACAAAAGGTTACTCTAATAATTGTTTTAAAATGGTTTGTCTTTTTGGAACTAGCTAGAGGTGGTGGCTGCATAATATTGTGACTGTACTAAATGCCACTGAACTGTTCTCTTTAAAATGGTTCATTTATCTTATGTAAATTTCACCTTAAAGGAAAAAAAATGGTTTCTCAACATATTTCTTTGTTTTTCTTTCCCACATTTAGGATTCTCTGGCTGGAGGTGAAATTACAGAGAAGGCCAACTGATATATTTTCTGTGCATGATCTTCAGAATGACAGTTGAGAAAACTTTTTCAGTAGTATCTATTCAGAGAAGATTCTATCCAGATCATTTATCTTTAAGAGGAAAAAACTTGAATATAGTTCTATTTCAATTAATTTACACATGCAACATCAGTTCAGTTGCTCAGTTGTGTCCAGCTCTTTGTGATACCATGGACTGCAGCACACCAGGCCTCCCTGTCCATCACCAACTCCCGGACATTGCTCAAACTCGTGTCCATCAGGTCAGTGATGACATCCGATCATCTCATCCTCTGTCATCCCCTTTTCCTCCTGCCTTCAGTCTTTCCCAGCATCAGGGTCTTTTCCAATAAATCAGTTCTTTGCATCAGGTGGCCAAAGTATTGGAGTTTCAGCTTCAGCATCAGTCCTTCCAATGAATATTAAGGACTGATTTCCTTTAGGATGGACTGGTTGGATCTCCTTGCAGTCCAAGGGACTCTCAAGAATCTTCTCCAACACCACAGTTCAAAAGCATCAATTCTTCAGCACTCAGCTTTCTTTATAGTCCAACTCTCACATCCACACATGACTAATGGAAAGACCATAGCTTTGACTAGATGGACTTTTGTCAGCAAAGTAATATCTCTGCTTTTTAATATGCTGTCTAGGTTGGTCATAGCTTTTCTTCCAAGGAACAAGCATCTTTTAATTTCATGGCTGCAGTCACCATCTGCAGTGATTTTGGAGCCCAAAAAAAAGTCTCTCACTGTTTCCATTGTTTCCCGATTTATTTACCATGAAATGATGGGACCAGAGGCCATGATCTTCATTTTCTGAATGTTGAATTTTAAGCTAGTTTTGTCACTCTCCTCTTTCACTTTTATCAAGAGGCTCTTTAGTTCTTCTTCACTTCCTGCATAACGCACTGGTCACAGCAAACACCCTCTTCCAACAATACAAGAGACTATTCTACACGTGAACATTACCAAATGGTCAATACCAAAATCAGATTGATTATATTCTTTGCAGCCAAATACGGAGAAGCTCCTTACAGTCAGCAAAAACAAGACCGGGAGCTGACTGTGGCTCAGATCATGAACTCTTTATTGCAAAATTCAGACTTAAATTGAAGAGAAAACCACTAGACCATTCAGGTATGATCTCAATCAAATCCCTTGCGATTATATATATATAACATAGAGATGTTTTAGTTTAACCCTATGAAAGTATTAAAAATGGTTTGAGGTCAGGACTTCCCTGGTGGTCCAGTGGTTAAGAATCTGCCTTGAAATGCAGGGGACCAGGTTCAATTCCCTGATCAAGGAACTAAGATCCCACATGCCATGGAGCAACTAAGCCTGAATACTGTAATTACTAAGCCCACAATCTCTGAAGCCCTGTGAACTGCAACCAGAGAACTTGTGCACTACAACAACAGATCCTGCATGATGCAAGAAGACCTCACAAGCTGCAACTAAGACCCAATGCAGTCTTAAATATATATTTTTTTAATGGTTTGGGGTTAAGGATAAAGACAGAAGCCACATTAAATAATGGTGGGGGATTGCTTACAGCCCTGGAAATTCTAAAGAATGTTTCAAATGGAATTCAGTTACAGTGTTTTCTTTCCCTTACCTCTTTAGATGATGCTCAATCTAAGACACTAATTGTGGAGTCTTCTGTTTTTGCTCTGCTTGTTAAAATGCAGAGGGAGGAAATAGAGAGGAGTGCAACTCTAGAGACCTCCTAACCTCTAATGGACCTCAGTCCTCTCATCTTCATATGAGGGAACTGGACTAGTGATCTCCATCCTTCCTGCCTCTGACCCACTCTGTGACTCTACCATGCTTTGGGGTCTGGCTCCCAGTCCACAGGCTTCCCAGGTGGTAAGAACCCACTTGCCAATGCAGGAGATGCAAGAGACACAGGTTCAATCCCTGGGTGGGAAAGATCCCCTGGAAGAAGGCATGGCAACCCACTTCAGTATTTTTGCCTGGAGAATCCCCATGGATGGAGGAGCCTGGCAGGCTCCAGTCCACGGGGTTGCAAAGAGTCAGACAGGACTGAAGCGACTGAGCACAGCACAGACCCAGTCCACACAACTGAACAGGGACAGGGAGCTGGGTAACTGGGATTCTCAGGGAATGGTTCAGCAGCCTCAACTTTCACCCCATCCCAACCTGCTGGACCACTGCTCAGGAGAAACCCAGAAAGAATATAAAGGGAAAAGCCCAAGATTACTAACCTTCCATTAAAAACACATACCTCAAGGATACACATACCTCAAGGATCGAACCAAGAAGAAGATATAACAATTACAAATATTTATGCACCCAACATAGGAGCACCTCAATACACATGGCAAATGCTAAGCTAATAAGCATAAAAGGAGACATCAACAGTTAACACAATAATAGTGAGGGACTTTAGCACCACCCTTACACCAACAGACAGATCATATATACAAAATAAATAAGGAAATACAAGCTTTAAGTGACTCAATAGACTGCTACTAAGTCACTTCAGTCGTGTCCGACTCTGTGAGACCCCATAGACGGCAGCCCACCAGGCTCCCCGTCCCTGGGATTCTCCAGGCAAGAACACTGGAATGGGTTGCCATTTCCTTCTCCAATGCAAAAAAGTAAAAAGTGAAAGTGAAGTCGCTCAGTCATATCCAACCCTCAGTGACCCCATGGACTGCAGCCTTCTAGGCTCCTCCATCCATGGGATTTTCCAGTCAAGAGTACTGGAGTGGGGTGCCATTTCCTGAACAGACTAGATAGATTTAATTGATAATTTTGGACATTCCACCTGAAATCGGTGAATACACTTCTTACACTAGTGCCATGGAACTTACACTAGTGCCATGGAACATTCTCCAGGATAGACTACATCTTGGGTCACAAATCAAGTCTCAGAAGATTTAATAAAACTGAAACAGTATCAAGCATCTTTTCTGACCACAATGCTATGAGATTATAAATTAATCAAAGGAACAAAACTATAAAAAACACAAAAACATGGAGGCTAAATAATGCACCGCTAAATAACCAAGTGATAACTACAGAAATTAAAGAGGAAATAAAAGTACATAGAAATAAATGACAACAAAAACAATGACCAAAAACCTATGGGACACAGCAAAAACAGTTCTAATTTACAGCAATTCAATCCTCAAGAAACAAGAAAACTCTCACATAAACAATCTAATCTTACACCTAAAGTGACTAGAGAAAGAGCAAAGAAAACCCAAAGTCAATTAAAAGCAATGAAATCATAAAGATCATAGCAGAAATAAATGAAGTAGAAATGAAGAAAACAACAGCATCAATAAAAGTTAAGAGTTGGTTCTTACGAAAAAAAATTGATAAACCTTAGCCAAGACTCAAGAAAAAAAGGGAGAGGACTCAATAAAATTAGAAATGAAAAAGGTGAAATCACAACTGACACTGCAGAAATACAAAGGATCACAAGAGACTACCTCAAGCAACCATATGCCTATAAAATGGACAAACTGGAAGAAATGGACAGATTCTTAGAAAGGGACAACCTTCCAGGGCTGAACCAGGAAGAACTAGAAAATATAAACAGACCAATCGCAAGTAATGCAATTGAAACGAATGAAAAATCTTCCAACAAACAAAAGTCCAGAACCAGATGGCTTCACAAGTGAATTCTATCAAATATTTCAAGAAGAGCTAAAACCTATCCTTCTAAAACTTTCCCCAAAAATTGCAGAGGGAAGAACATTCCCAAATTTGTTCTGTGAGACCACTACCCTGATACCTAAACCAGACAAAACTATCACAAAAAAGAAAATTATAGACCAATATCACTAATGAACAAAGATGCAAAAATCCTCAACAAAATACCAGCAAACAAAATCCAGCAACACATTTAAATGATCATACACTATGATCAAGTGGGATTTATCACAGTAATGCAAGGATTCTTCAAAATACACAAAATCAAATACCCAAAATCATAATACACCATATTAACAAATTAAAGAATAAAAATTATATGATCATCTCAATAGATACAGAAAAAGCTTTTGACAAAATTCAACACCCATTTCTGATTTTAAAAACAATCTCCAGAAAATGGGCATATAGGGAATCTATATAATAAAGGCAACATAATAAAGGCAACATATGACAAGGCCAGGGCTTCCCAGGTGGTGCTGGTGGTAAAGAATCTGCCTGCAATGCAGGAGACCAGGAGACCTGGGTTCAATCCCTAGGTGGGGAAAATACCCTGGAGGAGGGCATGGCAATCCACTCCAGTATTCTTGCCTGGAGAATCCCCATGTGGCCCATGAGGAGCCTGGTGGGCCACAGTCCACAGGGTCACAAAGAGTTGGACATGACTGAAGCAACTTAGCACACACACTCTGTTTGCTGTGACAAACCCACAGCAAGCATCATTCTTAATGGTGAAAAACTGAGAGCATTTCCTCTAAGATCAGGGACAGGACAAGCATGTTTACTCTCTCCACTCCTATTCAACACAGTTTTGGAAGTCCTCACTGTGGCAATCAGAGAAGAAAAAGAAATACAAATTGGAAAAGAGAAAGTAAAACTCTCACTGTTTGCAGTGACACATTACCATACATAGAAAATCCTAAAGATTCCATCAGAAACCCTACTAGATTTAATCAATGAATTTGGTAAAGTTACAGGACACAAAATTAATGCACAGAAATCTCTTGCATTCTTATATGCTAACAACGAAAGATCAGAAACAGAAATTAAGAAAAGAATCCATTTACCATCACAACAAAAAGAATAAAATATCAAGGAATAAATATACCTAAGAAAGCAAAAGACCCATATTCAGAAAACTATAAAACACTGATGAAAGAAATCAAAGAGGACACAGATGGGAAAATATATCATATTCTTGGATTGGAAGAATCAATATAGTGAAAATGAATACACCACCCAAAACAATCCACAGATTCAATGCAATCCATAACAAATTACCATAGTATTCATCATGGTATTAGAACAAAAAAATTTACAATTTGTATGGAAACACAAAAGACCCCAAATAACCAAAGTAATCTTGAGAAAGAAAAACAGAGCTGGAGGAATCAGGCTCCCTGACTTCAGACTATATGAAAAAGCTATAGTAATCAAAAGAGTATGGTACTCACACACATACACAACAGAAATACAGACCTATGAAATAGGTACAGAATAAAAAGCCCAGTGATAAACCCACACCTATGGTCACTTAATCTATGACAAAGGAGGAAAGAATATACAATGGAGAAAAGACTGTCTCTTCACTGAGTGATGCTGAGAAAACTGGACAGCTACATGTAAGAGTGAAATTAGAATACTAACACCATACACAAAAATAAACTCAAAATTGATTAAATATCTATATGTAAGGCTGGAAACTATAAAACTCTTAGAGAAAAACATAGGCAGAACACTCTGACATAAACTGCAACAAGATCCTTTTTGACGCACTTCCCAGAGTCAGCTAAGTCACTTCAGTCGTGTCCGACTCTGTGCGACCCCATAGACGGCAGCCCACCAGGCTCCCCCATCCCTGGGATTCTCCAGGCAAGAACACAGGAGTGGGTTGCCATTTCCTTCTCCAATGCATGAAAGTAAAAAGTGAAAGTGAAGTCGCTCAGTCGTGTCCGACTCTTAGCGACCCCATGGACTGCAGCCTACCAGGCTCCTCCATCCATGGGATTTTCCAGGCAAGAGTACTGGAGTGGGGTGCCATTGCCTTCTCCAACTTCCTAGCATAATGGAAATAAAAACACACATTAAAAAATGGGACCTGATTAAACTTAAAAGCTTTTGCAGCATTAACAAGATGAGGAGATAACCCTCAGAACGGGAGTGTGTGCAGGCGTAGTTGCTCAATCATGTCTGACTCTTTGAAGCCTCATGGACTGTAGCCCAGCAGGCTCCTCTGTCCCTGGGATTTCTCAGGCAAGAATACTGGAGGGGTTGCCATTTCCTTCTCCAGGGGAATCTTCTGGATCCAGGGATCAAACCCACTTCTCTTGTATCTCCTGCATTAGAAGGCATGGATTCTTTACCACCAGTGCCACCTGGGAAGCCCATGAGAATGGGAGAAATATTTGCAAATGAAGCAACAAAGAATTAATCTCCAAAATATACAAACAGCTTATGGAGCTCAATATCAAAAACCAAGCAATCCAATCAAAAATGGGTGGAAGATCTAAATAGATATCTCTCCAAATACGATATACAGATAGCCAAGAGGCAAATGAAGAGATACTCAACATCACTAATTATCAGAGAAATGCAAATCAAAAATACACTATGGTATCACCTCACACTGGCCAGAAAGACCATCATCAAAAAAATTTACAAACAATAAATGCTGGAGAGGGTGTGAAGAAAAGGGAACCCTTTTACACTGTTGGTGGGAATGCAAATTGGTACAGCCACTGTGGAGAACAGTATTGAGGCTCCCTGAAAAACTAAACATAGAACCCAGCAATCCCACTACTGGGCATATACCCTAAGAATACCACAACTCAAAATGACACATGTACCCCCAGTGTTCATTACAGCACTATTTACAATAGCCAAGACATGGAAGCAGCCTAGATGTCCATCAACAGATGATGAATAAAGAAGATGCAGTGTATATATATATATACACACACACACACACACACACACACACACACACACAATGGAATATTACTCAGCTATAAAAAGGAATGAAGTTGAGTCAGTGGAAGTGATGTGGATGAACCTTGAGTCTGTCATACAGAGTGAATTAAGTCAGAAAGAGAAAATCAAACATCATATATTAACACATATATATGGATTCTAGAAAAATGGTACTGATGAACACACTTGCAGGGCAGAAACAGACATGCAGACGTAAAGAATGAATTTGTGGACACAGCAAGGGGGTGGGGGTGGGACAGATTGACAGATAGTGTTGACATATATACAGTACTATGTATAAACTGACAGCTAGTGGGAAGCTGCTGCATAACACAGGGAGCTCAGCTTGGTGCCCTGTGATGACCTAGAGAGGCAGAATAGGGGAGAGGGTGGGAGGGAGACTCAAGAGGAAGGGGATATATGTATACATATAGCTGATTCACAATATTGTGTAGCAGAAACACAACATTGTAAAGCAATTATATTTCAATTAAAAAAACCACGTACCAAAGAGATAAACAAATAAAATAAGAATGGGGGATGCAAATGGCCTATTGTGTGTTCTCATCTTTTCACAGGAAAAAACTGAGAACTGTCACAAAAGCACAGAGAAAGACAATTTTCTAGAATGAACATTTTTTCTAAAATGAATACTTTTCATATAACAAAAATATAACAGATGTAATTATAAGAGGAGAGGCCAATTATCACAATTTTTGCTAAGTGACCAAAAACTCTGAAACAGAACGGGTTGGTGGGGAGCAGTGTTGGTGGTGGGGGCAAAGAGGTTAGGGAAGCATGGAGGTAGAACAAAGAACAAGCGTGGAATTGTTACAACTCCAAGGCTCTTCCACACAGAGTTATGGCCAAACACACACTCCTGTTCCCTCCCCTCTAATTCTGGCCCAAGTTCTTCATGGTACTAACTTTAGAAAAAGGCTGATCTGCCTCACTGAGTTACTTTACTCACGTTACCTACAAAGATGGCATAAAAAAGACCTCTGGAAGAAACTCCACCTCCGAATGATCTGCAACACCAACATTTTTCAACAGCTTTCATCTCCAAGAGACAAACCACAATTGGCTGCTTCAAGTGAGCTAGGTTGGTATAGTGTTACATAACTGACTTTAGAATCTTGAATATTTCCAGGCACAGAAACAGAAGATGGTAGACAACACTGACAAAGACTGTTACTTGCCACTCAATAATTATGTTTCATTAGGCGGGCACATAGCCACCTAGAATAGAGGCTACACTTTCCAGTCCACCTCCCAGTGAGGTGTGGCCCTGTGATTATACCTCTAGCCAGTGGGATATAATTGGTGGCTGCTAGCAAGCTTTTTTTTTTTTTTAACAATTAGTCCCCCTTGGGAGACAGGGAGATGATGGGGAGCCTTGGTTCGTAGCATTGCCATTTTCAATGGTATACATTCCCACCATGGCTAACTTCAATCTTCTACCTTGATGGCACTGAACACAGAGTTGGGAAGAGCAGCAGCTCTCACAAGTTGGTACCAACTGGCTCCAGCACATCACTGGATGTAATAATGGGTTGTATGTAATTTTTGGGGAATAGCCTTAAAGAAGGAAGCAAGTCTCAATGGCTAGGGGCATGCCCTTCCTCCTTTGTCCCCTCTACTGCTAGAATGTGACATACGACTGGTCAAAGTCCAACCATCAGAATGGACCATAGGGAGGAATAACAGTCACAATAGAGAAGCCTTGGTCACTGAGCTGGTCTGAGAATGCTTATATGCAAACTTCATTTATATGACAATTGTCAGAAAGAGGAAAATTTGTATCTTATAAATGGAACTAATATTTGGAGTTTCTTCATTCACAGTGTAATCTATCCCAGGATGTCCCTAGAACAGTGCTTGCACTGCAGAGGGTGAACGTTCAATCCCTCCCTGGGGAACTAAAATCCTGCAAGCCAGGTAGAGCAGCCAAAAAAACAAAACAGAAATCTACCCCAACTAAGAGATCGTGATTGCTACATGGGTAAGTAAAGAATTCAGATCTGAAACAATGAAAAAATATCTGAAGCTTTCTGGGAGGACAAAGAGGACAGAGGGTGAATAGAAAAGCCAAAGGGGGAAGGGACTTGAAAAGGAGGTTCTTGCCTCTCTCCACCTGAGCCCCTCTCCTCTCTGACTCACAGAATCCTACAAAGAGTGCACCCACAGACCCCTCCTAATGCACGTGGGCCACAGCTCCCAGATCCACAGAGCAGGTTCCGGGAGGACTCCTCAACTAAGAGGGGGTCCAGGTCCTCAGCCTGAGAAGCCCGACTGTTCTCAGACCTCTTTCTTCTAGAGCATTTTCCCAGGCAAAGAGGAGAAATGAGAACCATATAAAGGTCACTCGGGGGACAGACTAAGGGGACTCTGAGGCAGCAGTTGGCAGTTTAGTGTATTCTGCTTTGCTGGAGTTTACTTAAAATATAAACTTGGGCATGGGCTGAGGCCTGCTATGATCTTTGGGTTGTACTGTGGGTTTCAGACAAATGTAGAAGGACGTACTTAGAATGTAAGTAAGTAAGTGTTAGTCGCTCAGTCGTGCCCAACTCTTTGCGACCCCATGGACTGCAGCCCACCAGGCTCCTCTGTCCATGAGATTTTCCAGGCAAGGATACTGGAGTGGGTTGCCATTTCCTTCTCCAGGGGAATCTTCCCAACCCAGGGATTGAACCCGGGTCTCCTGCACTGCAGGCAGATTCTTTACCAACTGAGCTACAAGGGAAGCCCATACTTAGAACGTAGGTCAAATTTATTATTACATGTGAGCTCCTCCTAAAAGTCAATATGTAAATGAAGATAATTTTGTCACAAGTATATTCTTATTTACTTTCAAAACACTTTTTCTGACATCTCTAGGGACCAACTTTGGACGTGTCAAACAAGCAATTGAGCAGTGCTGAGTGTCCAGTGCATCACTGTGCTCGCTCTGGGAGGCCCCAAATGGCGAATGGATATTCGCCATTCACTCCACACCTGAATGGTTTCTGTCTGTACACTGATGTGACTTCTATCTCTTAACAAGTTCAGATCCAAGAACCCTTGTACCATCAGCATGATTTGCAATCCTTTATCACCACCCACACTCGCCTCCCTCCCAGTGCTGGTGACACTAAGAACCTGATGTGAATTGATGGTGGGTGTGGGGGGCACTCCCTGTGAGAAAAGAGGAAGTGTGGGGAAGAGCCAGATCAAGTCAGCAAGAAGAGAGGAAGTAGCCTGGCTGAGCTAAGTACAGATGATGAACACTTGTGTAGAGAGTGGCTCTGAAAGCAACTAAATAAAGCATAGATAGTTTTAAGCTATGACAAACCTAGACAATGTATTAAAGAGCAGAGGCATCACGTTGCCAACAAAGGTCCGTCTAGTCAAAGCTATGGTTTTTCCAGTGGTCATGTAGAGATGTGAGAGTTGGACCATAAAGAAGGCTAAGCACCAAAGAATTGGTGCTTTCAGACTGTGGTGTTGGAGAAGACTTTTGAGAGTCCCTTGGAAAGTAAGGAGATCAAACCAGTCAATCCTAAAGGAAATCAGTCCTGAATATTCACTGGAAGGACTGATGCTGAAGTTGAAGCACCAATACTTTGGCCACCTGATGAGAAGAGACAACTCATTGAAAAAGACCCTGATGCTGGAAAAGATTGAAGACAAAAGGAGAAGAGGGTGTCAGAGGATGAGATGGTTAGATACCATCCCCAACTCAATAAACATGAGTTCGAGCAAACTTCGGGAGCTAGTGAAGGACTGGGAAGCCTGGCATGCTGCAGTCCATGGGGTCACAAAGAGTCGGACATGACTGAGCAACTAAACAACAGTTCTGAGACAGAAACCAGGCCAGAACAAAACCTCCAGTCATGTACCATCTACAATCCTGACAGTATCTCACATTTACAGGGACAAAGAGTTTTTCAAAGATTTGCAGATACTTGCTACAATTATTTAAGACATAACCACTATCACTCTTAAACATCCAGCCCTGGATAGACCCATCCAGGTTCACATCTTGGCTCTGACATTCACCAACTATAACAAACAACATGGATTTGCCTAGCCTCAGTCTCTCGATTTTAAAAATGAAAATCATCAAGCATACTCTGCTGAGTGGTTGTAAAAATTGGAGAGAACTGATAAAAAGCACACATGCCAAAAGTCGTCATAAAACAATACAGATAAGAGTTATATAAATGTCAGGAAAGAATATATATGGCTGCTGTGGATATGCAATAAAAATTGAAAGTGATTAGGTTGATAGAATAGTTTTAAATTATAAAAAAGTATAATCTGAAATGAATCAACATTATTACATAAATTACACCTCAACAAAGCAGAGACATTACTTTGTCAACAAAGGTCTATCTGGTCAAGGCTATGGTTTTTCCTGTGGTCATGTATGGATGTGAGAGTTTGACTGTGAAGAAAGCTGAGCGCTGAATAATTGATGCTTTTGAACTGTGGTGTTGGAGAAGACTCTTGAGAGTCCCTTGGACTGCAAGGAGATCCAACCAGTCCATTCTGAAGGAGATCAGCCCTGGGATTTCTTTGGATGGAATGATGCTGAAGCTGAAACTCCACTACTTTGGCCACCTCATGCGAAGAGTTGACTCACTGGAAAAGACTTTGATGCTGGGAGGGATTGGGGACAAGAGGAGAAGGGGACGACAGAGGATGAGATGGCTGGATGGCATCACTGACTCGATGGACGTGAGTCTGAGTGAACTCCGGGAGTTGGTGATGGACAGGGAGGCCTGGCGTGCTGCGATTCCTGGGGTCGCAAAGAGTCGGACACGACTGAGCGACTGAACTGAACTGAACTGAATCTGGGTCCCTGACAGAGAAAAATGAGATAAATTCAGACAAAATCTGGCACTGCTCCTCCAGTGCTGTCTTGCGAACTATCTCCAATTTCACACTTTTGTCCACTACCATAAGTTCTGTATGTACCAAAAAGTGCCTCTATTCTCCTGGATAAGAAGGGAATTCTGCCCATTTTCCTTTTCAATAGAGGTCTCACATCTGCAGGTCACCCTTTTCATCCCACTGGACAACCAGCTAAATTCCAAAATTCAGTTTAAAACTGAGGGAAATAAGCCCATCTCTGTAAAATAAGTTGACTTGCTAAGAAGTCTGTCTTAGGCAACTCAGTTCCTAAGAGGTAACTGAACCCCCAAATTTTCCAAAAACTAAACTGCCTTTTGTTGCCAGAAAATGTGTCTAAGCACACCATTAACTTCCCTCAAATATAATTCTGAATAAAAGGAAGAGAGCTGTTTCTGAAATCCAATATTCAAGTGAAACAGAAAAGATTCTCATGATTGAGCAATTTAGAGTATGTATGGGAAGGTATGGGGACCATGGAGGGAGGCTGTGAGCTGATCAACAGGGAGTGTGAATTAATTCTTCAGTAACAACAACTTAGAAAAGATGACTGTGGGTTAAAAATGTCCTGACTTGGCACTAGCGTGGTGTGTAATCAAGACTGTCTGCAATTTTGAGCCAACAATTATGCAATGTCTAAATTATATTTGTAGTTTGTTACTTCAAGTGCCACAGAAATAACTCCTAGGCATTTTAGTTATGCACAAAAGCTATGGAATCTTCCTGAGTGAATATATGTTACACTGAAGTACATATTTTGTACTAAAATTTAGCTAAAGCTAAAAGTAAAACAGAAGCAAGAAAACAAACTCACTTGTCAAACTCATCAAAGATATCACAATTCGGCAGTTTCCAAAGAGCCAGTCGAAAGTGTGTGGCTAGAAAACAAGTGGACTGTTAGGAATAAAAGCAATCATGACTTCTTAGGTACATGGTAAACCACTTTATCCTCTGCCCTCCCCCAAATCCACTTCAAACTGGTATGATTACCTATGATTTATTCCCTGGTGAAAATTCATGATATAACTGCAACTAGTCAGCACTACTTAACAAGGGCACCTAAAATATAAACACTCTAAGGACACTTTGCAAAAATCTCAGAAAAATAATATGCTTAATCTGAAAACAATCATAACCAAAAATTACCATATCAGATGATTCAGAAAATGATATTGATATAGAACTCAATATTCTGCAAGTTTAAACTTATCGAACTCTCTACAATGTATTCTAAATACACACAGGATCAGCTGAATAAGGAAAATCTAACTCAGGAAACTATAGACTTGTCACCTAAAAGGCTTTCAGGATTTCTCAAAAATCTAGAATGTAAAGCAAAGCAGTGGTCAGTAAGCAGAGGGAAAATTGTTTCATCATTAGTGGATGGAGCAATTCTCTCTAAATTTAGCAAAAACAAAATATCCTTTGATTAAATTAAAAGACTGACCAAGGACCTAGAGCTTGCTGATGACATAAAACTCCTAGGTAAAGAGGCAAAATGGGAGACAGGAAGAAGTTAATCCACAGAATTGTCTTCTTAATTCTCAACTGGAATAAAGTAAGGCATCGAACTCACGAATTACCGTGGTAAAACAAAAGCGGGAAAAACAGTTTCTCAACAACAACAACAAAAATCTACCTTTCTTCATTCTTTTATTCTACACTGACTCAAAGGGAATGGGGATTTACATATTAAAATATAATTCCTTTCACCCAATCTCAAAAATCACATCCTTAGGAATCACTATGAAACAAAAAGATTAAAAGACCTTAAAATTATATACAAACATATGGTTCACATCAAACACCAGTCACAGTATTAGGGCAGGGTAAGAGTAATATTACTGACCTGATGCTTTCATCCCATAGGGCAAATCAAACTTATCGCTACCATAGAAGGAAGCAGTATTTTTAAAATTAGCTGCACACAGAAAAGGGTGAAACTGATGATACCTGGAAGATAAGGATGAAGAATGACTTTCCCAAATGTGTATAATATTTGCAGGTTTTTAAAATCACAACTGTAAAAAACTGTAGTATGTCATTCCTATCATTATATTGACTATAAAATGAGCATATAATTATTTTTAAGATTCTTTCAAAATCATCTTAAACACTATTTAAATGTTACATAGAATAGGATGGGCAATGGAACCACACACCCATAATGGAAATGCTTTCCAGGTAGTAAAACCAAAATTATGTAACAGCTTGGGGGAGGGGACACAGAATTTAAATACAAGTGAACCCCAAAGACAGCCATCTACAGGAAGAAACAAAAGAACAAAGGAGGGAAAATAAAAGTATAAATGCTGACCCACTCCCCAAAGAAAAGATACCATATATATAAAGCTGTTGTCAGCAGTGAAAATTAAAATACACTAAAAGCTAGAGGTAACTAGAACTGAACTCTCTCCTGATGTCATTAAATTAAAATATACTCAAGAATGATGGGTGTCTTATTGCTTCTCTACCCCGCTGCTATACTCGGGTACTCTCTCAGACAAGAATGCTTCATGAGGCATCTCTGTTTTTTTAATGGTCCCTTCTTTCCGCCTTTACCAGTTTTGTTCTTCCTAAATAAACTGCAGGCAGAGACCAGAGTGCCCCTGGGTTTTCAGAGGCCACATGACAAATGGAAATAAGAAGCACTAGAATAGGAACGAGGGCTTCCCCAATGGCTCAGTGGAAAAGAGTCCACCTTCAAGTGCAGGAGGCATGGGTTGGATCCCTGGGTTGGGAAGATCCTCCGGAGGAGGGCATGGCAATCCACTCCAGTATTCTTGCCTGGAGAATCTCATGGACAGAGAAGCCTGGTGGGTTACAGTCCACAGGGGTCACAAGAGTCCGACACAACTGAAGCGACTGAGCATGCACGCATGCACAAATAAGGATGAATTAGCTTCAGCTTTATCCTGGTTTTGCTTCTCAGGAACTACTAACCTGGGCAAGTCAGAGGAGCTCAAGATCTCCAGAGCTGAACTGAGAACTGACACCATATTCAAACGAGGCAAAGAGTTGAGAGACCATCCCTTCCTACCTGAGAAGAGTGTGTATGTCAGATTCAGTTGTGACAAGTGTTAGCAGCCTGGAGAGGGGGATCCCAGCCAATTTCAAAAGGTCATTATCTGTATCAGGGTTGATCTCTAAGCTTGGGATCTGCTCTGGGAAAAGTGTCAGGTCTTTTGATTTTAAATTTCTAAATGAAATAATTGTTCAACACTGTGGGCAAAGAATGTGGCCTGCCATTTCAGTAAACAAAGGATGTTGAAGCCTTAAAGGCTTCAGCTACTCCATCTGAACTCCAACTGCACTCTATCGGGAATTGAGGAAGAAAAACAAAAACAGGATACTGGCCCCAGATAGCTATGGTGCATATCCAAGGAGTAACTTCAATAATCCAGTCTCTTGCATCTTCCCACACATAGAAAAGGGCTGAATTCATTATCTTGAGATGTCTGTCTGGTTTAATTAGCACTAATCTTCTGATGTTTGACTCCCTGATGTTGGTTTGTTGTTTTTGCAAAAACTCCTATAAATCCTGGCTTCTCTTATACCTCTTTGGAACAGTCCCTCAGAGCTATCTGAGAGGCTGTATCCCCAGCTTAAGTCCTCAGTAACACCCCAAATAAAACATAATGCTCAACTTTTAGTTGTGTGTTTTTTCTTTTTTTTTTTTCCAGTTGATAGTACCATGTCTCACACATAGTTGGGGCTCAATAAGTATCACCCTTATCTATAATAATTATACATGACATTGTATTATATTACAGTGGGTTATATTACATTATAATAATCATATTACATATCTGCTCTTGGTACTCCTACGAAAGCCTGGAAAGAAAAGTAAATTCTACTAGTCAATTTAGACTGTCGACAAAAAAGGTGACCTGCTATTTCAGTAAACAAAGGATGCTGAGGCCAGCAAGCCGTCAGCCACTACAGCTGCCCCAGAGGGAAATTCACAATGGAGAAAAACAGAATACTGGTCTTGGCGCCCTCGACAGTTATGGTGCATAACAAAAAGAATAATTTCAATAAACCCAGACTCCTGCATCTTCCTATCTATAGAAACGCATGGAAACCAATAACTTGAGATGTCTGTTTTTGTGCTTAGCAGTCATCTTTTAATGTTTGACAACATGTCTGTTTGTCGTTTTCAGTAAAAGCTACTCTGTGTCCCGGCTCCTCCCTTGCCTCTTTGGAAGAATTCCTCAGCGCTATCTGACAGGCTGCCATCTCAGGCTCCAGTCCTTAGTGTTTGTGCTCTGCTCTATCGCTCAGTCGTGTCCAACTCTTTGTGACCCCATAGACTGTAGCCCACCAGTCTCCTCTGTCCATGGATTTTTTTAAGCAAGAATACGGGAGTGGGTTGCCATTTCCTCCTCCAGGGGATCTTTCCGACCCAGGGATCGAACCCACATCTCCTGTGTCTGCTGCACTGCAGGTGGATTCTTTACCTGCTGAGCCAGAGTAAGGTAATAAGGTTCCCAAGTAAAACATTCTCAACTTTTAGGTTGTGATTTTTTTTAATTCAGTTGACAAGATAAAGAAACAGAAGCTATAAAAAAGTGAAGTAACTATTATCTGGAGTTACTAACCCATTTGTTTCAGCTAACAAAGCTGAAACTACGCCTAACTTCAACACTAAGGAAAGCTGTCCAGTCCTAGCACGTTAACCACAGGTTAACACTGCCAGGTTTCCCAGCAGAGCTTCTCCCAGTGGTTACTGGCAAAGGATAGCCCTGCCTCCAAGGAATGCTATTCAAAGGACAGGTGTGCAGACTTACACATCTGCTGAGCAGTCTTTCATAAATACTTTAACCCCTTTGGGTTTTCTCAGAAAGGAAATACCTTTCTTCCCTAAAGCTAGAGATAAAAGGGTACCTTGATTCTAGAGAAGCATTCCAAACCTGCTGTTTGCAACCGTTCGTGGCTCATGAAGTCAATTTTGCAAGTCAAGATCAGCTCATTTTTAAAAAGTGAATAGAACAGATTATAGGGTATCTGGAGTAGGAGAGGTAAAAATTGTTTATTTTTTATTATAAATAAACTTAGTACAAACACTAAGTTCCAAGGCAAGATATACTTCTTACTATGGGTCATGGTAAACAAAAATTTTTTTAATCACTCTTCTAGTTTTGCAATGGTCCTAATCGGACACACATCCATGGATTGACTACAAGCAGCCATGGCACACCCATAGTTAGACATAAAAATATTTATGTTTCTAAAGCATTCCAGAGTTGGCTGATTTTAAAGGAACTGGTAGCCTCTAAAGATTAAGAACCAGTCACGGAAAGGTACTGAGAAATGGAATATTTCCTACCACACCAGTAAATACTGTCTTAGTCATCAGTGATTGTAGCCACCACTGACAGTGAACTGGTGAGCCCCTGGGAACTCAGGATGTGAAAACACAGGACATTAGCCCCAGATAGCTAAGGTGTATGTCAAAGGAATGATTTCAGTGGGCCCAGACTCTTGCATCTTCCCATACATAGAAAAGCACTAAATTCCTTGAGATGTCTGGTTTTCCTTTAATTAGCAATAATCTTTTAACATTCAGACTACCTGCTCTTTGTTGCAAAACTTCTATATAACCTAGCTTTCCCTCCTTGAAGCAGTTCTCTCAGGGTTACTTGAGATGCTGCCTCCTGGACTTGAAGTCCTAAAAATGCCCACCACATAAAGCATAACTCTCAACTTTTAGGCTGTGAATATTTTTTAAGCTGACAGGACAGTACAGTAATATAAGGAAATAAGGGGAAAAAAAATGTGAATTTTAGATCCGTAACAGACAAAAATGCTGAAAAGCTTGTATGTGTTGACACAATTCAACATGCCTAGACCTGACTGTTATTTATTTCTGGAAGCATTTTGACCAGCACTCTATCAAAGCTGTGGTGATAAGAGAATATTTGTGGATGGAAAAGTAAATTCTTTTCAAGTCCTGATAACCATAATCAATAATCATTATTTATATTCTATGAAGTTCATTAAAAGTTTGTGAAAGGAAAATTTCTGCTGTAAACTTTAACCTAGAGGTAAGGCAGAAGAAACCACAAAATAAA
This sequence comes from Bos indicus, assembly GCF_029378745.1. Classification (NCBI taxonomy): domain Eukaryota; kingdom Metazoa; phylum Chordata; class Mammalia; order Artiodactyla; family Bovidae; genus Bos; species Bos indicus. The sequence goes on along the minus strand of NC_091760.1, from coordinate 43,823,780 downwards.
AAGGGCGGAAAATAACATGGGAACAAGGGTGGGAAAATAAAACCCTAAAAGGACAGTGCACGCTTATGATCAAAGACAACCAGACCTCTCTAATCTCACCTGTGTGAAAAGAAAACTGGTCTGACTGAGTTCTTCAATGCCTTTTCTTAAAATATATGCAGAGTTCTGACTAAAAGCACAAAAAGACATAGGACAGTCAAGCTCTTCCTTAAATGTAGGGTATCCATTTTACATTGTTAAGATTTGCACAGAAAAAAAAGCAAACAAGTGTGGAGAACAATTACAAACACATTTTTGAACATTTTGTGTGCCACGGTTTCTTTTGTATTTTTACCTCAGGAGAGAGGCAAAAGCTGGCTTTGATAAACAAGACCGGATCTTATTTCTCTGCTTCATTTCCATAGGTGTCACCCTAGGAGACAAAAAATAGTGTCAGTCAGAAAGTAGAACTGGGCAGCCAGCCCAAAGGGAAGCAAACGGTATCCTGGGAACTCAAGTGGTATCACCAGGGAGAGGCTTCTCAGACAGGGGATAGGAATCCTCACTGTAGCCCCTGAGGTAGGACAGAAACTTCTCCTAGTCCTGGACATGTCTGAGGATTCATGGATATAAAGCAAGAGAGAGTGGAAAAAAGGCTGAGGTGACAAGTGACCCAGAAGGGTCAGAGAGCAGCGACTCAAAGGACCCTTCGAGAAGAACTAGGAAAAAAAATAAAGAAAGAAGAACTAGGACGCCCACAGTATGGAAGCCATGACCTGGCTCATATTTTAGAAGTTCCTGAACTCCTGAGAAATGCACACGGCTGTCAAGGTCCTCCATGCCACCTGCGTGGATACCTATGGGCAGTAAATGCCAGAGAGATGCTGCCCTGGGCAGGTTCCGTAGCCCCTGCCTGTGACCTGGGGACTCAACCATCCCACTATTTGGCATCACAGCGAACTCTCCTCTGTTCTTGGCACAGGTTAGGTGCTTGTGTGTCTCCTGAATGGAACACTTGTCTCCACCATGTGAAAGGGTATTGTGAAACAAGACAGAGCATGACAATGAAGCTAGATGAAGGGGACAGGGCAGCAGGATCCAGACGCAGCCAGAAAAGAGGAAAACGGCTTCACATGAGAAACTAGGAATGATCATCAGTTGTACGGAGAATTAACCTAAAAAAGAAAACCAATCAGTTTTCTTCTATAATCATCAGATTCAGACAGAAATAGCCTAACCCCTTCAGGGATTGACTCAATTTTAAACTTTTTTAGTACAAAATTCCCAGTTAAAACTCTAGGTTTCCGTACTATAAGGCTAGTTGAAGAGACTCATCTTTGGTAAATACCCCAAATGGCAAAAACCTCTTGATTTACTTGTAAGGAAGATAAATAAATATGGTGGGATATGACACCAAGCCATGAAAGTCAAATTATAGTCAGAGGACAAAATAAAGTATAAAATATTACTTGGCTTCCAAGTCTATTAAAATAGAAAACAAACTATTTGAGGATACAGTGAAGCCAAACTTTGAGTGTTTTTTTTAAAGAAATAATTATTCATTATTGCTTAAGGAAGCAAGTTCACAGCATCTGAAGTAATTTCATGATATTTTCTGTGGAGTAATGTGTTAGTTTAGGAGTGACATGAACATGCCTCGAATTCTAATGACCAAAAAATGTGCTGAATTTGGACCCTTTTCATTGTCTTCTTTATCATTTCCCCTGTGAGCCAGAATATGCTTTGTTGGGAATTAGCAATCTAGCCAACTTCGTGCTTTCTCTTCTGTTCTTATCTCCCATTACTAAGTGTGGAACAGAGACAGGAAGGAGCAAAGATACAGGGAGAGATGCCTGTAGGAGCTTCACGTGGTGTAGGATCAGACTTCTAAGATCTCTGACTCATTGGTGGTGGTGGTTTAGTCACCAAGTCGAGTCCAACTGTTACAACCCCATGGACTGTAGCCCGCCAGACTCCTCTGTCCATGGGGATTCTCCGGGCAAGAATACTGGAGTGGGTTGCCATTTCCTTCTCCAGGGGATCTTCCCCACCCAGGGATCAAAGCCGGGTTGTCCAAAAACCTCAAAACTTACAGCCAAACCCATGCACCTGGCACTGGAGTTTTCCAGCGACGATAAAGAGCATTACAATGATTTGCCTAAGTTCCTTCCATAAAGAGCCTTACAATGATTTTTCAACCAACCAGTAATGAAATCAAATGCAGAAGCACCATTTTTTTTTTAATTTAGTAAAACAAAACCTAGAAACACGATCTAGCATCTACTATTCAAACACTGGCAAAAAATACTGAACTTTTGTCTAAGTGAAGGAGTTTTTTGTGGTTTATTTGACGTCTTATAATACCACCCATTCAGAATTTAAAGGTCATTAAGACTTGATTCCTTGCCAAAGGACTGGCAATAGGAAGAAAGGATACCTCGAGACTAACAGACAGCTGTTCTCCAGAACTACGTTATACATTTACAAGCTAAGTAATTGGGTTTTCCAACCTGCTGTCCACATCACAATTTTTCTGCTCTAGTCATTTGCAGAAGAGTTGTTTTTTTTTTTTTAAACATTTATACTAAACAGTAGGCAATTTCTGAGCAGAACTCTGGGAAACTCAAGCAAAGTAATTTCTGAATTCTGAGTTTTAAAGATATACTTTGAGGAGAAAAAGACATAATCTATTTTGATGCTTTCATTTTAGTATTTTTGAATAACCCATCCTCAGTGTTAAAAAAACAGTTTCGTGTAACCGAGGATACTTTTGGTTCAAAGCATGTAATTTTACATGGTTTGTTGCAAACATTGCAAAATAAAGCAATATGTATATTAACTTTTCTATTTATCTTTATTATAGAAAATATTTTAGAATGTTCTTGATAGACTAGCATGGTTATCAATGGTCTGAAACTCTTGGTGGGAATGGTAGTTAAGCAAAGTATAGCTCAAGAATTTGGAAAGTTAGGAAGAGAGAGCCTCTCTCCCCACCCCACCTAAATGTGAAATTTGGTAAATTAGAATACTTCATAAAAAACAAATTCATATTAATTACCATTATAAGAGGTGTTTGTTGTTAACTACATTGAAGAAAATCGGGAAAGTTTTTTTCCTTAACGTTTCTCCCTAGGGTAGCATCATAACAAAAAACTTAATGCTAAGAAACATTTTATATGCTATAAAATGTTTAATACACTGTTTAAACTAGATTATCTGTTTCTTCTCCCACAATAACTAATCTGTTTTTAGTATCAGCAACATTTGGCAAGTTTATTTTTTAGATATAAACTGAGGTTCATCTGTTCACTGTTTCAAGTAAAAAAAATCATTCCCAGGAGAAAAAGCAGAAAAAACATCAATTAACAAGAAAGACAAGTGACTTCATTTGTTTCTAGAAAAAGAAATGATTAACTATCCTGTATTTGGACTTATTCAGGTGTTAAGAAATTGAGGGAGGTATAAAAGCTTAAATGACAACAGTGCTCTTTTTTCAACCTAACAGCCCAGCCTTAACTGTGAACTTGAATCCCAAAAGGACAGTTGTCATAGAGTGACTCAAGGAAATGTCTGGTTGGCACTGATAAGCACCAGCAACAGTCATATGGAGAGACATACTTGCATGGTCAATTTAGTCTCAAATTCCAGTAAGTTCTTTGCTTTTAGATGCACCTCCCTTTTTTTTTAAACACATCCCAAGGAAAGTATAGACAGTTGCCCTACATCACATGCTCTGTGACTTACAGAAATCAGTACACTTTCAGATTAGACAGAATCATTTTTTTAATCTTTGGATTTCTTTTGCTTTAATTTGAAAAGTTGCATTGTAATTAATCAGCTCTAGCAAAATTTTGTATATGGTAGTATAGCATTAATTTATCCTGTGACAATGCTGCTCTGAATTTTCTTCTGTTTTTTAAAAAAACAAAACCTGTTGCTTAGAAGCCATGAACCATTTTACTTTACTTCAACTTGTCAAAATTTCCTTGTTTTAAAAAATGATCATGTGGGTTCACTCATGAAATTCATGTCCGGAAGCTTGTATTTAAGTTGATTAGTTGTGATAGATCAGGAACTGCCGTTACTCCTTTTTCAAAGAAATATAATTGATTTTGAAGCTTTCTCAATTGTTACATGCTCTGCGACTAGTGCAAGGAAATCAAGTTCTGTGTTGTATTTGTTCCAGTCATTTCTATTCAGGTCACATATTGTAGTTTATTCTTATTTGTAATCTGTTTATTCAAACTAAGTAAATACTTTTCAAAATAGAAAAGGGAAAAGGATAAAAAGCTTAATATAGGAGTTTTCTCTGTAATAAAGTTATCTGTGCCTCTCCAAATTTTGCATGTAATATTTCAAGTCAAAGTCACTTCAAATTCTGCCTATATCACTATTCAGCAAATATTTTTAAACAAAGGAAACCATATGTAAGTGTCCACATTTATCAACAATCTTATCCCAGTATTTTAGACTCTTAGATCAGCCCTGGGATTTCTTTGGAAGGAATGATGCTAAAGCTGAAACTCCAGTACTTTGGCCACCTCATGCGAAGAGTTGACTCACTGGAAAAGACTCTGATGCTGGGAGGGATTGAGGGCAGGAGGAGAAGGGGACGACAGAGGATGAGATGGCTGGATGGCATCACTGACTCGATGGACGTGAGTTTGAGTGAACTCTGGGAGTTGGTGATGGGAGGCCTGGTGTGCTGAGATTCATGGGGTCGCAGAGAGTCGGACACGACTGAGCGACTGAACTGAACTGAACTGAAGACTCAAATGCCACTGAGTCTAAGAATTACTCCATCAATTCAAAAAGATGAATTACATAAATCAGAAACCCAAAGATGATCAAGAGCACTGCTTCACTGAAAAGTCCAAAAAAAAAAAAGAAAACCCAATGTTGCTTACCAATATTTAAACGGTTATTTGTAATGAATAAGATACTAGGATGGTAAAACTCTAACTTATAATGGAAAAGCTAGAAAAGGCTCAAAATGTTACAGGGTTTGTTTGTTTGCTTTGTAATAGGTCCTTCTAATATCATTTGTGTGTCCATGTGAAAGACCCAGTCGGGGGCCATTTTTAAGCAGCAAAAATAAGACTTACCCGTAGTCATTTGTTCGCCACAATATACAATGCAGCACATAATAGAGGAAGACAGCACTCAGGAAGATGGCCAAAAGGTACCCTCTCATGGCTGGCCCACCTGAACACAGGGAATGAAGCCAAGATCATTACACAGATGATTTACACAATGACCTACCTACAAGCATTAGCGAATAAAGAAACATATAGAGGGAAGAACAGAAGAAACTGATGTCAGCCTGTTATTTTGGAAACACCTACTAAATATGCAGAAAGAGAATTTTTTTTTTCTGTCTCTCATCTTTTTTAAACAACACAACACGATCCATGTTTAGAACAATACTTTCCCATATTAAAGAAGTAAAAAATTCATTCAGAACAAAATTTTACACATCCATTTAATACCCATTTTTTAAAAAAATATCTATTTTCTCTCTCTCAAGAGAAAGTGAATATATACCTTAAGATGTAAAAAAAACATTTTGTTTCATCAGTGCTCAAAATGACTTTTAAATGTTATATAAGCTAAAAGTCATTTCCTCACTTTAAAAGACTGGGGAAAAAACTACTAAAAAATATTTACCATAGCCTCAATTTTTACACACTTTTATATGCACCATGTCACAGCATAGGTAAGTTTAACACCTTTACAAAATAGATTTTTTTTTAAGCCTAAAACATTTTCTTTAGTTTCCACTTCTGCTTCATAGGCAGATATGAATATGTTCTCACTTCTACATGTAAGTAAATGTGAAAGACAAATTTAAAAATGTTTTTATTTCAGTGCATCTTTGCATCTCTTACCAGGTTTCTGGTCCATCTAGACTTGAACGTACCACTCCACTCACTCTTGTCCAAAGTGTGAAAGTGTTTAGTCACTCAGTCATGTCTGACTCTGGGATCCCATGGACTGTAGCCTGCCAGGCTCCTCTGTTCATGGGATTCTCCAGGCAAGAATATTGGAGTGGGTAACCATTTCCTTCTAGAGAGGATCTGCCTGGCCCAGGGATCGAACCCAGGTCTCCTGCATTGGCAGGCGGATTCTTTACCATCTGAGCCACCAAGAAAGCTAACCTCAATTAGGGCGATGCAGTGTAGAACATGTGAGTCTAGTTAGATTCTTTTTTCTTTTTGTAATTTTATTGAAATGTATGTGATCGGTTAGATTCTTAAAGAGTGCCATTGCCTTTATAGGTATAATCGACTACACTCGAAACTGTTCTTGATAATGTGAGGTCATCATAACAAGTGTCATTAATTGTTCTGGGCACAATTAGAGTTGAGACTCTCAGGAGCTATTGAGGGAGCGGGGCTGTTTGGAAGTGATCCTCAACTGTAGTGATGATCCCATGGAGATTGCTAGGCGCACCACCCTCGCCGTCAGCTGTTGCTTCTCACTGCAATGAATGCAGCCACCACCCCCACATGCCACTATTATAAACTAATTAGAAGCAAAGGCTGTGTCAGGAGGAAGCAAATGAATGCCTTAAACAAGCAAACTTTAGTTTACACATACTTCCAGTTTAGCAACAAAATCCCCAATCAACACTGGTTGGAAATCAGAGGACAGAAATCATGGCCCAACTCCACATAATTCCTGGCCTGGGGGTGGGAGGGCCTTAGGTAAATTAGTCTTCCTCTTCCAGCCCGACTGTTCTCACATGTTGAGGAGTGACAGCACACAAGCATCCTCTTTGGGCCAGTAGACACATTAGCCAAAAGGATGGGCATCTGGCATAACTGAGGACACGAAAGTGAGTGCTGAAGAAGCGTGTATATCTTATGGTTGTTTGTTTTCTAAAACTAAAGCCAGCTCTGAGTTTTGTTTCCTACACAGTCAAGTGCATGGGTTTGAGAAAACCAAAGGGAGACTTGGCCCACCCATTGGGCAGCCTGAGCAGTATTCCTATTGGACTGAAGGGAAGAGTCAACTGCGCACAGCCATGGCACAAAGGCCACACCCTCTGCTGGCAGAGAGAGTAAAGCAAGGAAGGGCACAGATCTTCCTGGGCCCAGGCCTCCCTGTCCACTTTATTCAGTCTTCCTCATCCCTCTGTAATATATGTCTTGACATATTATGCATTATTTTAGAAATCATCTTAAGTTTTTGGTAAAAAGCAAGAAATAAATTGCATGATCATCCAGTGGGTAAAAAAAAAAAAAAGTATGGTTCTGGGTTTCTTGAGAAATAATTGGCAAAAAAAAAAAAATCCAAGGAATGGAGAAAACTCAGGTTTTGGATGATCAGAGTGAAAGTCCAAGAAAATGAGGCAGTGAAGATGGTGGATGCATCACTTACCTAGTTTATTGAGGAAACAAGGACAGCGAGACAGCGAGCCTGACCTTTAGGACATGTGCAGCAAATGCTGGCTCCACTTCTTCCCCTTCCTGTGTGAGAGAATAATGTCTGCTCAGTCGTGTCCAACTCTTTGCGGCCCTGTGGACTGTAGCCTGCCAGGCTCCTCTGCCCATGGAATTTTCCAGGCAAGAATACTGGAGTGGGTTGCCATTTCCTTCTCCAGGGGGTCCCAGACCCTGGGATCGAACCCGTGTCTTTTGCGTCTCCCGCACTGGCAGGCAGATTCTTAACCACTAGCACCACCTGGGAAGCCCATGTGAGAGAAGTGATCATATTAAACCCTTTAGCCAGAGGCCATGAGCCAGGCTTCATGCGGACAGGATACAGGGAGCTGGCTTGGACTGGCCTTGGCTCATGCCTCGGACTGAACTGGCCCTGGCAAATGTTTCTTTTTTCATGCGTCACACAAACACAAATGTAGGATAAATACAAAAAACTCCAAAGAACACTGAGGAACTCTATATATCCTGTGACTCATCTAAAAATACACCGCAACTAAGCCTTTTTTGTTGCATATCTGATGGTTTCAGTTATCAGCGATGTTTAGCAACTAAGTTCTAAAATGCACAAATTAGACTTGGACCAAGAAAGTTTTAGAAATTACGAATACCAGGCTTAAGACTGTCCTGGAAGGCATTTTACCATGGGCCAAAATAATCACCAAACAATTTGTTTAAATACTCAAATATTTAAGACTCCATCCAAAGTAACATCAGTTATGCAAACACTCAACAAGGATACCACTTACCAGTAACAGCAGTTTTTTAAAAAAACATACTTAGGGCTTCCCTGGTACAGGAGACACGAGGTTCGATCCCTGATCTGGGAAGACCCCATATGCTGTGGAGCAACTAAGCCCACACACCACAACTACTGAGCCTGTGTTCTGGCACCCAGGAGCCGCAACTGCTGAAGTCCAAGCCAGCCCACCCTCCACAACAAAAGAAGCCGCTGCAATCAGAGAGCTGAACACTGCAACTAGAGAGTAGCCTGCACGCAGTGAAGACCCAGCACAGTCAAATATAATTAAAATTAATCAAAAAAAATTTGCATCTAAGGTAAAGCAGCACATTAAAGTCTAAAGGAAGAACTCAGTATTTTCAATTCAGTTTGCTTACCTGTCCCTCAAAATATATTCCTTGGAAATTTTACCTATTACTTTACAGAACAAGGAAGTATGAGTAAGTGAGATTGTTGTTTTTGCCTCACCAGTTCGTTGTTTAGTTGAAACCAAAGAAGGGTGAGAAACATTTTTTTCCCTTCAAAATGTAAAATGAATCTACTCATGAAGGGTCACTGTGTACACCAACTCAGAAAAATTTTGGAAGCTTTTTCACTCTCTCCTGTGTCATGGGCAACTCACAGCATCCATACTCAAGCTGCGAAGCAAACTGGGGACAGCCAGGATATCCGTGTGATAAGCATGTTGAGTTCTTCTGCTTGCTCACAGGAAAAAACTTGCAGAAATAAGTGAAGTCTCTAATTGTAAGTCTATAAATGACACAACCATTTTGCTTTAAGCCAAAGATTCAAAGCAACACCAGTTAGGATTTAACACAGAGTGCCTGGTTTAAAGGGAAACAAAGCCCTTCAACATAGCTCCAATAACCAAAACAAGTTTCAAAATCCTGACATTAAACAATACATAGCAGATTCTTGGCTGCAGATGCCACTATTAATAAGACCAGGGTCCCTAAAATACCCTTACAAAGTTTAAACCATAAATCAATTATTCACCTACAGTGTGAGTAGAGTTTCAAGGGAGAGCAGGAATCGCTGGCAGAGATCAAATGCTTATTTCTTCTCAAATCATGATACATAACTGAATGGATGAGTAATCTACATATGCCAGAGGCTTCCCCAGTGGCTCAATGGTAAAGTATCCACCTGCCAATACAGGAGACTGGGTTTCGATCCCTGGGTTGGGAAGATCCCTTAGAGTAGGAAACAGCAACCCACTGCAGTATTCTTGCCTGGGAAATCCCATGGACAGAGGAGCCTGGTGGGCTAGAGTCCATGGGGTCGCAAAGAGTCAGACAGGACTGAGTGACTGAGCACACACTACATATACCAAAGTGGGCTCAATCTTGGCAACAGGTTTTCCTTCTCTTTAATAATTAAAGTATATTTTTTAAGTTCATAAAAAGCTTGTATGCCATCACTTCACTTAAGGCTCAAAACAAGCTTGATAAATGGATGTGCAGGTATCATTTCCTTGATGAATGAAGGAACTGAAAGTTTCTCGGGGTGAGTTGTCCCAGCTCACATGGTGTAAGAAACAGAAGCAGACTAAGTGTGGCCATTGCTTTTCACAGTTCTATGCCTATCTATCAAGACAAAAGGCATGAGGGGAACCCAAACGAGAAAATTCAGACACACAGCTTCCTGAGAGTGCTCCATTGGTGGGCAGAGTTCCAAAATGCAAATTCAGACACAGTGGATGGGAGAGGGCTGCAGGGCAGGCTCCCCAAAGCGATATGGCAGGTTCAAGGGTCTGCACCAGCTGACAACTTGTTAACATGCACTTTCCTCAGCCCCTACTACACCTGAGTTTCTGGGGCTTGGGGACATGTATTCAAACAAGCGCACTCCAGTCTGATTCTTATGCTGACCCAAATTAAAATTTGAGAATCATTGCTCTAGGATTCTCAAGGTAACCACAGAGGAAACAAATAACAAATGTACTGATACAGAGACCATAACAGACGTTACAATGATGACCCCGCTAGATGGCAAGACCCATGAGAGCAGGACTTGCCCATCATTTTATTTCCATGTATGTATCTGCATCTAACAAAACATGTTACACAGAAGACGCTAAGTAGACAGTCAATGAATGGAGTTCCAGGTCTCATAACTAGATGTTCTGTATTAATTTTTTTACCCAAAATGCTCAGCAAATGGCCAATGCCCAGTGAATAATGGCTGATTAGAATCATTAAGATATATATGTATTATATATGTGTCAAGGCCCCTGATAAAATGCTTTTGGTATATTATCTAATGTAATCTTCACAATCACCTTGTAAGGGCTATAGTAAACTCGTATCTCCCATTTCACAAATAAGCATACTGAAGCTCAGAGAAACAGCAACTTTCCTGAGCTGATAAACTGCAGAACAGGTCTCAAACCCATATCTATCAGACCAGAGTTCACACACTGTACTGTTGTTCTCCAGATATGAGCTTTTATGAATGGGTGCAGGTCTATCCTTCTGATACCAGACTAAGCACTACACAAGGTCTAATCTGTCCATCCTGCCATCCCCCTATGCAGTGACAATCCTAGGAACTGGTGAAATGGAGATCAAGTTCATAGTCAAAAGCTGTGCTGAAATAAAACTCTACTATTCACAACCTTGTTGTTCCCTACCCCATTCTTCTGGATTTCAGTAAACCTGTTATTTTTTCCTCCAAGTGTCCTAGAGCAGTAATTCTCAAACTTCAGTATGCTTAAGATTCAAACTGGAGGGTTTTTATTTCAAGGTGCTTCCTTGAGCCCCAGAGAACCATAACAGTGTTGCTTACAAAAACTGAACAAAAACCCTACGGAATGACACTTGAAAATGTCAGATTCTTCTTTTTTTAGACTCTCCTAATGTTTTTTCGAATATAAAGGGGCTTGTTTTTCCAACCACCAGTTAGATAAAAGCATATTCGGCAGTAATTCTGGACACAGCATTCTATTCCCTAAGTACAAAAACCCCGTGGGTATCTCAATCAATATTATATGACTTCAGGGAAGAATCATGCTTCCCCATGTGGATGGACCCAGCCTGTCTGGCCTCTGTACACCCAGTGCCCTCCAGGCTCAGATGCAGACACATCCCTGAGCCCATCTGAGGCTCAGTCCCACCCCAACCTCTGAGACTGATTCTGGCCCAAAGGAACTTGAGAAGCCTTCAGCAGCAGCTCAACAGTTTGGTCAGGTTCTTACTAATCCCACGCTGACCTTGAACATGTCATTCACCAGGCCTGAGTTCCTGCTGCCAGGTCCCTGAATTACACCTTAGTTTTCCAGGGTCTGCATTCTTCTTTCTCTCACAACTAACCCAGGAGCCCAGCAACCAAACTTCCAATTTTAAGTAAGTAGCATCCTAAACCGTGTCCTCATCCACTCTCGTCCCGACGCCCTCTGTTTCGCCAGCGACCAATGTCTTGCTGTGCTGCTGCTCTGCCTCTGCTCTAACCCAGCATACTAGTGCTCAACAAAAACACTAAATAACTTGCATCCTTGTGCAAGTTAGAAAAGGACATCCCTTCTGGCTCCGCAGAACCCTGTGCAGACAGAATTTCAACCACAAGTTTCCTCTCAGCTGCCTGCCCCTGTTCAAGGCTCGTCTCAACAATCTTACCAACTGGCCCTGCTCTCAGCCTGTGTCCGTTCAACCCTGGGAGAGGTCCTTCTTCACTCAGGGCTCCACCAGACCACAGCTCACGATGACACCCAAGACCGTCTCAACTTGACAACAGATCTTACATCCTTCCTTCCTTCCTCTTTGTGTTTACTGCTTGCTCAGCCTGTAACTCCTCTGCGGTTACATGTCCCTGTGAGCATGAGTAGCAGCTCCATCTCTGCCCTGATGTCTAGGTCTCTGACTCCAGCCCCATGGGCCCCCAAAGCCTCCTAGATCCAGCCATCTCCACAGAGTCCAAGCCTTAAAGGAGACACACAGGACTCTGTAGTGATGGGCGGAAAGGCCTCAGTTCTCTTTAACTCATTTACTGCCCCTCTTTCAAGTAATGGTCCTTATTATGAATGGCACAATTCAAATGTGTCCCCTCATTTATACACCAAGAAGCTCCACCCTTTGGCGCTGATGATGGTATAAATAACAGCACACTTCATTAAGAAACTTCCCTGGTGGTTCAGATGGTAAAGAATCTCCCTACAATGCAGGAGACCTGGGTTCGATCCCTGGGTCAGGAAGATCCCCTGGAGAAGGGAATGGCTACTCACTCCATTCTTGCCTAGAGAATCCCATGGACAGAGGAGCCTGATGGATTCCTGTAGTCCATGGGGTTGCAAAGAGTCCGATGCAACTGACACTTTCACTTTTATTAAGTACTTAAAAAATGGCCAGCCTTGCCCTAAGCTCTTTCCACACACAATGATGAAAGCAGGGATGATAGCATTCCCACTCAAGAGATCTTTCTATACATTATGGGAAACTTCTAAATTGTACATTCTGAAAAACTATAATCACTGTATTTTATAACTATAACAGCATGAACTTAATATAGTCACTTAACTTTTTAAGCAAGGGAATGATAAAGTATGCATCTATTAAAATATACTTAGAAATAATATAATATGAAAAACTGTTCAATTCACAAAGAGATAAATCTTAAGGAATTAGTAAATCTGGTTGATCAGATTTCTACTAGAAGGATCTGAAAATTTTCAATAGGCCATAATTTTAAAATAAAGAATAATACCTATAAAATTAAGTAGTAATATTATATCACCTTAAAAAGCTAAACTGAAATCTGAAGTTCTGAGCTACTGTTATTTAAAACAAATTAAGGAGGGAAATCTGATATTACTGAGTAAATAAACAGAAAATTATAGTTTGATTTATGCACACTTCCCCCTACAAAAGATTTGTATAGTTTCAACAAATTGGAACAACTGTATACATTTGGCTGATTTCTAAACAGCATTTTGTTCATAGCAGAAGAAGAATATGTATCATTTTTTTTTCTCTTCTTCCCCTCGGTTCTTCTGCTATACAATGCTATGCAGCTATTTCCTATATGCATACACATACCTCCTCTTTCAATCCTTCGAAAAAGCCAATGCTTTCCCCAGATTTCATCCCTAGGATGTATAGACATATCTTTTTACCCAATAAAAGCTAAGTCCTCAGTGCCAAAGCAGATGACCAAATCTTTCCCCCTAAACTGGGTATGCTCTCTGCAAAGAATATAAAAAGAAATGACTTATCAGCAGAATTTTGGTGTTTTTAATAGTGTAACAGGACACACCAAAATCATTCAGCTAATAGTATACTATACTAGATGTTAAAAATAAATGAACTGAAGCTCCTGTTTTCAAGATTTCTCCTTTGAGACTCAGCTTTGTTGAAAATAAACAAAGAAGTTTTTAAGGGAACTTCTTATGTTCCTACTGTTCATTCATATTTTCTCCCAGAGACTCATTTCTTCTCCCAGAGTGGAAATTTTCTCTACTTATATTAGTGCTCCACTGACTTGGTAGACTCTATGAGTAAGAGGTACTGTTAACAGGTTAATGATGTGGCCAATTTTTAAGATTAACTGTGTACAGGGAAAAAATTATAATAAAATCCACCACTTTTAAGTATACAATTTCATGAGCTTTGACAAACCTGTAAGGTCGTGTAACAATCACCAAAATCATACTTAACATTTCCATCAAGTCTGAAAGTTCTTGCGTCCCTCTTTGGAGGCAATTCTCTTCCCCCAGTTTCTGGCCCCTGATCTGTTTACCACTGTAGTTTCACTTCTCTAAAAGGCCATATAAATGGAATCAGATAGGTCATATCTTATTTCTGGCTTATGTATATTAGCATAATGCTTTTGAAAAAAATTGCCCATGTCATTATTTCTACCAGGAATTCCTTCCTTTTCCTTATTGTGAGGGAAAAAATGTTGCTTGCCATCCCAATAAACAACACGGTTGCCCACCATCAAACCATCGGCCACTGCAGCCACTCTCCCCACTCCCTCTATCACCCCTAAAACCTCTGACAGCACACCCTGAGAGGGAGAAAAACAGGATATGGGTCCTCAACAGTTAAGATGTCTATCAAAGGAGTAATTTCAATGAGCCCAGACTTTGCATCTTCCCACACACAGAGAAGCACCAAAATCATTAACTTAAGATGTCCCTTTTGTGATTAGCAGTAATTTTCTGATGTCCACCTATGTTTGTTTGTTTGGTTAGCAAAGCAAGCATTAGTTGCTCAGTCATGTCTGACTCTTTGTGACCCCATGGACTATAGCCCACAGGGCTCCTCTGTCCATGGAATTCTCCAGGCAAGGTCAGGGATCTTCCTGACCCAGGGATCAAACCTGGATCTCCTGCATGGCAGACAGATTCTTTACCATCTGAGCCACCAGGGAAGTCCTTTAATTTAGCAAAAACTCCTCTATATCCTAGCTCCTCCCTAACCTCTTTGGAACAGTTCCTCAGAGCTATCTGAGAGGCTGTCTCTCCAGTTACAGTCTTCAGAGAGGCCACCAAATAAAACATAATTCTCAACTTTTAGGTTGTATACTTTTTAAATTAGATGACATCACTTCCATTTTATGTCTATACTATAATCACAGTTTATCAATTCACCAGTTAACAGACATTTAGTTACTATTATATAAATACAGCTACTGAAACCAAGCAGGACCCTGTGGGCTTGTGGGCACAGAGGCCTTCCTGTGCCCCCACCCCTTTCCTTGTTTGTACGGAACACCCTCCAGCCTCCGTGGCCTTCCCCGAGTTTTAAAGAGCAGATTCAAACAGTTGCTAATTAGGGAAGGAAGAGGATGCAGATACAAAGGAGACCCTGAGACCAGGTTAAAAGAGCGAAGGACCTGCACACATCTAGACCCTTATCAGCAACCATACGCTTGGACCACTGCTGTAAAATTCTTCACCAAACCCTTCCAGGAGGGGATACACAGTTTTTCAGAGCACAAGACTGCTCTGTTCCCCTTTGCCTGGCAAAGTAATAAAGCTCTTCCTTTTAACTTCACCCAAATCTCTGTCTCTCAGATTCAATTTGACACTGGTGCACAGAGACTTCAGTTTTCAGAATCACTACACTAAAAATTAAGGATTTGGGTATACACATGTTATCATGGGTCACACAGTAAATGTATTTCTTAACTTACATGAAGATTATTTGCTTCAATCTCTCAGTTAAAAGGAAAATCCTCTATCTATAAACAATTCACATTACTGATGCCACTGAACCATACAAATCACTGACATGGGTAAGAACGGATTACCTTACTACTATTGAACACTTATTACTGATGTGTGCTCTACTTCAAGACATGGTGAACAGAGCTCCTGGTCTGGCGAGAGAAGTTACATTGTTCCAAAAGGAGTATGATTATCTTCTGTGGTAAGTAGAATGAAACATTTTAGATCCCAGCTCCTCAGAGTGTGGTTCAAAAACCAGCAGGACCCCATGGGGCCCTCCCTGGTATAAATCCTTCCTGTGTCTCCCACTTTCTGTTTGTAGGAAGCAGACCTTCCCTGAGTTTCAAAGGGCAAACAGTCGCTAATCAGGACAGAGAGGGGAGGAGCAGTTAAGAAACAACAGTGCAGCCTCAGGGCAGTGTCCTGGCTCCTCCTCAAGGAATATATGTCATTATGCACGCTTGATGAGCTCTTTCAAATCCCAAAAGATGATGCTGTGAAAGTGCTGCACTCAATATGCCAGCAAAATTGGAAAACTCAGCAGTGGCCACAGGACTGGAAAAGGTCAGTTTTCAGTCCAATCCCAAAGAAAGGCAATGCCAAAGAATGCTCAAACTACCGCACAATTGCACTCATCTCACATGCTAGTAAAGTAATGCTCAAAATTCTCCAAGCCAGGCTTCACGGTATGTGAACCATGAACTTCCAGATGTTCAAGCTGGTTTTAGAAAAGGCAGAGGAACCAGAGATCAAACTGCCAACATCTGCTGGATCATTGAAAAACCAAGAGAGTTCCAGAAAAACATCATTTCCACTTTATTGGCTATGCCAAAGCCTTTGACTGTGTGGATCACCACAAACTGTGAAAAATTCTTAAAGAGATGGGAATACCAAACCACCTGACCCGCCTCTTGACAAACCTGTTTGCAGTTCAGGAAGCAACAGTTAGAACTGGACATTGAACAGCAGACTGGTTCCAAATAAGGAAAGGAGTACGTCAAGGCTATATATTGTCACCATGCTTATTTAACTTATATGCAGAGTATATCATGAGAAACACTGGGCTGGATGAAGCACAAGCTGGAATCAAGATTGCTGGGAGAAACATCAATAACCTCAGGTATGCAGATGACACCACCCTTATGGCAGAAAGTGAAGAAGACCTAAAGAGCCTCTTGATGAAAGTGAAAGAGAAGAGTGAAAAAGTTGGCTTAAAGCTCAACATTAAAAAACTAAGATCATGGCATCCGGTCCCATCATTTCATGGCAAATAGATGTGGAAACAGTGGTAGACTTTATTTTTGGGGGGCTCCAAAATGACTGCAGATGGTGCTTGCACGATGAAATGAAAGACACTTGCTCCTTGGAAGAAAAGTTATGACCAACCTAGACAGCATATTAAAAAACAGAGACATTGCTTTGCCAACAAAGGTCCATCTAGTCAAGGCTATGGTTTTTCCAGTAGTCATGTATGGATGTGAGAGTTGGACTATAAAGAAAGCTGAGAGCCGAAGAATTGATGCTTTTGAACTGTGGTGTTGGAGAAGACTCTTGAGAGTCCCTTGGACTGCAAGGAGAACCAACCAGTCCATCCTAAAAGAGATTAGCCCTGAATATTCATTGGAAGGACTGATACTGAGGCTGAAACTCCAATACTTTGGCCACCTGATGTGAAGAACTGACTCATTTGAAAAGACCCTGATGCTGGGAAAGATTGAAGGTGGGAGGAGAAGGGGAGGACAGAGGATGAGATGGTTGAATGGCATCACCAACTCAATGGACATGAATTTGAGTAGACTCCGGGAGTTGGTGATGGACAGGGAGGCCTGGCATGCTGCGATTCATGGGGTCGCAAAGAGTCGGACATGACTGAGCGACTGAACTGAACTGAACTGAACTTTATTTCCTTCCAGTCTTCTCTAGTCTCTACAGTTTTCAATCCCTAAAACGCCTCCCTTGGGTGGCACAGGGTCTCACTCCTGTAAAGAGTCAGACATGACTCAGCGACTGAACTGAACTGATGCATGTTTGAGTTCTTCTGCAGAAACTACAGCATCCCACCCAGGCATAAGATGGTAACTTCAGGCTCAGCACAAGATTTCTGGAACATACCCTGTTACCTCAGCACCAACCAATCAGAACAAAGTCACATACCCTGCCTCTCTCATCCCATATTTTACCTATAAAAACTTCTCCCCCCAAATAAACTGAGAGGTCAGGGGTTTTGAGCACAAGCCACCCATTCTCTTGGCTTGGCCCTGCAATAAACCTTTCTCTGCTCCAAAATCTGACATTTAGTTATCTGGCCTCACTATAGGCTCATGAACCTTCATTGGTTAACAGTTTCAGTATCACTATAGGCTCATGAACCTTCATTGGTTAACAGTTTCAGTATCACCTGGGAACCTGGTAGAGATGCAGAATCTCAGCTCCACTCCTTGATCCACAGAATCAAATACGCATTTTAACAAGATCCCCAGTGATCTGCATGTTTGAGAAGCATTGCTGGAGTAGGTCCAAGGAAAAAGGAATTAGATCCCATGAAGAGGATCAGGGCTTCACAAAAAGCAGTCTGAGAGGAACTGGAAGCTCATTCTAAGTTCCATAATACCACTTTTAAGAGTCCTTTGGGCTTGATCTTTGAAAATTTCTAATCAACAGAATTTTGTCTGAACAAACTAGAGGACTCTCTGAAAACAAATGGCTTTGAGAAAAATTTTGCTCACCATTCTAGGAGATGTTTGCAGTCTCTTTGTAAATTCCCAGACATTTTCTTTCCTATATTGTTTACAGCCTCAGAGAAAATATATAGGATTTCTCTCAGATTACACCTAAGGGACAGACACTTCATTCTTCATCACCTTATTTACCTAAAAGGGCCAACTGAATTGCCAAACAATCACAACAACATTTCCAATGACTGCTATTCACAACTGGAACCCAAGTATTATAGATCTTAGAGCTAGAAAAACTGCAAGAGTTCAGGGCATTCAGGCAGAGTAAGGTCTTATGTCACCACATAACAGGAGAAGCAGACAGGATTTAGAAAAAAAGTAAAGACTTGCCAAAAGTGACCTCACTCATAAGTAGCAGAGTTGGCAGCTCAGGAGAACATTTTTATGTGGGTTTTCCTTCAGCCTGATTCCAGGCCCATCGTGGGTACACAGTAATAACCCTGCAGTCTTAGGAAAAGGAGTACGTCAAGGCTGTATATTGTCACCCTGCTTATTTAACTTCTATGCAGAGTACATCATGAGAAACACTGGGCTGGAAGAAGCACAAGCTGGAATGAAGATTGCCGGGAGAAATATCAGATATGCAGATGACACCACCCTTGTGGCAGAAAGTGAAGAGAAACTAAAAAGCCTCTTGATGAAAGTGAAAGAGGAGAGTGAAAAAATTGGCTTAAAGCTCAACATTCAGGAAACTAAGATCATGGCATCTGGTCCCATCACTTCATGGCAAATAGATGGGGAAACAGTGGAAACAATGGTTGACTTTATTTTGGGGGGCTCCAAAATCACTGCAGATGGTGACTGCAGCCATGAAATTAAAAGACGCTTACTCCTTGGAAGGAAAGTTATGACCAACCTAGATAGCATATTCAAAAGCAGAGACATTACTTTGCCAACAAAGGTCCATCTAGTCAAGACTATGGTTTTTCCAGTGGTGATGTATGGATGTGAGAGTTGGATTGTGAAGAAAACTGAGCGCTGAAGAATTGATGCTTTTGAATTGTGGTGTTGGAGAAGACTCTTGAGAGTCCCTTGGACTGCAAGGACATCCAACCAGTCCATTCTAAAGGAGATCAGTCTTGGGTGTTCTTTGGAAGGAATGATGCTAAAGTTGAAACTCGGGTACTTTGGCCACCTCATGCGAAGGGTTGACTCATTGGAAAAGACTCTGATGCTGGGAGGGATTGGGGGCAGGAAGAAAAGGGGACGACAGAGGATAAGATGGCTGGATGGCATCACCAACTTGATGGATGTGAGTCTGAGTGAATTCCAGGAGTTGGTGATAGACCAGGGAGGCCTGGCGTGCTGCGATTCATGGGGTTGCAAAGAGTCGGACACGACTGAGCGACTGAACTGAACTGAACTTCATTTCATTCCAGTCCTCTCCAGTCTCTACAGTTTTCAGTCCCTAAAATGCCTCCCTTGGGCAGCACAGGGTCTCACTCCTGCTACCTGAGCTTCTAACGCCTTTTTCTTCTTCCTCACCACACCTAAATACAGGTGTTCTAGAGCTCTTATCTCAATCCTGTTCCTAAACCCATGTTCTCATTACTTCTCAAACCACTAGCAATGATCTCTAAGCTATCTTCCCTTTAAACCAGCCCACGTGCTCGCTGGCATAAACTCCCCAAAGGCCAGCTCGCATTTTGTCACCTGCCCCACAGGAAAACCTTCAGTGGCATTCCATTGTCTGCCAAATACACATAAAATCGCTTAGCCTGGCATTTAAGAATCTTTAATTTGGTTCTTCCATCTTCCTTCTCATCTTCATACAATTTAGTCTTCGTAGGTAGCAGCACAATTGGGTGTTAAAGTTGCCTGTGTGGTGATCAGACCCCTCGGTTGAATTTCAGTTCTACCTCTGTCTAGTCATATGACCCTAGGAAGTTTTAAAATCTCTTTATACCTCATCTGTAAAATGGGAATAAAGATAGTACCTAATAGAGCTAGGTAAGTTGTAAATATAAAGCACTTAGAAAAATGTCTGGCGCATGATAAGGACTTTCCTAATCTTGTTTTTAATTCTTCTTTTAAAACTAATAAAGTATCAGCTGCCCATACACCAAGACGTCGCTAAAAAACTAACTTCATAACATCCTTGTAAATATACTACAGAACTCATGACGTTGTACAACAAAAACCAAAAAAAAAAAAAAAGTTAAGCTTCCATTACTGTATGCTAGCTGTTATTTCTCTACATTCATTTAAACATTTCAAAGTATCTGTATTAGAAAGCCTTACTCATCTGCTTATAAAATAAAAAGGCATTTAAGATAATAGTAAATCATTAGCAAAACTCAGACCATATTTCTGGCTATAGAAGCCATACCGTTTTATGCTTTTCATAATAAAACTGCTCCGAGCACTAGTAAAACCAAACAACCTAGATTTGTAATCAGCTGCTGCTGCTGCTGCTAATTCACTTCAGTCGTGTCCGACTCTGTGCGACCCCAAATTTATGTCTTGAAGCAAGAAATGAAATCAAGAGCTTTACAGATAATCTGACTTGGAAAATAGTTTTCATCTTACACTCTGATTTGGATCCATTACAATGCTGAGGATTCAAATACTATGTTCGAGGCTCAGAAGCAAATGCTGGGGTCAATCAGCAACACCTAACACCTTCATCCTAATAAGGTAAGGATGAAGAGCTGAATATCTGTCAGCCCTAGACTGGGAATGGAGAAAGAAGAAGAAACAACGCAACAGAGGGCAATAAAACTAAATGCTTTGGGTATATAACTCACTTAATCCTCAAAACCACCCCTTAAGAAAGGCCACCCCTATCATAGAGATGAAGACACTAAAGCACAGAGAAGTTATAATGTGCCCACAGATGCTCAAGTGGTAAGTGGCAGTGCTGGAATTTGAACCCAGGCACACACCAGAATCTCTGCTCTTCACACTTAGGCTATAAAGACTCAAAATAGTTCCATCTTCTTGATAGAAGGAGATATATAGGCAGACAGGAAAGGCAGTTCCACAAATCACCAAGAGATTACAGCCCAGCAATGGTAGTTTAGTTGCTAAGTCGTGTCTGACTCTTGATACCCCATGGACTGTAGCCTGCCAGGCTCCTCTGTCCACGGAATTCTCCTGACAAGAATACTGGAGTGGGTTGCCATTTCCTTTTCCAGGGGATCTTCCTGACTCAGTGATTGAACCCCTGTCTCCTGCACTGCAGATGGATTCTTTACCACTGAGCCACAGGGAAGCCCTTTAAAGCCCAGATTTCATTCAGTTAAGATGTTTCTGGGACTTCGCTGCTGGTCCAGTGGTTAAGAATCACCTGCCAGTGCAGGGGACACAGGTTCAATCCCTGCTCCAGGAAGACTCCACGTGTCTTAAGGCAATTAAGCCCATGAGGCACAACTACTTTGTGCTCGAGAGCCCATGCTCTAGAGAAGCCATTGTAATGAGAAACCTAGAGAGTAGCCCCTGCTCAGTGTAACTACAGAAAGCCCGAATGCAGCAACGAAGACCCAATGTAGCCAAACATAAATATTCTGGCAGGAAGAAACTAAAGACCCAGCCCTACCTCCAGCCTATGCTCAAGAGTTCTGCAAGCCCAGTGGCTTGGGACACGAGGAATAGGCTTTGAATCCACTCATAATTTTGGTGGGAACAATGAAGATCTCAAGAGATTCCCAAGGACTAAATCCCCAAACCACTGTAAATGCCCAAACTCCCCAGTACCCATAAAGCACAATGTTGTCAGTCAATAAGTGTCCTTCACAAAATGATTTGTAAACAAAGTGATGACAAATTTGCTAGATGAATAATAGTTCTCTGACAAATCTCAACGTATCAGAAAGATGATGGATTCATGGGTAAAACACAGAGCTAATTCCTAGTAGACATTTGAGCTCCAGAGCTTTCTCAGAATAAATTTATAAATTGGTGTATATTTGTAATGGGATTCTAGGAATGTAAGGAGAATATAACTACAAACTATATTAAAATACTTGAGTGAATATTATTAATTGTACCATAAAGGCAGAGAAGGAACTAGAGTTCATTCTAACACAGCTGGTGAACAGCACTTGTGATGCATGTAATATTCTAGTTGTAACTTCAGTTTACTTACTCTTTCACTTTATGTTGGTTTAGAACAGTCCCAAAGAAGGCCATTAAGATTGAGAATAAAAATAATAACTAAAGCTTTCATAGCTCAATTTTGGGATATGCTAGAGAACTGACTCATTTGAAAAGACCCTGATGCTGGGAAAGATTGGGAGGAGAAGGGGATGACAGGATGAGATGGTTGGATGGCATCACCAACTCAATGGACAGGAGTCTGAGTAAACTCGGGGAGGTGGTGATGGACAGGGAGGCCTGGAGTGCTACAGTCCGAGGAGAGGCAAAAGATTGGACAGGACTGAGCAACTGGACTGAACTGAACTGAAAGAGTCACTGGTTACATAATAACATAGTTTCAAAGGCCCTCTGGCTACATGTTAAACTAGTAAGAGATAAATTAACAGGTAGCTGTATACATAGAAGGAGAGGGTATTTTAAGTCACCAGCCAGCATAAAACTGTTGTAAAGCACAGGGAGCTCAGCTTGGTGCTCAGTGCTGACCTGGAGGGGTAGGATAGAGGGTGGGGTAGAATGGAGAGTGGGGTGAGAGGGAGGTTCACAAAAAGCAGGATATATGTAGACATATGGCTGAAGAGTTGACTCATTGGATTTGAAAACTCTGATGCTGGGAGGGATTGGGGGCAGGAGGAGAAGGGGATGACAGAGGATGAGATGGCTGGATGGCATCACTGACTCGATGGACGTGAGTTTGAGTGAACTCTGGGAGTTGGTGATGGACAGGGATGCCTGGCGTGCTGCGATTCATGGGGTCGAAAAGAGTTGGACACAACTGAGCGACTGATCTGATCTGATGGCTGGATCACTTTGTTATTAAAGCAGAAACTAGCACAACATTGTAAAGCAATTATATACCAATAAAGTCAGTTTAAACTGTATAAGAATTGTATCAGAACATTTCAAGTGTTCAAACATCTAAGAAGTCTGAGATGACAGTCCTGGTGCTTTTGCTCACCTGCACTTTTAGGAATCTGTTTCCCAGAGGTCCTCTCTGTTTGTGAGGGTGTAGAATGTGGTAAGGGCGCCAGAGGCCCAGAAGGCTGCTGCTATACTGTCCACTAGAAATTATCCAAGATAAGAGGTTGTGCTGCTTCTTCACTTCCAAGTGCTGAAACAAAACACAAATTCAGCATGCTTACAAGGATGGCTCAGCAACCCAAGAAAAATCTTAAGCCATTAAAAAGAAAAGTCTTAATGAAAACACTACTTTAGTAAAGTCACTACAGGCCCCTCCCTAAATTCTCCACAGGATGACGTGATTACCAAAAACAAAGAAACCCAACAGCAAAACCGGCTGCATGTACTACATGACTGTAGCTCATGACTGGTTATCCACGGGATCCAGCTCAGTCTCCTTGAAAAAAATAACAGATCCAACTCAATTAATCCGGAGCAACCTGGTAATGAAAGAACCATCTGTCTCCTTTTTCAGCTCCTCTCTACACATACACACAGCTTTATTGTTCAATGCAGAGGTGAGAGAAGGAGCTGCTGGAAAACTCTGAAGAGCAAGGGGAGGGAGGGAGATAGGAGGAGGAGGAGAGATCAAGAACAAAAATATCCAGAAGGAAGGGTGGGAAATTAGTGAGAACAGCAACTGCTTTAACAATGTGTGGTAGGCTACTTTCTCCAAAAAACTTTGGAAGAAAAAAATCTCAAATTGCTCCTGCTACCGTTTTTCTTATACAAGACTAAAAACTCTGATACAGAAACAAATAAAACATAAAACCCTGCATGTTCTGTATTTCTTGTGTTAGTAGAAAGTGTGTGTTTTTTTCTTAATAAAAACTCTTAGGAAACAAATATCAAAAACAAAACCACTAAAAATAGAGCAAATATTTATTTCAGAACTCATTTATGACTCTAATATCCTACAATAAGAAAATGATTACACTTAATTATGAAAATCATAGAGTAACATGAAAAATATTTAGATTCTACCAAATAAAGTTTTAAAAAGCTGAGTACATTTCCATACGTGAGATGTTATGTGTGGTGACTCATGACTGCAAGAGAGAGAAAAAAGAAATCAGTTGATATGCTGAGTTGTGGACTGCATGGGATTTTTTTTTTCTCTAAAGTTCAAAATTTATGGAGAAACAGAAAATGCTTATTTTCATATATTTCAATATACATTTCACTTGTGAAGTGCTAAGCAGTTTGTGCATTTAGAAATCAGAACAAAAGCAAAGGGGTGCTCTTTAGTGGCAATTATAATAGAAGACTTCTATTCTATTCTATTAGGGAATTCCCTGGTAGCTCAGTTGGTAAAGAATATGCCTGCAATGCAGGAGACCAGGGTTCAATCCCTGGGTGGGAAAGATCCCCTGGATCTCTTGCCTCCAGTACTCTTGCCTGGAAAATCCCATGAACAATGGAGACTGGCAGGCTACTGTCCATGGGTTGCAAGAGTCAGACACAACTTAGCAACTAAACAACCACCATTCTATTCTATCCTAATTCTATGATAATAGAAGTCTCCACCATGAGACAGAATTTTGAAGCTAAGGAAATTGCAGATAATGATAAACTTGCACCTCAGAATCATTCTCCCTAAATGTATAGAAAGCACAACTCCTGGGTTTCTATTGTCTTCAACCTATACTAGTTACTATCTACTAGAGTCAAGAAGCGATCAAAAATCTGAAGCTGGAAGGTTAGGCAAGAAACCTCAAACAATGTCACACCAGGAATAGCTAGAGGATGGGGATTTAGTTACACCTGGAGAAGCTTAAATCATGGAAGGCAAACAAGATGGCTATTCTCAAGTCTGAATGACCTTCATGAAAAAGAGGCATAGCCTGGTTCTGAGGGCTAGTGGGGGTTAATCCAAGGCCAGTGAGTGCAAAATTCAAGGAATTAACAACTTTGAAGTTGGCATGGAAGAACACGCTTAGGTTACCTAAAGATAATACAGGTTCCATTTCTGGACAATGAGTCGCTCATTGCTAAAGATACTGTTTTAAAAAACTGCTTGGGATGGATTTGTATAGTAGTCCTTAAAAAACTTTAATGTCCATTATCATCACCTGAGCACCTTGTAAACTGTTGGTTCCTGTCAGAAGGTCAGAGGGTCATGAGATTCTGCATTTCTTGCAAGCTCCAAGGTGATGTCCATGCTAATGCAGTGTGGTTACAAGTGTTAGAATGTTACTTAAACCAGTATTTCCCAAAGTTTTCTAACAACATGACTTCAAAAGTACTCTCCAACCCTGATTTGGGGGCAGATGATTAATACATTTTATATATTAAGTAGTTATTACTGGAATTTTGCAGGCACACACCTTCAAATTAAAAATAAATAAATAAATAAAGCTATGGGTTGGTACCTTCCAATATCCCCCCAGCTGATACTTTAAAGCAATAACCAATTTTGCCCAATTTTAAACAATACTTTTTTTTTTTAACTTCCTTTAAAAAAAAAAAAGTTAAAAAAGGACAATTTTACTCCAAGTTTGACAAAGTAAGTGTGTCCCAGTGAATGAATGAATGCACGCTCAGCATTTAAAATGCAGTTACTTATGATTTCCGTATACAACAGTTAACAGAGAAGTAGGATAAGATAAAACATAGCTATAACTTTTTTTCCTAGTGATTTGTATTAAAAATCATGTGTCTCCAAAGTGAGGGTATGCGGACAGAAGACTCCCAAGGCGACACTTGTGGTCTTCTTTTTCCATGTAGGGCTCTGCCCTGACATTTCACCTCTCCTCCACCCCATTTGGGTGGTAAAATCCCTTCAATGGTTTGAAAGTTTCCTTCTTGCTCAGATTTTGCTTAGCTCTCTCCTTATCTAAGAAACTTGGGCTTTTAATCAGTTCAAAATCCTAAGTGACGTATTTCCTGGAGAAATATGCTGGTATCTGAACACACAGCCCTTCCTCAAATTTTAAATCCTTCATAGGTTTCTCTCCCAGAATAAATAAGCCCACAGCTAAGAGGGAACCAGCTTCCTGTCTTTCCTCCTACTCAGTAAGTCCCCTTTCCAAAGGGCTTATTGTTTTATAGTTTGCTTAAAAGTTATAAGTAACATTTCATCTGATTTACAAAAGCCCTTTTCCTCAAGCTACTTATTACATCAGTGTATTCTGAATGAATGTAAGCTTATTCTGCTCCCTGAGAAGCATCATTTCCTGTTTAATTCCCCTTTTGCTCTTTTTAAAAGGAAAAAAGTAAAAAAAAATAAAAGGAAAAAAGTAAGTAAGCTTGAGGATAAACAATCAGAAGAGCATCTATCAAATCTTAAGGCTAAAGTGTTGAAAATGTTCCAGCTTACCATCCACCAGAGGATCCTTCAAAATCAAATTACAAATACGATGCTAATCTTAACTTGGGGTATAATTATTGTTACAAAGAAACCATCATACATGTGATATATATTTTTATTAAATCATATAATCCTAGATTTACTTCCGAATGCAAGCTAAATTAATCCTCTAGGCAAAGGGAGTCAACTCATTTCCTGGTAAAATTAACTATGGAAGTTTTCACCTCTACTATAACTTTGCTGATTTAGGCAATAACCAATTTCTGGGCTTCCCTGGTATTTCAGTGGTGAAGAATCTGCCTGCCAATGCAGGAGACACAGGTTGGATCCCTGATCCATAAAGATCCCACAGGCCGAGGAGCAACTAAGCCCGTGAGTCTCAACTGTTGAGCCTGTGCTCTCAAGACCAGGAGCTGCAACTGCTGAAGCCCACGGGCCCTGGAGCCTGTGCTCCACACCAAAAGGAGCCACCTCAGTGAGAAGCTCATGAAGAGCAATGAAGAGTAGCCCCCGCTCCCCACAACTGCATAAAAGCCTGTGCAGCAACGAAGACCCAGCACAGCCAAAAATCAATTTTAAAAAGCAAAACAAAAAACTATTTCCCAATGCCAGACCCTGTTCCAGGCACCAAAGACACAGTAGTGAAGAAGAAAATTAGTTTACAATCCAGGAAGAGACGGAGAAAGTAACAAGCAGTTGTTATTACTATTAAGTAATACTATTTGGTGTTATTACTATGTAGTAATTATTAAATTTACAACTGTGATTGGACAAGGCACTAACCTAGGTAGGGGAGGACAGAGAGCCTCAGAGGAATTTGAGAGAATTCACAGAGAACTCCTCTGAGGAGTAAACAGATGAAATCAGGGTAAAAATGAAAAGCATTCCCGGCAAAGGAAATGGCATTTGTGACTGAGGCTGCTGCTAATAGAAGTGAGCATGAAAGTAAGAGCTCATCTTTGTTGCATACCTACCACATGCATGAACTCACAGAATCCTCACGACTGGGGTTGGATCCCAGAGAAAAAGAGGAGGGTAGGGAGAGGAACACAAATCTCCGTTAAAAAAGAATCCCTGAGAAGATAATGGTTATTTTGGTTAATGGGTTTGTGAGCATTTGGTATATTAACATTTGGACTTCTGTGCGGAGTTGGGCCTGTTTTTCTAATTCTGTAAATGAGGAGACTGAGAGGCATAGAGAAGTTAACTTGTCCAGGGTGTCTCAAAGCTAGATGTCGAGCCAGGGTTGGGTAAGGTAATCCGCTGCTGGTCTATTTATTCTGAACCCATCAGCTACTCTGTCTTTCCAGGAACCAGATCAACTTGAAGCCTTCCTCATCTTCAAGATTCATTACGCCAATTTTCATTTTTCACAGAATGACATAGTGAAATATGGATGTATTGGAAAATCTTCAGTTTCATTCCCAGAGTTTTGATAAATGTAAGATTCCTAGGTTGAAACCTATTTCATTAGGAAATAGTACATGAAGTTTTTCATTACAGAAGCACTAACAGAAATCCAAATGTTAATATACCAAATGCTCACAAACCCATTAACCAAAATAACCATTATCTTCTCAGGGATTCTTTTTTAATGGAGATTTGTGTTCCTCTCCCTACCCTCCTCTTTTTCTCTGGGATCCAACCACAATCATGAATTTGCCTACTTTTTATTCACATACATGTACACACATACGTGGTATATGATACTGTTTTAAGTAATGGTTTAACATTTACATACGAAATACAGAATGTTTTGAAATTTGAATTTTTTCACTCTACACTTCACGCTCAGAGATCCATCCATACCAATGCATAAAGGTCTGATTCATTCAAATTCTGTACAGTATCCTATTAATCAATTGCACCACAACTCTTTCCATTCCCTATCAGCAGATATTTAGGCTGTTTTCAGAGATCTAAATGTCATTTTGGAGCCAAATATTTTTTTTTCCAATCTAAAAAAAAGCAGTTTACTAAGATAATCTTACCAACAACTCTTTGCGATCCCATGGAGGCCAGAATACTGGAGTGGGTAGCCTTTCCCTTCTCCAGGGTATCTTCCCAACCCAGGAATGGAACAGGTATCTCCTGCATTATAGGTGGTTTCTTTACCAACTGAGCTATCAGGGAATCCCTACAAACTGCTAGAAATACTTTAAAATTCAAATTTCACTTCCACATAGTCTTTTTTTCTAAAGCATAAACTTTGATAACTCAAGCTGTTTAAAAATACCTAGATATTTAACATACCAGTTATGACTCTTTGACTATGACAAAGCCTTTGACTGTGTGGATCACCACAAACTGTGGAAAATTCTGAAAGATGGGAATACCAGACCCCCTGACCTGTCTCTTGAGAAACCTGTATGCAGATCAGGAAGCAACAGTTAGAACTGGACATGGAACAACAGAATGGTTCCAAATAGGAAAAGGAGTATGTCAAGGCTGCATATTATCACCCTGCTTATTTAACTTATATGCAGAGTACATCATGAGAAACACTGGGCTGGAAGAAGCACAAGCTGGAATCAAGATTGCTGGGAGAAATAGCAATAACCTCAGATATGCAGATGACACCACCCTTATGGCAGAAAGTGAAGAAGAACTAAGGAGCCTCTTGATGAAAGTGAAAGAAGAGAGTGAAAAAGTTGGTTTAAAGCTCAGCATTCAGAAAACTAAGATCATGGCATCTGGTCCCATTACTTCATGGTAAATAGATGGGGAAACAGCAGCAGACTTTATTTTGGGGGGGCTCCAAAATCACTGCAGATGGTGACTTCAGCCACGAAATTAAGACGCTTGCTCCTTGGAAGAAAAGTTATGACCAACCTAGACAGCATATTAAAAAGCAGAGACATTGCTTTGCCAACCAAGGTCCGTATAGTCAAGGCTATGGTTTTTCCAGTAGTCATGTATGGATGTGAGAGTTGGACTGTGAAGAAAGCTGAGTGCCGAAGAATTGATACTTTTAAACTGTGGTGCTGGAGAAGACTCTTGCGAGTCCCTTGGACTGCAAGGAGATCCAACCAGTCCATCCTAAAGGAAATCAGTCCTGAATATTCATTGGAAGAACTGATGTTGAAGCTGAAACTCCAATACTTTGGCCACCTGATGTGAAGAACTGACTCATTTGAAAAAAACCCTGATGCTGGGAAAGACTGAAGGTGGGAGAAGGGGATGACAGAGGATGAGATGGTTGGATGGCATCACCAACTCAATGGACATGGGTTTGGGTGGACTCCGGAAGTTGGTGATGGACAGGGAGGCCTGGCGTGCCGTGATTCATGGGGTTGCAGAGTCGGACACGACTGAGTGACTGAACTGAACTGATGACTCTTTGCAAATGCAAAGTTAATAGTATTTTAAATGAGAAAATACATTTATAGGTAAAGTAAATCTATAATCATTCTGTTGAAAACAAAACATATTGAAGAAAAAGCATATGCAGAAAATAGTCTTATAACCACTTTCTTTTTCTGATAACCACAGTGACTAGGCAGAAAACTCTGAGTGCTTGAGCAAGTAAACAAACCAAAGCTTTCCCTGGAATGCTTTGTTCAGTGTTTTAGGCAGAAAATAATCCAAGACACTACCCCACAGAATTTCAAATTTCAAATTTCTCTTTAGAATCGAGCAATTAGGAGGTACTCCCATGTACCAGAGTCAAGGATGGATAAAGTGGACAACGAAGCAAAGTAATAAAACACCAAGTCTTTCACCCTGAAGTCTTTAGACCCATAAACAGTGTGACCATACACAATGATCTATTTACATTAATGGAAATGTTTAGTTCAAGGATATTGTAACAAAGTTTATTATCCAGGCTAAACTGAAGTCAAGTCTACAAATAAGTGAAGACTTATCAATGGCATTCCTCTACCTTTAATATCACTTTATATAAAGAATCTGAGAAAACCACAAAAGGTAGATGTTTTAAAATATGAATAAATGTTTACTAATGGCTGCATTCTTTACACGCTAAAATAACCTAGTCTCAGGAGTTCCCTGGTGGCCCCAGTGGTTAGGACTCTGCACTTTGACTGCCGTGGCCCAAGTTCAATCCTTGGGAACTAAGATTCCACAAGGCTAGGTGTAGACAAAAATAAACCACCCTAGTCTAGAAGATGTAAAGGAAATTCAAGAAAGAGTATTTTCTCTGAAGAGAGGGGGGAGAAATGTTTCCTCTCTTAGCAGATTTCCAAGGAAGTGTTCAACATTCCTAAGAAGGTAAACAAAGCTGGGTTTCCAATGAAAGAAGTAACTCCAGTGCACTGGGGATCACCATGCAGTCAGCTCCATGGTCACAATTAGCCAAAATGTTTTAGCACATTTCACAGGCCAGAGCCAAGGGGATATCACTTCTAAATTCCTGGTCTCCAGTCCAAGAAATCCCCCTGGGCTTAGGAAAACCTCCAGGCTTCAGGAGGCAGCTCAGAACTCAACTGCAATTCATCCTACCAGTAGTTTAGTGAAATAACTGGCCAAGCAAATGGAGAAGCTCAATTATCCATTTATCCATCCAACACAGATACTTATTGCCCATCTTATCACATGGCACAAAATCTCAGGGGGGAAAAAACCGTCTGAGAGCACAGATGCTCTAAAGGCAAGTCCACAAAAACACAGACATACCAAACATAACCTTTGCCCCATGCTGACCTCTTAACTATAGCTTCATGCTTAGTTGCTCAGTCGTGTCTGACTCTTAGAGACCCCATGGACTGCAGCTCGCCAGGCTCCTCTGTCCATGAGATTTTTCAGGCAAGCATACAGGTGTGGGTTGCCATTTCCTTTTCCAAACTATAACTTCAAAGTGCCCTACTTTCTTGTTTTTCAATTAAGTAATATGTATCTTATAGAAAAAACATAGAAGCCTAAAACATGCAACTTTTTTGCATTCCCCCTCAAAAGACAAAATATATTGTATGAGCAGTAGAAACTAGTTATAAAGAGAATGAGAATCAGCAAGAGGTCAGAAACCAAAAGTAGAACTGCTTAAACTTTTCAAACTTCCCCACCTTTGTGATTTTTCTAAATGTCTGGTGGCTTCCCCTGGTGTTACTAGCAGTAAGCAGTGACTTCTGAACAGAAAGCAGGGGCCATGACAGGCACATGCCCTCTGCAACCACGCTAGGCTATGGACATGTAAGGTGAAGGGCGAGTCTGTGCCGAGAGCATTCCAGACAAACGTCCCCAGCAAATCTCTGGGTCCTGAAACAAGAGTACGAAAGAAGGGCAAAGCAAGTGGCCCGGGCATGTGAAGTCACCCTGGGGACTTCAAAACAGTATGGTTCTTAGCATTCCCCTTACCCCAGAAACTCAGCCCAGAATAAGAGAAGTTACTGTCAGGCAGTCTAAACCCAATCCTTTGCTGAAGAAAAAAGCATTCTGTCATCTGCTACCCTCTGCTTAGTCCCTTCTTACTAACTGAAGCCTAACTGTTGGACTGTTTTTTGATCTGAGGGCTTTTTTTTACTTTCTAAAATGAGAACTGGCCTTTGATATGTCAAAGTAGAGCAAAATGAAACCTTTATTTACAGCATGCTGTACTATTTGAAAAATAGAGATTTCATTTAAAGCATAAAGTTCTATTTTTTTTTTCCCCTATCAAAGATGATTGTGAATCAGAGTAACTGGGGACAACTGAACCGAGGAGGTGGCTCAGGCCAGGTCTGGGAGAATGGCTTAAGGACACCACAGCAGAGGGCCAGAGAGGCACTGGTGGGAAGTCTAGAGAGATGACGTGCGAAGCTTGGTCTGGGATATCCCAGGAAACCAAACTGGTTCAGTCCAAAAACACTAGGGAAGAATAGTGTGGAGAAATAAAGAAAAAGCCATATCATTGCCATGAAACCTCTGTCCTCCTATGGGGCACATCACAGACATGCAGCAGCCAGGGGCAAGACAGGGAAAATTCCAGAACCAAGGCCTAGGGGGGATCTGGGGAATGGAGACAGGAGGGTTCAGGCACCAGGCCCACCACGGACACTCTGTGTTCATTTCCCAGGGCTGCAGCAACAAAGTACCGCAAACACGGTGGCTTACAATAACAGAGGTGTTTATCTCACAGTTCTGGAGGCTAGAAGTCCAAATGCCAAGTGCTGGCAGGGCCATGCTCCATCTGAACCTGGTAGGGGGGAATACTTCCTTGCCTCGTGCTAGTTTCTGGTGGTTTGCTGGCACTCCTTAGCACCCCATGGCTGATAGATGCCATCACTCCAACCCAGTGTTTTCACATGGTGCTCTCCCTGTGTCTCTGTCCTCACACACATGCTTCTTATAAGGATACCAGTCACACTGGACCAGGGGGCCACCCTACTCCAGCATGACTTCATCTTAACCACTACATCTCCGTGACCCTATTTTCAAATGAGGTCACATTCTGAGGTACTGGGAGTTATAACTTCAACATGTCTTTTTAGGGAGACACGACTCAACCCATAACACATCTCTTGACGCCCAGTCCTTCCTCTGAGCTAGAGGGACTCTGATTCTCTGCGTGCATGCTAAGTTGCTCAGTCGTGGCTTACTCTCTGCAACCCTGTGCACTGTAGCCCACCAAGCTCCTCTGGCCATGGGATTCTCCAAGCATGAATACTGGAATGGGTTGCCATGCCCTCCTCCAGGGGATCTTCCCAACCCAGAGATTCAATCTGTGTCTCTTAGGTCTCCCGCATTAGCAGGATTCTTTACCACTAGCATCACCTGGCAAGCCCTTCTGACATCCTAGAGTCACTCAGAACACCATGGGTGCCATTTCAAATTAAAGAGAAAGAGAAAAAAAAGATAGCCTATGGTGGTGAAAGTCAGAGTAGTGGTTACATGGTAGGAGAGGAGCAGTGATCAAGTGAGAGTGCTCCGTGCACTCCTGGAAGGCAGGCTATGTTCCGCCTCTTCACCTGGAGGCAGGTTACACAAGTGTGCGTCTTGGGAGCAAATGTATTGAACTATATGTACATGGCCTTCCCTCATGGCTCAGCAGGTAAAGAATCTGCCTGCAATGCAGAAGTCCTTGGTTCAATCCCTGGGTTTGGAAGATCCTCTGGAGAAGGGAACATCTACCCACTCCAATATTCTGGCCTGGAGAAATCCATGGACTGTATAGTCCATGGGGTCGTCAAAACTTGGACACAACTGAGTGACTATTAAATAGCTGTGAAAAAAAGAGAAGCGAAAAGCAAAGGAGAAATGGAAAGATATAAGCATCTGAATGCAGAGTTCCAAAGAATAGCAAGGATAGATAAGGAAGCCTTCCTCAGCGATCAATGCAAAGAAATAGAGGAAAACAACAGAATGGGAAAGACCAGAGATCTCTTCAAGAAAATTAGAGATACCAAGGGAACATTTCATGCAAAGATAGGCTCAATAAAGGACAGAAATGGTATGGACCTAACAGAAGCAGAAGATATTAAGAGGTGGCAAAAATACACAGAAGAACTGTACAAAAAAGATCTTCACAACCAAGATAATCACGATGGTGTGATCACTCACCTAGAGCCAGACATCCTGGAATGTGAAGTCAAGAGGGC
Organism: Bos indicus; assembly: GCF_029378745.1. Taxonomy (NCBI): domain Eukaryota; kingdom Metazoa; phylum Chordata; class Mammalia; order Artiodactyla; family Bovidae; genus Bos; species Bos indicus. Next base: position 43,789,820 of record NC_091760.1, on the reverse strand, counting down.
CCTAGGAAACATCACTACAAACAAAGCTAGTGGAAGTGATGGAATTCCAGTTGAGCTCTTTCAAATCCTGAAAGATGATGCTGTGAAAGTGCTGTACTCAATATGCCAGCAAAATTGGAAAACTCAGCAGTGGCCACAGGGCTGGAAAAGGTCAGTTTTCATTCCAATCCCAAGAAAGGCAATGCTGAAGAATGGTCAAACTACCCCACAATTGCACTCATCTCACATGCTAGTAAAATAATGCTCAAAATTCTCCAAGCCAGGCTTCAGCAATATGTGAACCCTGAACTTCCAGATATTCAAGCTGGTTTTAGAAACGGCAGAGGAACCAGAGATCAAATTGCCAACATCTGCTGGATCATGGAAAAAGCAAGAGAGTTCCAGAAATACATCTATTTCTCCTTTATTGACTATGCCAAAGCCTTTGACTGTTTGGATCACAGTGAACTGCGGAAAATTCTGAAAGAGATGGGAATACCAGACCACCTGACCTGCCTCTTGAGAAACCTGTATGCAGGTCAGGAAGCAACAGTTAGAACTGGACATGGAACAACAGACTGGTTCCAAATAGGAAAAGGAGTACGTCAAGGATGTATATTGTCACCCTGCTTATTTAACTTATATGCAGAGTACATCATGAGAAACACTGGGCTGGAAGAAGCACAAGCTGGAATCAAGATTGCCAGGAGAAATATCAATAACCTCAGATACGCAGATGACACCACTCTTATGGTAGAAGTGAAGAGGAACTGAAGAGCCTCTTGATGAAAGTGAAAGAGGAGAGTGAGAGAGTTGGCTTAAAGCTCAACATTTAGAAAACGAAGATCATGGCATCTGATCCCATCACTTCATGGCAAATAGATGGGGTAACAGTGGAAACAGTGTCAGACTTTATATTTTTGGGCTCCAAAATCACTGCAGATGGTGACTGCAACCGTGAAATTAAAAGACGCTTACTCCTTGGAAGCAAAGTTATGACCAACCTAGATGGCATATTGAAAAGCAGAGCCATTACTTTGCCAACAAAGGTCCGTCTATTCAAGGCTATGGTTTTTCCAGTAGTCATGTATGGATGTGAGAGTTGGACTGTGAAGAAAGCTGAGCGCCGAAGAATTGATGCTTTTGAACTGTGGTGTTGGAGAAGACTCTTGCGAGTCCCTTGGACTGCAAGGAGATCCAACCAGTCCATTCTAAAGAAGATCAGTCCTGGGTGTTTTTTGGAAGGAATGATGGTAAAGCTGAAACTCCAGTACTTTGGCCATCTCATGCGAAGAGTTGACTCATTGGAAAAGACTCTGATGCTGGGAGGGACTGGGGGCAGGAGGAGAACAGGACGACAGAGGATGAGATGGTTGGATGGCATCACCGACTCAATGGACGTGAGTTTGAGTGAACTCCGGGAGTTGGTGATGGACAGGGAGGCCTGGAGTGCTGCAATTCATAGGGTCGCAGAGTCAGACATAACTGAGCAACTGAATTGAACTGAGCGACTTTCACTTTCACTTCATATGTACATGGTTTGTATGCTCCTCTGCATGGATGATGAATTTCCATAAGAGCTTTACTTTTAGAGAACTTGGTGCTGTCCAAGCCATAAAGGTGTTGACAGCCCAGGTGTAACTTCAGAAAGGAGCTTTACCTGGGAGAAGCCCCAACCCAACAGTCAGCCACTCAGCCCTGCTGGTTCAGACATTTGAGTGGTCAGTTTACCTGAGATGTTCAACTCCCAGGTGCTGGTGTATAAATGGAAATGCCAAAGTAACACACTTATAATGAGAAAAATATAAGGGCCAAGGAGTACATATATTTGAACTAAAAGATTGACAATTTCTAGAGGCAAAATTTCTGGGTGTCTTAAAAAAAGTTGTTTGACAACCACAGACCCACAATAAGGGCACAGGCTTCCCAAAACAGTGCCAGAAATGAGCTACAACAGTTTTTGCTCTGCCCTGTTTTCCTAGCCTTCTTGGGGACCTCTGCCACACATTCCATTTTCAGGCTAATTACAGCTCAAGTATATTCCAATGTTTTTTCTTTCACATCTAATTCTCCTCTGGGAATTTTAAACTCTTGTGGTTATGGAGTTTTCCATCCTCTTGCCTAATTTCTAAGCAAGAGAGATTAACACCAAAAGACAGAGTTAAAATACACTGGACCCCACTCAGATTTGGTAGAAAATGTATTTCTGCAGTAAAAATATGTAGGATTTCCTAGAATTAAATATAAGTCAGACATTTAACATCAGATATTGCATAAGCTCAGTTGTGGAAGTGTCTGGTGATGGAAGTAAAATTTGATGCTATAAATAACAGTATTTCATAAGAACCTGGAATTCCATGAATCAAGGTAAATTGGACACGGTCATGCAGGAGATGGCAAGAGTAAATAAACATGGACATCTTAGGAAACAGAGAACTAAAATGGACAGGAATGGGTGAATTCAATTCAGATGACCCTTATACCTACTATTGTGGGCAAGAATCCCATAGAAGAAATGGAGTAGCCCTCAGAATCAACAACCGAGTCTGAAATGCAACAGTTAGGCGCAACCTTAAAAATGACAGAATGATCCTGGTTTGTTTCCAAGGCAAACATCACAGTAATCCAAGTCTACGCCCCAACCACTGATGCTAAATAAGCTGAAGTTGACCGGTTCCATGAAGACCTAGAAGACCTACAACTAACACCAAAAAAAGATGGCCCTTTCATCACAGGGGACTGGAATGCACAAGTAGGAAGTCAAGAGATACCTGGAGTAACAGGCAAGTTTGGCCTTGGAGTACAAAATGAAGAGGGCAAAGGCCAACAGAGTTCTACCAAGAGAACACACCAGTCATAGCAGACACCCTTTTTCAACAACACAAGAGACAATTTTACACATAAACATCACCAGATGGTCAATACTGAAGTCAGACTGATTATATTCTTTGCAGTCAAAGATGGAGAAGCTCTATACAAGCAGCATAAACAAGACCTGGAGCTGACTGTGGCTCAAATCATCAGCTCCTCGTATTAAAATTCAGGCTGGCAGTGAGCGAAGAGGAACTAAAAAGTATCTTGATGAGGGTGAAGGAGGAGAGTGAAAAAGCCAGCTTAAATCTCAATATTAAAAAAACTAAGATCATGGCATCCAGTCCCATCACTGCATGGCAAATAGAAGGGGAAAAGGTAGAAGCAGTGACAGATTTCCTCTGCTTGGGCTCTAAAATCATTGGGGATGGTGACCATAGCCATGAAATTAGAAGACAATTGCTTCTTGGCAGGAAAGCTATGACAAACCTAGACAGTATGTTAAAAAGCAGAGCCATCACTTTGCCAACAAAGTCCATATAGTCAAGGCTATGGTTTTTTTCCAGTAGTCATATACAGATGTGAGAGCTGGACCATAAAGAAGGCAGAGCACCAAAAAATTGATACTTTCAAACTGTTGTGCTGGAGAAGTCTCTTGAGACTCCCTTGGACTGCAAGGAGATCAAACCAGTCCATCCTAAAGGAAATCAGCCCTGAATATTTATTGGAAGGACTGATGCTGAAGCTGAAGCTCCAATACTTTGGCCACCTGATGCGAAGAGCTGACTTATTGGAAAAGACCCTGATGCTGGGAAAGACTGAAGGAGAAGAGGGTGACAAAGGATGCAATGGTTGGATGGCATCACCAATTCATTGGACATGAATTTGGGCAAACTCTGGGAGATGGTGAGGGACCGGGAGGCCTGGAGTGCTGCAGTCCATGGGGTGGTGAAGAGTCAGATACAACTTGGTGACTGAACAACAACAATTGAAGAAGCTCTGAATAACATATTGATGTGTTAAAAATTGAATGATGTCTTAAAAATGGGAATGGGGAGGAGAAGAGGAATAAGAAAGGGGAACAGAGAGGAGGAAAGGAAGCCAAACTTTAACTGCAAAGGAAACAAATAAAAATAAAATCTTAATCAAACTGCACATAAAAATTATCAAGCAAATAATTATAGAAGAGGAAGCTGTGGCTTTCTTGAGTGTGAAATGTAATAGGGAGGTACTGGAAGTTTCAAGGCCATGCATTTATAGTAGTCCTGTGGACTGTTTTCCTTGGATATCTCCACTCTCAAACTTCATATAGAAACCCAGGTTTCAGAAGTCTCAAATGATACTTCACATCTCCTTTTTCTTTTTTTTTTGGCTGTGCTATGTGTGACTTGCAGGATCTCAGTTCCCCAATCAGGGACTGAACCTGGGCAATGGCAGTGAAAACCTGGAATCCTAACCACTAGGCAACCAAGGAACTCCCTCACGTTTCTTTCAAACACTTAGGTTATTAAAAATGAGAGATCAAATATCAAATATGTATTATGTTCAATAATGTTCATCATTTTCTCATGAAATGTTTTCATCATCTTCTCGTGAAAACTGCCATAAATCGGAGGCAGCTAGTGGGATTCCACTTTTCAAGAAAGTCTTCCTTCTCTACCTCTACCCATGTTGAGATAAGGATAGAGAAGATTCTAAGAAAGAAAGTATATGTAAAGTGTTTCAAGAACATATGTTTCAAGATACAACTATCAGGTTTTTTAAACTACAGAAAAAGATGAACAGATGTTCATTTTTTTAATGGACAAATGAACAGAGTAGTTTTTGTTCTCAACCCTAGTTTATTCTGAAAAATCACAGTACCAATCAACAGATTTTCATCTCCCAACTCCACCTGAAGCATGCGTACATGCACATACACGCACACTTGTGTACACACATACACTGCACACTGCATCCCTCCACTGTTTGCCCATGGATCTCTATATTATAATTAGTACTGTGCCTGGCACATGAAAGGTGTCCAAATATTTATTACTGTTCAAGGAAAACTGAAGAATATAACAACATGAGTAGATAAATAGAGTCCAAATTGAAGTCACAGGATGAAATGGTGGGATGGCATCACCGAGTCAATGGATATCAGTTTCAGTAAACTCAGGAGTTGGTGATGGACAGGGAGGCCTCGCGTGCTGCAAGGGGGTTGCAAAGAGTCGGACACAATTGAGCAACTGAACTGAACTGAAAGTGAAGTCATGAACTGAAAGTGAAGTCAGGTTCTAATAGGACTCAGACTGGTTAAAAAAAAAAAAAAAAATTAGAGCCAGAGAAGGCCAAACAGAAAGACTTTCTGGAGAAAGTCAAATTTTAACTATCCAGTGAACAAGAGTTATGATAATAGCTATAATAAGAGTTATAATAATAATGTAACAATATCGATTAAGTGTTAGGTATTTGGCAGGCCCTATACTGAACTATTTGCACATGCTTTCTTTTTTAATTATCATAACTGTGAAGTGGGCATTATTCAAGTTTAGAGATGAAGAAAGTGATCTTCACAGAAGTTAGGCAATGTGTTCAGAGTCAGGCAGTTTATCAGCCATGAAGCTGGAAAGGCAGGTTATCATCTAGCTTGGATGGGGGTGGGAGGGGAGTGGAAGGAGAAGGGCACCAGTTCTAAAGGCCTTCACAATCTGCAGCACAGGGAGGCTTGCAGTGACTGCAGGAGCAAATGGAACAGTAAAAAAAAAAAAAAAAAGGCAACAGGAGAGAGCAGAAAACTTCAAAGACCTGTGGGAAGAATTCTCTGGATTTTTGAGCAGAAAAAAATTTCTGTAATAAAAACCATGCTTGAGGAATGTTAATATAAAAGGTGCATGGACAGGAATATTGGTGGTCATAGGTGGTGACCTTGGGTAGAAGCTCTGTATGAAGAATGTAATTGCATTATTTACGGTTAAAGCAGAGGAGGCCTACACACCAACTCTAAAAATGGAGGGAAGCTTTTCAGGTTTTTTGCAGTAGATGGGCCAGTTTTGTCCTCCAAAAATATCCCAGGCCTACAAAACATTTACAGATATTTCAACCATCAGAAATTACACATATCCCTTAACATCCTGCTTAAGAAAAAATCCAATTATTTCTAATCTAATTGTAGCATAGCTGGGATCAAACAAGAGTGATTAGCTAACTTACTCTGACATTTACTTGAGATATTGGCTTCAACTATCAAAAGGATCTTGACAGCAGTATTCTTTATCTCACCAAAATCATTCACAAAAAAAAGTCCTATAACTTGCGGAGTCTGTCAGTTAAATAAAATTATGAATTAAATTACTTGCTGTTGCTGAAAAGCAGCTGGAAATCCATCTGGAACTGGATCAACTCATCGCTCTTGTCTAAATGCAACAAGATAACCCATTTTTTTCCATTTTAAGTGCAGTTTATAACTTTATTATACTATAATAATTATATATTACATGATCTAATACCAGCTTTATATTATCCATAAAAACAAACCAGGGAATTAAAAAAAAAAAAACCTGATTTTTTAATTCTTTGGCTCTGTGCTGAACATAGAATATGCGCATATTCCCCATCTTTGCCTCTTCTATCCCTTAAGACATGAAGGACTCTTACACACTAAAGGGCTGCACAGATTTTAATAAAAGCATTTCATTTTATTACACTTTGTACTGTATTATTTTAATAAAAGCAGCACCTTCTATGGTGCTGGCCTAAATATTTGCAATAAAATATTTCCTAAGAAGAAAACTCCTCTAAGCTATCAGAAACACTGGGCTGATAACTTCTCTGAGGACTAAAATCTTATTGGGGAGGCAGACTCCATAAAATCAGCTCAAAGACAAGAAGACTTTGTTTATATTGTTGGTATTATAGCAGCATGTCCTTGAGGGACAGGGGGAAAAAAATCTAAAAGGTAGAACCTTTAAAATATGTATACAGAGTATCTCTATTAACCAGGAAGATGCCCTCTAAAGACGCCATTCTTCGTGAGAAACTTTGTCACTCTGAGTTTCAGCAAGAGTCCACAGCTGGCCCTTCTCAGTTTCCTTTCCCAGGCAGGGACTCACTCTCAGCTCTGGCCCTGATGAGAAGAGATGAGAAGAGCTTTTTATCCCCAGTGAATCTGTTTGTGTCTCCAGCTAGGTTAAATGATATCTAACAGAAACCTAAGACATATCATAATAAGCAATGGAATTCAAGCGGTGCTTACTAAAGGGCATGAAACCATAGATGTGAGATGCTGGGCTATTAAAGAGGGAAATGATTTTGTTATCTAATCTCTTGGCACACTTATTTCCTCACAAATGTAACTACAAACCCAACTCAAATTATCATAAATTATGAATTATGAAACTGAAAATTTGTTGTAACAGAGTCTCTAAGTTGCATCTGACTCTTTGCAACCCCATGGATTATGGCACACCAGGCTCCCCTCTTCTTCACTATCTCCTGGAGGTGGTCAAATTCACGTTCATTGAGTCAGTAATACTATCTAACCATCTCTGAAAGTTTCAGTTCAGTTCAGTTCAGTCGCTCAGTCGTGTCTGACTCTTTGTGACCCCATAAATCACAGCACGCCAGGCCTCCCTGTCCATCACCAACTCCCGGAGTTCACTCAGACTCATGTCTGAAAGTTTACTGTACATGAAAACAAATTTGAGAATAGCCATCTGATAATATTCACATACCAGTCTCTTACATGTCAACCTAATAATTTTCAAAAAAAGTTTCAAAGCCAGAAAAGTTTTAATTAATTTAGACAAACCCACAGGAATGAATGCACATTTCACCTATTTTCTCCAATGGGTCAAGTTTTTGAAATGATACACTGATAATCCTAATAGTTACAAAGATGAAGCCTAAGAGTTATTAAGATGTTACAGCTGAGCTATTCACACTGTGAGTTAATCCATGGGCACGGATGGAGACACCTGGCAACCGTCTGTTCTATTTATAAAGTTCTGAACGCCACACCAGGTGGAGGACACGGGGCAAACAAGACGAGACATAATTGCTGCCTGCTTAAACTGAAACATGTTCCAGATTTTATGTCAGCACATCAGCCATTAAGGAAACAGATACCAAAAGCTGAAAGATAACTGATATATATATATGTCAGTTAAGTATGTAAATTAATAAATGAGCAGGGCATCTGGCTAAATAATCTCAAAAGTAATTTTCTAAGAGTATACCAAGTTTCCCCAGAGAGTTGGATACTGGAGATGATGAGCTATCTTGGAATCAAAGGATACCTGATAAAATGCCTCTGTTCATATCTGATAAACCAGTGCTACTAGGAAGTACTGCCTTGGTCATAAATTTTCATAATTTAAGTGTTACTCTAAGACTGAGAAGATTATCTATGAAGAACGATAGAAACAAAATTTCTAAGGCATAGTATAGTCCCATGGCAACTATTACAAGAGTTCATTTCCACTGAAACTGTAACTCCCTGCATAGCCTGGGGGAAAGGGGGCTGGCATCAGGAAAAGGGAAGAGTTTCCCATTATATAGAATATCCCCTCTTCAGACGATAATTGTCCTTTTGGTTGGTGGCATCTGAAACTAGATGGGAAAAATTAAGTTAATCTACTCAAATCAATCACACTTGCAAACGATACCAACTGTGATCAATTTGAGTAGATGATTAACTTAGTTTTTCATATCTAGTTTCAGATGCCACCAGCCAACCCAGAGACTTAGAGACAACTAGATATTCAGCCTAGAGAGAAGTTGAGCAATCAAAGCTAGTGATGGAGCGTTTCATGCTTGAGTGAGTACAAGGATTTATTTCAGTGAGTGAGAGGAAAACTGTACACAATCCTCTGAGAACCGCTTCTCAGTGTGGACATGCCTGTGCCCTGGCCTAGAGCAAGGAAGGGAAATCAGTGATGGCCAATAAATGGGGAGAAGAAAAATGTGAAGAATGAAAACGTGTGTGTGAGAGAGAGAGAGAGAGAGAGAGAGAGAGAGCAAGAAAAAGCCCAAGAGGAAAGTCCATCAACCACCAGGTAAAGACTGAATCTCTAAATCCGCCTCCAGTGGCACCTTATTCTAATTAAAACACAATTCAAACTCCTCCTTAAGACTTGAAGGTATCTCACAAGCAGTCTTCTGCTTACCTCACTGACTTCCTCTCCTCCTAGCTTGCCCTTTTGCACTCTTCTCCAAGTTCTGCAAACATCCGCAGTTCGTTTATGCCTCCGGGCCTCTGCGGCCACTGTTTCCTCTGCCTAGAATGCTCTTCACTTGACTGGCTTCTCACCATTCCTATCTTTCTTCATACACCACCCCCTCATGGCAGCTCTCTGACTGCCCTAAACCAGCTTCCCTCAGACCCTGTCTGGCACACCCCCACAATGAACTGTCTTCATAACACTCATTCTATCTGAAAAGTGTTTTCCCATATATTTGTATCTGATTTATTGATTCCATTTCCCACAGAAACATAAACTCTGTAAGAGCAAAGAATGTGTTTTGTTCAATGCTGCACACCCTACCTAGAACATCTCCTGTACATGGTAGGGACGCAATAAATATTGGATGAATCTCAAGTTCCACCATATAGATGACTGCAGAAAGTCACTCAAGAGCCACTGCAAAACCATTCTCTGCCCCTTTTGTTACCCCATCAAAGCACATGGTCATGACCATGACCCACAACCACACCAATTCCAGGCCTGCTTCCACACGCCACGGGGGTGAGAATAACATTGCTTCCTTCCCTTAGAGAAATCGCCAGCTTCCTTGCCATTTCCTCTCCTGGAGGCCTTATTCTCTCATGTCCCACAGATCTTTCCATCCCCAATCACATAAAAAGTAAGTCAATGTTTAAAGAATTCTTCAAAAACCAGCATTACTCTGTGCAACTGGATGAAATGATCCCCCTTGCACATTGCATCTCAGGTAAAAGGGGGAAGAAGAGAGAACACAGAAGAGACTCTTCACTCAGCTTTCTAGTGTTCATGATAAGAAATTTCCTAAAGGTTGGGTGCTTTCCTTCTCCTTTTTCCCAAAGGTCCAGGAAGATGAAAACCCTGATCAGATGCAGAAGGTTGTGGTAGTAAGTGGTAAGCTGCCCATTCCTCCTGGGATGACCAAAAGATATCCAAAAAGAAAAAAAGAAATATGAACACGGGGAAGAGACTGAGATCCTACTGCTCCTCACTCTCTTTTATCATATCCTCACCCACAAAATATCATTGCTTCTTAGCCTGACCGCCTGTCTGGCAGCCAAGTTCCTGACCAATTCAGTCACCATCAGGAGAAAAAACACCTGCTACCCCACTACAGTGAGAACTGTGCTTCTGACACCCTGACATAGAACCATAAATACAGCTTTCTACAAAAACACTGTTATGTCCAATGCACACATCCTGTTCTATACATCAAGTGCACTCCAAATTAAACACTTTAACTCATCAGGGTTCAACTGGAAACTGTGGTGTATGCTGTTATCCACTGTAGTTAGGATAAGCAGGAGAGAGAGATTCAACAGTGATAGTGAGGAGGTAGCCCTGTGAAGATTTCTTCCAGGCAAAAAGGAACTTCCCTGAAAATATATTCAGAATGAAAAGAACATTCAGAACATAAGCTATTGGCAATAACAGGCCCTTGTAAACCTGGCCAGACACAACCCACCCAAGGGGCATGTCAAAGATGTGGAGAAGATAGAAGATAATCCTTGAAAGTCTGAAACTAACAAGAGGAAAGACAAAGTATGTAGAGCATCTGCTCAAGAAGCCAAGCCTGAGGGGTAATTAAGAAGGTGTGTTCAGATAGGAGAGGGGGATACAAGTGAGCGGGTGGAAGGCACAGGAGAAAGACAAGCAAATGAATGGAAGAACCTGTGAGGAACATCTGCTACAGAGGCTTCCTGGGACCCCTGCAAGGCAGAAGTGAAGCGACCCTCCTGTGATCCAATCTAAGTCACTTAACCTTGGGCAGTCTCAAGTTTGTTTGTTTGTTTGTTTTAATTATAAAATAAGGTCAAGCATTCCTTTCTCCTAGGGTGGTTGTGAAGAGTAAATCAACTAGCACAGGTGAACTCACTGGGGATAATACTGGGAACCATACTGGGAACCACCTGAGTTTTGTGCTTTCCTCTCCTCCTTGATAAGTATCACCTAGAATGCACTTAAACAGGTCTCTGGCCCCCAGTCTGAATGCAATCACAATGGAAAAAAGCCTATTGGTAATCTGCATGGTTAGCAGATGATGCTTATCAGAGAAACATGGGAAGCACAGCATTACTTCACTTCTCTCTCATAATATTCCATCTGATATGGAACACAGAAATATCTCCCACAGAAGCAAACAGCTGCCACTATTATTTAAAATGAGAAAACTTAAAATTACAATCTTCACAAAAGACAGACTGATTTTTTTTAAATGCTATGTCTCTTAAAGTCATTCTTCTGCCAACACTATTTCTATTCCTTTTGAGCTCCAAAGATTTGTATTGATTTGGGGCATAAGAACAAATTGAATATCTCCAACAAATCTACTGAAACAATCAAAACAGCAATCTCATTCTATTACACCGTAATACGGAGACACGGTACAACCTGAAACTGTGACAACCAGGGAGGGACTTGGTGAAAATATTGCTCAAGAAAAGGCCTGTGAGAAGGCCCTCCCCCTCCACGTTTAAGGACCACTTGATGCCAGAACAGATACACAGTTTTGAGAAAAGTTCTCTTCTCATAAACCAAAGTTGCCATTATCTAAAGTGCTTCCGAGCCAATCAGCCTCATTCGGAGACAACAAACTAGATCATCTAAGAGTGGCTCTTTACAGATTTTCGTACTAAAAGTCGGCGGTGAGACTAAAAGGAAGGGAAAACAAATCAATTTACAAATGTCAAATCATCATGTTTCAGATGTAAAACAGCCTGGCAACCTGACCAGATCTTCCCAAATATGTAACATCTCCATATAAGTCAAAAGATATAATTTCTCAGCCTGCAGCCGGGACACTAAGTTTTATCACTGGAAAGTCAAATATCAAAGCTAGCCTTGTAAGAGCAGCTATCAGAAACCACGAGACTAGCGTGAACATGGGGCCAGAGGGCAAGGAGCTTCTGGTAGATTCGCAGTATTCTTAACTATCTACCTAATTACAGTTCTCAGGTGGCGGGCCTCTTAAAGCACGTGTGACTTTTGGATTTAGAATCTGCGGCTTCTGTAGTTTCCGATACGTTGGCATTCAAGATGTCGCTTTCATCACCACTCCCAAGTACCGTTTTTAAAACAACATCTTCGAACAGCAACCCCACCCTCAACCCGGTCGCCAACCTCTCTCCCCGCCCTTCCACTGAAGACCTGCACCCCACACCCCCACCCCACCCCCGCAAAGGTGTTTTGGGTTTGTTTTTACTTTTTGAAAACTGCCTTTTATAGATTCTCTTTCAAGCCCAAATAACACCACACAAGGAGCTGAGATCGCCACGGAGCTCGGTAGCATTCGGCCTCAAAACCACTAGCTTCTTCTCCCCTTTCCCCCAAATTAACGGCAGGCCAAGTCCCTGCAATTTTCTCGTCCCTGCACTTTGCGCCAAATCGCCTCCGAGCTGGTTTCTTTAGGTCTAGTTCCACTGTGGCGGGAAGAAGGGTTTCTCGTAGATTTTTTCTAAGGTAAAACGAGAGAACTTTCCAGACCTCTCGCCCCGGGTCGCGTACATCCCCTTTTACAAAGAAACAATAGTGAGCGAGGAACCCGTCACCCCCGCCGGCCGCTCCAGTGCCCAGCGCCCCAGCAGCCCTTACCCGGTGAGCACCCGGGTCCGCGCGCCCCCCACTCCCTGAACCCGGGGCGCCGGGCAAGCGCATGCAGGCTCCTGGGGGTGGGAGGGTGCATGGAGGCGCGCCCCCCGGCCCCTGATCCTCAGCCTCAGAGGCAAAGCCCGCGGATCTCCCCACCCCCAACCTCCCTCCCCCACCCTCCCCCCGCCGATGCCAACCCGCAGCGAAGCGGGCTGGGGAGAGTTACTCGCCGAGGCCCAGGCGCGAAGACCGCAGAGGCGCGCGGGGCTCCGGGGCCGGGAGCTCGCCCGCAGCCGCTCTCTCCAGCCGGGTGCTGCCTCTCCCGCGGCAGCCGCAGCATCGAGCCGGCGGAAACCGGAGGACGGTAGCGCGGCTCAGCGGCGGCCCGGGAAGGAGGCAGTCTCCCAGACCCGGCGGGGGACCAGCGAGAAATCCGAGGCGCCCGGCGGCGCGTGCGCTGCCCACAGCGCCCGGGGCCGGATCCTCGGCGACTGCGCCGAGCGCCTCCGGAGTCGGGGGGAAGCTCCTCTCGCGGCAGCGGCTGTGGCCGCCGCCGAGTGCGCCGAGGAAGGTGCGGGGCAGTGAGGTGCAGAGAGAGCCGCTGGGGCCCGGCGTCCCCGGGCGGGCGAGGCTGGAGCGCGGCCGAGCCCCTACCTTTCCGGCTGGCGGGACTCCAGCCGCGCGCCCTCCCCGGGCGTCCCGGACAGGAAAATCACCAAGGGAAGGCCCGGGGAAAGCGGCGGGTGGCTTTGGACGAGGTAGGAGGATCGGGTTCCACAGCCAAGGAGACACTCCTTTCCCGCCCCGGTTTGTTTGAAAGCTGCAGGGGAGAAAGAGAGGGGCGGCTAGGGAGCTTTCTCCTCCCCGCCGGGCTGGCAGGCGGCAGAAGTAAACACTTTTTGCTTGGCTCGGCGGGGACTTCTGTGACACGAGGCGGGGCAGGCGGTTGGTCCCCAGCAGAAAGGGCGGGAGTGTCCAGAGAGACCAGAATTTCTGAGCTCTGCCCTTCAAGGACAAGTGTGTTAGTGCTTTTTGTCTTTTGGAGGAAACGATGCGTTAGGGGGAAGGAAGACGAAATGTGTATTTGCTTGTTAAAATAGGTCTCCCTTGAGAAATGCGTGTACTATAGTGATGATACTTGGATAGCTGTATTTTTTAAATGTCAGTGTTTGTGAAATAAATCATATGCCCTGGGAGAAGAGCCACAGACTTGGGTGCAGTTCAGAGTGAGTAACGTGTCAGGCCCTGAAACAAAGTCCTTTGTGATGGACCTTCTGGTGTTGGTGTTGATTTTAACAACAGCCCTAGGAGGCAGCACTTGTTATTTTCCCAATTTTATCAAAGAATCCGACTCGGCTGAGCACACACACACAATCAAAAAAACCCAAAGAGTTCAGGAATTCCCCAACCGGTACCCTTTCTACAAATTGCCTTTGCAGTAACCCACACAGATTTTGTAATTACAAAGGTGGTACCTCAGACATCTGAGTGGTGGTGATGGATTAGTTCCTCAACTGTGTCTGACTCTTTGAGACCCCATGGACTGTAGACCTCCAGGCTCCTCTGTCCATGGAATTTCCAGGCAAGAATACTGAAGTGGGTTATTTCCTTCCCCCAAGGAATCTTCTCACCTCACCCAGGAAATGAATCTGGGCCTCCTGCATTTTAGGTGGTTTTCTGCATTGCAGGCAAATTCTCTACTGACTGAACCACAAGGAAGAGGGTATTTGTCCAACTGGGCCCATTTTTCTTGAAGTTACTATGCTCTTTTAGGTTCTGCTGAGTTTATTACCCTTCTTATGTTCATCATCTTCAGAATTAAAGCAGTGATTTTACCTCCTACTCTCTAGCTTTCCTAGGACTTTTTTTTTTTTAAGATGTGGACCATTTTTTGTTAGTCTCTGTGGAATTTGTTACAATATTGCTTCTATTTTATGTTTTAGTGTTTCATCCCCAGGGCACATGAGACCTTGACTCCCTGACCAGGCATTGGAAGGTGAAGTCTTAACCAGTAGACTGCCAGGGAAGTCCCTTTCCTAGGATTCTTGAATCTGCAAAGTCATGTGCTAAGGGAAGAGGCAGTCCATTATTCTTAGGTGACATTTGTGCTTCTTCATAGTCAGTATTGGCCAAGAAGACACTACTCACCATGACCTAGTTCAAATTCCACTGCCTCCTCTGGCCTGTGTGACCTTGAACAAGTGACTTAACCTCAACGTGCTTCCTTTTGTAAAGTGAGAGAGTACAACCTCTCTTCACGGGTTGTGATGAGGATTAAAATAGATGATGAGGTAGAGAGTTCTTGGCACAATGCTTATCACAAAAAAAATCAGGAAGTATGGATATTAACTACCAGTTCTTTCCTACCATGAGTCAGCTACCCTTCATGTATCATGTCTGTTCCTCCAATTCATCACGCAAACCAGAATAATCTTATCCCAGAAATGACAAAGTGGAGTCAGGAGGTTATATAATATGCCCAAGATCATACCAACCCATTTTGGAGCTGTGATTTGAATGAAAGTACCTAGAACCAAAATCAGCTCTCTTTCCAGAATGCTTTACCTATTATGTAACTATCTGGGCAGGTGCTTTTGACATGTCAAAGATTTTTTTTAATGCAGAATACATTATTTCATGGGAACATGATTGCAACTATGTAAAATTTTTGAATTCTTGTGGAAGGTGGTAAAGAATTAAGCAGGGTAAATTTGTAGCAGTCTCTGGGCTACAATGTTTTCACAATGTAAAGATAATTAACTCAGCCTTTGTATAGATGATTTATTCTAATAAAGCGGGAGGGGAAGGGCCAGGAAATAGAGAACTATTGGGACATGCAGGGTCTTTTAAAGGTCCTTGAAACCATAATATTTAGGCAGTGTACACATAGGGTTGGACCAGTTTGCTAGGTTTGTTTTTTAATTATAGATGGTGTGATCTCTTTGAATTAAAATGATATTGTTTGATGGGATGTATCCCAGGGTATCCAGGGACCGGTGAAAGCCAGGTTCCCCACGCCAGCCTGGAGTGCCATTCAGCACTCTGGAGAATCACAGTCTAAAGTTCAAGAAAGTAGTATTTCTTCCTGACCCCAATATATGATCTGCCTTCCAAATTCTCACACCCTAGACCAAGAGCAGGCTTTCTTGGCATGATTGACATAGGACTGTCTACTCTATGCAGAAGATACCTACTTGTAGGGGCATACTCTCAGCAGGTCACATCAGATCATAGTAGATGAATCCCAGGACTGGAGATACAAAGTGACAAGAGACCTCTTTCACACAATATCCTCTTTTAAGTTTATGGGGGGAAAAAAATGTTTTCTTTAACATTCTCAATATGCCAGCAAATTTGGAAAACTCAGCAGGGGCCACAGGACTGGAAAAGGTCAGTTTTCATTCCAATCACAAAGAAAGGCAATGCCAAAGAATGCTCAAACTACTGCATAGTTGCACTCATCTCACATGCTAGCAAAGCAATGCTCAAAATTCTGCAAGCCAGGCTTCAACAGCACACGAACCATGAACTTCCAAATGTTCAAGCTGGATTTAGAAAAGGCAAAGGAACCAGAGATCAAATTGCCAACATCCATTGGATCATCAAAAAAGCAAGAGAGTTCCAGAAAAACATCTATTTCTGCTTTATTGACTATGGCAAAGCCTTTGACTGTGTGGATCACAATAAACTGTGGAAAATTCTGAAAGAAATGGAAATACCAGACCACCTGACATGCCTCTTGAAAAACCTGTATGCAGGTCAGGAAGCAACAGTTACAACTGGACTTGGAACAACAGACTGGTTCCAAATAGGAAAAGGAGTACATCAAGGCTGTATATTGTCACCCTGCTTATTTAACTTATATGCAGAGTACATCATGAGAAATGCTGGGCTGGATGAAGCACAAGCTGGAATCAAGAGTGCAGTGAGAAATAGCAATAACCTCAGAAATGCAGATAACACCACCCTTACGGCAGAAAATGAAGAAGAACTAAAGAGCCTCTTGATGAAAGTGAAAGAGGAGAGTGAAAAAGTTGGCTTAAACCTCAACACTCAGAAAACTAAGATCATGGCATCTGGTCCCATCGCTTCATGGGAAATAGATGGGGAAACAATGGAAACAGTGTCAGACTTTATTTTTGTGGGCTCCAAAATCATGCAGATGGTGACTGCAGCCATGAAATTAAAAGACGCTTGCTCCTTGGAAGAAAAGTTATGACCAACCTAGACAGCATATTAAAAAGCAGAGACATTGCTTTGCCAACAAAGGTCTGTCTAGTCATGGCTATGGTTTTTCCAGTGGTCATGTATGGATGTGAGGGTTGGACTCTAAGGAAAGCTGAGCACCGAAGAATTGATGCTTTTGAACTGTGTTGTTGGAGAAGACTTGAAAGTCCCTTGGACTGCAAGGAGATCCAACCAGTCCATCCTAAAGGAAATCAGCCCTGGGGAGTTGGTGATGGACAGGGAGGCCTGGTGTGCCGCAATCTATGGGGTTGCAAAGAGTAGGACACAACTGAGCAACTGAACTGAACTGAACTGAACTTAACATTCTCAAGGCTTGGGGGATTTAGTTTTGAACAGTACCTGGCTCAAGACTGAACTTGACCAACATACAGTCCTTCTTCCAACTCTAGGTAAAGATCCTGCCAGATCTGTCTTCTGATTATCTTGTGGTTTTATCTCCTACAAGCAATTATTTGTCACAGTGGTAAAAAAAAATCCGCCTACCAGTGCAGGATATGTAAGAGACACAGGATCCACCCCTTATTCCGGAAGATCCCCTGGAGCAGGTAATGGCACCCTACTCTAGTATTCTTGCCTGGAGACTTCCATGGACAGAGGAGCCTGGTGGACTACAGTCCATGGGGTCACAAAGAGTCAAAGCCGACCAAGTGACTGAGCACAGGAAACTAAGACCTATCACACTGCCTGGTGCAGCCAAAAAGACAAAGAATTCAAGGATATGTGGATCTCAAAAATAATAAACCAGTGTGTAAGGAATGTAAATCTTAACTTAGAGCTATGACTCTGCCAGCAATGTAGAAAAGGGCAGTTAGTACTCTCAAGCGAACCCTAACTTCTCCAACATCTCTATTCCAGAGCAGGGTATCAGCTACATGTTTGCATACATAAATAAACATTGTATTGTTTTCCCCAGAATTGTGAGTGCATGAGAAAGGAATTCAAGTCTACCAGAAAGCTTATTTGCCACTTCATAAATGATAGTGTCTCCTGATTGTGCTAGTCCTGTCAAGGTTTCAGAGGTCTTAGTGGCTCAGTAGTTATCAGGGACTGTATTTACTCTCCTTCAACAAGCTAGCAGAGGAGGGTGGAACTGGGGCTCAAAGTGTTCTAAGCACAGGAGCATGTCAGTATCTATATGATGGGAGGCACAATTAAGACAGCTGATGGAAAATGATTGCGATATTATTAAAAATGGTTAATATCCAGAATAAATTAAGAATTCCTATGGATCAAAAAACAAAAAATAAGACTACCCATTTAAAAATAGAGCACAGAACATCAGCAAGCAATTCACTGAAGAAATACAAATTATCCAAAAACTTGCAAAAATTTTAGTGTCTTTTTTAAATAATAAAACTATGTGAAAAAAATCTAGACAGTAATGAGAAATCAGATAAGCAAAAAAAAAAAAGGTGGGGGGGGGGGCAGTGAAAGAGTTAATGAGAGCTCCACTAGCTATCCAGTGCTTAAGAATCTTCCTGCCAGTGCAGGGGATGTGGGTTTCACAACTATGCAGCCCACATGCTGCAACCACTGGAACTCAACTGCTCTAGAGTCATGCTCCATGACAAGAGAAGCCACCACAAGGAGAAGCCTGAACACTGCAACAAAGACCCAGCACAGCCAAAAATAAAATAAGTGAATCTTTTTTTTTAAATAAGTGAGTTAATGAATTTCTGGCAAAGGTGGCAAGGAATCTATTCAAGTAAGTGTAAAGAACTACTTCCTTTTTAGAGGGCAATTTGGTGGCTGCTATCAGATCAGGGAAGGAGTACATCAAGGCTGTATATTGTCACCCTGCTTATTTAACTTATATGCAGAGTACATCATGAGAAATGCTGGGCTGAAGAAGCACAAGCTGGAATCAAGATTGCTGGGAGAAATACCAATAACCTCAGATATACAGATGACACCACCCTTATGGCAGAAAGTGAAGAGGAACTAAAAAGCCTCTTGATGAAAGTGAAAGAGGAGAGTGAAAAAGTTGGCTTAAAGCTCAACATTCAGAAAACGAAGATCATGGCATCTGGTCCCGTCACTTCATGGCAAATAGATGGGGAACAGTGGAAACTGTGAGAGAGTTTATTTTGGGGGCTCCAAAATCACTGCAGATGGTGATTGCAGCCATGAAATTAAAAGATGCTTGCTCCTTGGAAGAAAAGCTATGACCAACCTAGAGAGCTTATTAAAAAGTAGAGACATTACTATGCCAAAGGTCCATCTAGTCAAAGCTATGATTTTTCCAGTGGTCATATATGGATGTGAGAGTTGGACTATAAAGAAAGCTGAGCTCCAAAAAATTAATGCTTTTGAACTCTGGTGTTGGAGAAGACTCTTTAGAATCCCTTGGACTGCAAAGAGATCCAACTAGTCCATCCTAAAGGAAATCAGTCCTGAATATTCATTGGAAGGACTGATGCTGAAGCTGAAACTTCAATACTTTGGCCACCTGATAGGAAGAATTGACTCATTTGAAAAGACCCTGATGCTGGGAAAGATTGAAGGCGGGAGGAGAAGGGGCCAGCAGAGGATGAGATGGTTGGATGGCATCACGGACTCAACGGACATGAGTTTGAGTAACCTCTGGGAGTTGGTGATGGATAGGGAGGCCTGGTGTGATGCAGTCCATGGGGTTGCAGAGTCGGACAGGACTGAATGACTGAACTGAGCTGATCAGATGTAAAAAGTTGTTTGGGATTTGAATTTCGAAACCCTCATTAAAGTTCCTTGACTTTTCTCCCTGCAAGATAGTTCTGGCCTCAAGCCAAGTGATTTAGGAATGAGGATCGGAAGGGAAAGGACCTGAAATCTCTCAACCAGTTCCCAGTTACCCCATCAATGAAGAGGTTGGCCTTCCTGATTGCTGGGTAACTCCCTTCACAGCACCCCCTGATGGCAGGACAGCCCCTCCCCCAAGATAGTAGCCCCCCGCCACCCCCCACCCCCGGAGTTGTGTGGGGCAGTGCACAAAGCTGCTGTATCTTAGAGCAGCTTGCTCAGAGCTCTTGTTCAATTCTGAGAAGCATTCAATGCCTGGATCACTGTCCTAGCAGATATGCCCTCTCCCCATCTATCTATGAAGATGCTCTGCTAATATCCAGTCCTGTGACTGATAATTCAAGCAAAATATACAGGTCACTTCACTCAGAGCTCTCAGACCATTAATGATAAAAATTATGACATTTTAAACTAACACATTTGTCTCATAACTGGTTTACAGAGCTGAACTTTTGCTACTTCATTTCATGGGAGTTTTGCTATAGGATGGATCCCTAAAAGCGGAATTGCTGGGCAAAGTGTACATAAACCTACACTCAAATAATTAACTATATTTTTATGTTCAAAAATTTATACTTAAAAGAAAATATTTTCCATAGCACTCCTGAAGCAGAGTGCAAGGTGGAGTCATTACAGTGGGCTATGAGTGGCACAAAGGCTTCTCTGTGTTTCCCAAACTCTGCTGCTGCTAAGTCGCTTCAGTCGTGTCCAACTCTGCGCGACCCCATAGACGGCAGCCCACCAGGCTCCCCCGTCCCTGGGATTCTCCAGGCAAGAACACTGGAGTGGGTTGCCATTTCCTTCTCCAATGCCTGAAAGTGAAAAGTGAAAGTGAAGTAGCTCAGTCGTGTCCGACTCTTAGCGACCCCATGGACTGCAGCCCACCAGGCTCCTCTGCCCATGGGATTTTCCAGGCAAGAGTACTGGAGTGGGTTGCCATTGCTTTCTCCGTCCCAAACTCTAGTCTGCTGTAAATGCATGTTCCTTTCAAATCAGCAATTTTATGTTTTAGGACTCCATCCTGCAGAAATAATTACATAAGAACACAAAAATATGTATGGGGTTGGTCACAGAAGCATTACTTGTAATGTTTAAAAACAGGAAAATAATAGAAAGAATAGAAAGTGATTAATTATATTATGGTAGTATATCCTAGGTTTCTCTGATAGCTCCTTTGGTAAACAATCCATGGGCAATACAGGAGACCCCAGTTTGATTCCTGGGTTGGGAAGATCCGCTGGAGATGGGATAGGCTACCCACTCTAGTGTTCTTGGGGTTCCCTTGTGGCTCAGCTGGTAAAGAATCTGCCTGCAATGTGGGAGACCTGGATTTGATCCCTGGGTTGGGAAGATACCTGGAGAAGGGAACAGTTACCCACTTCCGTATTCTGGCCTGGAAAAATGAATGCAACTATTGCAAAACTATTAGAAATCTGCATATACATATACTAATATGATGACAGCCATTATATTGGCTTTAGAAGTTCTACATTCATAAAACATATTGTGCAATTCATTTATATCAAGCAGAAAAAATAAAGGATCACTGACGTGTGTATATATTTGTGAGTACATAAGAAAAGGTCCTAAAGACTACACGACAAAATGTTGACAGAGATTTCTTCTAGAATTACAGTGGCAGAGAAAGAAAGGGAAGGAGGATTTTTTGCTGTATACTCTAAATGTTTCTAACTTGTGATATTTATAATGTATATGAGTAATACTTGTAATTTTTAAAAAGACACTAACAAAGTTATTTGTGTTTGGGAAAGACAGTAAAAAAAGTGTCAAATAAAAATGCATCCGTGTTTAGGTACAAATTTGAATTCTTTAACTTGGTGATTCCTTACCTGTATGCTCTTTATTCTATACAGTGTGTTTTTCCAATCAATAGAGACCAGATAAAAATATCAGATGAAAACAAAAATAAAACCCTTAAGCCCACATTGAAAGAACAAGAGGAAAATCTATGTGAATCTTGCTTTTATTTTGAAGTGGGAAAAACTAGGCATGAAAGAAGCTTGAAGAAAAAGGTTAATACATTTGACTTCACAAAAATGCAGTTTCTAAAGATAAAATACACCAAAAAATAAAAAGACAAGCTGGGAAAAAATACTTGCAGCACATATCAAATGGTTTCTCTTCTTATCAGGCCAAGAGCTCTTAGGAGGCAAAAAAAAAAAAAAATCAAGAATTTAGTAGAAAAATAGGGAAACTACATGGAAAGAACAGCAGTCTGAGGAGAAAAATAAACATTACTTAATTAAACAAATATGTATGCCTGCTATGTGCCAGATACCATTCTAAACAGGTATATATTAATAGCAGTGAAGAAAACAGACAGTAATTTCTGGCTCTTTGGAGCTTACATTCTAGTAAATTTGAAAAGAGTCTTGACTTCACTAATCAAATTTAAAGCTATATATCATTTACACTTATTGGTGAAAATCATGATTATTAAAACTTAGTGTGAAGATAATTTCTCGTGCTTTTGGTGCAAATGCAAACTGGTGAGGTTTTTCCAAAGGATATTTTAATAAAGTCAATTATAATTTTAAACATGAACACTTTACTGTAGAATATATACTTTATGTATACATTATATATACTTTATGTATACAATGTATACTTTATTGTAGCAGTTCCACTGATAGAAACTTCTGTTGCAGACACCTTACATAGTTATGCAAAGTTGTGTTTAAGAATTGCCATTTAGATATTGCTTATTAATGGCAGCCCACTCCAGTACACTTGCCTGGAAAATCCCATGGACAGAGAAGCCTGGTAGGCTACAGTCCATTGGGTCGCAAAGAGTTGGACACGACTGAGTGACTTCACTTTCTTATTGCTTATTAAATATAATGAAGAGATACCAGAATGAGTCAAACAACCATTGCTAAGGGATTGGAGTTGTAGGGATCACATATACAAGAGATTTCTGTGTAATCACTAAAACCATGAACTAGTCCTGCATCTAATGACTTGGAATAATGTCTAAGATATTATTAAATTTTAGCAGCAAGTTGCTAAACAGGTTGCCTAGTAGGATCCTGTTATTGTGAGATGTAAAAAAAAAAAAAAGTAATAGAAATAATGATGGTTATAATAAAACTTATGTTAGAACACTAACAGAAGGTGTCTAAGGGGATACACACCAGCCATGAACATGAACCACCTCTGGAGGATGTATTCATGGAGGACTTTTCTTTCTAAATTATAAATTTCTGAATGTTTGATTTGCACAATAAGCACCTATTTATTTGTAACCAAAATTTCAAAACATGTTTTAGGATTTTTTACATGCAGTAGAAACTTGCTTAGAAGCATATCAAAATACTTAGAATGCTTGACCCTCCTCCAGTAGTTTTTCTGAGAAGTGACAATAAAAACTCTGTTGTAAAGGGTGATTGTACACCATTTTCATCAGAACCCTGATAGTGATGGTGTTTTAGGGTTTCTATTATTCTCAATTTTTGAATTAAAAGGGACTCAGTTAGTGGAAGTGATGGAGTTCCACCAGAGCTATTTAAAATCCTAAAAGATGATGCTATTAAAGCACTGCACTCAATATATTAGCAAATTTGGAAAACCCAGCAATGGCCACAGGACAGGAGAAGGTCAATTTTCATGCCAGTTCCCAAGAAGGACAGGACTGTAGAATGTTCAAACTACCAGACAGCTGTACTCACTTCCTCTGCTAGTAAGGTTATGCTCAAAATCCTTCAAGCTAGGCTTCAGCAGTACTTGAATCAAGAACTTCCAGATATACAAACTGGGTTAAAAGGCAGAGGAACCAGAGATTAAATTGTCAACATTTGCTGGGTCATAAAGGAAGCAAGGGAATTCCAGGAAACATCTGCTTCTGTTTCATCGACTATGCTAAAGCCTTTGACTGTATGAATCATAACAAACTGTGAAAAACTCTTATCAGACCATCTTAACTGTTTCCTGGGAAACCTGTTTGCAGCTCAAGAAGCAACAGTTAGAACCTTACATGGAACAATTGACTGGTTCAACACTGAGAAAGGAGTAGGTCAAGGCTGTTTATTGTCACCCTGCTTATTTAACTTATATGCAGAGCACATCATGCAAAATGCCAGGCATGATGAGTTACAAGCTGGAACCAAGATTGCCAGGAGAAATATCAACAACCTCAGATATGCAGATGATATCACTTTAATAGCAGAAAGCAAAGAGGATCTAAAGAGCCTCTTGATGAAGGTGAAAAGGAGAGTGAAAAACCTGGCTTAAAACTCAATATTAAAAAAACTAACATCACAATATCCAGTCCCATCACTTAATGGCAAATAGAAGGGAGAAAGGTGGAAGCAGTGACAGATTTCCTCTCTTTGGGCTCTAAAATCACTATGGATGGTGACTGCAGTCATGAAATTAAAAGATGTTTGCTCCTTGGAAGGAAAACTATGACAAACATAGACAGAGGATTAAAAAGAAAAGACATCACTTTGCCAACAAAGGTCCGTCTAGTTAAAACAATGGTTTTCCCAGTAATCATGTATGGATGTGAGAGTTGGACCATAAAGAAGGCAGAGCATGGAAGAATTGATGCTTTCAAACTGTGGTACTGGAGAAGACTCTTAAGAATCCCTTAGACTGCAAGGAGATCACACCAGTCAATTATTATTATTATTTTTTTTCCATTTCCACATGCAATCTTTTTTTTTTTTAATTTTACATAATTGTATTAGTTTTGCCAAATATCAAAATGAATCCGCCACAGGTATACATGTGTTCCCCATCCTGAACCCTCCTCCCTCCTCCCTCCCCATACCATCCCTCTGGGTCGTCCCAGTGCACTAGCCCCAAGCATCCAGTATCGTGCATCGAACCTGGACTGGCAACTCGTTTCTTACATGATATTTTACATGTTTCAATGTCATTCTCCCAAATCTTCCCACCCTCTCCCTCTCCCACAGAGTCCATAAGACTGTTCTATACATCAGTGTCTCTTTTGCTGTCTCATACACAGGGTTATTGTTACCATCTTTCTAAATTCCATATATATGCATTAGTATACTGTATTTATGTTTTTCCTTCTGGCTTACTTCACTCTGTATAATAGGCTCCAGTTTCATCCACCTCATTAGAACTGATTCAAATGTATTCTTTTTAATGGCTGAGTAATACTCCATTGTGTATATGTACCACAGCTTTCTTATCCATTCATCTGCTGATGGACATCTAGGTTGCTTCCATGTCCTGGCTATTATAAACAGTGCTGCGATGAACATTGGGGTACACGTGTCTCTTTCCTTTCTGGTTTCCTCAGTGTGTATGCCTAGCAGTGGGATTGCTGGATCATAAGGCAGTTCTATTTCCAGTTTTTTAAGGAATCTCCACACTGTTCTCCATAGTGGCTGTACTAGTTTGCATTCCCACCAACAGTGTAAGAGGGTTCCCTTTTCTCCACACCTTCTCCAGCATTTATTATTTGTAGACTTTTGGATCGCAGCCATTCTGCACACCAGTCAATTCTGATGCTGGGAAAGATTGAGGACATGAAGAGAAGGGGTGGCAGAGAATGAGATGGTTTAGATGGCATCACTGACTCAGTGGATATGAGTTTGAGCAAACCCTAGGAGAAAGTGAAGGACAGGGAAGCCTGGCATACTGCAGTTCATGGGGTTCGCAAAGAGTTGGACATGACAGCAAGTGAACAATCAGGGTTTCATTGATTTAGTCATTTATAGGTTTATCGAGAACCTACTGTATGCCCAGCACAATGACAATTGAGGCATTAAACATACAGAATCCTAGACACTGGAGTTTCTGCCTTGTGAAGTGATATGAGGGAAATAGGCTCATAAGTTTCAGACTACAAACACTTTCTGAGATTCTGTGTCATACATTGGCTAAGTTCAAAGAACACAGTGGTGAATGTCCAAAATTCCCAACATGATGATGATTGCAAATGAGCATACTTGTAGACTAACACTGTTTATCAGGGTTTTGTAACTGCTGGAGATAAACAGCCTGGTGGAAACTAGAGGAAACAACTTCCTGGGAGAACTTGGAGAGATAACTTTGGAAATTTGCTTTATGCAAAAAATAATCTTCCTGGTCTATTTTTTCCTAAATATTTTTCTTTTCTAGTGTTTGCTTAAAATGACATGCACTTACTTAGAATTTGCCAGAAGACAATCTTACCCAAGTTTCTTAGCCGCTGAAATATGAATGACTTTTCCTAAAAGAGCTTTAGAGTTCTTACATTCTGACCCTGGCCGCCTAACATAGCTCAATAGCCTAATTATTGCTCCAGATTGTCATCCCCACCTCAGGGTTTCTAATTCTGTGGAACTAGAGTGTGGCCTGGGAATTTTTATTTCTAATAGGTTTCCAGAAGTAGCTGATGCCACTTCAAAAACGGTTTAGGGAATTAAATATACCGACTTCCCAAGTTAAAGACTTTATTAAAGGACTGTGAGACAGATGATATCTCCGATTCATAGGAGGAATAACAAGGTTCTTAACAAAACACAAATGTAGATAGGTAGGCAAGACACAATAATAAATATTTTCAGTTCAGTTCAGTCGCTTAGTCGTGTCCGACTCTTTACAACCCCATGGACTGCAGCACAGCAGGCCTCCCTGTCCATCACCAACTCCCGGAGTTTACCCAAACTCATGTCCATTGAGTCATCCAATAAATATTTTATATCCTATTTAATAAACGCAAGGATCTATTAGCTTGAGGTCAGAAATTTCATTCTATCACTGATTTTCAGGATTCAAAATACTTTAAAGGTGCTTTATGGTTTAACTTCAGATAAATTTTCTTTTTCTCTCCCATACACAGATGTTTTAGAAATTTAGATTAAAAACAATTTCTAACTACATCCAAATGCATAATGTTAGGTTCTGTGATGAGAATACAGTCCCAAGCCTATGGGGGAATTTGTTTTTTCTTGTGAATGGGCTCTTGGGAAACAGACTTCTAAGGTAGCAGCATCAGTGAGTGCAAACAACAGGCATAGGATGGCGGTGACAATCCAGAGGGTTTGAACAACATGTGGGGGCAGATGCCAACTAAGAGCCTTTAAAAAATGAGAAGAGAGCATCTATATTTGTAGATTAATCTGTCTGTAGTCTGAAAACTCAACGTGCCGAACATCAAGAGGACGAGAAGACGGCTAGCTGTCATTGAGTGAGTGATTTTAGTCCTGTCTGACTCTTTGCTACCCCATGGACTGTAGCACAGCATTCACAGTTTCTGGGGATTAGGATATAGACAGTTTTGGGAGGGAGCATTATCTGGCTTCCCACATGTGCTATTTATTTTGTTCTGGTCAAAAGCCATTTGGAGCAGTGTTTTCAATACCAGGCATCACATAATAAATGATATTCTACAGAAGAGAAAAATCGTCAGTCATTCATTTAGCATTTGTAAAGTGTTCACTATGTTCCAGTCACTTGGCAAGAAGAACTCTGGAGATAAGAGCATAGCAGGTTGTAGAATCTAACGCTTATGAGCCAGGACCCTGGAGTCTAATCATCTGGTTTTGAATCCGGGTCTCACCATTTATATACTGTGTGACCTCACAAATGACTTAACCTCTCTGTGTCTCAGTGTTGTCATTTATGAAACTGAGATAAAGTTTTAACTGTCCCATAGGGTTCCTGTGAAGGCTAAGTGAGACACTCGATGAAGACTTTGGCATAATGACTGCATGTTGAGTTCAGTATATGTTGATACTGAGGAGGCATGAGAGGACAACACCAGAGAAGGGGGTGCAGAATGACCACAAGGAATTTGAAAAGGCTTTCCAGAGGTAGGTTTTGAAAGTTGAGTTTCTCCTAGTTCATCAACAAGAAATAAAGAATGTGTAGTGAGAAGACATAGTAAAGGATTTGGAAACCATAAGGACTGGCTGAGCCGATTGAGGGATTTAAGCTTAGTAGCTTCGGGAATAGGGATCGGAGTCACATGAGAGCTGCATTTAAATCCTCTTGCAGTTAAAGCAACAGAAAGTAATTACTTATTTTACTTCTATCCAGAAAAATAGCCAAGCCTAAGTGAAAATGACAAAAGCAACATTCATCTCAGTATTTGGAACAACTTGTGAATAATAAGGATTCCTTTTTATAATGGGGTGGGAGAAAGTGACAATCATTCACTTGTGTCCAACTCTTTGCAACCCCATGGAATTCTCCAGGCCAGGATACTGGAGTGGGTAGCTGTTCCCTTCTCCAGGGGATCTTCCCAATCCAGGAATCAAATTGGGGTCTCCTGGATTGCAGGCGGATTCTTTACCAACTGAGCTATCAGGGAGAAGCTGATATAAATGGTGGGAGAAGGAGTGATACAAACCCTTCTTTGTGCCCCACTGACTGTCAGACACACTGCCTTCTTGAAGGAATGGTTGGTCTGAAATCCATTTTCCCCTGCTCTCAAAACCCAAGTATTTTGAGAACTCAATGGGCCATAAACTTTAAGGGAGATTGGACTTTTTCCAGCCCCAGGGGTGTAAATCAGGATTGGCTTGAACCAACCATGTAACCACTGTGGTTGAGGAGGTCAATAGCAGGCATGCCTTTGGAAATTTTTTCTTATCTCTTCAGAAGGTAAATGAAAAAAATGAGTGTTCTCTCTGTCTTTCTTCCAGGAATGAGCCATCAAGTTAGCATCTGGAGATGGCAGAACAAGAAGACAGAAAGGATGGATCCTTCATGAGGTGGACCAGCTGCTAAATTATCCAATTCTGGAATTGTTGTACAGTTAATTTACCGAATTGTGTATGCCATATATTATATTAATATGTAATATATTAAAATACACTCACTGTTAAAGTCAGTCACATTTTTCATCTTACAGCCTGAAAAGCGTCTTGCAGTACAACTAGCACCCTAGTATGCTGACAATCCGGGCTCTCATCAGAAAATAACCATGGACCCTCTATGAGTGAGTGAGTGAGTGAAAGTCACTCAGTCGTGTCCAACTCTTTGTGACCCCATGAGTCCATGGAATTCTCTAGGCCAGAAAACTGGAGTGGGTAGCCTTTCCCTTCCTGGCCCCTCTATAGAGTTTATAAAAATGCAGGCTTTGAGAACTAATTTTAAATTAAGATTACTGCTTGATTTCCAGGTGGAAAATTCTGTTAGACATGTTTCTTAGTTCATTTTTTCTCTACTTATCTTTAATTTTATCTTTTGGACCAAACCATATCATTAAAGGGGCTTCCCAGGTGGCACTAGTGGTAAAGAACCCACCTGCCAATGCAGGAGATGTAAGAGACTGCAGGTTCGATCCCTGGGTCAGGAAGATCCCCTGGAGAAGGGCATGGCAACCCACTCCAGTATTCCTGGCTGGAGAATCCCACAGATAGAGGAGCCTGGCGGACTCCAGACCATGTGGTTGCAAAGATTTGGACACAACTGAAGTGACTTAGCACACACGCATTTCTTTAAGGGGCAGTATACTTATCTAGCCATTCAAATTAACACCACATGGTGTCTAGTAATGGAATAACTTGACTGTATTAGCAATATAACTGTTTTCAGAATCAGTTTCTACATATATATAGGATTAATTTTCTAATTCCTAAAATGTATATGTCTAAGAGTCTATGATATCAACATTTCTAAGTAATGCGCTAAACCCACTATATATTGATAAACTGATTCTTCTGCTATTTTGAAAATTTAGCCAAGAGATACTCAGAAAAATATGCCAACAGCAGCAAAAGATGATTTCCCTCATGTGGAAAAGAGAATTGTCCCTTTGATTTCTGATAAATGTCCTTTTGGGACCATATATTCCTAAATACCAGAGAAGGCAATGGCACCCCACTCCAGTACTCTTGCCTGGAAAATCCCATGGACGGAGGAGCCTGGTGGGCTGCAGTCCATGGGGTCGCTAAGAGTTGGGCATGACTGAGCGACTTCACTTTCACTTTTCACTTTCATGCATTGGAGAAGGAAATGGCAACCCACTCCAGTGTTCTTGCCTGGAGAATCCCAGGGACGGGGGAGCCTGGTGGGCCGCCGGCTATGGGGTCGCACAGAGTCGGACATGACTGAAGCAACTTAGCAGCAGCAGCAAGGGTATTTAGGAATGCTGCTGCTGCTGCTAAGTTGCTTCAGTCATGTCCGACTCTCTGCGACCCCATAGACGGCGGCCCACCAGGCTCCCCCGTCCCTGGGATTCTCCAGGCAAGAACACTGGAGTGGGTTGCCATTTCTTTCTGCAATGCATGAAAGTGAAAACATAAAGTGAAGTCACTCAGTCATGTCCGACTCCTAGCGACCCCATGGACTGCAGCCCACCAGGCCCCTCCGTCCATGGGATTTTCCAGGCAAGAGTACTGGAGTGGGTTGCCATACCCTTACAATCTCCTTAAGCTTCTCACTTCTCCATTTTCAGTTTTATCCCATCCATCTCATTCTCATTTTCAGTTGGGATGAGTTGAAACAGTTTGCTGGCCAGTTTTAGGTTCCAGAAAGGATCAGCTCACCAGTGATAACAGTGCATATTTTCTCTTCTCACATAGCTTTTCTTCAACTACTTTACAAGTCTTAAGTCTGCATTTACAGCTGAACAGAGTAGTTTCATTCTGAGCCACATCCTTGCCAAAGTTTACTAAGAATATCTGTAAAGTACAACACATTTACAAGAATCTTTTCTTTTAAAACTGGACAGAGCAAGAAAATTTGGTCTGTCAACCCCAAGTCTAAGGAAGAATGTCAAGTCAAATTTTAATTACAGATCTAAGACAATGGAAAAAGAAAAGGTGTTTCCACTTCTCTCAGCCACTCTTCCAGTTAGAAAGTGAAGATTTCCAGAAACCTGCACCTATGTTTCAGTCATCTTTTGGGAGTTTACAGCACTAAACAAAATAAACTATATTTTTCTTATATTTTCTGTCTTTTGATGCTCTTGCATTTGGGGCCTCACTGACTAGTGTGACATTGTGATTTATAATAAGAAATATATATTTGGTCTCAGTACCCATTTCTGGCACATATTTCCTAAGTGATTAGAGTGACAAAGGCATCTTTTGTTGTTAAGGAGGTGAATTTTGTGCCTAACCTAAGGACAGGGGCTGGTTGC
Organism: Bos indicus; assembly: GCF_029378745.1. NCBI lineage: Eukaryota > Metazoa > Chordata > Mammalia > Artiodactyla > Bovidae > Bos > Bos indicus. The sequence goes on along the minus strand of NC_091760.1, from coordinate 43,759,145 downwards.
CAGGGGAACCAACTCTGTGATTCAGTTCAGTTCAGTCGCTCAGTCGTGTCCGACTCTGAGACACCCATGGACTGCAGCATGCCAGGCCTCCCTGTCCATCACCAACTACCAGAGTTTACCAAAACCCATGTCCATTGAGCCGATGATGCCATCCAACCATCGCACCCTCTGTCGTCCCCTTCTCCCACCTTCAATCTTTCCCAGCATCAGGGTCTTTTCCGATGAGTTAGTTCTTCACATCAGGTGGACAAAATACTGGAGTTTCAGCTTCAACATCAGTCCTTCCAATGAATATTCAGGACTGATTTCCTTTAGGAAGGACTGGTTGGATCTCCTTGCTGTTCAAGGGACTCTCAAGAGTCTTCTCCGACACCACAGTTCAAAAGCATCAATTCTTCGGTGCTCAGCTTTCATTACAATCCAACTCTCACATCCAAACATGACTATTGGAAAAACCATAGTGTTGACAACACAGACCTTTGTTGGCAAAGTAATGTCTCTGCTTTTTAATATGCTGTCTAGGTTGGTCATATGGAAAAGGAAATGGCAACCCACTCCAGTATTCTTGCCTGGAGAATTTCTGTGGGCAGAGGAGCCTGGTGGGCTGCTATCCACAGGCTCGCAGAGTCGGACACGACTGCAGTGACTTAGCAGCAGCAGCAGCAGCAGGTTGGTCATAACTTCCCTGCCAAGGAGCAAGCATCTTTTAATTTCATGGGTGCAATCACCATCTGCAATGATTTTCAGTTCAGTTCAGTTGCTCAGTCGTGTCGACTCTTTGCGACCCCATGAATCGCAGCATGCCAGGCCTCCCTGTCCATCACCAACGCCCAGAGTTCACCCAGACCCACGTCCATCGAGTCAGTGATGCCATCCAGCCATCTCATCCTCTGTCATCCACTTCTCCTCCTGCTCCCAATCCCTCCCAGCATCAGAGTCTTTTCCAATGAGTCAACTCTTCGCAATGATTTTGGAGCCCCCCAAAATAAAGTCTGTCACTGTTCCCACTGTTTCCCCATCTATTTGCCATGAGTGATGGGATGAGATGCCATGATCTTAGTTTTCTGAATGTTGAGCTTTAAGCCAACTTTTTCACTCTCCTCTTTCACATTCATCAAGAGGCTCTTTAGTTCTTCAGTTCAGTTCAGTTCCTCAGTCTTGTCCAACTCTTTCTGACCCTGTGAATTGCAGCACGCCAGGCCTCCCTGTCCATCACCAACTCCCGGAGTTCACTCAAACTCACATCCATCAAGTCGATGATGCCATCCAGCCAGCTCATCCTCTGTCGTCCCCTTCTCCTCCTGCCCTCAATCCCTCCCAGCATCAGAGTCTTTTACGATGAGTCAACTCTTCACGTGAGGTGGCCAAAGTATTGGAGTTTCAGCTTTAGCATCAGTTCTTCCAATGAACACCCAGGACTAATCTCCTTTAGAATGAACTGGTTGATCTCCTTGCAGTCCAAGGGACTCTCAAGAGTCTTCTCCAACACCACAGTTCAAAAGCATCAATTCTTCAGTGCTCAGCTTTCTTCATAGTCCAACTCTCACATCCATACATGACCACTGGAAAAACCATAGCCTTGACTAGACGGACCTTTGTTGGCAAAGTAATGTTTCTGCTTTTTAATAGGCTATCTATGTTGGTCATAACTTTCCTTCCAAGGAGTAAGTGTCTTTTAATGTCATGGGTGCAATCAATATCTGCAGTGATTTTGGAGCCCCCCAAAATAAAGTCTGTCACTGTTTCACTGTTTCCCCATCTATTTGCCATGAAGTGATGGACCAGATGCCATGATCTTAGTTTTCTGAATGTTGAGGTTTAAACCAACTTTTTCACTCTCCACTTTCACTTTCATCAAGAGGCTTTTGAGTTCCTCTTCACTTTCTGCCATAAGAGTGGTGTCATCTGCATATCTGAGGTTATTGATATTTCTCCCGGCAATCTTGATTCCAGTTTGTGCTTCTTCCAGCCCAGCGTTTCTCATGATGTACTCTGCATATAAGTTAAATAAACAGGGTGACAATATACAGCCTTGACGAACTCCTTTTCCTATTTGGAACCAGTCTGTTGTTCCATGTCTAGTTGTAACTGTTGCTTCCTGACCTGCATACAGATTTCTCAAGAGGCAGGTCAGGTGGTCTGGTGTTCCCATTTCCTTAAGAATTTTCTGCAGTTCATTGTGATCCACACAGTCAAAGGCTTTGGCATAGTCAATAAAGCAGAAATAGATGTTTTTTTCTGGGACTCTCTTGCTTTTTCAATGATCTAGCAGATGTTGGCAGTTTCATCTCTGGTTCCTTTGCCTTTTCTAAATCCAGCTTGAACATCTGGAAGTTCACAATTCATGTACTGTTGAAGCCTGGCTTGGGAGAATTTTGAGCATTACTTTGCTAGCATGTGAGATGAGTGCAATTGTGCGGTAGTTTGAGCATTCTTTGGCATTGTGTTTCTTAGGGATTGGAATGAAAACTGACCTTTTCCAGTCCTGTGGCCACTGCTGAGTTTTCCATATTTGCTGTCATATTGAGTGCAGCACTTTCACAGCATCATCTTTCAGGATTTGAAATAGCTCAACTGGAATTCCGTCACCTCCACTAGCTTTGTTTGTAATGATGCTTCCTAGGATCACAATAAACTGTGGAAAATTCTGAAAGAGATGGGAATACCAGAACACCTGATCTGCCTCTTGAGAAATTTGTATGCAGGTCAGGAAGCAACAGTTAGAACTGGACATGGAACAACAGACTGGTTCCAAATAGGAAAAGGAGTTCGTCAAGGCTGTATATTGTCACCCTGTTTATTTAACTTATATGCAGAGTACATCTTGAGACACGTTGGAATGGAAGAAACACAAGTTGGAATCAAGATTGCTGGAAGAAATATCAATAACCTCAGATATGCAGATGACACCACCCTTATGGCAGAAAGTGAAGAGGAACTAAAAAGCCTCTTGATGAAAGTGAAAGTGGAGAGTGAAAAAGTTGGCTTAAACCTCAACATTCAGAAAACGAAAATCATGGCATCCGGTCCCACCACTTCATGGGAAATAGATGGGGAAACAGTGGAAACAGTGTCAGACTTTATTTTTCTGGGCTCCAAAATCACTACAGATGGTGACTGCAGCCATGAAATTAAAAGACGCTTACTCCTTGGAAGGAAAGTTATGACCAACCTAGGTAGCATATTCAAAAGCAGAGACATTACTTTGCCAACAAAGGTTCATCTAGTCAAGGCTATGGTTTTTCCTGTGGTCATGTATGGATGTGAGAGTTGGACTGTGAAGAAGGCTGAGCACCGAAGAATTGATGCTTTTGAACTGTGGTGTTGGAGAAGACTCTTGAGAGTCCCTTGGACTGCAAGGAGATCCAACCAGTCCATTCTGAAGGAGATCAGCCCTGGGATTTCTTTGGAAGGAATGATGCTAAAGCTGAAACTCCAGTACTTTGGCCACCTCATGCAAAGAGTTGATTCATTGGAAAAGACCCTGATGCTGGGAGGAATTGGGAGCAGGAGGAGAAGGGGACAACAGAGGATGAGATGGCTGGATGGCATCACTGACTCGATGGATGTGAGTTTGAGTGAACTCCGGGAGTTGGTGATGGACAGGGAGGCCTGGCGTGCTGCGATTCATGGGGTCACAAAGAGTCGGACACGACTGAGCAACTGATCTGATCTGAAGGCCCATTTGACTTCACATTCCAGGATGTCTGGCTCTAGGTGAGTGATCACACCATCATGATTATCTGGGTCATGAAGATCTTTTTCACACAGTTCTTCTGTGTATTCTTGGCACCTCTTAATATCTTCTGCTTCTGTTAAGTCCCTACCATTTCTGTCCTTTATTGAGCTCATTTTTGCATAAAATGTTCCCTTGGTATCTCTAATTTTCTTGATGAGATCTCTAGTTTTTCCCATTCTATTGTTTTCCTCTATTTCTTTGCACTGATCACTGAAGAAGGCTTTCTTATCTCTCGTCGCTACTCTTTGGAACTCTGCATTCCACTGGGTATATCTTTCTTTTTCTCTTTTGCCTTTCACTTCTCATTTTTTCAACAGCTATTTTTAAGGCCTCCTCAGACAGCCATTTTGCTTTTTTGCATTTCTTTTCTTGGGGATGGTCTTGATCCCTGTCTCCTGTACAACATCACAAACCTCTGTCCATAGTTCATCAGGCAGTCTGTCTATCAGATCTAGTCCCTTAAATCTATTTCTCACTTCCACTGTGTAATCATAAGGGATTTGATTTTGGTCATACCTGAATGGTCCAGTGGTTTTCCCTACCTTCTTTAATTTAAATCTGAATTTGGCAATAAGGAGTTCATGACCTAAGCCACAGTCAGCTCCTAGTCTTGTTTTTGCTGACTGTATAGAGTTTCTCCATCTTTGGTTGCAAAGAATATAATCAATCTGATTTCAGTGTTAACCATCTGGTGATGTCCATGTGTAGAGTTTTCTCTTGTGGTGTTGGAAGAGGGTGTTTGACTCTGTGGTTAGAGGGATGGAACTTTCAGATTCATTCCCAGACCTCCCCAAAGTGGGGAGAGACTGGAGGGTGAATTAAGTCACCATTGGCCAATCATTTAATCAATCGTGCCTACTGTAAAAGCCCAACAAGATAGGGTTCAGATAGCTTCCTGGTTGGTGAACACATGAAGATTTGGGGAGAGCAGTGTGTTCTTCAACATGGGACCAGATAATAATATCTGTCCAATTTATTTTCAAAATGTTTTGGAAGACAAATATATTAAATATATACCAGTGCCAGGTTAAACCTTTAGAAACTCAAAGGCCCCACATGCTACAGAGCTCATTTTCAATAAATAATTCAATATAAAAATAATTCTAAGCCATAATATAAGTGGAAGAGACCAGCAAGAACCTTTTTTTTTTTTTTTTTTTGGCACTTGACTTCTAAAGTTTAAAAATATAATTATACGCCAACCTCTATTAAAAAGAAAAATAGGGTACCTCTTCTCCTGGTGCCCTAAGAATGTACTTAATTTACCTTTGGATAATCTATCAAGAATTCTAACAACACTGACTATGCAAAGTCCTGTGCTCTGCTCTACATGAAAACTGAGTGATACAACAGTGAATTAGTGGTGGGCTTCTGACTTAAATTCTTAAGATTATTATAAAAGGTTTTCTGAAGGGAATTTTAAGTTGAAGCCCCAGTATGAAGAGAACCCAGCTATGTAAAAATCAGCGGAGGGAGCAATTCAGGAAGAGGAAGTCAAAAAGAAACAGTATCCTGGACATGAAGTAGCTCCCAGCTCGTGAGGGAGACAGAAATAAAACCAGCTAATTTTAACACACACCGTGGTTCCTGCTGTACTGTCCATGAGAGCCATGTGCTCTAAGAAACCAGAGGGAGTGATTAATCAGAAGTGAGACATGTGATGGGGCTGTGCCAAGAAGGGTATATAAAAATGGAGAAGCTCACTGGGAAGATTTAAACCCTGCCTTCATCAGAGATGTCTGTTGAAAACAGATTACTGGGCTTCACTCCACGTTTACTCAGTTAGTTAGGATCTCTGAGCTGGCTGCCTGGAAATCTCTGCTCCAGACAAGCACTCTGCTGATAGGAAGATATTTTGAAACCCTTTGGTTCAGATAGCAGACGTTGGAGTTAGAAAAGCAACTTGGACACAAGGCTGAAGTCTTGCTTTCCTCTTCGATGAAATGAGGATAATAATACAGTCTTCCTCACTGGGGAACTCTGAGGATTAAACGAGGGAGTATTTGTAAAGTGTCATCTGTCATCGCCATTGTAAGAAAAGCATAGCTTTGCTCATAAGTGAGCGAAGAACTGATTGAGTTGTACCAGAGCTCATACATGTATCCCAGGATGTCACCTTGCAGTGGAAATGACAGTGGGGAAGTCAGAGCTATCAGACAGGTGAGGGAGGCTGGAGAAGCAGCAGGCAAGGCCAGGGCGGAAGCCAGTTTCCACTGGTTCCAAAAGACAGTGAACAGCTGCAAGTTATCAAGGTTCTGTAGGAAACAGCTGCCTTGGCCACAACATTGATTTTTTGTTTCCTTTTTTTGTTTTCACTTCCTCATTTCAAATGCAAATTTTTTCCTCCCTAAGACCCCAGCCTAGTCCTAGGCTAAATCAAAACAAAGACATCTTGTTAAAGAAGGAAAAGCCCAAGGGAAATTAGAGTGTTAGCCAGAAAGAAGTTTGGCAGAGGGAGGTCAGATCTGGAAAATAATGGATTGACTCAAATTCCTTCTAGGGTTTCTACAGCCTGTAAATAACTGTCTGAAACTGACAAGCTCATTTCTTCCAACTGGTCTGACGAGCCTGAGGAGGGGGTTTAACTCTAACCCTAACCCCTTAACCATAAAATTATTCATCCCTTCCTAAACCAACCACCCATAAACCAAACACAACCAAACAAAATCACTCACTTCCAGATAACCACCAAAGAATTATTTCTAGGAAATGGTTTACCAGGGTCGCTGTTATCTGCAGATGTACCAAAAAACCACCTACCTTTCTAGATTCCAATTAGCTCCAAATATTCTTGAGATGGTGGAAATTTCTTTAGGGGGGATGATTTCTTTTAAGCCTTCCCTTTCTTCTGTAGGTCTAGTAGAGTGACAAATTGGGCTACCTATATTGCATGAGAAGGGGAATAGGTTATGGGTTTTGTACTTTGTGGTAGGAGGGATGGCAGCTGGACATGTTAGAAGGATCATTCACACACTGCATCCTGCAATGGTAAAACGATCGCGGGCTTTAGGCACAAGCTTTGAGGGCTTTGGTCAGTCAGGCCTAGGTCCAAATTCCTGCTGGCCTCAGTACTAGCTTGGTCCTGGTGAAGATACCTTCAATCTTTCTTATCTGTTTCGTGACAAACACTCTTCTCTGATCTGGCAGCTGCAATAAATGATCATATTCTTGCCCTCAACATTTAATCAGTGATCTGTTATCAAGCCATCTAAACTACTGGAGGTCCAGATGGTTCCTTGCATTGTGAAAGCAAGTAAGGTTTCCTAACAACTGATGCTTTTAACTAAAGTATCTCAGTTCAAAGCAAAGAAACTTCTTCACTTTATATGACTGGGAGATATATATTAACACACAGAGTGCTACTATATATTTTTAATGATGAGAAAATTTAAGTTTCAGCATTTAGTGAGTGCTCAAGGGCTGGTTATAAAAAGAGAATATTTCCTATATTTTAAAGTGTGATTCTTTTATAAGTGTACAGAATATTTTAGTGTAAAATAGCAAACAGGTTCCCCTGGTGGCTCAGTCAGTAAAGAATCCGCCTACAATGCAGGAGACCCATGTTCTATCCCTGGGTTAAGAAGATCCCCTAGAGAAGGAAATGGCAACCCACTTCAGTATTCTGGCCTGGAAAATTTCATGGACAGAGGAGCCTGGCAGGCTACATGCATGGGGTTGCAAGGGTTGGGCATGACTTAGTGATTAAACCACCACAAGTAGCACACATGTCAGAACAAAAAATCTCCAGACAAAGAAAGAAAAATATAACCTCCATAGGTTATGACTATCACTGAAGTAAGGGCACAGGGATTACGGCAAGATCAAATAGTGGCATTGATTGATGAATGATCCCAGTGGGAAGTGAGGGTCAGGAAATTTTCTAAAGAACACATCATGCTGACCAGGTGAGAGTTGTCCTCTCCAGCTAGGTGTGTAACATGCACACACACAATCTTTTAGCAGGGGTGTGACCATAAGGGGCCACAAGAACAAAATCATTATAATAATAGTCACACTTCACTGAACTGTGTCACATTGTGTTACAATGTGTGTGACACTGTGTTACAATGGTAGGTACTTTATATATTTTCAATACACTACTTATTACTTTTCCAAAACTCTCACAGAACACAGATGCTGAAAGGTTAAATAATTTATGGCAGAAAGTGAAGAGGAACTAAAAAGCCTCTTGATAAAAGTGAAAGAGGAGAGTGAAAAAGTTGGCTTAAAGCTCAACATTCAGGAAACTAAGATCATGGCATCTGGTCCCATCACTTCATGGCAAATAGATGGGGAAACAGTGGAAACAGTGTCAGACTTTATTTTTTGGGCTCCAAAATCACTGCAGATGGTGACTGCAGCCATGAAATTAAAAGACGCTTACTCCTTGGAAGGAAAGTTATGACCAACCTAGATAGCCTATTAAAGAACAGAGACATTACTTTGCCAAAAAAGGTCCGTCTAGTCAAGGCTATGGTTTTTCCAGTGGTCATGTGTGGATGTGAGAGTTGGACTGTGAAGAAAGCTGAGCACCGAAGAATTGATGCTTTTGAACTGTGGTGTTGGAGAAGACTCTTGAGAGTCCCTTGGACTGCAAGGAGATCCAACCAGTCCATCCTAAAGAAGATCAGTCCTGGGTGTTCTTTGGAAGGACTGATGCTAAAGCTGAAACTCCAGTACTTTGGCCACCTAATGTGAAGAGTTGACTCATTGGAAAAGACTCTGATGCTAGGAAGGATTGGGGGCAGGAGGAGAAGGGGACGACAGAGGATGAGCTGGCTGGATGGCATCATCGACTTGATGGACCTGAGTTTGAGTGAACTCGGAGAGTTGATGATGGACAGGGAGGTCTGGCGTGCTGTGATTCATGGGGTCTTGGAGAGTCGGACATGACTGAGCGACTGAACTAAACTGAACTGAACTGAAGGGCCTATATCTAGCACACCAGAGAACGGATCCCAGGTTTCCCTCTTTCTATTAGACTAAGAAGCTTTGGTTTGTTCGGAGACCAGCTCGACGAGCAGGGTTTCCGAAAGCGCGATACGATGAGAGAATGAGAAACGAGACGCAAGAATTCAGAGAAAAGCGAGGATCAGGGGACCGACACCGCTCCAAAGTGAAGGTGCCGAAACGGAATCCAAGCCGGCTTTATTTTACTTTCAGTCATGAATCAAAGAATATGCGGAAATTAAACTAACTCATGTGGCCTTCGGGGCCGAAGAACAAAGTGATCATTAACCACTGAGTAATCATAAACTGTTTCATAGGAAACAGTAATCATAACAAATCAGTAACTAAAATTAATATACTGATCTATAGATTTTCCACCAGATATGTAAAACATGTGACTCTGAGACACCAGTCGAGAAACAGTCTGGGATCGGTTTTACGACCCCAGGATCATATCTTGTTTTCAAGATTATGAACTGTTCCCTCTGGACTTGTTCCAAGAGTCTCATTCACGCCTTATAGCATCCAGTTTATCAATAATTATAAATTTCTTTTGCGGCCCTTGCCAGGGCCTGCTTTTCTTTTATTCTTCCTGTCTCCTACATGTTTGGAAGGAATGTAACATAGTGAAGTGGATTGGCCCAGCAAACAGTTTGCATCCAATAGTTCTACAGGCCCACCTGTGTCACATCAGACCCTGATGTTAGTGCAGGGGAAGCAAGGATGAAAAACAGATCTCTGCCGTTACGGAGTTCATGCTCCAGACACAAAAGCAAATTTAATAGAAATTCACGCTCCAGAAGAGGCACAGATAGCCTTCTCTACAAATACAAGAAGCAGAAGGGTGAATAACCATAACAGAAGGCAGGGAGGTGGTTGTGGGCAGGTTTCTGAGGTCATGGTACACTGAGGTGAGTTTCATTCACTGGTAGACAACACTGGCTGGGAGTAAAGAAGAGAGAAGACGACCTGAGTGTTGTGTGTCATTAGAAACAATGGTCAACCCCATGTGTGGCCCATGAGAGCAAGGGGAGAGTCCACAAAGGGAGAAGAAAACAGATGATCACTTTCTCGGAATAATGAGGACCCATGAATAATGAATAGAGAATTTGGAGATTCTTGCTAAAATGGTAGCTTTAAAAGGTGTAAGTAAAGGAAACAGCTCATTCTGATCTGTTTTCAGTAACTTTATAAATGGCCTTTAGCTCATCAGGGGAAGGTTATATATATTGAAGTCGTAAAATTGAATCAGGAAAGCCTCTAGCAACCCAATACAAGGTACTTCCCAGGAGGTTATATATTGAGAAGCTCAGGATAGAACCACACTTCATTTAGAGTCTGTGGCTGAAAGGCTGCCTTTACCAGTGAAAGAAAATTGTGAAGATCTGACCAGCACATAAATGAAACTCTTCTAGATTTTGTCTATTTTGACTCATTAACAAAGAAACCTTGAGTGAGGAAGGTTTTTCTCTTTTCTTCCTTTTTTTTTTTTTTTTTGCTGTTATGAAATCCTTTATATAAAAATTTTTGAGGATTAAAATGCCAGTTTCTACATGCATGTTTAAGTGTGCAAGCATTTCCTTATTAAAATATGAACTTTTAGCTAATGACTTTGAACCAAAATGGAAAAAAAAAAAGTAAAATTTGTCTATATATTTTGTCTGGAGAAAATGAAAACCCTTCCCATTTATACTAGCCACTTTATCCCTAACTTGGATGAACAAAGAAATTGTATTATCCTTCTTATGTGACTACTATGTTTTGGATTTCTTGAATTATAGAAGACTGAAGTAAAATTTTCCCAGTTTGGGCCTCTAACAAACTCTGTGATCTTAGATAACTCATTTAGCTTGTCTAAAATCCCAGTTTTGGGAATTCCCTGGTGGCCCAGTAGTCAGTACAACAGTAGGAGCTTTCACTGCAGGTGGAGTTGGGGGAGGGGGGGTGGCTAGTCTCAATCCCTAGGGAGGGAACTAAGATCCTGCAAGCAGTGCAGAGCAGCTAAATTAAAAAAAAAAAAATCCCAATTTCCTTAGGTACAAAATGGAGTTGATGACATGTGCTTGATATAACCACTCATTTTTTAATATTTACTCTGTCCATATTAAGGGAAATAGTATTAGTGGGGATTGACAGCATAATGAATTCATCTTCTGGGTCTAATAGCTACTTGTTATGTGACCTCTGTGAGTTCTGAGAGGGAATTTTACTTCTGTGAAGCTTAGTTTCTCCATTTACAAAATGGAGATATGAATGCCTACCTTTATAAGGCTGAGAATTAAATCTGGTAATATCTGCAAAGAGCTTAGGACAGTGCCTGCTGCATATATTTAATACATATGTGTGAATGTGTGTGCATTATACATCATGTTCTTGGATTGGAAGAATCAATCTTCTGAAAATGACACTACTACCCAAAGTGAAAGTGAAAGCCACTCAGTTGTGCCCGACTCTTTGCAACCCCATGGACTATACAGTTCTTGGAATTCTTCAGGCCAGAATATTGGAGTGGGTGGCCTTTCCCTTCTCCAGGGGATCTTCCCAACCCAGGGATCAAATCCAGGTCTTCCGCATTGCAGGTAGACTTTTTACCAGCTGAGCCACAAGGGAAACCCAAGAATACTGGAGTGGGTAGCCTATCCCTTCTCCAGCGGATCTTCCAGACCCAGGAATCTAACTGGGGTCTCCTGCCTTGCAGGTGGATTTTTTACTAGCTGAGCTACCAGAAAAGTCACCCAAAGCAATCTACAAATTCAATGTAATTCCTATCAAATTACCAATGGCATTTTTCACAGAACTAGAATGAAAAATTTCACAATTTGTATGGAAACACAAAAGATCCTGAATAGCCAAAGCAATCTTGAGAAAGAAAAATGGAGCTGGAGGAATCAACCTTCCTGACTTCAGACTATGCTACAAAGCTACAGTCATCAAGTATGGTACTGGCACAAAAATAGAAATATTGACCAATGGAACAAGATAGAAAGCCTAGAGATAAACCCAGGCACCTATAGTCACCTTATCTTTGACAAAGGAGTTAAGAATACACAATGGCAAAAAGCCTCTTCAGTAAGTGGTGCTGGGAAAAGGACAGCTATGTGTAAGAGAATGTAATTAGGACACTTCCTAACACCATACACAAAAATAAATTCAAAATGGATTAAAGACTCAAATGTAAGGCCAGAAACTATTAAACAGAGGAAAACATAAGTAGAATACTGTTTGGCTTAAATCATAGCAAGATCCTCTTTGACCCACCTCCTATTGTAATGGAAAAAAAAAGCAAAAATAAACAAATAGGACCTAATTAAATTTAAAAGCTTTTGCACAGCAAAGCAAACTACAAACAAGATGAAAAGACAGCTCTCAGAATGGGAGAAAATAATTGCAAACAAAGTAGCTGACAAAGGCTCAGTCTCCAAAATATACAAACAGCTTATGCAGAGCTACAGTCCATTGGGTTGCAAAGGGCTGGACACGACTGAGCGACTGAGCACACACACATACCAGTCTATGTATAGTCTTATTCGCAAAAGTACAGATCAAATATTCATTAGGTGTAAAAATGGAGTTGGGTTTTAATTTTCATGCGTTTAGAAATGCATTAAGGTTGATTTTTTTAACCCTCCCCAGTAATAACTCTCTTACCTTTTTCCCACTTATCTGGTACCTGCACCATTCTAGCACTTTCCATTTACTCTAAATTTCCAAAATTGTTTTCTGTCTTTATTTTGAAGATAATATCTTTTCTTTCTCCTCCCATAGTTCAGGTTCTACCTTTATTGCCACTTTTCAACGTCAATTCCATAAACTGATTTGACAAGGACAGAAAAGATACTCCCTGGGTGGATGGATTCCTGGAGGAGATAAACTGAGTAGTCCGAGGCATCACCCACTTCTGTGTGGGAAGGAAAATACCAGAATCTTGTATGTGCACTATTGCACACATGTTAGTTTGTGAGCTCCTTCCTGGTAAGAGCTAGCATGGAAGCAGGAGAATGAAAAAATCATAACAGTTGAGTCTTGATGAGATGTGAGGATGTTAAAAAGAAACTACACTCCGATAGGGTTCTGCAGATTAGCTGTGCAGGATATAAGGCTGCCAGGGCTCAGTATTAGTTCCTGAGTACTTAGCAACGGATAGAAGTGAAGGGTAAGGGCATTAAGGAGGAATACAATTTGCTGTTTCTTAGCTTTGGATAAAGCCAATATTATGTTCTCTTGGTTGCATCCTATCTTTAGCTCCTTTCTCCCCAACACTGAATCCCTTTCAACCCAGTCAGTTAATTTATCTTTGCTTCAAATGTTTTTGAAGTAACTACACACACCCACCATAAAAGCTTTTCTTTAGCAAAAGTGTTCTAAAACACAGGACAGAACTCTGAAAGGAAAATATTAAACTCTGAGGTTACTGCTGTAGTAGCAAATCCCTGTGGAGTTTAAAGGAGATGAAAAGATTTCTCACCTGGAAGCAGTGGCCCTTAAGAAAAAGAGACAGAAGCAGTACTGGGCTCTCACTCTGGCAGCTTTTGGGTCTGTTGCATTTCCTATATGTACAGTGTGCCCCAAAATAACCCTCATGATTCATATTTTGAATGCCATGAAATTAGAATCATTGTTAGTGGGTCCTCTGCACCTGCCTATACAGAGGGCTATCATAGACTGTCTTATATAAAGGACTTGAACATCTGCAGATCCGGTATCTTCTGGGCTCTTAGAGCCAATCCCCCTCAGACAGCAAGGTACCACTGTACTTCACTTATAAAACCCACTTCTTCCGCTTAGGGCAGATGAAAGACTAGGAAGGAAACGACTTCAGACAAGGGCATCTATTTCTACTTATGGCTTTGAAATCAGCAGAAGGACTGAAGTCATTTTCATGTTTCAGGCTTATGGTGATGCAGCTCTTTCTTTTTCAGTAAATATAATTTTTGAAGAAACTTGCTTTGATTTTCCCAGAGGCAAATAACACCTTTCATTTGATTAAATCCAATTCAATAAGTTAAGAGTCTGTTTGTTAAATTCCTGAGTGGGTTGAATATGTTGGTGTTTCATTTTTAACATTTATTATAGAAATTATTCAGTCATCTCCATAGGCATAATTTCCCCACAGCAATCCTATTTTGAAAATGTTTAATCTTGTTTGAAAATGTTCTGGAAATATATTATCCCTTTAGGGTTTGTATTACTTTTCTGTTGCTGTTGTAACAAATAATTACCAACTTCATGGTTTAAAAAATCACAGTTCTGGAGGTCAGAAATCTGGAGTTTCATCAAGGTAAACTCAAGATATCAGCAGGGCTACACTGCTTCTGTCTGTGAGAGAGAATCTGTTTTCTTGCCTCTTCCAGCTTTTAGAGGCCATAGACATTCCTTGAGTCATAGCCCTTTCCTCTGTCTTTGAAGTCAGCAGCATAGCATCTTCAAACCTCTTTCTGACTCCAACTTCTGTCTCCCTCTTCCACATTTAAAAGGCTCTGTGATTACACTGGATCCACTGGATAAGCTGGGATAATCTACCTTCAAGTAGGCTGATTAGCAATTTTAATTCCTGCTGCATCCTTCGTTCCCGTTTGCCATGTAACAATTTACTCACAGGTTTAGGAGATAGTGGCATGGACATCTTTGGAGGGCCATTATTTGTCCACAGGGCCTAGGCAATGCAGGGTGTGATCCAACTAAACTCTCAGTCTCAGAGGTCCCTGAGCATTGTTATCTGTCACCAGAATTAACCAGACATGAAAACTGAAACTCAAAGCCACCAGGGTTTCTGGAGATGGCCTCAGAACAATGCTAGGTTTTGTTCTTGATTACCACTTAGGTTTTCCACTTTTACTTTCTGAAAGTCACTCAGGTGTGTCTGACTCTTTGTGACCCCATAGACTATACAGTCCATGAAATTTGCTAGGCCAGAATACTGGAGTGGGTAGCTTTTCCCTCCTACAGGGGATCCTCCCAACCCAGGAATAGAACCCAGGTCTCCTGCATTGCAGGCGGATTCTTTACCAACTGAGCCACAAGGGAAGCCCAAGAATAGTGGGGTGGGTAGCCTATCCCTTCTCTAGCGGATCTTCCCAACCCAGGAATCGAACCAGGGTATCCTGCATTGTAAGTGGATTCTTTACCAACTGAGCTATCAGGGAAGCCCATTTTTACTTTTACTCTGATATTGGTTCTTATGGATACCTTAGTTTCCTTGACATCTCAGAGAAACATGAAATATATCTTATGCTTTATTTCATAAAGTTTAAATTGTTTTTCAAATATCATATATCAATTCATATATATGGAATCTAGAAAAATGGTACTGAGGAACCTATCTGCAAGGCAGGAATAGAGATGCAGACATAGAGAACACACTTACGGACACAGTAGGGGCAGGAGAGGGTGGGATGAATTGAGAGAGTAGCATTGAAATATAGCCTTTACCATATGTAAAACAGATAGCTAATGGGAAGTTTCTGTATAAAACAAGGAGCTCATCGTGTTGCACTGTGACAATCTAGAGGGGTGGGATGGGGTGGAAGGTGGGAGGGAAGTTCAAGGAGGGGACATATGTATGGCTGATTCATGCTGATGTATGGCAGAAAGCAACATGACATTATAAAGCAATTTCCTCCAATTAAAATACATAAAATTTTTTTAAAAGCTTACATTGTTTTTGTTTTAATCGAAGTATAGTTGATTTACAATATTGTATTAATTTGGAGTGTACAAAAAAGTGACTCAATTATATATACATATAGATTTTTCAGATTACTTTCCATTATAGATTGTTATAAGATATTGAATATAGTTCCTTGGGCTGTACAGTAAATCGTTGTTGTTTACCTAAATGATATATCATAGTTTGTATCTATTAATCACACATTCCTAATTTTCCCCTTCCTTCTCCCTTTCTCCTTTGGTAACCATAAGTTTGTTTTCTATGCCTGTGAGTTTGTTTCTGTTTATATACAGATTCATTTGTATTATCTTTTAGATTACATGTAAGTAATATCATATATCTTTGTCTGACTTACTTCACTTCACTTCAGTCGCTCAGTCATGTCCGACTCTTTGCGACCCCATGAATCGCAGCACGCCAGGCCTCCCTGTTCATCACCATCTCCTGGAGTTCACCCAGACACGTCCATCGAGTCGGTGATGCCATCCAGCCATCTCATCCTCTGTCGTCCCCTTCTCCTCCTGCCCCCAATCCCTCCCAGCATCAGAGTCTTTTCCAATGAGTCAACTCTTCACATGAGGTGACCAAAGTACTGGAGTTTCAGCTTCAGCATCATTCTCTCCAAAGAAATCCCATAATAATCTCTAGGTCCATTCATGTTGTAACAAATGGCAATATTTCATTTCTTTTTATGGCTGAGTAATAGTCCATTGTGTGTGTGTGTGTATGTACCACATCTTCTTAAACTGGTTGTTTATTGATGGGCATTTGGGTTGTCTCCATGTCTCAGCTATTGTAAATAGTGCTGCTATGAACATCAGGGTGCATGTATCTTTCGAAATTAGTTTTCATCTTTTCCAGATACATGCCCAGAGTGTATGTCTTCTTTGGAGAAATGTCTATTTTGGCCATCTGCCCAATTTTTAACTTTGTTTTAAATTTCTTTGTTGTTGAGTTTTATGAGTTGTCTGTTTTAGATGTTAAGCCCTTGTTGGTCACATCATTTGCAAATATTTTCTCCTCTTCTGTAGGTTGTCTTTTCATTTTGTTTATGAAATGAAAGGTGCCTTATATTGGTGTGCTATCAATTTTGTTGTACATGAATGGTGAAATGAGTCATAATATCTGTCTAGATTCAAAGGGTGGAAAAATAGACATCTCCTGGTGGAAGAAGCTACGATGTATTATAGCCACTTTTACAATCTAGCAGTCTATCCTTCAGAAAAAATTACCATTTCATCCACGTGTAAGATCCCCCAAATCTCGTCTCACTATGGCATCAGGCTAGTGTGGAATCTTGTGATCTAAATCAGATCAGATGAGGCTCCTCAGAGCTTGTGGCTTTCTAGATCATACATTGCTTGTCAGTACACCCAGTAATATACATGATTGGGCAGACAGAATCGGACAGGAAACACTGCCATCACAAAGGGGAGGTATCTGAAACACATAGCAGCCGTTGGTTTACAGCAATTCTGAGATCCAATAGGACATTTGTTACTAGGTCTGCCCATTCTGGGGGTGGGAAATATTTCTGGATTAAGTCTAGTTTCATCTCCCTGTGTCATTGTCCTCCAAGTCTCTTAGCTCTATCTTCTAAGCTCTTGGCTGTCTTCTGAGACTTTGTTCCTTTACCATAAGACTCATATTTTGTAATTTGAGCAATCTAATTTCTTTGACCCAAGTACATGGTTCATTAGTACAACTCTTAAAACTTTGTGGTTTGTCTCTGAATCTGACTGGAGTCTATTCAGTGTAAGGAAAGCCACATCCACAATTCTTTAGAAGTCGAATTATGTGGGTGTGTCAGTGTGTTGTGGGATAGCAGCCTTAAAATTCTTAGATGCTCCACCTCTCAACTTTTCACAGTTAAGTTAGCTGGCTCTCCTATGGGGACTGGGCCACACCTCATCATCCACCAGGCTAACTTAGACTTATTTACATGCAGGGGCCTCATGGTTCCAAAGAGCAGCAAGGGAAAAATCCCCAGTGGACAACCACTTTTTAAGTCTCTCCTTGTGTAATTATTTCTGCAGTGTAGATTCAATGGATAGAAGAATAGACTTTCCTTCTTCATGGGAGTAACTGTAGTCATATTGCAAAGGAACATGCATACAGAATGGATACAATTTGTGGCCACTTTTGCAATAAATTGATACAATGAAATAAAAATGAAATAGTTTAAAAATAGTAGTCCTTATGTTAACCATACAACATAATGCTAATCATACAACGTAATGCTGAACTGATATTTCAATATATTTTGATAATGTGCCCGACAAGTTTGTTTTGCAAATGAGTGTCATCTCTACAGTTTTCTCATTGTTCATTTGTGCATGCATTATTCACCCTTTCACCTAGTTGCCAGGATATGTTTTTTTCAGTCATCTGTTCATTTTGTGAGTGTTAGTTTGAAATTAGAACCAGGATATATAAATCCACTGAACCAGGTACATGTGGTCTACCATACACAGGAAACCAACAAAGAAGAGTGCCATTGTCAACCCCTTGGCCTTCTACACCTTTCACTCCTTCCTTGCTGCTGCTGAGTCACTTCAGTCGTGTCTGACTCTGTGTGACCCCATAGACGGCAGCCCATGGGATTCTCCAGGCAAGAACACGAGTGGGTTGCCATTTCCTTCTCCAATGCATGAAAGTGAAGAGTGAAAGTGAAGTCGCTCAGTTGTGTCCGACCCTCAGCGACCCCATGGACTGCAGCCTTCCAGGCTCCTCCATCCATGGGATTTTCCAGGCAAGAGTACTGGAGTGGGGTGCCATTGCCTTCTCCTCACTCCTTCCTTAGGTCCCCTTTAATACTGTATGTGACAAACGATTGGTAGATTATCCCAAGGACAAATGTAGATATGACTATTGTTTAGATATTTATTTTAAACTAAAAACTATATACTCATTCTCATTAGAGATTTAATAGGTTCTGATATTTGCTACCTGCATCCCAGTGGGCTGTCTGATATATCCCCTGCTTTAGATAATTTATCACCAGGGCTACCTATAACATTCTGGAAGAAATCACACCACTTTAATTTTAACTTGTTTAAATTTAATTTTAAATCACTGTGCATAACTTGTGTGTGTGTGTGTTTCAGGCAGGAGGTGGGGAGAGATGGTTCTAGTCATTGTCCTTTTGGAAAACAAAGAAGTCTGAATGCTTTGTCCAAGTTTGCCCTATTTCCAGCTCAGACTTGGGTAGACTGTAGAGCCATTTCTAATTCTCTCAGATAGATGGAATACTTATATGCAGAAACACATCATTTTATTTGAAAATCTTGATGAATCTCTTTTTTTTGTTGGGTTTACCCTCAGGTTTTAGGAGGAAGAGGCTAATTGCAAGCGAAGCTATTAATAATAGTCAAGATTTATTTATGATACCAAATTTTCAGTTATGTTCAGTGGTCAGTACAGAATTTGGCCCAATGTCTTGTATATATTTAGCCCTTAAGCAGGAACTTCAAATATTCCAACTCATGATCCCCAAGGTACCATCAAAATATCTTCTTTCATGAAGAAGTATATATGTAACGATGGCCAACTTCATGTCAACTTGTGTAGGCCATGGTGCCCAGATATGTAGATGTAGGCAGACATTATTCTGGATGTTTTTGTGAGGGTGTCTTTCAATCAGATTAACATTTAAAGTGGCTGACTTTGAGTAAGGCAGATTGCCGTCTGTAGTGTGAGTGGGCCTCATGCAATCAGCTAAAGGCCTGAAAAGAAAAGACTGAACTCCTCAGATCTAGACGGGGTTCTACCAGCCTTAGAAGGCCTTTGTTCTTGAACTGGTACATGGGTTCTTTTTTGGGTCTTCAGCCTGCCAGTTTCAACCTGTAGGTTTTGGATTTACCAGCCTGAGTAATTGTGTGAGCCAATTCTTTAAATAAAGGAATTTTATTTTACATTTTTTTTTTCACCAGCTCTTTGACATTGGGTAAGTGAATTCATCTCTCTCACTTCATTTTTTTCATCTTCAAAGTGAAGACACTTATATCTACCCCATAGGTCTGTTGTAAGGATTAAATGAGTTAATTAGAAAATGTTTTGAACAGTGTCTGGCACATAGTAGAGGAAGGATATGTAAATTCTTTTATTCTTCTCTTTAATTTTGACTGAGCTTATTTGTTTTTTATCCAGATATTTTCAGTTCTTTCTGTATACTTATTACTTTGTCTGATTCTTGAGAGGAAAAGCATCATAAAATCCCTTAGTACGTGGCAAAAGAATCGGCCAGAGAGAGACAGAAGAATAGTTTCCACAGAGATGGTAATTAACACCCTGGATTTGTATTAGATAGCCAAGAAGGAACATGATTCATGAGTCATTTGAAAATACTTTAAAAATTGCAAATGTGTTTCATCAACTGCTTCTAAAGGTAAGACACAAGATGAAAAGTCTAGGTTTGAAGTTTTTCCTATGGAGTTTTGATTCCATGTGGAATTTCAAATGGGGAATTTGTATTTTCTTTTTTTTTTTTTTTTTTTTTTTTATTTTATTTTATTTTTTTTTTTCTTCCAATTTTATTTTATTTTTAAACTTTACATAATTGTATTAGTTTTGCCAAATATCAAAATGAATCCTCCACAGGTATACATGCGCTCCCCATCCCGAACCCTCCTCCCTCCTCCCTCCCCATACCATCCCTCCGGGCCGTCCCAGTGCACCAAAGCAGCAAGGGAAAAACAACAAATAACACACAAGGGAATTCCCATAAGGATAACAGCTGATCTTTCAATAGAAACTCTTCAAGCCAGGAGGGAATGGCAAGACATACTTAAAATGATGAAAGAAAATAACCTACAGCCCAGATTATTGTACCCAGCAAGGATCTCATTCAAGTATGAAGGAGAAATCAAAAGCTTTTCAGACAAGCAAAGGCTGAGAGAATTCTGCACCACCAAACCAGCTCTCCAACAAATACTAAAGGATATTCTCTAGACAGGAAACACAAAAACGGTGTATAAACTCGAACCCAAAACAATAAAGTAAATGGCAACGGGAACATACTTATCAGTAATTACCTTAAATGTAAATGGGTTGAATGCCCCAACCAAAAGACAAAGACTGGCTGAATGGATACAAAAACAAGACCCCTACATATGTTGTCTACAAGAGACCCACCTCAAAACAGGGGACACATACAGACTAAAAGTGAAGGGCTGGAAAAAGATTTTCCATGCAAATAGGGACCAAAAGAAAGCAGGAGTAGCAATACTCATATCAGATAAAATAGACTTTAAAACAAAGGCTGTGAAAAGAGACAAAGAAGGTCACTACATAATGATCAAAGGATCAATCCAAGAAGAAGATATAACAATTATAAATATATATGCACCCAACATGGGAGCACCACAGTACGTAAGACAAATGCTAACAAGTATGAAAGGGGAATTTGTATTTTCAAGTCATTCTTGGTATTTGATACAGTATCTACCTCTTTGATAAGCAGGAGCAGGAAGGAGGGTGGGAATTCTTACTTATGTCACACATTTTTGATGGTTCTTTTATTGAATGTGAATAAGCCTGGGGAAATTTGGCCATGTGAAATACTTTTGTAATCACCATGATAGGTATAAAGTGGCAACAAAGTGTTAGGGATTTATAAGAGAGTTTTATGGAAAGGTTAATTCTAATATGAGCTCTTAAAAGAATTTTTGTTTTTGAAAGAGACTTTGGACTAGTTCTCAGAGGATTAGTAGGACCTTGTCTGGAACACCCCTAAAAGTGTCATCAGGTATATGTTAGTCATTTTTTAAATAGAAAAATATAATTACTATTTTTACATAATTAACCTCACGCCAGATCTATTTCTTACTCCCCAGAATACCTAGAAAATTCTAGGAGAAGGCCTGCCTAACAGAAAACTCTAGTCCATTTTTACTTCATTTTTTTCTTAACAATCATATTTTTATAACCAGAAATACACAATCATGTAATCAAATTATGAGCCTGTAACATTCTTTTATTGTTCTAGGTGAACTAGCATTAAAGTCCCCAACTAGTTTATAAACTTTTTGAGGGTTTTATGCTCAAAATGCATTTGTTTTAATGCTGCAATGCATTTGTTTATTATTTCAAAAACTTAAAAAAAATCTATATTCTCTTGGGGATGATTGGTTAAAGAGAGAGGAAAGTGAACTAGTATTTCTGCTTCATCACTCTATGTCTTACACTTCATAGACATCCTTTCTTATCAAACATAACATCCCTCTGAGGTAGGAACCATAACCTTCATTTCAATGATGAAGAAATTGAATGATGCTTGAAGGAGTTAGCCAACTAGTCCTAAGCCACTCTGCTAGGACATATAGAAGGTGGAATGAAAACCAGATCTATATTTATCAAAAGTCTATCTTTTAATAAATTTATAAAATTTACTTATTAATCAATATGCATATCAATAAGATATATTTTTCATGTCTTCATTCAGTCATCATTTTTTCCTCTCAAGTAATGCTAAATCTGTAGCACTGGATTATTAACAAGATACTAAGTAACCACACTGGTAATCTAGAATGAAGAAAAGATAAAACCAAAACTTTTCTTGGTTAGTTACATAGATCAAACCACAGCAAATTCTTGAATTTCTTTCTCCCTCCCAGAGGCTTACACTCAGTTCAGTTCAGTTCAGTCACTCAGTCTTGTCCGACTCTTTGCGACCCCATGAATCGCAGCACGCCAGGCCTCCCTGTCCATCATCAACTCCCGGAGTCCACTGAGACTCACGTCCATCCAGTCAGTGATGCCATCCAGCCATCTCATCCTCTGTCGTCCCCTTCTCCTCCTGCCCCTAATCCCTCCCAGCATCAGAGTCTTTTCCAATGAGTCAATTCTTCGCATGAGGTGGCCAAAGTACTGGAGTTTCAGCTTTAGCATCATTCCTTCCAAAGAAATCCCACTAGGATAGAGCAAAAAAACCACCAGGAAGCCTAATTCAATATGTTATCAGACAAACTGAGAAGAACTTTTTGATTCACTCACCCTGAAGCAGCCTGGGGAACTAGGCCAGAGGGCAAAGCAGGGTGGCTGGGTGTGCCGGTGCTAGCCGGCAAAGTCGATCAGGTCCTGAGAACGTGCACGGCGGGGCTAAGAAAGAAACTAAAGCAAGAGACTACAATAAAGATGGGGTCGAGAGGTTCAGACACGTCTCCACGAAGGGACGCAGTCTGACACCAACTTTATTCAGCATCTTATATTTATACAGAAGAGCGTGAGAAAGACAAGACAGTTGACATTTTTTCTTGGTTGACCTATACATCTTACAAAAAGTCACAAGAAATCTTGAGAACATGGGAATGGCTCCCTGTTATTATTTCTTACACCAGATAACATTTCCCTGTGCGTGAGAAGTTTGCACAGAACTCCAGGTGCCTGCAGTAAATAAGCGCCTAATCTCTGGGGTGGCGGGACAGAGAGCTATGTTTGCAAGCAAACCCTCAAGGACTGAGGCAGCTCCCAGAGCTGTGTCCTTCGGACAAAGGACCCCGTTCTCACAGGCAGCTCCTCGCATGGGTGGATCTGTGAGTTCCTCTAAGGGACTGCGTTCCCGTCTGCTTTTCAGTGTCTGGCCTCACAGGTGAAGCTGCCAGTATCATTTCCTATTTGGCTCTGCTGTGTGGAGTCCAGAAGAAACTTGTTTCTGTCAACTTTGTCCTGGAACCACCCTCACCAAAAGCCAAAATGGCAAGTGGGGAGGGGAAGCACATGGAGGCAGGGCCTGAACATTGAAAGGCGGTGGTATATGGGAAAGCCCCTGGTGTATGGCCTAGGGAAATAAGTCAAATCATGCAAAGTGCCCGAAACTGCACAGGGAGTATGTTGTGATGCAGAGTTCAAGTGCCTGGATGGGAGGGGAGGAGGGTGTATACTCAGAGAAGGTAAACTGCAGTGATGCAACCAGTGACAAAGTTGAATTTGGGTTAATCTCTGCTAGTCCTATTGGTTGGCCAGAAACATTTGCCCTGTGCTGTTTTCCAGTCTGCTCTAGAATTCATTGTCACAGCAAAATTGACAATAATTATGGCAATGTTGGTTTTTCCCTTCTGTTGAATCCCAGGGACGGCAGGGCCTGGTGGGCTGCCGTCTATGGGGTCGCACGGAGTTGGACACGACCAAAGTGACTTAGCAGCAGCAGCCCTATATATACATTTCTTCCTTCTTTCTTTCCCTGCTTTCCCCACTCCTTATTTTTCCTTTTTTATTTAGGTATTCCCTTTAAATGACTGACACCTCCAGATGCTGTTTATAGTGTTTTCAGAAGAAAAACACTGTCACCTGTTTGAGGATATGGACCAAGCCTTTTATAGGAAGTACCCACATATATAGATGTATTAATATAAACTTTACTTGTTAATCTTACTTTACATACTTTTGTCTATATTGCTCTACAAGCATCTGCATATCTTGTTCACAGAATTGTATATTGGATAAGGAAATTTACTTTGCTACACAGAATCAAACCAGGAATTTTTATTATTGGTACTATAAGAGACTGAACTTAACTTTAAGAATGTTGAAGAATATAACTAATTGTATGTGCTAGATGAACTGTCAGGGCAACTGTAGGAAGTACTGTTAAAGAATTATGAAGGATGAAGCATCAGAGTAAGCCTTACCAAGAATTGTGAAACACAGGATGTCAGAGTAAGTTCAGTGTAACTACTGACAGGAATTGAATACCTGCTGATGGTTTACTAAAAGCAAGATGATACATTGTGGCTTTAATTCTATTTAAATAGAGCTGAATCGCCTTTGGCCAGTAAGTTTTAAACTCTGGGTTGGTTTCCTATTTTGGAATGATGATAGCTTCCTTGCAGGATTGTTCTAAGGATTAGAGGTACTTGTGTAAATCTTCTGGTATATAGTGCTTTTTACCCAGTATGATTTCCAAAAATAAAAAGAATGCTGCTTATTATACGTTAGTTAGGATGTACTCTTTTTGCATGGAATATCATGTCATCATTTAAAATAAATCTCCAAAGACTATTACTGTGGAACAAATGCTTACGGTAAAATATAAAGACAGGTTGCAAAACCTGATATTCAATATGATTTAAACAAAGTAGATTAAAACTCCACAAGAAAGACATGCTTGGGAGGACACATACCAACACGGAAGAGTGAGCGTGTATTGCCTTTTGCCCTGGAAAAGGCAGGTGCTGCTTTGCAAGGAAAACCCCTTGCAGCTGGGGAACTAGTAGGAGATTCGTTTCTGGCCAGTGGAAAATAAGGAGTCTAGGGAAGAATTTCCTCTGTAAAAAAAAATAAAATAAAAAAGACATATGGGAGAAATAATCGTTTTGCGGTCCAAATATTGTCATATGGACCTGTGATGCCTGGAACACGGGAGGCCATTATGTAAGCATGAAGGCATTGAGCCAATGACCAGGGCTGGTGGTTGTAGAGTTTGCCACTTAATGCAATTGTTGAGCTGCTTTAAGAAATCTGGGAACATTTCCCTTCAGACTTCTTGAATGTAAAGCAACATATTTTTATTTTTAAGCCACTTTAAGTAGTGTATGTATTGCTTGAAGCCAAATACACACTAAGTGATTTGAAAAATATAGCTACTTACAATTGTAATTGTAGCTACTTACAATTGTAATTCTCAAGGCTTCCACTTTTGAAGATTTTGAAATCTTTCAACTGAGAAAAAGTATCATAAATAGTAAGCTATACAATCTTAATGTTGTGATTTATTAGTGCGATTTGACCTTAATTGAGGATGGCTTCCAAGGGCTATTGAGTAATTATTTCCCCTCTTCCTCCATGCCCCTGTGACACTCTTTAACTGGGTGTCAACACTCTGATCGCTACCTACTATGTGTATCAGTAAAATGCATGCAATTATCTCAGCTTTGACCAAACCATTGGCTGTGGCATATCTTAACCAAATTATTACAAAATGATAAAGGTGAATGGCATTCACCAAATTGGTATTAGCATTCACTAAATTGGTGGCTTATTATTTTTTTTAGGTTTAGCGTTATCACCTACCAGTAATATGTCTTATTTTTTTCTTCCAGTTTTATTGAACTATAATTAACACAGTGCTCTGTGAGTTTAAGGTGTACAGCATGATGATCTGATTTACATACATTGTGAAATTACTATCATTAGTTTAGTGAGCATCTATTATATCACATATGAAATGTGGTGGCTGGATGGCATCACTGATGCAATAGACATAAACTTGGGCAAATTTCAGGAGATGGTGAGGGACAGGGAGGCCTGGTATGCTGCAATCCATGGGGTTGCAAAGAGTCAGAACATGACTGAACAACTGAAAAACAACATTATATCACATAGATACAAAATTAAAGAAATAGAAAAAATTTTTCTTTGTGATAAGAACTTTTAGGATTTACTCTCAGCTTGCATACTTAACAGCAGTGTTACTTATATTGATTATGCTGTATGTTACATCCTTAGCACTTATTTAAAACCAGAAATTCTGACTGCCTTTATCCAACCTCCCCCATCCCCTGTAACCAAAACTATGATCTTTTTTCTGTTTGTCTATTTTTGAAGTATAATTGACCTACAATATGATGCTAGTTCCTGATATAATCAGTTCCTAATTCAATAATTCTGCACATTTTAAAATGATCACCTTGATGAGACTAGTTCTCATTTGTCACCATACAAAGTTATTACATAATTATTGACTGTATTTCCCACATTGCACAATTCATACCTGTGACTCATTTATTTTGCAACTGGAAGTTTGTACATGTTAATCTCCCTCATCTATTTCTTAACTTCGCACTTCTCCACTACCCTCTGGCAATCACCTCTTACTCCTCTAATCTATTACTCTGTTTCTATTTTGTTATGTTTGTTCATTTGCTTTGTTTTTAGGTTCAACATGTAAGTGAAATCATGAGGATTCTGTCTGGCTTATTTCACTTAGCATATTTCCCTCTAGGTCCAACCATGTTTCTGCACACAGCAAGGTTTCATTCTTCTTACGGTTTAATACTATTATTTTTGTGTGTGTGTATATATATATATACCACAACTTCTTGATTCATTTATCTATTTGGTTGCATATCTTGGCTATTGTAAATAATGCTGCAATGAGCACAGGGATACATATATCTTCTTGAGTTACTGTTTTTGTTTTCTTTGGATAAATACTGAGGAGTGGAATTGCTTGCTCACATGGTACTTCTCTTTTTAATTTTTTGAGGAATCCCCCCATATTGTTTTACATAGTAGCTGCACCAATTTATATTCTCAGCAACAGTGTATGGGGATTCTCTTTTCTCCATCTCCTTGCCAACACTTGTTATTTGGTGTCTCTTTGATAATAGCCATTCTAACAGGTCTGAGGTAATATCTCACAGTGCTTTTGATTTACATTTCCCTAATCATTAGTGAGTGTGAGCATCTTTTCCTGTGTCCATTGGCCACCTGTATGTCTTCTGTGTAAATATGTCTATTCAGATCCTCCTATTTTTGAATCATGTTTCTTTTTTTTATGTTGAGTTGTATCACTTCTTTGTATATTTTGGATATATTAAACCCTTCTCAGATAGACTGTTTGCAAATATCCTCTCTTATTCAGCAGGTGGCCTTTTTGTTTTATTGATAGCTTCCTTTACTGTGCAAGAGCTTTTTAGTGTGATGTGGTATTACTTGTCTATTTCTGCTTTTGTTTCCCTTCCCTAAGAGACATTTCCAAAAAAAAAAAAATCATTGAAACCAATGTTTAAGAGTACAGTGCCTCTGTTTTCCTGATTTATGTGTGTTCAGTCACTCAGTCATGTCCGACTCTTTTCAACCCCATGGACTGTAGCCTGACAGGCTTCTCTGTCCATGGAATCTTCCAGGCAAGAATATTGGAGTAGGTTGCCATTTCCTCCTCCAGGGGATCTTCCTGACCCAGGGGCCAAACCCACATCTCCTGCATTGTAGGCAGATTCTTTACCACGGAGCCAGCAGGGAAGTCCTTCTTCATTTATGGCACCAAATAGAAGTCAACAGTCATGATTAAATACATGAAAAAATGTTAACAAAGTATCAGAGACATTAAAGTATTACTTTCTGAGTTCTTCTTATTCTAATTCTAATCACAAGAGAGCTCCTTGCCTTGTTTTTTTTTAACAAGCTAAACATTCATAGGATTTTCCCAAACATATTGCCTAAACCTTTATTTTACAGAACAGAAAAGTAAGACCTTTGGGCCTCCCTGGTGGCTAGGTGGTGAAGAATCCATCTGCCAATGCAGGAGACACGGGTTTGATCCCTGATCTGGGACGATCCCAGTCTTGGATGACCACAATGGTGTGGTCACTCACCTAGAGCCAGACATCCTGGAGTGCAAAGTCAAGTGGGCCTTAGGAAGCATTATTACAAACAAAGGTAGTGATGGAATTTGAGCTGAGCTATTTACAATTCTAAAAGATAATGCTGTGAAAGTGCTGCACTCAATATGTCAGCAAATTTGGAAAACTCAGCAGTGGCCACAGGACTGGGAAAGGCCCGTTTGCATTCTAATCCCCAAAAAAGGGCAATGCCAAAGAATGTTCAAACTACTGTATAATTGTGCTCATTTCACAAGCTAGCAAGGTAATGCTCAAAATCCTTCAAACTAGGCTTCAGCAGTATGTGAATTGAGAACTTCTAGATGTACAAGCTGGGCTTACAAAAAACAGAAGAACCAGAGATCAAATTGCCAACATTCACTGGATCAAGGAGAAAGCAAAAGAATTTCAGGAAACATCTACTTCTGTTTCATTGACTATGCTAAAGCCTTTGACTGTGTTGATCACAACAAACTGAAAAATTCTCAGAGGTGGAATACCAGACCACCTTACCTGTCTCCTGAGAAACCTATATTTGGGTCAAGAAACAACAGTTGGAATTGGACATGGAACAATAGACTGGTTCCAAATTGGGAAAGGAGTATGTCAAGGCTGTATACTGTCACCTTGCTTATTTAATTTCTGTGCAGAGTACATCATGTGAACAACGACCAGGAGGCTCCCACATGCTGCAGAGCAACTGAGCCTGTGCACCACGATTACTGCGCCTGTGCCGTAGAGTCTGAAGCCGTGTGCTCTAGATCCCGTGCTTTACGACAAGCGAAGCCATCACAGTGAGAAGCCCACGCACAAGAGAGGAGCCTCCCCTTGCTGCAAGTATAGGAAAAACCCTTGTATCAGTGAAGACCCAGGATAGCCAAAAATAAATAAATAAATACAATTATACAGAAAAAGAAAACTAAGACCCTGAGAAGTTAGGGACTAGGTCAAAGATTGCACAACTGACAGGGCACAAGCTATAACCTACATCTGGACTCTCTATCAATCCAGAACCCTTTTATCCAAATATTGAGGGAAGTATAAAATTTAACATCAGACAGTTTTCCCATTCAGCTGTTAATAGGAAATCTCCTTATTAAGTAAGCAGCAATATAGAGGTCTGGCCCTTATGGTGACGACATTAGAATTCTGGGGCCAAAACATAATTTTGTTTTATTTGATGCTTTTCAAAAAAGTATTCTATGATTTTCTCTTTATGCTTTAGTAAAATTTTATGTGTAATAAATTTGAAAATATTATACAATGTCTTAGAATTAATGACAAATTATAGTTGGGAAAATAGGAACATGGTATTATTGTTAGATCTTGCCATGCCTCCTCATATTAAATTATTGAAAGCCTCATTAAGCCTACTTGATTTAGAGGATTATAGAAAATAATGTCAATATAAAAGATGTAAAACAAACAGCAGATATTCTGCTCATTTATTTTATAATATGGGAAGATGGGACATCACACCCTAAGAAGATAAATCAGGCTAAAGTGAGGCTCAAAGAGATAGGATATACCTCATGAAAAAGATGTAGTATTTTATCTGGGGGGAAAATCACTTAAACCCTGAAAATCTTAGTTTTCTCATCTGTTAAATTGTTGTCGTTGTTGTTGTTGTTTAGTCTCTAAGTCATGCCTCACTCTTTGCGACCCCCTGGCCTGCAGCCCACCGGCTCCTCTGCCCATGGAATTTCCCAGATAAGAATATTGGAGTGGGCTACCGTTTCCTTTTCCATGGGATCTTCCCTACCCAGGGATCAAACCCACATCTTCTGCACTGGCATGTGGGTTCTTTATTCTGAGCCACCCAAGAAGCCCCATCTGTTAAATATGGACAATAGAATACTAATTTCAGAGGGCTGATGTAAAAACTAAATGAGATAGTTCTGGAAAAACACTTAGCAGGAGGCCTGGCATATGTAGCATTAGTTGGTCTTCATAGATGCCACGCTTCCAATTATTTGCTTCATCATTCCTTTTTTTCTTTCCTCCAGTTAAGCTCTATAATATTCTCTTTTTCCTCTCCTTTCCATTCCTTCCTTCTTTTTCCTCTTTTATGCTTCTCTTGCTCATCATTTTTCTTTCCAAATAATTTTTCATTCTTTTCTACCCAGATTATAACCTTAGCTAATGAGGGGCAGCACCCATAGCTAAAGAGTTATTGACTTCAAATCCCTTACAATCTTCTGCCTAGTAGTCATTATAAGTTTTTTTGCTCTGTTTCAGTTATATATCATATTAAAAAAGGAGGCAAGCACTTTTAGTAAATTATGTGGTTCCTTTAATAGATCCATATACTCTTTTAAGACCCTTGCCTTTGAATATAGATTTTTTATTTGTACTTTTTGTAAACAAAATTACTTTTATTTAGCATTTACTTTTTAAAATTCTGAACTAAGTTGATTAGTCAATTTTGATACTCTAGTGCTTACTTGATTACATATTACTGAATGTTCTCCTGCTTCTCTCACTGGTTTATGTTAAAATTTAAATGACATATGGTTTAGAATCCAGCTGCCAATGCAGAGAACACGGGTTCAATCCCTGGTCCAGTAAGTTTCCACATGGTGTGGAGCAACTAAGCCCTTGTGCCACAACTACTGAGCCCAAGCTCTGGAGCCCGTGAGCCTCAACTATAGATGCCTGCATGCTAGAACCCATGCTTCGCAGCAAGAGAAGCCACTGATAAGAAGTCTGTGCATCGTACTAGAGAGTAGCCCACACACAGCAATGAAGACCCAGCATAGACAAAAAAAAATAAATTAATGAATGAAAATTTCTTAAATTGAATGATATCATGACTGAAAAGGTATTTTTTAAAGCTTAACTGTAAATTTTGGGGGGCCTTCCCAGGTGGCGTTAGTGGTAAAGGATCCACCTGCCAATGCAGGAGACACAGAGAGGTGGGTTTGATCCCTGGGTCAGGAAGATCCCCTGAAGAAGGAAATGGCAACCCACTCCAGTATTCTTGCCTGGAGAATCCCTTGGACAGAGGAGCCTGGTGGGCTGTAGTCCATAGGGTCGCAAAGAGTCAAACATGACTGAAGCAACTTAGCACGCAGCACACAGATATTTTAAAATTGCAGTTAACAAAAAAGCTGAATTTAATGTCCTATGTAGTATGCAAATAACTAATCTTTATTGAGAACAGACTCTGTGCTAAGTCCTATTCTATGCATTTCATGTCTATTTATTGACTTATTGCCTAGAAGAGCATAGGATGTGTATTTTACTTGGGAGAACACAACATCTGGCAAAAGCAGTTTTTTTTAAGCTTTTTGAAAAAAATTATATGCCCAGTAAGTAAAATGATGACAGCACAGATAAGCACAAAAAATTAGCTCATACCCATAATTCTATGATTCATAATTGGTTAACACTTTAGTGTATATCATCATACATGCATATATATTTTGTAGACACACATATCATATAATTGAGATCATACTGCACACAGTTTTTTAACTGCATACACAATTTTGTGATAAAATATTTCTTGATGCTGTGATGGGGCCTATACATTAGCAGGGAACCACAGCCATGCATGTTCCCTTCATTGAAGAAAAGTCCTCTTCTCTTTGGAAAAATCACCATTTCCCATTGGTCACAAACGTTCAAATTGCTGGGGCAAGGATGACCCATGGTGGAGACAAATGACAGATTGGGAGGAAGTAGAGAAAGGTTATTATCCTAAAATGTTCATAGAAAACTTGCTGTTTTTTTTTTTTGTTTGTTTGTTTTGTTTTTTGCAGAAAGCTAATGAAACATTTTTGGATATCCATGACTTGTATCATTAAGCATGCATCTATTACCATTCTCCAAAGGGTGATATTTTCTAAAGAGAGGCATCTAAGGCACTCTGAGAAGGAGACAAGTAGAAGAGAAGACCTTTATTTAACATTCCTGATAGAGCTCCTTACACTATACTTCCTGTTTTCCATATTACATAAAAGTATAGAAAGATACAACAGTAAATTTCTGTAAGAAGGTTTCATTAGGAACCAAAATCTTTGGTCTAACTTGGACAAGGCTAAAAATTTCAGGGTTCATATATGTCAGCAGTGTTTCAGAACAACTGGTGAGGAAATTCTAAAATTCTTTTTCTTTTTAAGTCTTTATTGAATTTGTTACAATATTGCTTCTGTTTTATGTTTTGGTTTTTTTGTCCAGGAATCATATAGGATCTTAGCTCCCCCAACAAGGATCAAATCTCTCCCCTGGCATTGAAGGACAGTCTTAACCATTAGACTGCTAGGGAAGTCCCTGAAATTTTTAGAGTATGTCACAAGGAGTTGAATCATACACTGTAGGTAAGATCAGAGATAAGTCTGATAAGGAAGGAAAGATAAATGTTAGTGTGAGCTGAGTTTTTGCAGCAGTAAAATTAACACGGAGTAAATATGTAACACAGAGTAACTATGTAACAAACACAGAGTAAATATGTAACAAATCACTTGTGAACCCTCAGCTTTGGAAATGATGCCATTGGCATATTGTGTACCCTTGCCTCCCCAAGGTTAGTGCTTTAGTGAGGATGGGAATTTCCATTAAATGAGTAATAAAGTCTGTGACTAATCTGAGGAAATCCGGGTAAGATGACTTTGAAAACATCAGCTGAATTTACCTGAGAAATCAATACAGAGATAAGGGGTGATTTACATCTAACAGATGAGAACCTGGCTTCTTGGTGTCCCACAGGTTTTACTCTGAGGCTAAAGTCAACTCACTTTTTAGCCATATTTGGGTGTCAGTTGTGCCTGTAGTTAACTTTATTAAGATCTTTAAAGGACCCATGATAGTGCTCAGTCATGTCTAACTCTTTGGACTGCAGCCCACCAGGCTCTTCTGTCCACTTAATTTTCCAGGCAAGAATACTGGAGTGGGATGCCATTTCCTCCTCCAGGGAATCTTCCCAACTCAGGGATCAAATCCATGTCTCCTGTGTCTCCTGCATTGCAGGTGGATTCTTTACCCACTGAGCTATCCGGGAAGCCCCTTTTAAAAGATAGCAGTGAGGTTTGTTTGTTTGTTTGTTTGTTTCCTAATAATGTAGAGTAGTTGGTTACAGACTAAACCTTCCCCTGACAATCAGAAATTCTGGACAATACATAAAAACATTGCTAAAAGACATTTGAAAACTATGATACCACCAAGGGCTTTGAGAGAACAAGATTCCTAGGAGAAGGTGCGTTGGATAAGTTGAGGAAACCTCCTTAAATCTTCAAGGTCCTATCTGTTCCCCAGGTCCTCAAACTTACCATGGACATGAAGTCACAACTATTTCATCAACAGGCTTT
Source organism: Bos indicus (assembly GCF_029378745.1). Classification (NCBI taxonomy): domain Eukaryota; kingdom Metazoa; phylum Chordata; class Mammalia; order Artiodactyla; family Bovidae; genus Bos; species Bos indicus. The sequence continues at coordinate 43,726,160 of NC_091760.1, read as the reverse complement.
GCAGGGTGCTTCCGTTTCCTCCAAGGTGAGTGCTAGTCTCCGGCACAGATTGCATTGCTCCTGAAACGGGATGAGCTGCTGCAGCTATGGCACCAGGTCCCACCATAATCATAAGGATCTGATTTCTTTCATTAGTTCTGGAGTTAGAGGAAGTAACATGTTGTAGGGTATGGGATTCTGTTTCCTTGTTGGGTCTGAAGTGGTCAGTTGAAACATCAGGAATGCATAGATGTTAATGTCTTATACGGTAAAGGTTGACCAATAAAAGTTAAGTCAATCAACAGAGGGAGCCATTGAATTAATTCCTGTCTTTTTCTTCCTCTAACAGACTGTTCCAAGACAAAGTGCTTCTACACAGTGAGCTTCTCTACATGAAGCTGTGGTCATCTGCAGACTAATCTGTATCTCCTTTTCCTCCTCTTCTACCAGCTTTATTTTCCTTTTACTTTTACTATCTCAGAGTTATTTAGTTCAGTTCAGTTTAGTCACTCAGTTGTGTCCAACTCTTTGTGACCCCATGGACTGCAGCATGCCAGGCTTTCTTGGCCGTCACCAGCTCCCAGAGCTTACTCAAATTCATGTCCATTGAGTCAGTGAGGCCATCCAACCATCTCATTCTCTGTCATCTCCTTCTCCTCCTGCCTTTAATCTTTCCCAACATCAGGGTCTTTTCAAATGAGTCAGTTCTTCACATCAAGTGGCCAAAGTATTGGTATTTCAGCTTCAACATCAGTCCTTTCAGTGAATATTCAGGACTCATTTCCTTTAGGATGGACAGGTTGGATCTTCTTGCAGTCCAAAGGGCTCTCAAGAGTCTTCTCCAACACCATAGTTCAAAAGCATCAATTCTTTGGCACTCAGCTTTCTTCATAGTCCAACTCTCACATCCATACATGACTACTGGAAAAACCATAGCCTTGATTAGATGGACCTTTGTTGGCAAAGTAACGTCTCTGCTTTTGAATATGCTGTCTAGGTTGGTCATAACTTTTCTTCCAAGGAGTAAGCATCTTTTAATTTCGTGGCTGCAATCACCATCTGCAGTGATTTGGGAGCCTAAAAAGATAAAGTCTGTCACTGCTTCCTTTGTTTCCCCATCTATTTGCCATGAAGTGATGGGACCAGATGCCATGATCTTCGTTTTCTGAATGTTGAGTTTTAAGCCACATTTTTCACTCTCCTTTCACTTTCATCAAGAGGCTCTTTAGTTCTTCTTCGCTTTCTGCTGTAAGTGTGGTGTTATCTGCATTTCTGAGGTTATTGATATTTCTCCTGGCAATCTTGATTCTAGCTTGTGCTTCATCCAGCCTGGCATGTCTCATGATGTGTTCTACATATAAGTTAAATAAGCAGGGTGACAATATCCAGCCTTGACGTACTCCTTTCCCTATTTGGAACCAGTCTGTTGTTTCATGTCCAGTTCTAACTGTTGCTTCCTGACCTGCATGCAGATTTCTCAGGAGGCAGGTCAAGTGGTCTGGTATTCCCATCTCTTTAAGTATTTTCCACAGTTTATTATGATCCACACAGTTGAAGGCTTTGGCATAGTCAATAAAGGAGAAATAGATGTTTTTCTGGAACTCTTTTGCTTTTTTGATGATCCAGCAGATGTTGGCAATTTGATCTCTGGTTCCTCTGCCTTTTCTAAATCCAGCTTGAACACCTGGAAGTTCATGGTTCATGTATTGTTGAAGACTGTCTTCGAGAATTTTGAACATTACTTTGCTAGCATGTGAGATGAGTGCAATTGTGTGATAGTTTGAGCATTCTTTGGCATTGTCTTTCTTTGTGATTGGAATGAAAACTGACCTTTTCCAGGCCTGTGGCCACTGCTGAGTTTTCCAAATTTGCTGGCATATTGAGTGCAGCACTTTCACAGCATCATCTTTCAGGATTTGAAATAGCTCAACTGGAATTCTATCACCTCCACTAGCTTGGGTCATAGTGATGTTTCCTAAGGCCCACTTGACTTCGAGTTTCAGGATGCTTGGCTCTAGGTGAGTGATCACACCATTGTGATTATCTGGGTCATGAAGATCTTTTTTGTATACTTCTGTATATTCTTTCCACCTCTTCTTAATATCTTTTGCTTCTGTTAGGTCCATACCATTTCTATCCTTTATTGTGCCCATCTTTGCATGAAATGTTCCCTTGGTATCTCTAATTTTCTTGAAAAGATTTCTAGTCTCCCCCATTCTGTTGTCCTCTGTTTTTTTGCATTGAGCACTGAGGAAGGCTTTCTTATCTTTCCTTGCTACTCTCTGGAACTCTGCATTCAACTGGATATATCTTTCCTTTTTTCCTTTGCCTTTCACTTCTCTTCTTTTCAACAGCTATTTGTAAGGCCTCCTCAGACAACCATTTTGCCTTTTTGCATTTCTTTTTCTTGGGGATGATCTTGATCACTGCCTCCTGTACAATGTCATGAACCTCCATCCATAGTTCTTCAGGGACTCTGATTATCAGATCTAATCCCTTGAATCTATTTCTCACTTCCACTGTATAATCATAAAGGATTTGATTTAGGCCATATCTGAATGGTCTAATGGTTTTCCCCACCTTCTTCAATTTATATCTGAATTTGGTAATAAGGAGTTCATGATCTGAGCCACAGTCAGCTCCCAGTCTTGTTTTTGCTGACTGTATAGACCTTTTCCATCTTTGGCTGCAAAGAATATAATCAATCTGATTCTGGTTTGACCATCTGGTGATGTCCATGTGTAGAGCCTTCTCTTGTGTTGTTGTGTTGTGTGTACTTCCTAGTGAAAAATTAACACTTAACCTTTACCCCAGCATCTGTTTTCTAAGGAACTTAGGCTAAGACAGAATGAAAATTTAGAGAAGTGAGCCCAGCTTGACCCTAATGTCTCACTTTAGCCATTTGTCTGTTTATGAGTAGAAGCCAGGAAGCTGAGAAGCTGAGTGGAGTTTCCAACATTCTTACAGTGCTTGTGGTCAAAAATGAAGACTTCAGGCTGACCAAGGAGAGACTCAGGCAAACACTCCAGTTTTAACTTATAACTCTACAAAGGCTAGACAGTAAATCAACTAAATCCTTGATTTAATGAAACTTAATCTTCCTTTAGCTAACTGCTAAACTGCCAAGCAAAAATGAATGCTCTCTGTAAGGTATTATCTAGAATTTTAAAATATCTCTACAATTTATCATATATAAAACTATAATATATATTACACATAAACAATTATCATATATATTGTCTAGCTGCCTACCTGGTATGCCAATTGGTATACCTGCCAACTACCAGGTATACCAGGAGGTGAGAGCACCTGACTGAAAAACAAGAAGAGACAGATTATAGAAATATACTCATTGGAGATCCAAATATGGGAATTATTATATGTGATCTTTAAGATAACATATTAATATGTTCCAGAAATAAGATGACAAAATGGAAAAGCTCAGTATAAAACTACAAAGTATAAAATTCTTCAAATGGAAATTATAGAACTGAAAAAAATAAAATTAAAAGGCAATAGGAGTAGATTAGGAGTAATTTAGGAGAGAGGGACAGAGAAAGAGAAGGAGGTAGGGAGAAGGGTTGGTGAGCATATGAAGCAACTAGAACTCATACAGTAGGAATATAAAATGGTATAATCAATTTGGAAAACAGTTTGGTAGTTATTTATTAAATACCATTTCACTTAGCAATGTCACTCTGACCAAGAGGAATGGAAACATATGTGAATAGAAAGACATATATGCATATGTATTTACAAATATTTGTATACATTTTACTCAAAATTGCCCCAAGCCAGGGAAATCCAAATGCCAGCAACAGGTGAATGGATTAAAGATGTGGTATCCATACAGTAGAATTACCAAAACAAAATAAAAAGATTAACAGTAAAACAGACAACCCAATTTTAAAAATGTGCAATAAAACTTTTAAACAAGGCCTTCACAAAAGAGGATATCCAAGTAAGTAGCAAATTCATGAAAAAGCTTTTCAACCTCATTAGTTATCAGGGGCATCTAAATCAAACCACAGTGAGATAACATATCCTGAGAAGAAAGTCTACATCAAAAAAGAAAAGACTGTCAGTACCAGGTACAGAGATAAAAAACAGGAACTCTCATACTCCTTGTGAGAGAGAAAATTGGCACAGCCACTTGAGAAAATTGTTTGGCAGTATACATGAAAGCTGTTTGTATACATACCATATGACATAGCAATTTGGCCCTTATACATATTCCTAACAGAAATGCATACACATGAGTGAAAATTGTCACAGCACTACTCATGAAAGTCCCAATCTGGAAACAACACAAATGCTCACTCACATAAGAATGGATACACATAGTGTAGTGTATTCAAACAACGGAAGAATTCTTCAGCAATGATCATGAATAAATTCCTGTTTAATGCAAAATATGAATGAATTTCATCAATACCGTAAGTTAAAGAAGCCAGGTACCAACTGATATGTACTGCATGATTCAATATGTGTTAAGTTTAAAAATCATCCAAGCTTAATAATGATATTAATCAACAGGCATAAAGTGTCAGTTAAATAAGATGAATAAGCTCTAGAGATCTGCTGTACAACATTGGACCTGTAGTCAACAACAATGTACACTTAAAGTTTAAGAGAATATATCTCATGTGATATCCTTATCACAAAAAAAAAATGTTAAGAGAAAAATACAACTCCCCAAACTAAATGATGGTGTTAGAAGTCAGGATAGTGGTCACATCAGTGAGGGATATAAAGGGGGTAACAAATGGGAGAGAAGGAGGGGCTTCCTTGACTTAGTTATGTTCTATTTCTTGACCTCATGGTAACTATAAAGGTGTATTCTTGCTGCGATAATTCATGAAACTATGCTTTTGGTGTACTGTTCTGTATGTTACATACTAATAAAGTTTATTTAAAAATAAAGGAGATCAGGGTTTCCTGGTGGTCTAGTGGTTACGAATCTACCTGCCAGTGCAGGGGAAACGTGCTGTAGTCTGTGAGTTGCAGCTGCTGAAGCCCGTGCACCTAGAGTCTGTGCTCCGCAACGAGAGAAGCCACCGCAATAAGAAGGCCGTGCACCAACAAGAGAAAGCCCAAAAGCAGCATTGAAGACCCTGCACAGCTAAAAATAGATAAATCTTTTAAAAAATAAAATAAAGGAGATCAAAAGAAGCCAAGTGTGGTTATAATGGAAAATAAAATGAGCATTTATTGAAGGATTTGTGCTGTTGAATATATATTCATTTTCTTCCTCACTATAACTTGTTGGAATATATACTTATCGTATCTTTATTTTACAGATGAAAATACCAAGCCTAAGAGGAAGTAGGCAAATTGCCCAAGTTCTTACAGCATGTTTTTCTGTCTCTAAAACTTTTGGTTTTTGCACAGTATTTATCTTCTCTTGCAGTTTCCTTCCAAATTCACAAATTGCCTTGTCCGACAATACCTCATTTAAATAATCTAGATGGTTGAATCTAATCATGTAAGTTAAATTCCAAAGAATAATAATCTATCACATATAAATATATAAATCTGTTTTTGCTTTGCAGATAATCTCTTGCGAATACAACTTCTCAAGGTAACAGAGAATTTCTCAACAATAAGCCTAAGAATACTTGCCAAAGCCCTTCCAGTTAAATGCAGCTGAAGTGGGAGAGTAACTAACACGATATATGCCACTCATTCAAAATGAAAGAAATGTAACTTTTTTCCCCTAAATCAAATCAATCTGTCTCCCCATACACTTCCATCCAGCTTGGAAGACAATCTAGTTTTTATCTGGCAGAAAATCTAATTTTATTCATGGAGTGGGTGGGTGAAACCCTTTTCCTATCTCTCAATTCTATAAGGAATTCTGGGGCTTATTGGAAATTTGAGATGGAACCTTGACCTTGACTCTGATTGTCACAATCAAAACTGTTTACTGTTCAAGTTAAATAGTGTATTCCACCCCCAACTACACTGTCAGGAACCTCACTGTCATGCAGTCAGGCAGGTATGAGAAGTGTGAGAAGTGGGCAGCCCCGTCGTGTCAGTCTTTCCCACCACCCCTGTCCCTCAAGTCTAGGCCTCTCCACTCTATTTCCATCTTGGAACCCTGATCTTTTCAGACAACTGACCTCGGAGACTCTGCTCCAGGTTTTTGAAAACAAAGCCTTTTAAACTTCTTTCCTGGCAAAAGTGAAGCTCAGGGTCTTATAATACAAAACCTTCTTACCCTCTTTAGGAAGCAATCTTTCTGAGCCCACATGTAAGAACACACACATAAGAATTACAAGAATGCTGTTGAAAGAACCCGAGGGACCTATAACCAAAATATTTTGGGCAGCACTTTGGGCACATCTCAAAAATATTTGGATCACAGTTTAAGCAGGTTTGTATCTGTATAGGTACAGAATATTCTTGCAAATAGGTTTGTGAGGCTGCTGCCAACATAGCAGAACTTTTAGCTAATTTTACAGTCAAAGGCTGATATGACTGGGTTATTCCTCTGATAAGACCATCCTTTGGAATTTCCCCAAAGCTACAGTTGGGAGTAAAGCAGAGCCACATATCGGAATGAGTGGATGGCCCTTTGGGGGCAGGTTATGAGTGCAGTAGGAAGATTAGTGCTGGAGGTGTTGTAGCTACCGAACAGTTCCATGGATATGCATGCACACACATGCAGAAGAACAGGGTGGCTAGTCTCCCCTCCTTTCTGGAATGGCACATAGCCTGAGTGTTGGTGCAAAGGAGCACCCCAGGAAATGGGAGGGGTGCTGAAGAATTCCTTAGGAGCAATTCATGTCCTTAATTGGTTTACTCATGGTTGGTCAATCTGAGAAACAAGACTTGTTTGTGGTTATTTCGGTCTATACTAATATAATAGGAGGAATAATGGTAGTAATTATAACAGTGAGTGAACCTCACCAGCATTTCAGCTACTGTGTTGTTTTGTATCCATCATGCCAGTTACCACCCTGAAAGAAAATGCCATTATCCCCATTCTGCAGATGAAGTAACCGGGCAAGTGAGGCCAAGATTAGATGATAACCAGCAGGACTGTTTATAAACAGAAAGTCTAAATTCAAAGCCTAACATGTTTACCACATTTATTCCTGAGAATAAAGCCTCATATCAGTGCAGAATGCACTAGAGACTGGTGTCCCTGTATTTGACAGTAGACGAGGTGGATTTAAACTTGCAAGGACCAGACTACACAAACCTTATGTAAGCTGAAAAATGAAGAGGTAATTTACTGTCAGCAGTGTATTTGGATTTTTAAGAAAGTCTTATTGGATTGCCTGGACATCTATTTAGATATTAAGTGGAAATTATATTCATTGCCTGGGTATAGCAGCAACAAGTTTTCAAAAGATCTTAAACAAATAGATCTTAAATGAAAATGTGACTCCTCTTTCTTTGTCCCAGGCAATTAGATCTACTGATCTCATCTTTAAAAAAAAAAAGAAAGGAAAATTTTAATAATTCTAAAAAATAAGCACTCTATAAATATATTTAAAACCCTTGAATGGTAAACTTTAAACAGATGACTCTTATGGTATATTTACTATATTGGGTTGGCCAAACAGCTTGTTCGAGTTTTTCCACAAGACGTTATGGAAAAACCCCTGAATAAACTTTTTGGCCAACCCAGTATCTCTCTAAACCCTTTAATATAAAAGTATGCTTTCATACGGGAGAGTTATTTATGTCTTTGCACCACTTCTTCTGTTACATGTATGCATACTTTAATTTCACCTAATTATAGTTACTTTGTTTGCACTTAAAAGCTTTGCATTCACGTTTCTGCAGCTGTCTATTTATATTGTTAGTGGTTGCACAGATTCCCTCATTGTTCATTAGCCATTGTGTAGCTGCTGCACAAGTAAATTGTTTTTAGCACTCTGCTTTTGCAAATACTGTTTTACAAAGGTATGTACACATAACTTTTATTCTTTAAGATATATTCCCAATAGTGGGATTATAGGTCAAAAGCCCTGACTCTTTTAGGTAACAACTTGGTTTTCACACACATCTTATTGTTCTTTCTAGCCTCTTTCTTTATTTAAGTATTTGATTAGTTAACATCATAATGTATTCTATAATTTTGGAAAAACTCAAATAGTATTCTTTCTCAACTGCATTCAAAGAGGATTCTGCAAGTAAGAAAAAAAAAATTGGGAGGGTGGGGATGGTTGTGCTGCATGGCTTCCAGGATTTTAGTTCCCTGACCAGGGATCAAACCCAGTCCCTGGGCAGTGGAAGTGCCGAGTCCTAACTACTGGACTGCAAGTGAATTCCCTGCAAGTAAATATTTTAAAGATGAAGCAATGCTAACTCAGTTAAACCAAATGAAACATATTTTTAATATTTTTTTCTAAAATTGAAAAAATAATAAATTGCTTCCCTAGCTTTTCTTTCATCCTTTCTTCCCTTTGTGTAGTACAATTCTCTCTTCCCTTATTGTAAAGCTACTTGTTGATTCGCCAAGCAATTGTGACAATATTGAAGACTTTCAAATTATGCACATCCATTTCCTAAATGAGGTCACAAATTTTGTAGAATGTTGGTGCAAATGTGGGACTTCCCTAGTAATATGCAGTGGATAAGAATCCACCTGCCAATGCATGGGACACAGGTTTGATCCCTGGTCCAAAGAGTCCACATGCTGCAGAGAAACTAAGCCTGTGCACTGGAAACACTGAGCCCAAGGCCTAGAGCCCATTAACCGAACTACTGAGCCTGTGGGCTTCCTTTGTGGCTCAGCTGGTAAAGAATCCGTCTGCAATGCAGGAGACCTGGGTTCCATCTCTGGGTTGGGAAAATCCCCTGGAGAAGGGAAAGGCTACCCACTCCAGTGTTCTGGCATGGAAAATTCCATGGACTGTATAGTCCATGGGGTCGCAAAGAGTCAGACACAACTGAGTAACCCCAACTACAACTAAGTGATTTTCACTTTCACTAAGCCTGTGGACCTGAGCTACTCAAGTCTGTGTGCCTAAAGCCTATGTTCCACAATAGGAGAGGCCACAGCAATGAGTAGCCCACGCACTGCAACGAAGTTTAGCCCCCGCTTCCTGCAACTAAAGAAAGCCTGTGCAAAGCAGTGTAGACCCAGTTCAGCCAAAAAAACTTTTTTTAGAAATGTCCAATGGTATTTGTTATTTAGCTATTGCTTTTATTCTCTGTATTTTAATAAGAATTAGCTATAAAAGAAAAGTTAGCTTGAAACTCAACATTCAAAAACTCAGATCATGGCATTTCATCCCATCACTTCATGGCAAATAGATGGGGGAAAAAGTGGAAGCAGGAACAGACTTTATTTTCTTGGGCTCCAAAGTCACTGTGGACAGTGACTGTGGCCATGAAATTAGAAGGTGCTTGCTCCTTGGAAGCAAGGAAGCTATGACAAACCTAGACACTGTATTAAAAAGGAGAGACATCACTTTGCCAAAAAAGGTCTGTATAGTCAGAGCTATCGCTTTTCTACTAGCCATGTATGGATGTGAGAGTTGAACCACAAAGAAGGCAGAGCACTGAAGAATTGAGGCTTTTGAATTGTGGTGCTGGAGAAGCCTCGAGAGTCCCTTGGACAGCAAGGGGATCAAACCAGTAAATTCTAAATCAACCCTGAATATTCATTGGAAGGACTGATGCTGAAGTTTCAATACTTTGGCCACTTGATTTGAAGAGCCGATTCATTAGGAAAAAACCCTGATGATGGGAAAGATTGAAGGAAAAAGGAGAAGGGGGTGGCAGAAGATGAGATAGTTAATACTATCACTGACTCAATGGACGAGAATTTGAGCAAATTCTGGAAGATAGTGGAGAACAGAGGAGCCTGGCATGCTGCAGTCCATGGGGTTGAAAAGAGTCAGACATAACTTAGCGACTGAACAACAAAAAAGAAAAAAAAAGAAGGGGAAATTAATGTGACTTTTGCATTAGGCACTGAGGAGTTTAAAATTCCAGAGTAAATTATGGCAATCATATTATGAGAAAATTGAAAGCAAAACAGTATCTCATTCTTATCCTGAATTTTTCAAAATACCTAGTAGGTAACAGGCACTTCTTAAATTAGATTGAATTTTCAGTTTTGAGCAAATTTCCATGACTAGTCAGTAGGAAGAAATTTCAGATATGTCATGAAGACTGATTTTATCTATGAATACATAAAATCTATAAACAGATAAAATAGACTGATTTTATCTATGAAGAATAAGCATTTGTCCTCATCCAACAATATATTAGTCATTGAGAAGTTACTCACTTCTCTTGTATTTACTATAATTCTTAGAGATATAGCTGATTGTCAGTGATTACACGGGATGAACCTGAAATTTCAGAAGTCAGGTGACGTGCCTGACATCATACAGTGAGCAGCAGAATTAGGATCAAGGTCTTTTGCTCCAAATCTTGATTCTCATCATCATACCCAAGCTAGGGTATTATTAACAAGTTCAAGATTTTGGAGGAAGTATATATGGGTATCTTTAAAGGGAATATCCTCCTTAGAGGCAAAGGAAGACAAATTTTAGGAGAGCCAGTTCTGAACTACAGATTTCTACTTTTCTTTTACCCCTTCAAGTCAGAGCTGCAGGTTACTGGCAAGGGCCTGAGATCAATCAGGGGTAGGCAGATAGGCAGCTAATGGCAAAAAGCAGAGGGAAATTATTTTATTTTGCTCCAAGGCTAATTTGAAAAAACATAGCCATGTAATATGAAATCTTGCTTTACTTTATATCTGCTAGATTTTTAAATCAGTGAAGTGCTATAGAGACATGTAAAGATTTGTCTTTTTTTCTTGAAACTATTTGTAAATTTTAAAATAAGTTAGAGAAATAGGGATTTCTCTGGTGATCCACTGGCTAAGACTCCCTGTTCTCAATGCAGGGGGCCTGGGTTCAATCCCTAGTCAGGGAACTAGATCCCACATGCCAGCATGAAGACGGAAGATCCTACAAGCCACAACTAAGACCTGGTGCAGTCAAATAAATAAATAAAAATACTTAAAAAGTAAAAAAATAAAATAAGATGAACAAAGGTTGAAAAATACACAAGTAAAATTTATTTTTAAATGATCAGGCTTAGATTTCCTGATAGGTTTCAAAACCAAATTACTCTCTCTATATAAAGTGGTTAGATAAATTACCTACCAATGTCACTTCCCTTGCTCAGGTATAATTTGAAAAATTTAGCCATTATGACTTTTGTTGTTGTTCCAACCCAAAAGACAAGTAAAAATTCAGATTGGACTTACTACTACTACTACTACTAAGTCGCTTCAGTCGTGTCCAACTCTGTGCAACCCCACAGACGGCAGCCCACCAGGCTCCGCCGTCCCTGGGATTCTCCAGGCAAGAACACTGGAGTGGGTTGCCATTTCCTTCTCCAATGCATGAAAGTGAAAAGTGAAAGTGAAGTCGCTCAGCTGTGTCCGACTCTTAGCAACCCCATGGACTGCGGCCTTCCAGGCTCCTCCATCCGTGGGATTTTCCAGGCAAGAGTACTGGAGTGGGTTGCCATTGCCTTCTCCGAGATTGGACTTAATTTTATTCTAATCTAGATACACACACACACACACACACACACACACATACACACACACACATATGAGAAAGAAATGGCAAGCCACTCCAGTATTCTCGCCTAGGAAATCCTATGGACAGAGGAGCCTGATGGGCTACAGTCCATGGGATCACAAAGAGTTGGACAAGACTGAGCAACTAACACACACACACACACAAATATATATATATATATCCCCTTGCAAACTGTGGGACTTTTCAGTTTTCCTAATCAAATGAGCCAGTTTATCAAAGAAAATCTTAAAAAAATATATAGCTGATATCAGATATACCATATATATATGATTTTTTGTTGCTTCTCAGTTTCTAAGTCATGTCTGACTCTCTGTGACCCCATGGACTGCAGCACACAGGCTTCCCTGTCCTTCCCTATTTCCTGGAGTTTGCTTAAATTCATGTCCATTGAGTTGGTGATGGTATCTAACCATCTCATCCTTTGCTGCCCCTTCTCCTCTTGCCCTCAATCTTTCCCAGCATCAGGGTCTTTTCCAATGATTCCTCTCTTTGCATCAGGTGGCCAAAGTATTGGAGCATATATATCTGGTATCAGATATATCTGCAGGCTGGAGATGCACGAGAGCTGGTAGTGTGGTTCAGTCTAAGTCCAAAGACCTGAGTTCCAGGAGAACTGATGGTAGTCTTTCTGAGGGCAATAGAAGACCAGTGTTCAGCTCAAGTCATCAGGCAGAAAGCGTGAATTCTCCCTTCTTCTGCCTTTTATGTTATTCAGGCCTTCAAGGCCTTCAGTGAATTGGATGAAGAAGGCAATCTGCTTTACTGAGTCCACATCAAGGAAGCTTTACTGAGTCCACCGATTCAAATGCTAATGTAATCCTGAAACATCCTCACAAACTCAGAAAAAAAAATGTTAGCTAAATATCTGAGCACTGTATGACTCCATCAAGCTGACACACAAAATTAACCGTAAGTCCAACCCTTATTAACTTGGCACCCATACCATCTCCTTCAATCATGCTTAATCTCAAAGACAATGACCAGACAATCATGCCTAACATGATACAACTATTCTGTATATAATCAAAAATGCACTTGGGACTTCCCTGGAGGTCTAGGAGAAAAGACTCCATACTTTCATTGCAGGGGGTGTGGGTTTGATCCCTGCTTGGGGAACAAAGATCCCACATTTTTCATGGTGTAGCCAAGGGGGGAAAAAAAAGCACTAACTCTTTCCCCAGAAGAGAAGGTAAAGTCCTTGAGTGATGCTTACTCTTTTCCTTAAAATCCTATAACTTAAATACTATTATGTTAAATTAATATTTATATGTAATCAATAAAAAGTGACCATGATATAAAGTCAATACATCTATGTTACATGGTAAGGGAATAAAAGAGGAAAGAAAACTAAGATACACAGTTGACCCTTGAACAACAGGGGGGTTAAGGGCATTGGCCCTCCTTGCAGTTGAAAATCTGTCTGCAACTTATAGTTGACTCTCCATATCCGCAGCCCCCTATATCTTCAGTTCTGCATCAGTGGAGTCAACCAACCATGGATCATGTAGTTCTGTAGGATTTACTACTGAAAAAAATTCATGTATGAGGGGATCCATGCAGTTCAAACCCAAGTTGTTCAAGGGTCAACTGTTTATATATCAACATATACATACAAATCTATTCATAATAAAATAGGAAGAAATGCTCCTTATTAATATTCCTTAATAATAAGGAGTCAATGCTCATAGCCAGTATAGTCCTCACTTCTGACTGGTCATGTGATTGTAGCTGCTATTTATAACTACCTTCTTTTACTACCCACTATGTATTCTTTTGTCTTCAGCAAGCACCTCAGTTAGTTATAGTTAGTCGTAGTTCCTTGTTTGGTGGGTGACCCAAACCTTCATTCCTGAAGATAGAGGCTCTTAGTAATCCTGCCTGGACTGGGTTGTTGTAGTTGTCCATTTCCTTGTTTTTGGAATAGAAGACATCAAAATTTATTCCAATTTTCAATACTTCCTATTGTGGCCAATATTTTTTTTCCAGTTGTATTGAAATATAATTAAAGTAGAATTATATAATTTTAGGGTTTTGGGCAAAATGTTTTGATTTAAAATACATCATGAAATTATTATCCAAAAATTTAGTGACCATCCATCATTTCACACGGACACAAAATTGAAGAAATAGTAAAAAATAATTTGTGTGATGAAAACCTTTGGGATTTACTCTCACCATATAGCCATGTTTATTATGGCTACCATATTGTATGCTATATCCCTAGTATTTATCTATCTTGTAACTGGAAATTTGTATCTTTTGACTGCCTTCACCCAATTCCTTCTCCCTGCACGCCACCCCCTCACCTCTGATAACCACAAATTTGATCTCTTTTTCTATGAATGTGATTGCACTCAATTTTGAAGTATAATTACCAACACTACCTTGATTCCTGTTACATAACATTGTGATTTTCCCCCCATACACTTCAAAATGATCATCAAGGTAAGTCTGTTTATAATATATCACCATACAAAGCTCTTACATAATTTTTGACTATCTTCCCTACACTATACACTTACACTTGTGACTCACTTGTTTTATAACTGGAAGTCTGTCCCTCATAATCTCTCTCATCTATTTTTTTCTTCCCCCTACCTCCCTCTACTCTGGCAACCACCTTTTGGTCCCTGTATCTGTAACTGTTTCTGGTTTTTTTAATGTTTGTACATTTTTATTTGTTTTGTTTTTTGGATCCCACATATAAGTGAAATCATTCAGTATTTGTCTTTCTGTAACTTATTTCACATAGCATAATACCCCTTAGAATGTTGTCCCAAATGTAAGATTTTATTCTTTAAAAAAAAAATTTCTATCACATGTGTCATTTTTATTCTTTTAGTGTTCTGTGACATCTGCCTTTATCATTGGTGGAAGTTAATCCTTCCAGCTGACCACAAGTATCATAAGATTTTATGGAGTGCCTACAGAATAAAAACTTCAGCTCATCTGTGCTTTGTGAAGGCATAAGTATAGTGAATAAATAGCATTGAATCCCAGGCTGATACATATACATTCCAAGTAAATCAGTAGCTCCAAATGTTACATATACTCTTAATACTTGTTACTCCACTAAAAGGAAATACAATTCATTTGCTGGATTCTAATATTTAAATTTACTTTTATTTATTTATTTGGCTGCACAAAGCTTAGTTGTGGCGTATGAACTCTTAGCTGTGGCATGTGGGATCGATTTCCCTGACCAGGGATTGAACCCAAGACCCCTGCAGTGGGGGCACAGTCCTAGTCGCTGGACCACCAGGGAAGTCCCCATTTGCTGGATTCTTATTTTGGCTCCCAGATTGCTACATTATAGATCCTCACAGCATTTTAAAACAAAACCCAAATATTCAGTTCAACCTAGCACCTTACTTAGTTGTCCCTCTGGGTCTAAGTGGAGGAGAAGAAGACAAAAGCAGCAATCTAGGAAAACTTGGTGGGTGGGGCACATGAGCTGGACATCTCCTCCCTGTCCCTGAAACTCTGGGAACATCCCTGAACACCGCGGGGAATGACACAGCCAGTTCTGCTTCCTGCTGTGGCTGTGTGGCCATCTTCATTATTGTCCCTTTCTTTCCTTATGGAGCTCTCCTGCTGCTCATTTTCCAGGGAGATACTTACACAAGGGATCTTAAGTCCTATGTGTTAGTTTCCTGAATGTCTTACTTAGCTGTCTCCAGGAGGTGACACAGTACTCTTAAGTGAGAGACTACATGAACTGTCAAGAGTCAGGCACTGCAGCTGGGTCTCAGCTTAGTCTTTATCAAAATTCCCACGCACAGAGCACAGAGCACTGGACCAGCTGCAAAGGAAAGTGTGGCCTGTCTTTTATACATGAGAGCAATAACCCAGAAGAAAAACAAGACCAGTTCATGTGTGTGTGTGTGTGTGTGTGTGTGTGTGTGTGTGTACATGCTAAGTTGGTTCAGTCATGTCTGGTTCTGCAACCCTGTGGACTGTAGCCCACCAGGTTCCTCTGTCCATGGGATTCTCCAGACAAAAATACTGGAGTGGGTTGCCATGCCCTCCTCCAGGGGATCTTCCTGATCCAGGGATCTAACCCACATTTCTTATGTCTACCTGCATTGGCAGGTGGATTCTTTACCACTGAGCCACTGGGGAAGCCCCCACCAATTGATAACAACTATTAAATGAATTATTATCTGTGAAATACTGAGAACAGTACCTGCCATAGAGTAAGTATTTGATAAAAGTAGAACAAATCAATTTAGAGGCAATAAGTAGGGGTGTTATGGTGTCAGTTGCAAAGACACTTTATAGATGTTTTGGTGGGTTGGATGATGTCCCCCTAAATTTATATCTACGCAGAAACTCAAAATGTGATATTATTTGCAATAAGAGTTTTTTCAGATATAATTAGAATAAGGATCAAAATGAAATCATGCTGAGTTAGGGTGAGCCCTAAATCCAATGCAAAGTCCTTATAGGAGACAGGAGAGGGGAAATGCAGGGAGAAGGCAATGTGAAGAGAGAGGTTGCAGTGATGCTTCCACAAGCCAAGAAATGCCAAGAGTTGCCAGCAATCACCAGAAGTTAGGAGAGAGCCATGAAACATTTTCTCCCTTAGAGTCTCAAGGAGGAATCAACCATGCTAACACCTTGATTTTGGACCTTGGCCTACAGGACTGTGGGAAAATGAATTTCTTATAAGCCACCTAGTTTGTTGTGGTGGCTCCAGAGAGCTAACCCAGATTTCTGCTGTACGTCTATACAGATTCTGTATTTGTCAGGCCATGGACGAGTACAAACAATCATTGTTCTGGAATGGGCTGAAAGAGTGTATCTGTCTAAAAACATTCTTGTGACTTTAATCCAAATAGACTTGTACATGCAAAAGATACCAATTCAGTGAACATATTACACCAGTATAATATATTTATAGTATATGACCTTGCTTTACTCCTATAGCCACTGCCTTTGTCCCCAGGGGCAAGGGAACCCTGACTCCTAAGGCTAATTGAAGTCTTTCTCACAGTACTTTGGAATTGAAATTCAAAGCTAGTGGTCAGTTTTTGCTGGTTGCTTAAATGAAGGATATACCAAGTTGAGAGGACTCAGTTGACTATGAGCTAACAACATAGAGAAACTGGAAAAAGGAAAAGAAAGATGCAGGTGCACATATAGAGACAGGACAAAACATGATATAGCTCTAGAGAACAAGGAACCAAGAGATTACCTGCCTTTGTTTCTAATTCAGATCACTTAGGATCCTCATAACAGTCACTACCATGGAGCAAGGCTTCCCTGATGGCTCAACGGGTGAAGAATCCGCCTGCGATGCAGGAAACACAGGAGCCTTGGGTTCAATCTCTGTGTCAGGAAGATCTTCTAGAGGAGGAAAATGGCAACCCACTCCAGCATTTTTGCATGAAAAATCCATGGAGGGAAGAGCCTGGTGAGCTGCAGTCCAAAGGGTCACAGAGTTGGACATAACTGAGCAGGTAATGACCACTGGCTTAAGAGTAACTCACCAGACTGACTTACTGATTTCTTAGCCTCTCAGTTTCCTCACTATAGTTGGAACTACTATCAGTACTTTCTGCAAAGTGTTCCTTGCATTAACTCTAAAGAACCATTTAGGATGATTAAGGTAATCAAGTGCACCAATGTGAAGCATTTAGAAGTATAACATCACATGCCCTCGGGAAACATTGACTTTTATTGTCATCACCCCAACTCCAGAAGGTAGTTTTTAAAATGTGTCATGCTTCTACATCATTTTATGCTTATTAGTAAGTAGCACATTTAAGCTGCTTTTTCATGTATGTTTATAATTTCAGCTTCATAATAGGTCAGCTTGCCACAAACAAAAGCAAAATTTAGTCACAGTATAGGAAGGTCATTTTTCCCATTCCAGACAATATTTTAAGACAATACACATCCTAAAACACAAATATATATATATATTTGTATATCTGGGTATATTTATTGTGGGTATATTTGCTCCCAACTAGATGTTCTTTTTCTGTGTGCATAATTGATCATCTTATTTTTTTTCTTTCAATGTGTAAGGAAAGTCATAGTGCCTACTGTAGTTTAAGGAGAAATACTGTGAAAGGAAAAGAGAAAAACTTAATTGTAAAAGTTTGTTATCCTGGAAGGTAAGCACCAGTTGAAGCTTGTTAGCTTGGAGGAAAGCAGAATTCCTGTTGGAAAGACAGCTGCACATTTGTTCAGTAAAATGCATGAGCAGATTTTGGCCCTCTGGGTCATGTTCAGACAAAGATGAGTTTAGGGCTTTCATATTAAAGAAGGAATAATTTTTTGATTCTTCACTAGTCCATGATGGAGATCCAAATGCTGAGATGTTGGAGAAAGCCTAGAACAGAGAGGTGTGGACCCACAATATTCTGGTTGATTCTGAAAAGAAGATAGCTAGAGATAGCAGGATGGCTGAGAGGCTTTGGGGCAGTGAAACAGCTAGTATTCTATTTACGTGTTGCCTTTTTTATGCTTTGTGTAATTTTCACTTATTACTTCTGACTCCTCAGGAAAATCTGCAATGCACTCATATGCAGGCATAAGATGAAGCTAGTGAGAACTCAATCCTCATAGCAGGTGCATGGACTACACACAAGGAGCCCACCTGAGAAGATGTTAAGTGAGACCCTTTTGATTTGGTGTGAAAGTCAGCGACATCAAGGACAAAATGGTTTGGAGGCCATTTTTGGAAACCCTTCTGTTCTAAAGAAAAACTAGGCAGAAAAGAGCACTCTTAAAATAGTCCAGTAATTGACTGGTGGCAATGTGCACTGTGCTTTATTCAAGGAAATAGGAAACCAGACATCCTTGGGCCCAGTGATAACTGTAGCAACTTGAAAAAGACTACATGACTAGTTCTCCAAACTCTGACCTCTTTGAGACTTCCCTGATGGTCTAGCAGTTAGGAATCCCTCTGCCAGTGCAAGGGACATGGGTTCCATCCCTGGCCAGGGAGGAGCCTACTTGCCTGGGAGCAACTAAGCTTATGCCCCACAACTACTGAGCCTGCGCACTAGAGCCTGTCTCCTCAACAAAGAAGCTACCGCACCACAAGCAAGAGAAGCCCCCAATCACGGCAACTAGGGAAAGCCACACAGCACCGAAGACCCCGCACAGTTACAAATAAATAAATTAATAAAAATTAAAAAGACCTCTCTGTAAAGCACGACAAGGTGAACATTAATGTAAAGATGATTACAGAGATCTCTGTGAAGGAAAGATGGACACCTGGGCAAGAAATTCAGGGTGCCAGTATCAGCACCTAGAGATTGTGGTGAATTGACCTTGCCTGTTCTGAATCAGATATTAAAGAGATAAAATTGCCCTTCAAAAGCAACTTTAAAAAGTTATTTTTGAAAAGTATACAGTATAGTGTAATAAACCCCAAAGGATCCCATTACCCAGTTTCAACAATAACCAATCTTGCTTCATCTTTACCCCATTCTCCCTTCTCCCTTTAAAATTTCATCATTTCATTTATAAATATTTTAATTTATATTTCTAAAATGTAAATGTAAAGATTCTTATTTTATACATAACCATAATATAATGATCATACTGAAAATAATTGATAATGGTTCCTTAACATAAAATATTATCAATGTTCAGATTTTACCGGTTGTCTCATAAAGTTTATGAGACAAAATTCTTTAAAGTTTTAGAAATTTGATTTAATTAGGATCAAAGGCCACACGCCTCTTTTCTCCTTTTTGCCCCCATATAATTTGTTGGAGAACTTGTGACGTTCATTCAATAGTTTCTCACATTATGGATTTTGTTGATTGCATTTCTGTTGTTCTTCACTAGACACTTCTCTCCCATATTTCCTAAAGGGGCAAGTGAAACCTTGAGGCTTGATATGATGTAGTTTCACCTTTTATTTTCAAAATGACTTCATAAGTACTAGTGTGTGATTTTGTTAGCGGGCACAAAATGCCTGATTGGTTTTCCTTCTGTTAATAGCCATTGATGATCATTGCCTAGGTATTTTTAAAGACTGGCAAAAGGGTAAATTTCACACTGTATTATTTTCTAGAATGAAAAACTTTCCCTTATGACAATTTGGTTATTCTAAGTTAGTTCATGTAGGAAAGACAGGTTAAAATAAATCTTTGATTCTTTCTTTTACCAGTTTTCAGTTCAGTTCAGTCACTCAGTCATGTCTGACTCTTTGTGATCCCATGAACTGCAACACAGCCTCCCTGTCCATCACCAACTCTCGGAGTTCACCCAGACTCATGTCCATTGACTCAGTGATGCCATCCAGTCATCTCATCCTATCGTCCCCTTCTCCTCCTGCCCTCAATCCCTCCCAGCATCAGAGTCTTGTCAAATGAGTCAGCTCTTTGCATGAGGTGGCCAAAGTATTGGAGTTTCAGCTTCAACATCAGTCCTTCCAGTGAACACCCAGGACTGATCTCCTTTAGGATGGACTGGTTGGATCTCCTTGCAGTCCAAGGGACTCTCAAGAGTCTTCTCCAACACCACAGTTCAAAAGCATCAGTTCTTTGGCACTCAGCTTTCTTTATAGTCCAACTCACATCCATACATGACCACTGGAAAAACCATAGCTGTGACTAGACGGACCTCTGTTGACAAAGTAATGTCTCTGCTTTTTAATATGCTGTCTAGGTTGGTCATAACACTCCTTCCAAGGAGTAAGCATCTTTTAATTTCATGGCTGCAATCACCATCTGCAGTGATTTTGGAGCCCCCAAAAAATAAAGTCTGTCACTGTTTCCACTGTTTCCCCATCTATTTGCCATGAAGTGATGGGACTAGATGCCATGATCTTAGTTTTCTGAATGTGGAGCTTTAAGCCAACTTTTTCACTGTCCTCTTTCACTTTCATCAAGAGGCTCTTTAGTTCTTCTTCACTTTCTGCCAGAAGGATGGTGTCATCTGCATATCTGAGGTTATTGATATTTCTCCCAACAATCTTGATTCCAGCTTGTGCTTCCTCCAGCCCAGTGTTTCTCATGATGTACTCTGCATAGAAGTTAAATAAGCAGGGTGACAATATACAGTTTTCAGTTAGGTCTCTACTATCCTCCAAAGGTGACTATTTTTTAGTATCATTTATTATAATTATTAAATAGTAACAATTATTAATACTTTATTATTGTTCAATATTTTATTCATAAATTCAAGCATCTGGTATGTCTTAGTCCACTGCTTCCCAGGTGGCGCTAGTGGTAAAGAATCCACCTGCCATACAGGAGATATAAGACACATGGGTTTGATCTCTGGGTTGAGAAGATGCCCTGGAGGACGGTATGGCAACCCACTCCAGTATGCCTGGAGAATCCCCATGGACAGAGGAGGCTGACAGGCTACAGTCCATAGGGTTGGGTTGCAAAAAGTTGGACATAACTGAGTGACTTAGCACACATGTAATCCACTGCAGTTATTTTTTCTCAAAGTGGCTAACCTTACCCAAAGGAAGCCTCTTCAAGTTTGCTTTCTTTTTTTTACAATTAAAATTTTTTAAATATAATTTTTAAAGATTACACTCCATTTACAGTTATTACAAATACTGGCTATATTCCCCGTGTTGTAGAACACATCCTTGTAGCCTATCTTACACTAGATACTTTGTACCTCCTGCTCCCCCACTTAGTCTATATTGCCCCTCCTCACTGGTGACCACTAGTTTGCTCTGTTCTGACTTCTTTTTGATAGCTTTGATTTCTTATATGATAACATGTTTCAGGATTATTTAATATATTTCCTGACTCAGAACTACAAGCAGCCATTTCTCAAATGAGCCCTTGTTCCTTTTAGTGACAAAAAGTATTTAGAGACCAAAATGAGGTTGTCGGGGTGCCCCTTGCTACTTGTTTCTAAGTCTTTTCAGTGGACAGTTAAGAATTTTCTTTAAAAGATAACTATATCATGAGCTCATTCTGATCTTTACAATTAAATATCTATAGGATTTTTACTTGATCTCATTGATCCTACACTTTCATTTCACACAGAAAATCTCAGTTCTCAAAAACACCAACATAAATAGTTATTTATTTTATCACATAATACAGATAGTGATGTCAGAATAACACACCATCAGCTACTGTGCTACCATGGTTATTGTTCTAAACTGCAAAACTGATCAAGTCATAAACTGACCAAGTTTATCAAGGCATAAACTTTGTCTAAACTACTTGTTTCGTTCCCACCCTCTGAAGAACAAAATTAAGGGATGTTAACATGCTGCAAAACACTTCAGGATCTGACCTTATACCACTGGCTAAGCCTGAAGTTTCTATTCTGCTTCCCCATCCCACTGAACTCTGAGTCATCCACCCAGGTCCACATCAGATGCTTTTTTTAGGCTGCATCCTCCTTGGTGTTGCTGCTGCTGTTTAGTCACTAAGTCATGTCCAACTCTTGTGACCCCATGAACTATATATAGCCTGCCAGTCGCCTCTGTCCATGGGATTTCCTAAGCACAAATACCTGAGTGGGTTGCTATTTCCTTCTCTAGGGGATTTTCCTGACCCAGGGATTAAACCTGATTCTCCTGCTTGGCAGGCAGATTCTTTACCATTGAGCCACCTGGGAAGCCCTGTATTCCCCTTACACTGACACAAATGGTCACTCTCTGTTTTCTACTCTGCCTCACATAGGCCTTTATTGGTGCATTTACCACATTGAATTCTAATTATTTACATAACTATGCATCCTTTACTAGATAGTGCACATCTTGATGGCAAAGCGCATTCAATTTTGTATTCCCAGCATCCGAGTAAAGTCCATGATAAATAGAAGGTACTCTACAGGTACTTGTTTAATTGAGCTGATTTATTATTACTGAAGAGATACAAAATCTAGCAGTTTTGTTTTCTAATGTTTAAGAAGAGTTCTCTGCAGTGTTTTTAAGAAGAAAAATTTTTTCTACTGGTAACATCACATTGCTAGGAATTAAAGAGGCATGGATAAATTATTTGCACAGGCATAATTGCTCTTTCATCTTTTAGGATTCAAGTAAACAAAACAGGACTTCCCTGGTGGTCCAGTGGTTAAGAATCTGCCTGTCAGTGCAAGAGACACAGTTTCAACCCCAGTTCCAGGAAGATCCCACATACCACAGGGCAACTAAGCCCCTGTGCCACAAGTACTGAGTTCTCATGCTCTAGAGCCTGAGAGCCGCAACTACTGAGCCCGCTTGCCGCTGCTGCTGAAGCCTGCACGCCGTAGAACCCTAGCTCCATGACAAGCGATGCCACTGCAATGAGAAGCCTGTGCGCCACAACTAGAGAGGGCCCACACACAGCAACAAAGACCCATCACAGCCAAAAATAAATGAATAACAAAAAATAAAAATATGCATAACAATATTGGTAATAATAGTATCTGTGAGCATCAGCAAACCTCCATGCAGTGACCCAGTATTCATACCTCTAATGCTAACAGGTAGGATCCTAGACAGCCTTCAGTGTCTGTATGTTGCCATTCTAGCAGACTGCATTTGTAATATTCCTCTTAATCAGACTCAGTTCTGCTCCTTCAAAAAACCAGGGCAGAAGGCTAAGTTATTCTCCAATATTATTTTGTAACAGTTTTAAACATTTGCTTTTCATAGTCATCAGGGAAATGCAAATGAAAACTACAATAGGATGCACTGTATATCCACTAGAATAGCTAAAATTAAAATGTTTGGGGGGTGGTCCTAAGATGGCAGAAGAATAGGACGGGGAGACCACTTTCTCCCCCACAAATTCATCAAAAGAACATCTGAATGCTGAGTAAATTCCACAAAACAACTTCTGAATGCTGGCGAGGACATCAGGTACCCAGAAAAGCAGCCCATTGTCTTCGAAAGGAGATAGGAAAAGATATAAAAGACAAAAAAAGAGACAAAAGAGGTAGGGATGGAGATCTGTCCCGGGAAGGGAGTCTTAAAAAAGAGAGGTTTCCAAACACCAGGAAACACTCTCACTGACGAGTCTGTGGCGAGCCTTGAAACCTCAGAGGGCAACAGAACTGGGAGGAAAAATAAATAAATAATTAAAACCCACAGATTACGTGCCCTATGGTAACTCCCAGCAGAGAAGCAGCACAGATGCCCGCATCCGCCACCAGCAAGCGGGGGCTGGTCAGGGAGGGACGGGCTGCATTGCTTAGGGTAAGGATCAGGCCTGAATGCCCCGAGGGCAATCTGAGGGAACTAACTTGAGAAAGCAAACCAGACTGTGGGATAGCTATTCTGCCAAAACCCCTAACCTAAGACATCGCCAAGCCCGCTCACAGAACAAAGGACTGAGCAGAGCTGGCTGGCTGTGGACTGGCCCATCCCCCGCCGGAGACAGGCAGGCGAGGGCAGCCAGAGCTGGAAGGGGGCAATCGAGGCCCCAGAGAGGCAACAACTACCAAACTGCAAGCAGGCTTCATTGCTAACCAAGACTTCTTGGGATTCTGGACAGTCAACATCCGCCAGGAGGGTCGCAGCCAGAGATCAGCTCCCCAGAAGAGACACACAGCACAGCTGAGAAGGTGCGCTGATTGTACACCCAGAAAACCGAGCAGCAGGGACGGGGGAGATAAGTCGCAGCGACCGCGCTCGCCAAGCACCTGGTCACCTGAGCTGCTCAGACCTGGGAAGGGCACAAAATGCAGGCCCAACCGAGTCTGTGCCTTTGTGGAGTACCTGAGTACCTGAACCTGAGCGGCTTGGACCTGGGAAGTACATACAACCCAGAGCCGGCCTCAGACAGTCCCGGCAGAGCAACCTAAAGCCCTGAGCAGTGTAAACAGGGAAAGCACACGCGCTGTGATGGGGGCAAACCCAGTGTGGCTGAGACACTGCGAGCACACGCCAGTGTTACTTGTTTGCAGTGTTCTTCCCTCTCCACAGCAGGACTGAACAAATGAGCCTAAAAAAGTGTCCACCACCGCCCCCTTGTGTCAGGGTGGAAATTAGACACTGAAGAGACCAACAAACAGAAGAAGCTAAAACAGAGGGAACTGCCTTGGAAGTGACAGGTGCAATAGATTAAAACCCTGTAGCTGGCACCAACTATATAGGAAGGGGCCTATAGATCTTGAGGAGAAGGCAATGGCACCCCACTCCAGTACTCTTGCCTGGAAAATCCCATGGATGGAGGAGCCTGGTAGACTGCAGTCCATGGAGTCGCTAAGAGTCGGACATGACTGAGCAACTTCACTTTCACTTTTCACTTTCATGCATTGGAGAAGGAAATGGCAACCCACTCCAGTGTTCTTGCCTGGAGAATCCCAGGGACGGGGGAGCCTGGTAGGCTACCGTCTATGGGGTCACACAGAGTTGGACACGACTTAAGTGACTTAGCATAGCACAGCATCGATCTCGAGAAGTATAAGCTGGATCAAGGAACTATCTGAAAATGAACTGACCCCACACTGTCCACAACAACACCAGAGAGAGTCCTAGATATATTTTTACTATTATCATTTTTTTAATTAAAAAAATTTTTTTTTATTTTTAAGTCCTCTATTATTCCTTTAATTTTCATTTTTATAACCTACTATTACTTTGCAAAAATAAAGACCCTATTTTTTAAAGCAAACTTCATATATATATTTTATAACTTTTGTGACTTTTTTTTTTCTTTACTATTGTATTTTTGAGAATCTAACCTCTACTCTAGATTTTTAATCTTTACTTTTTGGTATTTGTTATCAATTTTGTACCTTTAAGAACCCAATCTTCAGTACCCATTTTTACTTGGGAGCAAGATTACTAGCTTGACTGTTCTCTCCCACTTTGGACTCTCTTTTTTCCTTCACCAGGTCGCCTCTATCTCCTCCCTCCCCCTTCTCTTCTCTACCTACCTCTGTGAATCTCTTTGTGTGTTCTGGACTGTGAGAACACTTAGGGAACTGATTGCTGGCTGGATCTGTCTCTCTCCTTTTGATTCCCCCCTTTATCCTCCTGGCTACCTCTGTCTCCTTCCTCCCTCTTCTCTTCTCTGTATAACTCCATGAACATCTCTGAGTGGTCCAGACTGTGGAGAGCACATAGGGAAGTGATTACTGGCTAGCTAGCTCTCTCCTCTTTTGATCCCCCCTCTTCTCCTCCTGGTCACCTCTATCTCCCTCCTCCTTCTTCTCTTCTCCATGTAACTCTGTGAACCTCTCTGGGTGTCCCTCACTGTGGAGAAACTTTTCATCTTTAACCTAGATGTTTTATCAATGGTGCTGTATAGATGGAGAAGTCTTGAGGCTACTGTAAGAATAAGACTGAAAACCAGAGGCAGGAGGCTTAAGTCCAAATCCTGAGAACACCACAGAACTCCTGACTCCAGGGAACATTAATTGATAGGAGCTCATCAAACACCTCCATACCTACACTGAAACCAAGTACCACCCAAGGGCCAACAAGTTCCAGGCAAGACATACCACTCAAATTCTCCAGCAACATAGGAACATAGCCCTGAGCTTCAATATACAGGTTGCCCAAAGTCACACCAAATCCATTGACATCTCATAACTCATTATGCAAATCAAAACCACTATGAGGTACCATTTCATGCCAATCAGAATGGCTGCTATCCAAAAGTCTACAAGCAATAAATGCTGGAGAGGGTGTGGAGAAAAGGGAACCCTCTTACACTGTTGGTGGGAATGCAAACTAGTACAGCCACTATGGAGAACAGTGTGGAGATTCCTTAAAAAACTGGAAATAGAACTGCCATATGACCCAGCAATCCCACTGCTGGGCATACACACAGAGGAAACCAGAATTGAAAGAGATACTTGTAGCCCAATCTTCATCGCAGTGCTGTTATAATAGCAACCTAGATGTCCATCAGCAGATGAATGGATAAGCAAGCTGTGGTACACATACACAATGGAGTATCACTCAGCCATTAAAAAGAATACATTTGAACCAGTTCTAATGAGGTGGGTGAAACTGGAGTCTATTATACAGAGTGACATAATCCAGAAAGAAAAACACCAAATACAGTATACTAACGCACATATATGGAATTTAGAAAGATGGTAACGATAACCCTGTATGCGAGACAGCAAAAGAGACACAGATGTATAGAACAGTCTTTTGGACTCTGTGGGAGAGGGTGAGGGTGGGATGACTTGGGAGAATGGCATTGAAACATGTATATTATCATATGTGAAACAAATTGCCAGTCCCGCTTTGATGCATGAGACAGGGTACTCGGGCCTGGTGCACTGGGATGACCCAGAGGGATGGGATGGGGAGGGAGGTGGGAGGGGGGTTCAGGGTGGGGAACACATGTACACCCATGGTGTATTCATGTCAATGTATGGCAAAACCCATACAATATTGTAAAGTCATTAGCCTCCAATTAAAATAAATTTATATTTAAAAAAAAGAAAAAACACAATGAAAGGCAGTAAGAAAGTCACTAAAGACATACAGAAAACAATGTATAATGGCAATAGAAAGCCCTTCCCCATCAGTAATTTACATGTAATTTAATTAGGCAATGGCACCCCACTCCAGTACTCTTACTGGAAAATCCCATGGATGGAGGAGCCTGGTAGGCTGCGGTCCATGGGGTCACTGAGGGTCGGACCCGACTTAGCGACTTCACTTTCACTTTTCACTTTCATGCATTGGAGAAGGAAATGGCAACCCACTCCAGTGTTCTTGCCTGGAGAATCCCAGGGATGGGGGAGCCTGGTGGACTGCCGTCTATGGGGTCACACAGAGTCAGACATGACTGAAGTGACTTAGCAGCAAATGGGTTAAACTCCCAGCCAAAACATATTGAGTGGCTGATGAATAAACAAACAAGATCCAAGTAAATAAATAAATATTTGTTCACAGTTTGCAACTATTCCATATCAAAGTAGTCCTCATATGTTAATAAACTATGGTTTATTTCCCTTCCTTTTTCTCTAATAGCATCTACATATCAGTTCCCCACCAAGCCCTTTCTTCTTTTGTATTGATCATTGTTACTTGAGATGGGGATTTCTAAATCATTCATTTTTAAGAATTTCCTGTAGGTGAGAAATGACCAGGATAGCCATCTAGGCTAAGTGATTTTGATACTTTTTTCTAAAGCAGTATCTCTTTTCTGTAGTCACAAAATTAACTGGCTTCCTCCAATCTAGGTTGCCTTCATGATTCTTTATGAGGGCTTGCCTTTTTGCATTTATGTACCTAAAGTTTCCAAAAGGACCTTCTGTTAGCATAGCCCTATTACTGAAACCTCATTAGCAGGTAAATGATATAATTTTTGCACTCAAGAAGTATTCCTCACTTTTAGGAAGTAAACATTTTAGTGTGTGTGCTTTATGACACACACTCTATTATTAATGGGTTTTTTCCTCCTCGTTCTCTTCCTTTAAGTATCCTAGGTGATAACTGTTTGGAGCATCTGAAGTCATAGGCTTTAGTTCAGAAAGCCACAACAGTGCTGCAGCTGTTTCTGAGAATAGGATTTGCAAAAGTGGTAGGTGTCAGAAATCAATAGTAAATATTCACTCCCAAAAGGATGAGGTCCCATTATCAGTGAGAACTTCTATGATCAAAGAGGGTTAGTGCAACAAGAGGGTTGGAGTTAGAAGTAGAATACGTTCGGATGAGGAGTCACCCAGAGGTGGCAGATTCAAGAAAATAGAACTAATGGCATTTTTCATAAGACTATAATAACTTTAAATTTTGTATGGAAACACAAAAGACCCCAAATAGTCAAAACAATCTAGAGAAAGAAGAACAGAGCTGGAAGAATCATACTCCCTGCCTTCAGACTATACCACAAAGCCACAGTAATCAAAATAGTGTGGAACTGGCACAAAAACAGATATATAAATCAATGGAACAGGAAAGAAAGCCCAGAAATAAACCCATGTACTTATGATTAATTAGTCTATGACAAAGGGGGCAAGAATATACAATGGAGAAAAGATAATCTCTTCAATAAGTGGTGCTGGAAAAACTAGACAGACACATATAAAAGAGTGAAATGAAAGTATTCTCTAACACCATGGGCAAAAATTAACTCAAAATGGATTAAAGACCTAACTGTAAGAACAGATACTATAAAACTCCTTGAGGAATATATAGGCAGAGCACTCTTTGACAGAAATTGCAGCAATATTTTTTTTTTGGATCCCTCTCCCAAAGCAAAGGAAACAAAAGAACAAATAAACAAGTGGGACCTGATTAAACTTAAAAGCTTTTGCACAGCAAAGGGAACCACCTACAAAACAAAAAGAGAGTCTACTGAATGGAAGAAAATATTTGCAAATGGTATGACTAATAAGGGGTTAATATTCAACATATATAAATAACTCATATAACTCAACATCAAAAAACAATCCATTTAGAAGATGGACAGAACTGAATACATATTTTTCAAAGAGGAAACGGAGATGGTTAAAAGTCACATGAAAAGATGCTCAACATCACTAATCATCAAAGAAATGCAAATCAAAACCACAATGTGCTTATCGCCTCATAGTGGTCAGAATGGTTATCATCAAAAAGAACACAAATAGGAGACCTCCTTGGCAGTCTGTGGTTAAGATTCCATACTTCCAATTCAGGGGCCTCAGGCTCCATCTTTGGTGGGGGAACTAAGATCCTACATGCCATGAAGTGGAACATAAATAAATATAAAAAGAACAATCCAAAGTCACATTTTAAAAAAAGAGCAGAAATAAATGTTGGTGAGGATGTGGAGAAAAGGGAGCCCTCCTAAAGTGTTGGTGGGAATGTAAATTGGTGCAGCCACTGTGGAAAGCAGTATGGAGGCTTCCCAAAAAACTAAAAATAGACAGACCACATGGCCCAGCAATTTCATTCCTAGGTAAATTTTGAAAAGAACAAAAACACTAATTCAGAAAGATACATGTACCCCAACATTCGTAGCAGCATTTGCCAAAGTATGGAATTAAAATTACCAAAGTATGGAAGCAACTTATGAATCCATCAACAGATGAACGGATAAAGATGTAATATGTATATACAATAGAATATTGCTTAGCCACAAAAGAGAATGACATTTTTGTTACAACTGGAGAAGGCTCTATCTAGTAGTTAGAGGCCAGGGATGTTCCTTGACACCTTACAATGGGAAGGATTACTCCCTATAACAATGGGTCTTTAGCCTCAAAATATTAATAGTACTGAGGTTGAGGGCTTCTTTGGTGGCTCAGTGGTAAAGAATTTGCCTGCCAATGCAGGAGACATGGGTTCAATCCCTTTTCCAGGAGGATCCCACATGCCATGGAGCAACTAAGCTCTTGTACCACAACTATTGATCCTGTGCTCTAGAGCCTGGCACTTGAAACTACGAAGCCCATGTGCTGCAACTATTGAAGCCCGTGTTCCACCAGAGAAAGCACCACAGTGAGAAGCTTGTGCACCTCAACCAGAGAGTAGCCCCCCACTCGCCATAACTAGAGAAAAGCCTGCTCAGCAATGAGGACCCAGCACTCCCAAAAATAAATAAATAAAATTATAAAAAAATTAGTCACAGGGATGTAATACATAGAATGGGGAATATCATCAATAAAAAAAATAGTACTGAGGTTCAGAAATGCTGTTTGAGAACGTTCAGAACGCAATAATTAGTGCTGAGGATAATGTGGTCTTATTCTCAATTTAATGTGAATTTCTATCATTCACTAATAAGTATAAAATTAATATAAATTAGTAATTGTAAAAGTGAGAACTTTACTCAAGAGTGTTTTGTACACTAGTATTTCTCCAGTGGTGACAAGCTTGCCATGGCAATGATTTTCAAGATGTGTGACTTGTATAAAAGGTAGGAAAAATCCATGATGTGGTTGACTATTCCCTCGGGGCATACCCTTTCCCATTAGAATTGCTCAAGCATAGCACACTTATATTAATATCAGCTAGGTTACTTTAAACCTGCCCATAGAAGCCCATGCCCTTACATTTTGCTATTGAAACAGTGATACTGTTCACAGTAAAGGTCTTTGGGTTAAAAACTTCTGATAAATATAGTGAATACCCGAATTAGTCTATTCTATCCTGCTGCTGTTACTGCTGCTGCTGCTAAGGCGCTTCGGTCGTGTCCGACTCTGTGTGACCCCATAGACGGCAGCCCACCAGGCTCCCCCGTCCCTGGGATTCTCCAGGCAAGAACATTGGAGTGGGTTGCATGTCCTTCTCCAATGCATGAAAGTGAAAAGTGAAAAGTGAAAGTGAAGTCGCTCAGTCATGTCCAACTCTTCGCGACCGCATGGACTGCAGCCTACCAGGCTCCTCCATCCATGGGATTTTCCAGGAAAGAGTACTGGAGTGGGGTGCCATCGCCTTCTCTGCTATTCTATCCTAGGTCTATTAATTTCCCCCTCCAGTGTTTGGAAGATTTTTATTTCTGCTTCTAATATTGGTGAAAAAGCTGTTATTAATACATCAGTTTTCCTTAAATGATGACTTAATGGCAAACTTTTTCATCCTTGACGCTTTAAAATTTCACTATAATAGATCTCTTGATTCCTTTCCTCTTGGAACTCTAACTAGATCTTTTGTTGCAACTCCATGTTTTAACTTTTGAAGACCATTTCTTTTGCCAGAGAACTTCTTAGTTTACTTCTAGATCACTTGTTTGATTAGCTGTGCTTATTTGAATATTCAGCCCATTTGTTAACTTCAGTTTTTCCAAGATATATAGTTGGTTCTTTCTCATGATCACTTATCCTTGTTTCAAACAAGATTATTTTAAGATTAAATGTATTAAGATTCTGGCTTAATTTCAGTGATTTGTTTTCTTACTGTCAGTGCTTCTGTTATGTACTGGCTTTCCACATGTTTAAGCAGTGGCACTATTTATTGTACAAATAACAGAATACATAATCTGAGCAGGCGCTGTGGTTAGATACTTTATATAATCCTTAATCCTTTTATTTGGACTAACCAATTAAGCACAACACAGCACAATCCTTTTATTAACTTTATGAACTAAGTAATAGTAATCCCACTTTACAGATGATTAAACTGCATCAATGCCTAAGGCAAATAAAAACTTATTCAAAGCCATTGAGTTAGTTTTCAAGTCAGGACACAATCCTATAGTGCAGTGGTCTCCAATCTTCTGGCACAAGTGACCGGTTTCAAGGAAGATATTTCTACCGACCAGGGGTTGGGGATGGTTTCAGGATGACTCAAGTACATTTATTGCACACTTTATTTCTATTATTATTACACTAACTCCACCTCAGATCAGACATTACATCCCAGAGTTTTCAATTCAGTTCAGTTCAGTAGCTCAGTCGTGTCCGACTCTTTGCAACCCCATGAATCGCAGCACGCCAGGCCTCCCTGTCCATCACCAACTCCTGGAGTTCACACAAACTCACGTGCATTGAGTCAGTGATGCCATCCAGCCATCTCATCCTCTGTCGTCCCCCTTCTCCTCCTGCCCCCAGTCCCTCCCAGCATCAGAGTCTTTTCCAATGAGTCAACTCTTCGCATGAGGTGACCAAAGTACTGGAATTTCAGCTTCAGCATTATTCCCTCCAAAGAAATCCCAGGGCTGATCTCCTTCAGAATGGACTGGTTGGATCTCCTTGCAGTCCAAGGGACTCTCAAGAGTCTTCTCCAACACCACAGTTCAAAAGCATCAATTCTGTGGCACTCAGCCTTCTACACAGTCCAACCCTCACATCCATACATGACCACAGGAAAAACCATAGCCTTGACTAGACAGACCTTTGTTGGCAAAATAATGTTTTGAATATGCTATCTAGGTTGGTCATAACTTTCCTTCCAAGGAGTAAGCGTCTTTTAATTTCCTGGCTGCAGTCACCATCTGCAGTGATTTTGGAGCCCAAAAAAATAAAGTCTGACACTGTTTCCACTGTTTAGGCACCCGTTATAGACGCCTCTTTTACCTAGGTGCTACTAGCCACCTGAGGCCCTTGGGTGTGATCCAAGATTGCATGCTCATTCTTTGCTCCTAAAAGCAATTTCCCCAGTAGCTGCTGGCTAGCCCACAGCAGAGAGGGTAGGGCCATCCTAACACTTGTCTGTCGTGTCTTAGTTACATGTGTACCCATTCTCTATGCCTGCGTCCAGCACTGGGAGGGCACCTGGGTTGCAGCTGCCTATTCACTGTATACCTTTCAAGTGAAGTCATCTTTTCTAGACCAAGAGTTCTTGTTTAAGTTTAGCTTTGCATTTATTAGAAAACCCTACTATTTTGTAAACTTAATATATTAAGTGGAGAAAGAAATGGCAACCCACTCCAGTATTCTTGCCTAGAGAATCCTGTGAACAGAGGGGACTGGTGGGCTGCTGTCCATAGGGTCACACAGAGTCAGACACAAGTGAAGCGACTTAGCAGCAGCAGCAATATATTAAGTTGTGGGGAGGAGAATTAGCAAGACATTAGGTTATGATACTTAATTTCATCTGTATCCACTTGGACTAACTGAATTTACTAGAACCTGACTCTACATCTTGGTGTTGAGAATTTTTTTTTTTTTTTAAGTCTAATGTATCCATGGTACCTCAAGAAGCTTTCAAACTCCCATTTATGAACCTAACCTTTCCTGTGCTCCAATAGCAATCTCTCTACACATAATCATAATGCAAAACACATTTATTTGCATGTACAACAGGAGGATTAGGATCTGAGATGAAAAGAGAAGCATATTTCTGTCAAATGGAGATCAGGATTCTTAAGGAGATGACTTTGGGACCTTCTGGGCAGGAGGACTTGGAGAGTTGCCTGTAGATTCTGTCTCTTGACCTGCTGCTGCAGATGTTCCGGGGGCATTTTCAGGCTGTCCTTCACTCTGGGTTGACATTTCCAACTCCTTCTGATAGTTAAGCTGGTATTCCAGATATTTTATGTTCCTGGTCTGTTCATCCAGGAACTTTTTCATGAAGCGTAAGAGCTACAGAAATAAAAACAAGAAAAAACTCATTAAGGACCTTGTCTGCAGCAGGAGGCAATCTAATCTGCTACCCAAATTATAGCTCATGGATCAGCAGTTCTAGGAGCTTGTCAGAAATGCAGAATCTTGAATCTCTTCCACTCCTACTAAATCAAAATCTATGTTTTAAGAAGGGACTAGATGATTTACATGCATGATGAAGTTCAAAGGCATTGATCTCTGACATTCAAGACCTCCAGATGAACACAAACATCCACTTTTTAAAAAAGTTATTAGAGTATAGTTGGTTTACAATGTTATCTTTTCTTAAAATTATTTATTTTAATTGGAGGATAATTACTTTGCAATAATGTGATGGTTTTTGCCATACATCAACATGAATTGGCCACAGGTATGTGTGTGTCTCCCCCCCTCATCCTGAACCCCCCTCCCACCAAACATCCACTTTCAACGAGTATGAGTATTAAAGCATCTCATCAAAAGCACAGATTAATTTAATAAGCTATACTGTAATGATTTTTCACCCTATTTGAATCATAGGTAAGTGTCAAGTAGCTTCCCAGACCTCATTCCCAAGCACTGAAATTTTAGGGTTCTGGTGTAAGGCTCAGGTATTTGATAGTTTTCAGGGTTCTACAGTGAGTTCAATAGCAGCAAGGTTGATAGCTTTTCTACCAGATTATTTTCTTCAACTTCCAGAGAAACTAAGAAGTTTGGTGAGAAATGTTATCACTGCAATAGAGTGTTCACCATTAACCAAAGAACACTTCAGAGAAGTCTATAGAATAGGTCACCATTGACATTCACTTTTGTGGGGGTAGTCTAGGATAGCGGTTCTCAAGATGGATTTAAATATCAAGAGTGCAAATTATTCCTGAAAAGACTTCTCCATCTTGTATTGAGTTGCATTCCTCCTTACCAGGGCCACTGCTCCTCCCACCTCCCAACTACTCTAAGAAATAAGTTCATATACTTCCTTCAGAGGAAATAAACACATTAGATGATCCATTGCCTTGGGTTCATTTCCTAAAAGCAAGCCATCACCTAGAAGTGAAATGACCCGTTTACTACTTACATTGGTTTCTTTATTCCTAGAAGCTGAGGCCTTCAGGTCTTGCAGGAGCTTGTTTAACTCATTCTCCAACTGCAGAGCAGACAGTAGAGCTTGTTTACCAGTTCCCCAGTTATCTATATCAGGCCTCTATTGGAGAGAAACAGGGAGTCACTCTGCTAGCTAAGGCACAGTTTAGTCACTCCCTACTTCCTGGGTAGATTTACAGGCTTGCAAAGGCCAGTAGTTTCCATGCTTTGTGGCATGATGGAATCACTGGAGCCCCTTAAATATTGGTGTCTGGCTTTCAGCTGCAGACATTCTGACTTAATTGGTACTGAGGAGCAGGGCTTTTAAAAGTTCTCCAGGTGACTTTAATGTTCTGCAAAGCACAGCTACCACTAGCACAGTTATGTGCACTCTTCATTAGCTTTGGAATTTCTTTAGCTTTGGAGAGTAGTTCAGTTCAGTTATCACCAGACATTTAGTTGTCTTTAGAGACCTGGAGTTAAAAGAACCCCTCAGATAAGGAGGCATATTTCCACATGTAATAGCATCAACTAAGGTTTAGATCGTTTCTTTAGAGTATATCAAAAACATTAGGAGTAAATCAATTTTAGATTGTCACTTTTTTCTGTTTCTTGGTTTTAGAACATAAATATGTATGTTTGTGTTAGTTGCTCAGTTGTGTCCG
The DNA here is from genome assembly GCF_029378745.1 of Bos indicus. Lineage (NCBI taxonomy): Eukaryota > Metazoa > Chordata > Mammalia > Artiodactyla > Bovidae > Bos > Bos indicus. Next base: position 43,690,999 of record NC_091760.1, on the reverse strand, counting down.
ACTCTTTGAGACCCCATGGACTGTAGCCCACCAAGCTCCTGTATCCATTGGATTCTCCAGGCAAGAATACTGGAATGGGTTGCCAGTCCCTCAGGGATCAAACCCAGGTCTCCTACATTGCAGGCAGATTCTTTACCATCTGAGCCATGGGGGAAGCCCTTTAGAACATAAATACCTATTCTCTATCATTTGGGTGTGTCCCTATTCATAATGTTTAAGTTGGTAATAGTAATTATTCTTAAGAAAGAGGAAATAAGAGACAAGTATGTAGCAATAGGGCTTCCCTGGTGGCTCAGCATTAAAGAATCTGCCTGCAATGCAGGAGACCCAGGTTCAATCCCTGGATTGGGAAGATCCCCTGGAGAAGAGCATGGCAACCCACTCTTTTACTCTTGCCTAGAGAATCCCAGAAGGCAATGGCACCCCACTCCAGTGTTCTCGCCTGGAGAATCCCAAGGATGGGGGAGCCTAGTGGGCTGCCATCTATGGGGTTGCACAGAGTCGGACACAACTGAAGCCACTTAGCAGCAGCAGCAGAGAATCCCAGGAGAAGGCAATGGCACCCCACTCCAGTGTTCTTGCCTGGAGAATCCCAGGGAGGGGGGAGCCTGGTGGGCTGCCGTCTATGGGGTCGCACCGAGTCAGACACAACTGAAGCCACTTAGCAGCAGCAGCAGAGAATCCCATGGACAGAGGAGCCTGGCAGGCTGCAGTCCTTAGGGTCGCACAGAGTCGACACAACTGAGGCAACTAAGCGGCAGCAGCAGCATGTAGCAAATAGAATGTACAACTCTACAAATGTAGAGTCTGTTCCAGTGGGAAAAAAGTTTGTTTTATTAAATACATTGAAGAGGCAGCTGTATTAAATACCTGAGGGTGTATCTGAATTAAAGAGCTAACATAAGATACAAACCACTCTAGAAGAGAACAGTAGATCTTCTCAAACTATACAGAGGATTAGAATCATCTGGAGAGCTTATTAAGCTCTTTAGCTCCTTGGGCCCTTCTCTTAGAGAGGGTGACTCAGTTTCTTCGAGTGGGGCCCATGAATTTGCATTTCTAATAAGATCCCGGGTCAGGCTGGTGCTGCTGGTCCAGAGGTCACACTTTGTATCACTCTTTCAGAAAAGAAAAGCTAAGATTTAGTGACTGAAATTTACTCAAAATGATATAAAGAGGTTACAAACAAGATACATGCTTACCCTCAGTCAGCTTCTATAATCCCATGTAGGAACATGAGTAATGGAACAAGTCAGATAGCAACTGATAACTTAGTTATCCAGACCCAGCAAAGGCCCTATAGAGATCATCATAACAAAGCTACATCGTCACCTTAATCACCGGAAGGCAGATTTTACACTTATACTTTCTTAGATATTTTATGAACTGCTTTGCATGCTCCCTCTTCACATCAGCTTGGTCTTGGAAGAATGTATGAAAAGTAGGTGCTTCTGGATCTTCAATGTAATAACAGGCCTGGAGCAGGGATAAGAATGGGGAGAGACTGCAGGTGAGAGGAGTCGATGTTTAGGACTGGAACCTCACACAAACTCACTTTGTTATCTCTGTGGCTGTCCAAAAGAGGCCTTCTTTGTTCAGTCCAGGGTTCTCAGTTTGCTCTTTGACTTCCAGAAGGCCCCAACTGCCTTCTCAAACCCAGGCTACTTCAGAGACGTGACCCAGGTTTTAACACGCGGTGCCTAGCATTTGGCCATTAGGCCTCTTTAAGGGTCAGGTTTATGAACCCTATATGCTAGCACTATAACCAGTATTTATGTTGACAACTGGCAGAAGTCCAGCATAAAGTAAGTGACACTCAAAAGTCAATCTTGGGACTTCTCTGGTGGTCTAGTGTTTAAGAATCCGCCCACCAGTGCAAAGGAAACTGGTTTGATCCCTAGTCCAGGAAGGTCCCACATACTGCGGGGCAACTAAGCCCGTGTGCCCTAGAGCCTGAGCTCTGCAATAAAAGAAGCCACCGTAATGAGAAGCCCATGCACCGCAACTAGAGTAGTTCCCACTCACCATAACCAGAGAAAGCACACACAACAGCAACGAAGACCCAGTGCAGCCAATAAGTAAATAAACTTAAGAAAATGTTTAAAACAATTGAACTCTACAAAAGTCAAACTATTTCATTAACCCTACCATATCAGCACTAGCTCTAAACTAGCAGATAGATGAAAAATTATTTATAGCAGTGTCTGATGCCCACACAAGTTTTGGGACTACTCTGGAAAAGAATTATTCTCCCAACTATTCACCCACAGTTTGCAATCACAGCTCTAAATCACTGGGCCTCAAAGAAGCAAAATCCCAGCCACTAAATTGGTCCCTCTAGTATCAAACAAGAAACATGGCTGCAACAAAAATAAGTAAGGCTTTGTAAGATATATTATCCTGACCAGATCTGAAACCTCCCTGACAGTGACTCCAGGACACATACTAACCATAGATAAATAAGCATCACTGATATGCAGCTCATAAGATGCTACTTGATTAAGAGCATCCCTACATTCTTCAGAAAGAAGGCCCTTTGCCTGGGATGCCATCTCAGCTTTAGGAAAAACCAGGCATAAAACGTGCTACCCACCAAGGTAAGAGACTTCTTAAATACTAACAGGCTTAAATATATATATATATATATATAGCCAGCCCACTTCTATTCAGCTGAAAACAAGTTAAGATGAAATGCTATTCAGCTGAGATTAACAGCTACTAACCTACTAATGAGGACCTTATTTTGCATGAAAGAACCAATCTGATAGAGAGAAAGTTGGGAAAAAGTGGAATCCTCCTAACTATCCCAGCCAGTGTTTTGTATTTGCCCCCATGTTCTCTGACTATGATTTGAGAAGGCTGATTTAAACACTTCCTGAATGGGGAAGCATTAACAGAATAGGCTCATTACCTTTAATTGTTTCCTTTTTTTCAAAAAGTAGTTACGGCATATCATGTTAGGTCCTATGGAGAATCTAAGAAAACTGACTAAAATACACTTTTTGCCTATAAGGGACATATGCCCTTCTCACAAGGCCTCAACATACACAATCTTAAAGCAGGATATGATGGGAGTTCTGACTTGTCAGAGCTTCCCAGGTGGCTCAAGTGGTAAAGAATCTGCTTGCCAACTCAGGAGATGCAAGAGACGCAGTTTGATCCCTAGATCGGGAAGATCCCCTGGAGGAGGAAATGGCAACCCATTCCAGCATTCTTGCCTGGAAAATTCCATGGACAGAGAACCTGGTGAGCTACAGTCCACAGGGTTGCAAAGAGTCAGACACGACTGAACACACAGAAGCTTCTGAATTGTTAAAGGCATATGTATAGGAGGGAATTACACGACTGAGTGACTGAACTGAACTGAACATTGATAAACTGGCATTTGAAATTGGCCTTGGAGCGTGGGTAAGAATGTAGAGAAATGAACTGGAAGAGGGTGTTTCACCTGGAGAAAGGGCACAGACACGCTGTAGGGTCAAGATATAAGGCTGGTTTCTCCAACCTACAGTAAAACTCTTCCATGTGGGAACCTTTTGGTTCTTTCTCCATTAGGAAATGATAGCTGCTGAATCAATATTTGTTACAAAAAAAAATTATTTTACATGTATATAAATTATATATACATATAAATACATATAAATATATATATTTTACATGGTATAAGATCTCCCATGTGTGGTGGATTCTTAGTTTGAGCCTAAGCCACGTCTGGTTGCACTGAAATAGAAGTGACAGGTCATCAAAAGTCTCTCTTGGTGAGGTAGTGAGGATTGAGGGGCTCCTGAGGGAGAGTGCATCCTAAGAGAAGGGGCCACGTAGCCTATGTTTGGCCCAGTCATAAAGACAAGGTCTTCAAAGAGAAGAAATCATTATAAAAGGACCTATTATTTGCTACTTTTGTTTTCTGACCCAACACTGCTCTTGTCCCAAACGAATTCTTATCGTAGCCTCAGAGCGTGTCTTGAGTAGGTGTTCCTCAGACCGTCACTTGTATATGAATCACCTGGGACTCTTCTTAAAAGGCAGATTCTGATACACAGGACCTGAGAGCCTGCATTTCTAACAATTCTGCCCAATGATGCTGGTCCATGGACCACATTTTGAGTAGAAAGTGTCCCAGGACATGGGACACAAATGGTGTGCTGGGGAACCTACAATGGGAGAGGAGAAGGGGACATTCTGTGCTTGCTTTGGTTTAAAAAAATGTCTTTATATTATTTTAAAAGTTTATTTTTAATTGACGATTGCTTTATAATATTGGTTTGGTTTCTGTCATACATCAACATAAATACGTCTGAGTTGAGGCACTGGGGATCTTCACTGTGGTGCTCAGGGCTTAGTCACCCTGCAGCATGTGGGATCTTACTTGCCTGACCTGGCACTGAACCCATGTTCTCTGCATTGGAAGGCAGATTATCAACCACCAGGGAAGTGCAGTCTATGCTTCTGTACACACCACAGCACTGCTTTGGCATTTCTAGGACATCTGTGGCAGCATCCTAGGGACAGCAGCATCATCAGGAAACTCAGCAACATCTAGCCCATGATGGTTAGAGCTGAGAAGAGGAAAGAAAAAAGGAGGTGACTAGACAGGTAACTGGTTTTACTTATAGCACAAGTGAAACATTACCTGAAGTCCCAGAAAAATTTGGGGGACCTTTTCATGACATTAGGTTCAGTTCAGTTGCACAGCCCAACTCTGCGACTTCATGGACTGCAGCACACCAGGCCTCCCTATCCATCACCAATTCCTGGAGCTTACTCAAACTCATATCCATTGAGTCAGTGATGCCATGCAACCATCTCATCCTCTGTTGTCCCCTTCTCCTTCCTTCAATCTTTCCCAGCATCAGGGTCTTTTCAAATGAGTCAGTTCTTCAAATCAGGTGGCCAAGTATTGGAGTTTCAGCTTCAGCATCAGTCCTTCCAATGAGTATTCAGGACTGATTTCCTTTAGGATGGACTGGTTGGATCTCTTTGCTGTCCAAGGGACTCTCAAGAGTCTTCTCCAACACCACAGTTCAAAAGCATCAATTCTTCAGTGCTCAGCTTTCTTTATACTCCAACTCTCACATCCATACATGACTACTGGAAAAACCATAGCTTTGACTAGACAGAACATTTTTTACAAAGTGATGTCTCTGCTTTTTAATATGCTGTCTAGGTTGGTCATATTTTCTTCCAAGGAGCAAATGTTTTTTAATTTCATGGCTGTAGTCACCATCTGCAAGTGATTTGGGAGTCCCCCAAAATAAAGTCTCTCACTATTCCCACTGTTTCCCCATCTATTTGTTGTGAAGTGATGGGACCAGATGCCATGATCTTAGTTTTCTGAATGTTGAGTTTTAAGCCACCTTTTTCACCCTCCTCTTTCACTTTCATCAAGAGGCTCTTTAGTTCTTCACTTTCTGCCATAAGGGTGGTGTCATCTGCATATCTGAGGTTATTGATATTTCTCCCAACAATCTTGATTCCAGCTTGTGCTTCTTCAAGCCTAGCGTTTCTCATGATATACTCTGCATAGAAGTTAAATAAGCAGGGTGACAATATACAGCTTTGACGTACTCCTTTCCCTATTTGGAACCAGTCTGTTGTTCCATGTCCAATTCTAACTGTTGCTTCCTGACCTGCATCCAAATTTCTCAGGAGGCAGGTAAGGTGGTCTGGTATTCCCATCTCTTTCAGAATTTTCCACAATTTCTTGTGATTCACATAGTCAAGGGTTTTGCATAGTCAATAAAGCAGAAATAGATGTTTTTCTGGAACTCTCTTGCTTTTTCGATGATCCAACGGATGTTGGCAATTGACCTCTGATTCCTCTGCCTTTTCTAAATCCAGCTTGAACATCTGGAAGTTCATGGTTCACGTACTGTTGAAGCCTGGCTTGGAGAATTTTGAGCATTACTTTGCTAGCATGTGAGATGAGTGCAATTGTGTGGTAGTTCAAGCTTTTTTGGCATTTGCCATTCTTTGAGACTGGAATGAAAACTGACCTTTTCCAGCCCTGTGGCCACTGCTGAGTTTTCCAAATTTGCTGGCATATTGAGTGCAGCACTTTCACAGCATCGTCTTTTAGGATTTGAAATAGCTCAACTGGAATTTCATAACCTCCACTAGCTTTGTTCACAGTGATGCTTCCTAAGTCCCACTTGACTTCACATTCCAGGATGTCTGGCTCTAGGTGAGTGATCCCTCCATCCTGGTTATCTGGGTCATAAAGATTTTTTTGATATAGTTCTTCTGCATATTCTTGCCACCTCTTTTTAATATCTTCTGCTTCTGTTAGATCCGTATCATTTCTGTCCTTTATTGTGCCCATCTTTGCATGAAATGTTCCCTTGGTATCTCTAATTTTCTTGAAGGGATCTCTAGTCTTTCCCATTCTATTATTTTCCTCTATTTCTTTGCACTGATCACTGAGGAAGGCTTTCTTATCTCTCCTTGCTATGCTTTGGAATTCTGCATTCAAATGGGTATATCTTTCCTTTTCTCCTTTGCTTTTTGCTTCCCTTCTTTTCACAGCTATTTATAAGGTCTCCTCAGATAGCCATTTTGCTTTTTTGCATTTCTTTTTCTTCAGGATGGTCCTGATCCCTGTCTCCTGTACAATGTCATGAACCTCTCTTCATGACAAGTGTCAATAAAATCTGGATTATTACTGTTAATATGACTCCATCTACAAAGTAGTAAACCTGGAAGATAATGGTTTTACCTAGTGGGAGATGATAATGAGAGTTTGAATATTTCAGAATAATCTATAAGGTATTTTCATATAAATATTCCATGATTCTACCTTTCCATCTGGGCCCAAAACACAGAACTGTGTATATGTGAAGAAAATGTTCTTATTTCTGTGGGTTAAATATTATTAAGAAATATTGCTCTCTCAATCCCAAATTCCCAATTTATCCCTCACCACACCTCATTTCCCCTCTGATAACCATATGTTTGTTTCCTAAATTTGTGAACCTATTTCTGTTTTGTAAATACAAGTTCATTTGTATTACTTTGTTTAGATTCTGCATAAAAGTGGTATCATATGATATTTGTCTTTCTCTGACTTACTTCACTTAGTACGATAATCTCTAAGTCTATTCATGTTGCTGCAAATAGCATTATTTCATTCTTTTTAATGGCTGAGTAATATTCCATCATATATATATACACTACATCTTATTCATCCATTATTCTATTGATGACCATTTAGGTTGCTTACATGTATTGGCTGTTGTAAACACCACTGCAACAAATATTGGTGTGACACTGTACTGTATTTAAAATAGACAACCAACAAGGACCCACTGTATAGCACAGTGACTCCACTAAATATTCTGTAATAAACTAAATGGGAAAAGAATTTGAAAAAAGAATAAATACATGTATCAGATCAGATCAGTCACTCAGTAGTGTCCGACTCTTTGCGACCCCATGAATCGCAGCATGCCAGGCCTCCCTGTCCATCACCAACTCCCAGAGTTCACTCAGACTCATGTCCATTGAGTCAGTAATGCCATCCAGCCATCTCATCCTCGGTCGTCCCCTTCTCCTCCTGCCCCCAATCCCTCCCAGCATCAGAGTCTTTTCCAATGAGTCAACTCTTTGCATGAGGTGGCCAAAGTACTGGAGTTTCAGCTTTAGCATCATTCCTTCCAAAGAAATCCCAGGGCTGATCTCCTTCAGAATGGACTGGTTGGATCTCCTTGCAGTCCAAGGGACTCTCATGAGTCTTCTCCAACACCACAGTTCAAAAGCATCAATTCTTTGGTGCTCAGCCTTCTTCACAGTCCAACTCTCACATCCATACATGATCACAGGAAAAACCATAGCCTTGACTAGCTGGTAAATAATCAGCCTGCAATGCAGGAGACCATGGTTTGATTCCTGGATCAGGAAAATCCACTAGGGAAGGGATAGGCTACCCACTCCAATATTCTTGGGCTTCCCTGGTGCCTCAGCTGGTAAAGAATCTGCCTATAATGCGGGAGAACTAGGTTCAATCCCTGGGTTAGGAAGATCCCTGGAGAAGGGAAATGCTACCCATTCCAGTATTCTGGCCTGGAGAATTCCATGGACTGTATAGTCCATGGGGTCACAAAGAGTCAGATATGACTGATTTTCACTTTCATATATGTATATATAACGGAATCACTTTGCTGTACACTTGAAACTAACACAACATTGTTAATCAACTATATTCCAATATAAAATAAAAATAAATAAATCAAATATGACACAAATGAACTTATCTATAAACAGAAGCAGACTCACAGGACATAGAGAACAGATTCGTGATTGCCAAAAAGGAGGAGGGCTGGGGAGGAATGCACTGGGAGTTTGGGATAAACAAATGTAAACTATTATATACATGTATAACTGAATTATTTGCTCTATATCAGAAACTAACACAACATTGTAAGTCAGCCATACTTCAATAAGACAAATTAAAATTTTAAAATGAACTGTTGCTATCTCATCACTTAAAAACAACCTCATCAATGTACAAAAAAAAACAAGAGGAGAAAAACACATCATAGAAAACAATTGAGTTAGTGTAGTGGCTTTATAGGTAATTTTTTTCTTTTTTCCATATTTTTTCAACTTTTATAATCATATGTACATATATTTCATTTTGAAAAAGGAAGCTAACAGATACCTTTCTGGAGAATTAGCACAATGTATTTTCCTAATTGGAGAAGGCAATGGCACCCCACTCCAGTACTTTTGCCTAGAAAATCCCATGGATGGAGGAGCCTGGTAGGCTGCAGTCCATGGGGTTGCTAGAGTTGGATTGGGCTTCCTCGGTGGCACTAGTGGTAAAGAACCCACCTGCCAATGCAGGACATAAGAGGTGAATGTTCAGTCTGGGTCAGGAAGATCCCCTGGAGTAGGAAATGGTAACCCATTCCAGGATTTCTTGCCTGGAAAATTCCATGTACAGAGGAGTTGCAAAGAGTCAGACATGACTGAAGCGACTTAGGGCACACATTCATCTTCCTAATTGAAGCTCCATATATGTATTTATGAATGTATTTTTTCTAATTAAAAAAGTAACACATTATCATTACTAAGAAGTATTCCAAAATTACAGAAATACATAATGTAGAATGTGAAAGCCCAGGGGTAACACTGAAATTCCAATACCTATTTTAAAATCTAATTTGATCCATAATACCACTATTAAATTTTGTTAATCTAATGAACTGACTTCTGAATTATTGGATACAATCAGACTGGTACAGGCACCCTTTCCTCTGGGATGTATTGAAAACAAAAATAGCTTAAAAAAATTACACAATGCCTCTCAAAAATGTTTTGACTTGATCTAGACTTTCTGTCCTAATCTTATCAACTTGCTAATGATTCAGGAAAAAACAAGCAATCCTCTTCTGAATTTAATTAAAACTAAGAAATTCTAATCTTTAAACATAAAATATCTTTAGTAGAGCATCTATTATTCTCTATATCCTGTTCTTTGTGCACCTTTCCCTTATTAGTTTATAAGCTTCATGAGGAAGCTTAGTCATCGTTGTATATCTCCCAGAGCTCATAGTATGGTGCCTTGTCCATAGAAAGCACTCAATAAATTACACTGAGCAATTTCAAAGTAAAAAGGAAACTAAAAATTTAGTTATTTGTTGTTGAGGAAGAAACAGTAGCAAGAGCCAAATGAGTACTTTGCATTTTGGAAAAACAGGTTAAAAGTTCCCCCAAATTATGGGGGAGGGTGAAAGCAGAGAATTCCTTGAGTCTTTTTTTTTTTGCCTTGAGTCTTTAATTTGAGTCTTAGGGGCTTGCCTGGTGGTCTGGTAGCTAAGACTTCATGCTTCCAATGAAGGTTCGATCCCTGGTCAAGGAAATAGATTCCACAAGCCACAACTAAAAAAGATTCTGTGTGACTCAACAAAGATCGAAGAACCCACGTGCTGCAGCTAAGACGAGATAAATAAATAAAAATAGATATTAAACAGTGGGCCTTAAAAAGAAAAGACCACACTTATTGTGGTCCTGGTACTGAGCGGGTCCTTAAAATTTTTATTAATGAAAGAGTGAGAAGTAATTTATCAAGATAGTGAAATAGTAAACTTTAAAAGTTAAGATGTCACAAGTGATTCTGATGAAAAAAGATGACATCTCCAGAAATCTGTGGGCCTGCACATATGTCCTGTAGCCTCTACTTCTGGCCTTAGAATGGCTGTCTTACCTTCCAGAACATGTTTTCTGACTTCCACAGTCTGGGTTTAGTATCCCCACCTTTGTGCTCCTTGGTTATAGTCATTCTTTCCACATCTTTGTAACTTCTTGCTTATCTGTATGAATTCTCTACTAGTTCATGAGCTCTTTGAAGGTGCTTGCTGGGTCATGACTTGGTGTTGCCATCATCTAGCATAGACCTGGACATTGCAGGTCGTCAATAGATATTCATCCACTAAGAGTGAATAAGTAAATGGTCAAACACTGGGAGGGCAAAAACAGAAACATGGAAGACAAACATATGGGGGGAATGAAAATGTAAAAAAAATATCAGGCAATGTATACTTTCATATGTTTCAAGCTAACAGCAACAAAGGTTTGAGGCAAGAAGTACATGGCAGGATTAGGAGATGGAGATGTTTTTGGCCAAAAAGAACAAAGTAGAGAAATTCCCTGGTGGTCCAGTGGTTAAAAGTCTGCCTGCCAGTTCAGGGGACATGGCTTTGATGCCTGGTGCAAGGAGATTCCACAAGCCTCAGGACAACTAAGCCGGTGCCCCATAACTACTGAAGCCTGTGCACCTGGAGCCCATGCTCTGGAACGAAGAGAAGCCACCGCAGTGAGAAGTCCAAGCTCCGCAACTAGGGAGCAGCCCCCACCTGCCGAAACTAGAGGAAGTCTGCTCACAGTAATGAAGACCCAGAACAGCCAAAAATAAATACAATTAAATGAAAAAAAAAAAAAAAAAAGAACAAAGTAGAGAGAAAGAGACACACTAATGGGACAAAAATTGAAGTTAGACAAAGACAGAGAGAAAGCAGAATAACTGAAGTGGTATATAAAAGAGAAACATGTAGATAAACCAAATCTCAAATATTAATAGAGAAATATGAGTAGTAGGGAAGTAGGAAGTAGTGTGTGTGTGTATGTGTGTGTGTGTCACCGGGCTGTGTCTGACTCTTTGCGACCCCATATACTATAGCCCACCAGACTCCTCTGTCCATGGGATTCTCCAGGCAAGAATACTGAAGTCAATTGCCATTCCTTTCTCTGGGGGATCTTCCCGACCCAGGGATCAAACCCAAGTCTCCCACATTGCAGGCAGATTTTTTTTTTACTGTCTGAGCCACCCAAGAAGACTGAAGGAAGTCCAGATAGAGTAGTAGGGAATAAGGGTAACTAGATAATTTAAATCTAGGTAGAACACATCCAGGTCTAGATGAACTTTATTCTTTGGTTGGAATAATGACTTCTGTAAGTGACTATAGGAAGCACTTTGGTAATGTTTAAAAAATATTGGAGAGAAATGCCAGAATACAACTAAAGACTTTTATATCTTTGTGGAAAAGATGTAGAAATATGTACCAGATGATAATACATATAGTTACACTAGCAGGCATCTGAAAATCAAAGATAGCCATTTGTTGGACTGGAAACACCTTAGCACAAAGCTCTGGTGACATGTTACAAGGCAGTACTGTCTACTTTATCTTTTTTTTAATTTATATTTCTTAAGTCAATAATTTGAATGAATAGAGTTTTATTGTTCATTGTCGCTGTTCAGTCGCTCAGTCTTGTCTGACTCTTTGCAACCCCATGGACTGTAGCACGTCAGTCTTCCCTGTTCTTTGCTATCTTCCAGAGTTTGCTCAAATTCACGTCCATTGAGTCAGTTATGCTATCTAGCCACGTCTTTCTCCTGTTGCCTTTGATCTTTCCTAGCATCAGGGTCTTTTCCAGTGAGTTGGCTCTTCCCATCAGGTGGCCAAAGTATTGGAGCTTCAGCTTCAGCATCAGTCCTTTCAATGAATGTTCAGGGTTGATTTTCTTTAGGATTCATTGGTTTGAGCTCCTTTCAGTCCAAGGGACTCTCATGAGTCTTCTCCAGCACCGCAATTCCAAAGCATCAGTTCTTTGGTGCTCACCCTTATGATTCAACTCTCACATCTGTACATGACAGTGGAAAAACCATCGCTTTGACTAGATAGACCTTTCTTAGCAAAGTGATGTCTCTGCTTTTTAACATGTTGCCTAGGTTTGTCGTCGCTTTCCTTCCGAGGAACAACTGTCTTTTAATTACATGGCTACAGTCACTGTCTGCAGTGAATTTTGAGTTCAAGAAAGTAAAATCTGTCACTGCTTCTAGTTTTCCCCTTTTTATTTGCCATGAAGTGATAGGACTGGATGCCATGATCTTAGTTTTTAAAAATGTTTTTTATGACTGAATAAAAAAAAAACACTGTATATGAACCTCTGGGAAAATAGAAATCATGTATTTTAATAGGCTCAAGGAAATAATAATAAACAGGCATTATGATTTGATAGGAAATAGGAAAATTTCCTATCAAATAGGAAAAGGAGTACATCAAGGCTGTATATTGTCACCCTGTTTATTTAACTTATATGCAGAGTACATCATGAGAAACGCTGGACTAGAAGAAACACAAGTTGGAATCAAGATTGCCGGGAGAAATATCAATAACCTCAGATATGCAGATGACACCACCCTTATGGCAGAAAGTGAAGAGGAACTAAAAAGCCTCTTGATGAAGGTGAAAGTGGAGAGTGAAAAAGTTGGCTTAAAGCTCAACATTCAGAAAACGAAGATCTTGGCATCCGGTCCCATCACTTCATGGGAAATAGATGGGGAAACAGTGGAAACAGTGTCAGATTTTATTTTTCGGGGCTCCAAAATCACTACAGATGGTGACTGCAGCCATGAAATTAAAAGACTCTTATTCTTTGGAAGGGAAGTTATGACCAACCAAGATAGCATATTCAAAAGCAGAGACATTACTTTGCCAACAAAGGTCCGTCTAGTCAAGGCTATGGTTTTTCCTGTGGTCATGTATGGATGTGAGAGTTGGACTGTGAAGAAAGCTGAGTGCCGAAGAATTGATGCTTTTGAACTGTGGTGTTGGAGAAGACTCTTGAGAGTCCCTTGGACTGCAAGGAGATCCAACCAGTCCATTCTGAAGGAGATCAGCCCTGGGATTTCTTTGGAAGGAATGATGCTAAAGCTGAAACTCCAGTACTTTGGCCACTTCATGCAAAGAGTTGACTCATTGGAAAAGACTCTGATGCTGGGAGGGATTGGGAGCAGGAGGAGAAGGGGACGACAGAGGATGAGATGGCTGGATGGCATCACTGACTCGATGGACGTGAGTCTGAGTGAACTCTGGGAGTTGGTGATGGACAGGGAGGCCTGGCGTGCTGTGATTCATGGGGTCACAAAGAGTCGGACACAACTGAGCAACTGATCTGATCTGATGATTTGATATGAAAATGGATATGCACATAAATATAGTTCATAGAAAGTAAAATGTACAAAGAGTAGTGATATATTATTATTTTAGGCTGTATAGTTTCTTTGGAGACATTATCATAAGCACCAAAACCTTGGAAGTGTGGGATGGACATGTACACACTGCTATATTTAAAATGGATAACCAACAAGGACCTACTGTATAGCACAGGGAACTCTACTCAATATTTTGTAACAACCTGAATGGGAAAAGAATTTGAAAAAGAATATATATGTATGTATAAGTTAATCACCTTACTATATACTTGAAACTAACAAGACATTGTTGATCTACACCAATATTAAAAAAAAATAATAAAGTCATTGTAACAGTCACTTCCATAGCTTCAACTGACCAATGTTGATTTATGGTTCATTTAAATGCCCATTTCATTAAAAAAAAAAAAAAGAATACTACTTTTCAATATTTCTCTTGACCACCAAAAACATCATCCAACAGAAGAAAAATTGTGATCTCTCAGAAGAGACTTTATTGTACAAAATTATACTGAAATCATTTTTTCTTAAAATGGGAGCACATTGTTGCATGAACTTTTCTACATTGGTTTTAAAAACACACACACACACACATCATCGCCACCAGTAGCAACGAAAATTTTCCAAGCAATGATCTGTAGTCTGGACAATTCTTGGTTAACATCTTAAAGTTGTGTGCTAGAACGCCTGAACTGCTGGCGGGGAGAATGTTTGGTATTTAGCGTGAAAGTCTTGGCTGTTTCTTAGAGGAACGTGTGTTTGGTTTTGATTTCAGTTTAATTTGATTCAGTGGCTAGAAACACAACTGCTGAACCGACAGTCAACACGAACATGTCTTTCAGTTGAGAGAGGGTTGGGATTAGGCTCAGGTCTTGGGAAAAGGGTTAAGAGGTGGCTTTCCATGATCTGGGAAGTTCATTGGCAAGGGCTAAAATGCTGGCTGGCAAAGACGGGAATATGATCTTAAACAAACCTGTGGGGAAGAAAAGTATTTGAAAACATTCTTCTGGCCTTTGGTTTCTCCCATCCCCCTTTCTTCTAAGAAATCTAGATGAATGGATTTTAAATTGTATCTTTATTTTTAAATGTATCTTTATTTTTTAAATAAAAACTTATTTTTAAAATTAAAAAATAATTTTAATTTTTCTGTGCTTTTATTATCTTCATTCTTACACCCTGGATCTGAATAGGAGATTTTAAGTGAATAACATTATGAGCTGTTCTGTGTCATGGTTAAGAATGCAAGATTTGCCAAAGGCAGCATGGGTGTGAATCTTATTTTGCCACTTTATTCAATGAAGAGGCATTTTTCCAGGCAGTGGGAAAGTAGCAGCCAACAAAACAGGCAACAATCCCTGCCATCACAAACCGTGCCTAGTAGCTTTAGGACATTAACTAACTGTGACTCAGTGTCCTTCCCCAGGGATTACAAAGGCATCTTGCTTGCTTGCTAAATCGCTTCAGTCACGTCTGACTCTTTTGCGACTCCATGGACTGTAGCCTGCCAGGCTCCTCTGTCCGTGGGATTTTCCAGGCAAGAATACTGGAGTGGGTTGCCATGCCCTTCTCCAGGGGATGTTCCCGACCCAGGGATTGAACTTGGGTCTCCTGCATTGGAGGCAGATTCTTTACCGTCTAAGCCCCCAGGGAAGCCCATAAAGGCATCTACTTCTGGGCATGTCTGAGGTGTTAACTGAGTTGATTTGCATAAAATGCTTAGAACAGAGTTTAGTACATAGAAAGCATTGAATAAATGTTAGCTACTACATTTAAGACTTTTGTTTTTATTGGTGTTAACTTGTTTTATTGTGAAGCCTAACACACACGATGGATCCCTGGAAGCTCCTGTACCAAGCCTTTTTCTCAGGTTCTGCTTTCAGGGGAACCCAAACTTTGACACAGCTGTTCATTGATGATGTGTATTGCCCGTACCTTCTCCCACTCTGTGGCTTGCATTTTCATTATTTTTAGGAGATTTTGATGAAAAATTCTTAACTTTAATCTAGATCAATTTCTCAATCTTAAGGTGTTTTTTTGTTGTTGTTGTTCTGGTCATGAAATCCTTCACCACCCCAATATCATGAAAACATTTTTCTATATTTTCTTCCAAAAGTTTAATTTTTCAAACTCTCACATGTAGAGTTATGGCCTATCTGGAATTGATTTTGTATTTGATGAGTGATGAAGGAAGTTTTCTTATTTTTTACAAAGAGTATCTAGTTGACTGTGGTAGGCAGAATGAGGACCCCACAAAGATGTCCTGGTCCTGATCCCTGGAGCCTCATAATATGTTACCTTCTGCTGCAAAGAGAACCTTGCAGATGTGACTCTGGGATGACAGTTTATCCTGTATTATCTGACTGAGCCCAACCTAACCAAATTGAGCTCTAAAATAGAATCTTTCCAGGCTGCGGTCAAAGGGAAATTTAATTAGCGAAGAACAAGCCAGAGAGATGCAACACTGTTGATCTTGAAGATTGAGGAAAGGGGCCACAAGCCAATGTAGAATAGGGAATGTGGGTGGTTTTGCTGCTGCTGCTGCTAAGTCACTTCAGTCGCGTCGGACTCTTAGCGACCCCATGGACTGCAGCCTACCAGGCTCCCCCATCCCTGGGATTCTCCAGTGGTTTTAGAAATCTGGAAATGGCAAGGAAATTAATTCCCTCCTAGAGCCTCCAGAAAAGAACGTTTCTGCCAATCGTTTATTTTATCTTAGTGAGGTTTATGTTGGAATGCTGACTTAAATAATGGTAAGATAATAAATGTGTTGCTTTAAGCCATTAAGTTTGTGGTTATTTGTTATGGCAGCTACAGAAAATTTACACATCGATCCAGCACTATTTTCTGAAAAGACTGTCTTTTACCCACTTCCCTGTAGCTCCACTTTTGTCATAATTGTGTATCCATCTATTCACTGCCTGTTTCTACATGTTCTCTTCTGTTTTAGTGGTCTTTTGGTCCATTTTTTGTGCCAGTATTGCACAAAATTTGTATTCATTGGGACAGACCCTGATGCTAGGAAAGATTGAGGGTAGCAGGAGAAGTGGGCAACAGAGGACAAGATGGTTGAATAGCATCACTGACTCAATGGGCGTGAGTCTGAGCAAACTCCAGGAGATAGTGAAGGACAAGGGAGCCTGGCATGCTGTAGTCCATGGGGTTTCGACTAAGAGT
The DNA here is from genome assembly GCF_029378745.1 of Bos indicus. Classification (NCBI taxonomy): domain Eukaryota; kingdom Metazoa; phylum Chordata; class Mammalia; order Artiodactyla; family Bovidae; genus Bos; species Bos indicus. The sequence continues at coordinate 43,674,330 of NC_091760.1, read as the reverse complement.
CAGATACGACTTAGCAACTGAACAACAACAAATTGTACTCCTTTAACTTCTATAAGATTTTAATATTTTAAGTAGTTCTGTTAACTAATTCTCAGAGCAAAATTTCCCATGATTTAAAAAAAAAATAATTTATTTAGCTACACTGGGTCTCAGTTGTGGCACACGAGATCTTCTTTGTGGCAGGTTCTTTTTTTCAGCTGTGGCGTGTGAACTTAGTTGTAGATGTGGCATCTAGTTCGGGACAAAGGATCAAACTTGGGCTGCCTGCTTTGGAAGTGTGATGCCTTAGCCTCTGGATGACCAGGGAAGTCCTTCCCATGATGTTGTTTAACTTCAGTTTGTCTTTCCTTACCTCTCTGCTGCTGCTGCTAAGTCACTTCAGTCGTGTCTGACTCCGTGCGACCCCAGAGACGGAAGCCCACCAGGGTCCCCCGTCCTTGGGATTCTCCAGGCAAGAACACTGGAACCACTTGTCAATTTCAGAAAAGCCAATAACAGAAATTCATTGGGATTTTGATCAGTATTGCACCTGCTCCATAGATTAACTTAGGAACTTGACCACTTTATAATATGGGCATTTAAAAACATCTGTGGTATATGACAGAGGATGAGATGGTTGGATGGCATCAATGACTCGATGGACATGAGTTTGAGTAAACTCCTGGATATGGTGAAGGATAGGGAAGCCTGGCATGCTTCAGTCCATGGGATCACAAAGAGTTGGACATGACTGAACAACAATTTTTCCTAATAATCCTAATAGTTTTCTGTGTAGAGGCCTTGCATATCTTTTGGTAGATTTATTCATGTGTTTAATTTTATTTTAAATGCCATATTTTAAATATTTTGGGGTTCTTTTGGCTAATGTTACAATTGATTTTTGAATACTATAACACAGTCTTATACATTGACTTTTCCTGTAGCTTTGCTAATACATTCATTGATTCTGAAATTTAACTGTACTTCCTTTTGGAATTTTACATATGCAGCCATATGACCTGTGACTAATAGTAATTTTAGTTCTTTTCCTGCCCTTATAACTTACATTTAATTTTTTTTGCATTATTCTGTAGCTGCAACCTTTAATACAGTGCCGGGTAAAAATGGGGAAAAGCAGGCATTTATCTTGTTCTTAATATTCAAGTAAAGCTTTCAATATTTTCCCCAAAAGTATGTTTGTTACATGCTTTTTAGAACTACTGTTGATTAGATTTGGAAGTTCTCATCTATTACTAGATTTTTAGGAGAAGTTTTTTCAATTAAACTTTTCTTTTGAGGTAATTTGTAGATTAACACACAGTTGTAAGAAATAATACTGAGAAAGTCTGTACCATCTACTCAGTTTCTTCCCATGGTACCATCTTGCAGACATATAGTGTAATGTTACAATCAGGACCTTGACATTACAATCCCACAATCTTTTTCAGACTTCTCCCATTTTACTTATAGTGAAAGCGAAAGTGAAGTCGCTCAGCCGTGTCTGACTCTTTGCGACCCTGTGGACTATAGCCCACCAGGCTCCTCCATCCATGGGATTTTCCAGGCAAGAGCTCTGGAGTGGGTTGCCATTTCCTTCTCCATTTTACTTATACACTTATACACTCATGTGTATTTAGTTCTGTGTGATTTCATCACATGTAAGTTGACCATAGTCAAAATACAGAACATTTTCATCACCACAAAGATTGTTCATGTGTATGCACATCTCTTTCCCTAACTCCTATGAAGCACTAATCTGTTCTTAATTTCTAAAATTTCATCTTCAAACATTTTATACAAATCAAATAAATCATGTAGTACGCAATCTTCAGGAACTGTTTTTTTTTTTCACTCAATATAATTCCGTGGGGATTCATCCAAGTTGTTTCACAGATAAAGAGTTCATTCTTTTTTACTGCTTTCCTTAGTATGGATATATCACACTTTGTGCAAACATTCACCCATTGAAAGACATCTGGGTTGTTTCAGTTTGGGGCTATACAAATAAAGCTGCTCTGGAAATTTATGTATAGATTTTTGTGTGAATGTCAGTTTTCACTTCTCCAGGATAAATGTCCATGAGTGCAAATTGCTGTGTCGTATGGTGGTTTCATGTTCAGTTTTATAAGGAAGTGCTGAACTATTTCCCAGTGTGGCTGTACCACAGAGGTTTTTAAACCACGGATAAATGGTGAAGTTTATCAAATGCCTTTATCGTCGCCTGTTTAGTTCTATGGGTTTTTTTTCTTCTCTTTATTCTGTTACAATGGTGAGCTACATCGGTTAACCTTTGATTTAAAGGAAACATTCTCAACTGAGTTTGGTTTGTCCTCCTTTTTCTAGTCCCTTCAGGCGTATGTTTAGATTGCTTGAGATTTTTCTTATTTCCTTAGGGAAGGGTTGTATTGCTATCACCTTCCCTCCTGGCACTGCTTTGCTGCATCCCACAGATTTTTGGATCATTGTTTTCATTTTCATGTCTCCAGGTGTTTTTTTTTTTTTTTTAATTTCCTCTTTGATTTCTGCATTGATCCATTGGCTGGTTGTGTGTTCTCAGTCGTTCAGTAGCATCTGACTCTGTGATCCTGTGAATCAGTTTTCATGCCCACCAGTTTTCTCTGTCCATGGAATTTTTTTCAGGCAAAAATACTGGAGCAGCTTGCCATTGCCTTCTCCAGGGGATCTTTCTGATCCAGGGATTGAACCCGTGTCTCCTGAGTCTCCTGCATTGTCAGGCAGATTCTTTACCTCTACATCGTATGGGAAGCCCCACTGGTTGTTTAGTAGCATATTATTTGGCCTATGTGTGTTTGTGGTTTTCCACATTTTTTTTCCCTTGTAGTTGATTTCTAGTCCTATATTGTTGTTGGAAAAGATGCTTGATATAGTTTCAGTCTTCTTAAATTCACTGAGATGGGTTTTGTGGTCTAATATACCACATATATGTATATAAAACCCCACTGGCCTTCCAAGCCAACTGTTTAGGATTCTTTAGGCCTAGAGCTCTGTATTGGGCTCAGACTCCTAGCTCCTTGGGGAGAATGTCTGCAATTATCTGTTTGTGAGTCATCTACCTGGGAATGTGGGTCTCACGTATCTCACATCTCTGCCCCTCTTACCCGTCTTTATTGTAGTGTTCTTCTTCATATCTTCAGCTGTAGAAGATCTTCTCAGCTAGTCTTCATGTCCTTCTCATTAATAGTTGCTCTGTGAACAGTTGTGATTTTGATATGCCTGTGGGAGATGAGCTTAGGCTCTTCCTACTCCACAATCTCAGCCACCTAACTGTATATTTTTTTTAACTTTTTTTTTAACTGTATATTTTAAATGGTGAATTGCATAATATGTGAATTATAGCTCAATAAAGCTGCTATATATATATAAAAAATACAAGTCATAAAGTGTGTCATGGGCTTTCCTGGTGGCTCAGCGGTAAACAATCCACCTGTCAATGCAAGACATGTGGGTTCAGTCCCTGGGTCAGGAAGATCTTCTGGAGAAGGAAATGGCAACCCACTCCAGTATTCTTGCCTGGGAAATCCCAGGGACAGAGGAGCCTGGAGGGCTACAGTCTATGAGGTCTCAAAGAGCCAGACATGCCTGAGCTTGCATGCACACGTGGGATACACTCATTTCCTGGATTAATTTTTGAGTATTCTGATTTTCTCACAGTCTCAAACATTTGGTTATAGCTTTAGGGTTAAATTTTTCTCTTAGTAAGCTTTAGGGAGAATCAGTTAGTTCCAAAAAATTTCATATGGTTAATGGCAAATTCACTTCCTTTACCTTTTAAAATATGATGTGAAAATTAAGGGGCTGAATAAAAAATAATATCCATTGATAAATGCTCAAGTTGCATTTAATATATCTGTGCACCTACGTCATCATCCATCAAGAAAACATTATTTTTTTCACAAGTGTTTCTTAGCAAATGACTACTCTGGGGAGCCCTCATAAAACCAAATAACTATGAACTCTCTGGGACTCATTTTTGTCCTCTGTAAAATGGAAGAACTTGTTTCATCATGACTTTCAGACTTTGCTCCTTTAAGTCCTGGCTGTTCAAAGAATTAATTCACAAAATAGGGTGTTGGAGATGTGACAAAAATAGAGGCATTGCCCAGCCAGAAATGCCTTTCAATAAAAGCAGCTCTGCTTTCTGTTCACATATTATTTGAACTTCTTCACCGGATTTCATCTGAAGGGATCAGATACTAAAACGAACTTGAAAACCGTTGGATTAGATTCTTTCTAGCTCTAAGCAGTCTAAGATTGATTCTGCGTCTTAACAGAGGGAAGAGTTGTTTTATCTTTTTATATTTCGCGTGTTTTCAGAGACTCAGAAACAGATATGTTTCTAAGGAACTAAGTGACTAGGTACATGGGCGATACATGAGACTTGGCTGAGGGAGCAAGTAGGAATTGATCCTGTTAGATGGGGCCCCAGGGATAGATTCTTTTCTCATAAAATCATTCATAGCCACTCCTCAGCAACTAGAGAAAAGACTCATGTATTGTAGCTATTTCCCCAAGCACTGTTGCCTCCGCTAATTTGATGACAGCAGAGCAGTGTTGGTGAATTCAAGGCAAAGCCAATGAGGAGACTGTGACTTCAGTTTTCCCTTCCTCTTCCACCACTTTCTCCTGCCCCCCTCGCGGTGCCTCCCATTTTGGCTGGGGTGTGATAGAGCAGAACTGAAGTTTATTTTAATCTCTCTTAGGTCAGACACTTCAAAGCTGCCACAGTTCCTGGAAATCTACCCCAACCTCGACAGGCTCACCAGTTGAGACACAGAATGTGGTCCTTTCACAGCCTCTGATATGGTGGAAAGCGGTCCAGTTTTTCCTTGATGACTGCACAGCTAATGAGCTTTCATTGCAGGACTGGCTGCCTCAAAACTTAGGGAGGATGCCTGCCAGGTACTGTGTGCTCTATACTGTGTATAAAACATCAGGTAGGGTTGGCACAGAGTGCTTCATTACAAACTCCACTCTATTTTCATCTAAGAAGAAAAGATTTATAAGGTTCAAATTGTTAATACTAGAATCACTAATGTGGATAATTGCAATGCTTTCTGGAGACCGTTCTCTGGGCTGGAAAAGGAAAAGCGTTGCATCTACCCGAGCTCCCTCACCCATCTGCCTCCAGTGTAACCCATCACATTCCAACCCCCACTCTGCTTGCAGAGTAATCCATCTCAAATATAGACCTAATCATGCCATCTTCTGCCTCAATGCCTGAGATGACTTTCCATTGACTTCTGAATAAAGTAAAAACTGTTTGGCAGAACATACAAACACCAGCTTTATCTGGTACCTTTGGTTCTTCCCATTCTGTGGTCACTCTAGCTGGGGGTCAGAACCTGAAGTTTTAGCCCAGCTGGGTAGAATGTTGAGAATATCTTCTTTTTTTCTTTTAAAAATAGTCTTGTGTTGCTCAAGAGTAGTTCTCAAGTCTTCTTGCAACAATATCAATGTGCATCTTTATTGAAAAAAAAAAAAAACTTCTAAGCACCTAAACCTGAAAACTGCTGTTTCTTGTTTAGTCACTAAGTCGTGTCTGACTTTTTCACAGTCCCAGGGACTGTAGCCCACCAGACTCCTCTGTCCATGGGATTTCCCAGGCAAGGATACTAGACACGGGTTGCCATTTCCTTTTCCAGGGGATCTTCCTGACCCAGGGATCCAATTTGAGTCTCCTGCATTGGCAGGTGGATTCTTTATCACTGAGCCACCAAGGAAGCCTGCTGTTCATTATAGCTATAGTTTAAACAGAGGTGCTAGTACCAAGTGGATTTCATTGCCTTTGGGAGGCTCTGGCCTTGCCCCTCAAAATGAATTTGAAGGTTCTACAGCTCTGGTAGCCAGTGCCTGCTGCGGACAGATGCTGTGGCCATTGGATCCCTGAGTGCCTTCTTCCCCTACACGTGATGGGAAGTTTGGGGGAATGTACACATGTACCGTGCCCTCTCTCAATCCCTACAGACAGAGATGTGGGTGCCTGAGCACACTGATGGAGAAGGCAATGGCACCCCACTCCAGTACTCTTGCCTGAAAAATCCCATGGACGGAGGAGCCTGGTAGGCTGCAGACCATGGGGTCTCGAAGAGTCTGACACGACTGAGCAACTTCACTTTCCCTTTTCCCTTTCATGCATTGGAGAAGGAAATGGCAACCCACTCCAGTGTTCTTGCCTGGAGAATCCCAGGCACGGGGGAGCCTGGTGGGCCGCCGTCTATGGGGTCGCACAGAGTCAGACACGACTGAAGCGACTTAGCAGCAGCAGCAGCAGAGCACACTGAATACAGATCATGAAGGTGGAGGAGACCACAGTCAGTATAAGTGCCACTGACCAAGAGTCAAGCAGTTCCACTACTCCAAGATCAACTTCGCACTGCCCCATCAGGTCCTGTGTTGCTAGCACAAGCCACACTTCACCAACAAGAGGCCCAACACCTTATTTTATGTGCAGTCCCTCCCAGTCCCCAGAGCTGCCCAAATAAAACTCTTTGGGTAAACCAAAAACCAAAACAACAAAAAACAAACAAACAAAAAACTTTTAATAATAGAGTGAATATTTACTGCCAGGCATTATATTGTATGTTCTAGGTTAACTCTCTAATCTTTTCAACAACGTAAGACATAGGTGCTATTCCTGACTCCATCTGGCAGATAAGGAAACTTAGGTAAGATCAGATCATATCAGATCAGTCACTCAGTCGTGTCCGACTCTTTGTGACCCCATGAATAGCAGCACGCCAGGCCTCCCTGTCCATCACCAACTCCCGGAGTTCATTCAGACTCATGTCCATCGAGTTAGTGATGCCATCCAGCCATCTTATCCTCTGTCGACCCCTTCTCCTCTTGCCCCCAATCCCTCCCAGCATCAGAGTCTTTTCCAATGAGTCAACTCTTTGCATGAGGTGGCCAAAGAAGAGAGATTAAATAATTACCCAAGTTCACAAGTGTCAAAGCCAGGTTTCAAATCCTGGCAGTCAAGCTTCACAAGTCATCCTCTTAACCATGCTCCCTTATAATAAGCTCTTACTAAAAATGCAGATTCACAGGGTTCCTTTACAGTCTAAGAGTCTACGTTTTAAACAAGATTCGAAGGTAATTCTTCAATAGGCTTGTTTGAAACCATTTTGCTCAACTAGAAAACAGTAGGTGAGTGCCCTCTAGTGCATATACACAAATGTTACACATTGAATTGACTTGAAATTGCGACTCCATGGACTAACAAATACAGTCCATGGAACTCTCCAGGCCAGAATACTGGAGTGGGTAGTCTTCTCCTTCTCCAGGGGATTTTCGCAACCCAGGAATCGAACCCAGGTCTCCTGCATTGCAGGCGGATTCTTTACCAGCTGAGGCACAAGGGAAGTGTTACGCATTTGTTCGTGTTAAATCAGATCTTTCTAATCTGTTGCTTACTGAAGAGCCACATTTCCTGATGCACAAATTTTAAGAACTGCATTAGGATAAAGTATTTCCATGTCAATGACTTAACTGATTAACACTATATTAAATTTACTTTGCCACAAAAATTATGTAATTATTCCAGTAACTGTCTCTCATCACATTTTAGCAGCTCCTGGAAATTTAATTATTGGAAGCCTCCATCCCAGCATGTCTGGTGACTAGAAATAGAGGCTCATAGCCTTAGTGCACAGTAACTGCTAAATGTGAAACATCAAATGCACATTGCAGAGTAGCAGATCTTACTCATCCTGTCTGTGGTGGCTTCATGACGTCATTAATTGTCTTCAACAGGTTCTGCTCAATTTATTTTCTCAGAAGGGGATTATACTTAGAACCTTGTTTTTTTTTTATCCTCTTTAAGTTAGAGCTGGAAGGGAAGAGAATCAATTAACTCTTTAGTGTGATATAAATATATGTAAATCCCCTGTATTACTATGTTACACTATTGCGTATTCCCACACAGGAAACCATCCATTAGTTAGAATTATATGTCTATAACCAGATCCCAAAATGTAGTGGCTAAAGCAAGATTGACGTTTATTCCCTCTAATATAACTATTTAGAGATAGTAGCTCTGATATCTACACTCAACATACAGATTCCATTTGGGGTTCAGAATAGCTGATCCATTTCCATCTGTATCCTAACCAATGGAAAAATGGCCAGGGAAGAACACATCCTTTCCATTTAATGACAAACCCAGAAGTGGCATGCAACAATTTTGCTCACATCCCATAGGCCAGAATTTGGCCATAATCTTCAAGGGAGGGTGGGAATGTAGTCTTTAGTGAGAAAGCTATATGGCCCAATAAAACTTTGACTTTCACAATTCAAGGAAGAATTGGAGAATGGATTTTCAGTGGACAAATAGTTGTCTGTGCCACAAACCACCTTCTATATTTGAACATTTTTATGTGATTTTCTAAGCAGCCAGCTATTCACAGATAATAGGCAAGAAAGCAAGTATCTGGTATTTCAAGGATAACAGTTAATAAAATGATACAACTTTTACATAGGGGTGCTGCTGATTCAGTTGAGAACCGGTTTTCTTATCCATCACAGTTGTTCTTCAGTTGCTAAGTTGTATATGACTCTTTGAGACCCCATGGACTGAAGCATGCCAGGCTTCCCTGTCTTTTACTATCTCCTAGAGTTTGCTCAAACTCATGTCCATTGAGTTGGTGATGCCGTCCAACCAGTTAATCCTCTGTTTCCCCCTTCTCCTGCCTGCAAGCTTTATCAGGGTCTTTTCCAATGGGTCAGCTTTTTGAATCAGGTGGCCACAATATTGGAGCTTCAGCTTCAGCATCAGTCCTTCCAATGAATATTCAGGGTTGACTTTCTTTAGGATTGACTGGTTTGATCTTTTTGCTGTTCAAGGGACTGTCCTTCATAGTAGAGATTTATGGACCTAGACAATTAGTTCAAAAGTAAATAGAAGCAGTCCTTGCATTGCATGGCTTCAATATGCATACATTTAATTAGTTACTGTGGTTTAGTTAAGTACCACTGGTTGACCAGCCACACAGTTCAAATTTCAGTTACTACACACACACACACACACACACACATGTGGTACACAGAGATAGAGATGGATATATAAAGTACAAACTTGGTGCTAGCTCTTCAGTCCACAGATCACTACATAGATAAGAGATGCGCAGGCTATTCACTGACCAATCACATTATGTTTTTTGAAAGTCTATTGGTGGCAACCTAAATGTCCATTGACAGAAGAATGGATAAAAAAGATGTAGTACATATATACAGTGGAATATTACTCAGCCATAAAACACGAAATAATGCCATTTGCAGTGACATGCGTGGACCTGGAGATTATCATACTAAGTGAAATACGTCAGACAAAGAAAAATGCCATATGATATCACTTATATGTGGAATTTATAAAATGATACAAATGAACTTATTTTCAAAATAGAAACAGACTCACAGATTTCAAAAACAAACTTATGGTTACCAAAGAGGAAATGGGGCTGGGGTGGGGGATAAATTAGGAGGTTGGGATTAACATATATACACTACTATATACAAAATAAATAATTAGGACTTTCCTGGTGGCACAATGGATGGAGATCTGCCTGCCAATGCAGGAGACACAGGTTTGATCCCTGGTCCAGGAAGATCCCACGTGTCACAGAGCAACTGAGCGCATGCACCAGAACTACTGAGCCCGAGTGTTGCAACTACTGAAGTCTGTGTGCCTAGAGCTTGTGCTCTGCAACGAGAGAAGCCACCACAATAAGAAGCCCATGTGTTGCAATGAAGAGTAGCCCCTGCTCACTGCAACTAGAGAAAGCCTGCATGCGGCAATGAAGATCCAGTGCAGCCAAAAGTAAATAAGATGGATTATTTTTAAAAACAGGTAAACAATGAGGACCTAATGTGCAGCTCTGGGAATTCTACTCAATATTCTTTAATAACCTATATGGGAAGAGAACTTGAAAATTAAGGGGATAATAGATGTATACATATCAATGTAACTGAATCACTTTGCTGTCCACCTGAAACTAACACAACATTGTCAATCAATTGTACTTCAATATAAAATAAAAATTAAAAAAAGAACGGTTTGTGGTGACTGGCCACTGCACATCTGCTGCCAGTTTACATACAGAGAGCAAAGTGTGTAGCTATGTTGCTTCTTTGTCTACCAGTGATAAACCCATGTGACATTTTACAAAAATGATAACTGGACAGTAGAGATGAAAGTGGAGTAAAGAAACAAAAAGTGAAATTCTAATCGAATATAAATGGAATTAGAAAAAGCTGATCAAGGAAATGTCATCACTGCCACTGTTCGAGACACAGATGCTTAGCTAGAGGACCTGTTAGTCCGTGTTCTCCAGAGAAACAGAGTCAATAGAACATATATTACATATATATATACACATACACATAGCGAGAGACGTATTTTAAAGAGTTGGCTCACATGACTTTGGAGGCCGACAAGTGAAAATGTGCAGAGTGAACCAGTGTACTGGAGACCGAAGTGAAAGCTGATGGTGCAATTCAAGATGTGACTAAATATCTTGACACAATGGCCCAACCAAGTTGACACATAACATTAAGCATGACAGGAACTTTGTGAAGGTTAACTAATTGACATAGATGAAAAAAGTGGTTATGACAAGCCAGATAAAGATGTCCCAGAGGAAGTGTTGGTGGTAAACAAAGAAACAAACAGGAAATCTTCAGATTACAGAACTCTTGGAATATTTGACACCACCAAAAGTGCAAGGATAAAATATTAGAAGCTAATACAAACTTAGAAAGAAGACTGACAATTCACCAAGGAATAGAAAAGATGCTTGTTTCATATTGCAAGATATACAACAGAAAAGGCAGTATTTTTGCCATACCTCGCTGCTTCCAATATCTTAGTTTCCCGACCAGGGACTAAACCCGTGTGCTTGCAGTGAAAGCACAGAGTCCTAACCACTGGATAGCCAGGCAATTCCCAAAAATTTCTTGATAAGTACAAAGAAATAAAACACTTTACTTCTGAATGTTTCTAATGTTTTAAATTGAAGGGAACTAAGTAAATATCAGTTTTGATATTTTTTAATTTATAACTTACAGTAACCAAATCTTTAGTGTTTTGACAAAATATTTTAAAGATTACAGAACAGTCAGTTCTTTTTTTTTAACATTATTAAGATTGATTTGTTTGGCTTCTGTTTGCACGATCATTTTTATGATCCCAAAGTACCATGCAAAATGGGTACTGACTGTGTGATATTTCATTTAAGGAGATTGTCTGGTGGCTCAAATGGAATTTCTTTCTAGGAGAGTGGAAGAGGGTATTAGCTCCTTTGTGTACTCTTAAGTTTCTAGCAAGATGTAGGGATTTAGAAAACACTGGTCTCATTGTTTTAGTAGAATGGCTCTGAATCAGATAGTAAAGTAATGTTAAAACAACATTAGAAACAAACTCCACGCTTGCTCTATGTCTAAACCTAAGCTTCAGTTTCTTGATCCATCATGTGAGGGTAGTAACAGTGGTTCTTTCTTTTATGGGGTTGTTTTCAATGTAGCACATAAAATGTGCTAAATAAATGTCTGTAGGAAGAATGAATGACCAGGACTCAGTATGACTGAGAATAATTATCCCACAAAGTTCTCATAACCTCTTGATTAAAGTGGAGACTAGGACAGGCTGCCTCAGAACTAGTTAGAATGAGGGTGAGAGGGGGGTCAAATACTTAGAGCAAGAAAGCCTGATCCCTTGAAGCTACATATATTAAGACCAAAAGTATTTAATCTTTTCCCTCAGTCCTCATTCCTATTCCCCTTGACCTTTGTGCTCTCTTACTGGAGGTTGAATGGTTCAGTTTGGGAAAAGGATCAAAGGAATTAAACCTTGGGTCTGGCCTTGGGGTCTCCTAATGGTGCCTGTTCTTGCATTTTTAGTTCTCTCTGTTGCCTCACTCTTCTCAGCAAAAAACAAAAGCATGCTCAAGTCTTCCAACTTAGACAAAAGATCAGTCTTATAAGTGCCTACCCAAGCTACTATTGTTCTATGCATTCTTTTAAATTACCTGCCCTCTCCTCTGGTTTTCTGAAGCTCTTGTCACAAAGGCATCCAGTGATTTCATAATTTCTAGTATCCAGTACTCAGCACTAAGCTCTCCAATCAGAAAGTTCAACTTTCTATCCACTGGCCACACTTTCCTCCTTGGCTCCCCATTGCATGCTTCTGGGACATAGGACTTCCAGTTTCTTTTGTCCCTAAATGTGTCTGGTGCCCTGTCTTCTAACTTTGAGCCCTTCATCCCTTTGTTTCAAAGTTATTCTGTGAACTTTTAATCATTTCAGCTATGGGTATCTCATAAATCTACCCTTTCAGTCCTTATGCCTCTCTAGACCCACATTTCAGTTTACACAGACCACCAGGATATTAAGTTCAATGTGTCTGTAATGAGGGAATTGTTTCAAATGTGCTTCTCTCTCCCTCTACATTCATTCAACCCCATCACTTCTAGAAGCAACTCCTGGCCCTAGCTAAACAGATAGGGGAGAAAAGGTCACTCTAGATAGATGCAGAGAACAAAGGAAACTAATTCTTGACTCCTAAACTTACTAAAATGTTTGGGTTTATGGGTTTACGTTAAAAGGCTTTAGATGTATATTTTTTTGAAAGATTGCTGCTGAGCCAAGAAAGATGCCTGGATTCTTGGCCTCCAGAGGACAGGAATTCGATCCAGGGCCAGTGACAAGGCTTGATCACTCAGAGTTTTTGTGTAATAAAGTTTTATTAAAGTGTAAAAGAGAGAAAGCTTGTGACACAGACATCAGACAGGGCAGAAAGAGTGCCCCATTGCTAGTTTTTAGCAAGAAGTTATATACCTATCAGCAGGCTGCTAATTAGAGAAAGGAAATGTCTCAAAACTCAGAGAGTGGCACCAGGCCCCTCACCCACAACATTCATACTGAGATAACACTGGCACAAGGGGAGTCATCCTGGGCCATAAAACGATTGACATGAACCTTGAAGAAAGGCAGGTTTCCAAGCAAATACATAGGCTCATTAACATAGCTTAGGGGAACATTTCCATGGGTAAAACACACTGGGTTGTTGAGCCACTATAGGTTCTGAGTCTTAGGCAATAAGACTTAAGGTAAATACATAATTCATTAACATAGCTTAAGAAGAATATTTCCATAAGAAAAACACATTGGTTAGCTCAAGGTTTGAGAAAAGTTAAGTTCAGGTGGAACTAGGTACCGTCATGGCAACACAGAATTCTAAAAGAAACCTCCTTTTAAATTTGTACAGAGAAGGGGAAAAAATCTGACACTTGTAGCTTTTTCCCTCCTGACACTTAAGAGAGAGACAAAAATCATCTGACACTTGCAGCCTAGTTCCTCTGGAGGCCCCTAGCCTTCCTTCCTGTTACCCTCTCCTTTTCCAAGACAGTATTCTAGTCCATCCACCACCTGAGATGAATTCTCCATGACATGAATGGAAGAAGCAGCTTTCATTTCTTATGCAAAAACCACCAGTTGCAAGTGTCATGAAGTCATCACGGGGGCAGGTACCCAGGAGCAATGTTATTGTTATTCTTATTTCTGTCTGCTTATTAAGATTACTCAATAGCAATCTAGTGCCCATTGTTCCTTGATTGCCTAACAGAAAGGACACTTGCATATATCACGCTTTTTCCCTAACGTTTTCCAAAATGACTCCCCTGCCCCCTCTTTTCAGTTGACCCATGATATTCTTAAGCCTCCTAGAATGGATGTTGAGAACATAGGATAGTGAAGGGGTGGGTAGAAAGAAATGGAACTCCTGCATCCACACAAATGAACATCTGGAGAGCTTCAGTCAAGCTGGTGGAAACAACTCTTTCAATAACTGTCTGGATCAAAGTGATTCCCTCCTATCTCTTCTCTTTCTGAATTTCATATTTTTGTTAATTTTAGATCCACATTGGCTCAATAGCTGGAATCATCTTCAAAAACTTCTCTCTAAAGTAGGCATTTACAATATCATTTGCTTATCATATTTCCCCTTTTCTAGAAATGACATCCCACACTCACCACTCATTCTCTCCAACACTAATTATAGAGGGAGGTCCCCTGTGTCTTAACATGATCCTATCTCCTACCCTTAGCTATTGTTGATTGCTTGCAGGGTGAGCAGGAATAATTAAAGTATTAGAAAGACTTAAGCTGCAAGTAAAACAAAGTCTGACAACTAGTACCTTATTTATTTTTTCCTGTATAACAACAACTACAAAGGTAGACAGCCCAGGGCTGGTGCATTTGCTTGAGAATGTCATCAGGAGCCATTACTACTCTGTAATATTGAAGAAGAAATATATTTCTCGTGGGACTTCCTTAATCTTGGTCACAAAATGGTTGCTGCAACTCCACGTATCACATACATATTACTATAGGGAAGAATTACAGAGGAGCTAAAGATGGAACTTGAAAGACTTAAGGGGCTGGCACCATGGTTTTCTATATTTTATAAAAATTTTCTGGAATACTTGGTAGTATCTATACCTCTATGAAAAACTAATTTTGAAATTATTTCAGTAAAGAAAAAGAACAAGTCATCAACACTGAATTGGATATTTAGCTTATATTTAGCTTTAAAAATCATTTTAATGATTCATGTAAATATTTGCCTCTAAAGACCTAAAAGTTTAGAATGCAAATTCTCAGTCAAAAATAGAATAACAATCTCAAAAATTCCAGTTCTTTGATAATCTCACTGCTATCAATCCATGTTTGTGTGTACTAACCTGCTTTAGTCATGTCTGATTCTGTGCAACCACATGGATTGTAGCCCTCCAGGTTCCTCTGTCCATGGGATTCTCCAGGCAAGAATACTGGAGTGGGTTGCCATGCCCTCTTCCGGGGGATCTTCCTGACCCAGGGATAGAACCCGAGTCTCTTATGTCTCCTGCACTGGCAGGTGGGGTCTTTACCACTAGCAATATCTGAGAAGCCCTATAAACCAACAACCACTCCCACTAGAATTTCTGATAAATTGGCCTAAGTAAGCCAAGGCAAACATATCTGTTTTGCAATATAGTACTTTGCTAACAATTAGCCTGACTTTCTGTAGCTAGCTGAAAGTAACCAAACTGAGTCACTTGAATAATAAATTTCTTAAGTTTGGCTCTCCAAACTTGGGAATGGGTAAAAATAGTACAATTTAGTAAATACAGTGGAGTTATGACTGTGTGTGTTGTTAGAAGGCAGGATAGTTACCAGAGGGATGTCAGGCTCTCTTCTAATTCTCTCTACTAAAGGGCAGACTCATGTACTATTGGCAGGCCTGAAGTCAGTTATGTTCAACAGCGCTTTGATAAATGGGATATTTCCTGTCGTATCAGTAAACAAAGGCTATCACAATCATCAGAGATTGCAGCCACCACTGGACAGTGAGCTAGTGAGCCCTGAGGGAACTCAGGTTTGTGAAAACACAGGATACTGGCCCCAGATAGGTGAGGTGCATATCACAGGAATGATTTCAGTGAGCCCAGGCTCTTCCACCTTCTCATGCATAGAAAAAGCACTAAATTCCTTAACTTGAGCTATCTGGTTTTCTTTATTGTTAATAACCTTTGACTTCAGACTACCTGCCCTTTGTTGCAAATTTTCTGTATATCCTGACTCCCCACCTCCACCCCTCACCTTCTCAAAACAGTTCTCTCAGGATTACTTGAGATGCTGCCTCCTAAAAATTATCATCAAATGAAACATAACTGTTAACATTTAGGTTGTGAAATGTTTTTTAGTTGACAACTTTAGGGCATAGAGGAGGGAAAGCCCATAAGGATTCTGGGAAGCATGTGGATTTGAAAACGGATAATGTACCTATACTGTGTGACCTGGAATAAGGCTAGTCAGAATCTTTTGGCTGTAGGGTCACATGGAACACAGAGCAGTGCAGGCAACTGGGTTCGAAAAGGATGAGAACCTCTACCTTACACCTTGAGTCTTACTACTTACTGTAAGCTTGCAAGATTTTATCCCTGTCAACTTTCTGATGCTTGAACTTGCTTGATGAGGGCTTGTCTTTTACTCTACACTGACAAATAAAACTTACATACTAGCGTCTTCCTTGGAGACAATTTGAATCCCTAGGAACTGTGGTTTAAATTCACACTGATCAGGCTGTTAAGGTCTTTTTCAAGCATAGCTGCCGGGGTCCAGCCCCGGCTGATCCAGGGAGTTCGAAGGGGAGATGGCTTCAGTGAACTGGATACAATAGATTTATTTAAATATTCATCAAAGATATAAAGAGTAATAGAATGAGGATAGCTCAGGAGGAAAGTTCAGTGGAGAAAAGAGGCTGAATAACTTGGTTTACGCGGAAAATCAATATAACCTGTGACATCAGGTTAGCTCTGACCATGGAGGCTGCAGGCACCCTCTTGAATAGCAGAAGGTGCCCCACCTTAGGCACCTTCTCGAGTGGGTCTTAGAAGCCCAGGCAAATAAGTGGTCGCAGAGGACCTCCACGCTCCAGATGGGTATTCAGCCAGAATGTGAAAAAAAGAATGACGTGGGGAGACCAAGCTTCGGTGAGCAGGCCCGTAGCTTTATTTTCAACAGGGGCTTTTATACTATAAGTTACACATAGAGGATAATAGGGGGTGTGAAATCATGCAAAGTCAGCAGTCTTTGATCCTTATCAAAACCAGGGTTTTTTTTTCTGCAAACTTATTGTATACAAATGGTTTAGGTGATTTACATCATCTTCTGGCCAGAAGGCCTATTAATATTTTATGACTCTGACAAAGGTTTGTCAACCATAAGACTTATTTTCTCTAAGAGTAATTATTTTAAGGTTTGGCACCATCCTCCAAAGGTGTTAGATAAAGTTGCATTCCTATAGGGCAGAGGTACAGTGGGTTTACAACAAAGGAAAGAATTTATTACCTTAAGGGTCTAAAGTTGCTAACACCAAGGCCACTGCTTATTTTTTCTACATACCAACTATATTAATTAATACACGTTCAAGGATACAATACAGGGGATGTGGAAACTTGGCAGCAAGCATTGGCTCATCAATGAAATCTTCTACTAGTTTTATTCTGACAGTTTCTAACTCTTCAAGAGGCTCTAAGCTATTTGAATATCTTAAGCTTCCTGTGCCTGTCGAGGCTGGGAGACTGTAAACAATTGTATGCACAGCTGTAGGAGTCCAGGTAAACTTGTCAGGCAAGTTAGAGAGCCATCTCAGGGGTTTGGATTTAAACACTCCTATTATGCCCAGGAACTTTATAAACTGGAGCTGTAAGTTAACTCTTTTTCAGAGAGAGCGAGATGGTGGTGGGGGACAGCCCCCCGTAAAGTCAGAGGTGAGAACACAAAACAGTAAAGTAGGCAGATTCTGGTTTTGGGGGTAGATGCTTGAGAATATCCAGAGGGACTCCTGAGGCTCGATCCCACCTTTGCGTATGCTTAGCCTCCTTCCTCATGACCTTTGCCACGGGTGGAGTTCCTCACGCTGGCTCCCAGCACATAGCATAACAAGGTGAGGGTAGGGAAGGTACTGGAAACCAGAAGAAGAAATGAGGAGGCCCCGGGCATAGAAAAGCTAAGGATGAAGAGGGGTGGAAATCTGGAAACTAGCAGACAGTTGGGCTCAAGACCAGCCTATCTGCCTGAACAAATGTTCAAAATAGCCTGTGCCTGCTTATCTTTTACTAACTTTATGGGTATTCCCAGAATTAAGGCACTAATGGGCCAGAGAGTTTCCTTTTTATTAATCAATTTCATTCATCACAACCAGGCTCAGTCAAATTCCATCACAGGCATCTGAAAAAGGCAAATAAACCCTTTCTTGAGTGACAGTTCTTTTTCTTTTTTTTTTTTAATTAAGGTATAATTGACCTATAATATTAAATTAATTTTAGGTGTACAACATAATGATTTTATAAACATGTATCTATTGCAGAATGATGGTTGCAATAAGCTAGTTAACATCTATCACCATACGGAGTTAACATTTTTTTCTTGTGATAAGATCTTTTAAGACCTATTCCTTTAGCAACTTTCAAATATACAATATAGTATTGTTAACTGTTGGAGAAGGCAATGGCAACCCACTCAAGTACCCTTGCCTGGCAAATCCCATGGATGGAGGAGCCTGGTAGGCTGCAGTCCATGCAGTCGCTAAGAGCTGGACACGACTGAGAGACTTCACTTTCACTTTTCACTTTCATACATTGGAGAAGGAAATGGCAACTCACTCCAGTGTTCTTGCCTGGAGAACCCCTGGGACGGGGGAGCCTGGAGGGCTGCCGTCTCTGGGGTCGCACAGAGTTGGACATGACTGAAGCGACTTAGCAGTAGCAGCAGCATTGTTAACTATAGTCATCATGCTGTAGCTTACAGCCCCAGGGCTTATTTTATAACTGAAAGTTTGTATTCTTTTCAATGGTCTAGACCACTGAAGAAGGGTAGCTGCTGCTAAGTCGCTTCAGTCATGTCGGACTCTGTGTGACCCCATAGACAGCAGCCCACCAGGCTCTCTCGTCCTTGGGATTCTCCAGGCAAGAACACTGGAGTGGGTTGGCATTTCCTTCTCCAATGTATGAAAGTGAAAAGTGAAAGTGAAGTCGCTCAGTCGTGTCCGACTCTTAGCGACTGCATGGACTGCAGCCTACCAGGCTCCTCCATCCATGGGATTTTCCCAGCAAGAGTATTGGAGTGGGGTGCCATTACCTTCTCCACAAGAAGTGTTAATAACCAACTAACATTTCTTTTGGGCTTCCCTGGTGGCTCAGTGGTAAAGAATCTGCCTGTAAATGCAGGAGACACAGGTTCCATCCCTGGGTTGGGAAGATCCCCTGGAGAAGAAAATTGCAACCCACTCCAGTATTCTGGCCGGGAAAACCCAATGGACAGAGGAGCCTGGTGGGCTACAGTCCATGGGGTCACAAAGAGTTGGACAGGACTAAGCAACTAAGTAGACTTTGGCAACAACATTTCTTTATCCTCACCCAAGCCCCCCAGACCCTCCCTGTCCCTGCTGAGGGCCAAACCGCCTTAAGGTTCTTCAGCTTTGGTGCCTCTTCTGCCAAAAGACCTACCAGGCTTCCAGGTTGGACTTGGTCCCCTCCTGGTGCTCACCCAGCCCCCATGTTCCCTGCAGTGGGTCACGTTATACAGCGATAGTTATCTTTCTTTTCCTTTGCCAACTCAGCCTCCCAGCAAGTTATACTGTGGCCAAAACTTTCCCTAATGTGGTTTATTCACTTCTTAATCCAGGCATTTAACACTCATTGAATCTGCTAGGAAGTCAAGCACACCCATCCAGCCAAGAATGTTCTCTGTATGAGAGCCACTGGATGTAGTTATCTGTGGATGATAAAATATCTGCCTTGAACAACTAGTTTGACCTGTAGCCATGGAAGTTCCATTGCTGCATCTAGCCACAAAGAAAAAACGTAGAAACCACCACCAATGGCTTAATTATCTACTACTAGAAATTAAAATCATCTTGGAGATTTAAGGGACAAATTCGCCCATAACAGTCCTTCTTACATTTTCTTTTTCTTTTGGCTTTATGGCCTGGCTGCAGGACCTTAGTTTCCCCCCTGCGATCCAACTGGGGCCCACAGCAGTGAAAGGGCGGCCTCTAACCACTGGACTGCCAGGGAAGTTCCTCCTTCTTACACTTCCAGACATAATGGAACTGTGACATGGATACGGGAACAAAAATAATCTATCAAATCTTTTAGCTTCTTTCCTTGTTTTTCTAAAGAGAGAGAGAGAGAGAGAGAGAGAGAGTGTGTGTGTGTGTGTGTGTGTGTGTGTGTGTTGAGGGGGTAGGTGAATGTCCTGCCTAGTTAACAGGAGTTATTCGAAGCATGAAAAATACTTGGCAGCATCCTACAACTGTATGATAAGTATTTTTTAAATCTCCATTCCTTGATCACTCAAACACACCAGGTCATGAGTTTTATGCAGTTTAGTTCTATTAGGTAGTTAGAACAGGAAAAAGGAGTCCAGAATGGTGGTGGCTAAAAGACAAGGAAGGGAAAAACCCATGAAAATAAAACAAAGGAAGGTCAGAGGACCAGAGTGAGGACCTCAGGTAAAACAGCACTCCTGGCCTAAAAAGAGGAGCCAAAATTGGGCTGGGGGCCTCTCTTCAGGTCTTCTGAGTCGGCATGCCCTCAAGGCTTGAGGATGCATTTTCCTTTACTTTCTAAATAAAACTCAGCTGCAAAACAGAGCTGTAACACTAGTCCAACCCAGGGCTGTTACACTGATCTGTCCATGGGCTGTAAAGCTGGTCTATCGGCTGCTTCAAATTTTTGTTGTGAGGCGACAGAACTGGAGGAAATTACAAACTCCGTCAACAGTACAATACTTTGCTTTTCTTATTCCTAAAATAATTGAGTGGGCACTGTGTAGGCAAGGCCTGGGAAGATTTTAATGCTAGGCCTGTGCTATGTAGTTGACTCCAGAAATTCTTTTCTCAGAATTCTCCTATGGGCCCAATTATAGCTTTTCTTACTCCCTTTAAAAACTAGTTCATCGAAACTGGAGTTGATTATACAGAGTAAAATAAGCCAGAAAGAAAAACACCAATACAGTATACTAACACATATATATGGAATTTAGAAAGATGGTAATGATAACCTTGTATGCAAGACAGCAAAAGAGACACAGATGTATAGAACAGTCTTTTGGACTCTGAGGGAGAGGGTGGGATGATTTGAGAAAATGGCATTGAAACATGTATAATATCATATAAGAAACCAATCACCAGTCCAGGTTTGATGCAGGATACAGGATGCTTGGAGCTGGTGCACTGGGATGACTCAGAGGGATGGTATGGGGAGGGAGGTGGGAGGGGGGTTCAGGATTGGGAACACGTGTACACCCATGGTGGATTCATGTTGATGTATGGCAAAACCAATACAATATTGTAAAACAAAACAAAAACAAAAAAACTAGTTCATCGGTAAGGAGTTTCCCAGGCTCCCCCCACAATCGTCCAAGCTCTAGAAGCCTTAGAGGACTAGAATTGGGAACAAAGGGAAACACAAGAGTCAGGATTTGCAACTCGATATAAAAATAAAAGTTGGGGCAGGGGTCTCTGGCCGTATTTCTACTCTGCTTAGCCCTTGGCTCGGCCAGCCCTATTTTGCCTTCTCCTTGTGATTGGTTGAACCGACAGAGGTTGTATGTGATAAGAAGGCCTCTTTTATCTCTGCCTTCGCTTTCCCTGCCCTCTCCTACCCAGCACCCCAGCTCTCCTCCCATGGGATCCGCCCTTCTGGGGACGCTGGATTCTTTTATCTCGCCGGCGCGCCCCTGCAGGCGGCGATATGAGCCGGGACTACAGATCCCGGCATTCCTCACTTCCCGCCCGCCGCCGCCGCCTCCGCCGCCGCGGGGGATCGACCCGGTAGTATCTCTTCTCCAGCAAAGGTTCCCAGTACCGGCGCCACTTGCCACCGGGGATCTTGGGGGATTCAGGGGCCGGCCTGCGGGAGGCGGGCACTGCTCAGGGTGACAGCGCGAGAGCATGGCCATGAATCTGCGCTGGTTGAGCGCGGGTCCCTGCTGGCGCGCGGTGCGGGGCGCTTGCGGGGAGCTGCGCGCCTACGGGATGCTGCGCGCTTGGTCCCCGCGCTGCGCAGCCGGACGCCTGTGCCGCCCCCCTGGTACCGCTTGCGGCGAGCAGAGCCGCGGGCTGGGGTACGGACCCCCCGTGGGAGGCGGCTCCCGGCTGAGAACTCGGCTAGCCGCGGGGCTCGCGGGGCTGGTGGGACTGGCCGCCGTCGCCTTCGGGCACGTGGAGCGGGCCGAGATGGTGCGCAAGAGCTCCGGGGCGCAGAGCGCATCTCTCGGCAGGCCCGAGGAGGAGGACGATGAGCTGGCCCGCCGCTGCCGCTGCTTCATGGCCCCGCCGGTGACCGACCTGCGCGAGCTGCGGAGGAGGCCGGACGACATGAAGACCAAGATGGAGCTGCTGATACTGGAGACCCAGGCCCAGGTGTGCCAGGCGCTGGCACAGGTGGACGGGGGCGCCCGCTTCTCTGTGGACCGGTGGGAGAGGAAGGAAGGTGAGGAGGTCGGCCCCTAGCGGGGGGTGGAGATGGGGAAAAGAGGTCGGGTTTTAGTTTGCGGGGAGAAAATGACTCAGAATAAGGAATGGGAGTAAGGAAGGGGTACCTACACAGCGGCTGCCAGGTTAAAAGGTTCACCTTTAAAACGGTTGACACTGACAGGGTCATCAGCCCTCACCTTGCAGGTGTGGACCCAAACCTGCTGTCACTCTAGTACTGAACATTTCCAAAGTCTGCAATTTTATATGGCACTTCTCAAAGAAGTCTTAAGGTCAGTTTTAACCCACAGGCAAGGATGCCCAAGGTTGTAATTCAGCATAGGTTTGTCTCTACATTTTATCTCTTTCTCCGGGTTCGTTTACCCATTCTCCTTCTCTGGAGATGGAAAGAGAAAGTCTCTTCCTTACTGTCAGCTAGACTCCTCCTGCTGAGGGTGTTGTGTCATTGTGTCTTTTACCCAGGTTTTGCAAGAAATGGCTAGCAGTTCAGCCAAGTGCACCCGTTATATTTCCTGCTAGAAGAATCTTTACCTCAGTTGGCAAAATACTGAAGTATTAAAGCCCAGTTCTTATAGAGTCATATATTCATGTTATTACCTATACGGTGAAACCCTGTATCTTGGTTATAAACTTAAAGGATTTTTGATCCTTCTTACCTGGAAATACTACAGCAACTTCTTATCAGCTGGTTTTGGATTGTGATATTGACCCATTTATTTTAAATGAAACTAAATCTGGTTTTCTTAGTGTTTTCCATCTTGTAGCTTTTTTTTTTAAGCCTTCTTCTTTTTTTTTTTTTTTCCTGGCCTTGCCTCGTGGCTTGTGGGACCTTAGTTCCTTGACCAGGGACTGAACCTTGGCCCTCAGCAGTTACAGTTCAGAGTCCTAACCACTGGACTGCCAGGGAATTCCCTATCTTGTAATGTTTATAAGTGAAGACTGTTGATTCAGGAGACAACCTGGACTGGCTGTGTGACCTTCGAAAGTTACTTTTTGTGCCTCTGTTTCCTCATCTATGAAATGAAATTTTATATGAGGGTATTGTAACGATAAAATAACATGACTATATATGAACTGCTGCAGATACTGTTTGATGCTTAGAAAGCACTTAGACAAATTGTTTGGGCCATTTGCTAGTTGTGTGTTTCTGGAGATGGTGTTTTGCTTTCTGGGCCTCAGTTTTCTCATTTGAAATATACAAGGATTGTACTGGATCCCATCCAGCTCTAAAAATTCTTAGAAATAAAACAAGCCAAACATGAAACTTCAGGAAACAATTAATTCTAGTGTCCTAAAAAACAAACATACCAGCTACCGGGAGTAAAGCTCATACTGACTCTTTGCAACCCCAGGGGCTATAGCCCCCCAGACTCCTCTGTCCAAGGAATTCTCCAGGCAAGAATATTGGAGTGGATTGCCATTTCCTTCTCCAGGGGATCTTCCCCACAAAGGGATCGAACCGTTTCTCTTACGTTTGCTGCATTGGCAGGCGGGTTCTTTACCGCTAGCACCACCTGAGAAGCCTTAAAGGTCATACACCTAAATGTTAATATGTATCTCACTCAGTTTAAGCCTCCGAATCCCTTAAGCATTCAAATATCTACTGTTTTTTAATTACCTCTAAACAAAATGAAAAGGCAAACAGCACACTTGAGAGAAAAACAATTGAAACAATATGGAACTCTTAAATTTGGTAGTAATAGAACATTCTTCAAATATATTCATTCCAGTTTTTAATCTTAGTTTTCTCACATCCCATAACAAATAGATGCCATTCTGATTGGTCTTATTTAAAGGGAAACTATTTCAGTAATTTAGAGGATGATGTAAGGATGTAGGGGCTTCCCAGGTGGCTCAGTGGTAAAGAATCTACCTGCTAATGCAGGAGATATGGGTTCCAAGCCTGGGTTGGGAAAATCCCCTAGAAAAGGAAATGGCAACCCACTCCAGTATTCTTGCCTGGAAAGTCCCATGAACAGAGAAGCCTGGTGGGCTACAGTCCATGGGGTTGCAGAGAGTCAGACAGGACTTAGCAACTAAACAACAACAAACAATGACATAGAAGAAATGGTGATGTGAAGAGTTAAAATATTTGCTAATAGTCAATAGAAAATATCATAGTGCTAAGCTGGTTATCTAATTTTATTGTACTTAACACTTATAAATATACTGATATTATGGACGATTTGGAAAGTAGAGAAGGAAGATAACTCCTAATCCCACTTTCTTCTTGCAGCAGTAGTTTTCAGCTTTGCACATACCCTTACATTCTCTCCTCATTTTACATTTCTCTTCACAGGAGGTGGTGGCATCAGCTGTGTACTTCAAGATGGGCATGTTTTTGAAAAGGCTGGGGTTAGCATTTCTGTCGTTCATGGAAATCTTTCTGAGGAAGCAGCAAAACAAATGAGAAGCAGAGGAAAACTACTGAAGACAAAAGATGGTAAATCAGACAATCTCGGTTCAGTTCAGTCCAGTCGCTGAGTCATGTCC
Source organism: Bos indicus (assembly GCF_029378745.1). Lineage (NCBI taxonomy): Eukaryota > Metazoa > Chordata > Mammalia > Artiodactyla > Bovidae > Bos > Bos indicus. The sequence continues at coordinate 43,649,804 of NC_091760.1, read as the reverse complement.
GACTGTTCACGACCCCGTGGACCACAGCACACCAGGCCTCCCTGTCCATCACCAACTCCTGGAGTCTACTCAAACTCATCTTAAACTCATCTCCATTGAGTCAGTGATGCCATCCAACCATCTGTCGTCCCCTTCTTCTCCTGCCTTCAATCTTTCCCAGTATCAGGGTCTTTTCAAATGAGTCAGCTCTTTGCATTAGGTTGTCAGAGTATTGGAGTTTCATCTTCAACATCAGTCCTTCCAGTGAACACTCAGGACTGATCTTTAGGATGTCCTTGCAGTCCAAGGGACTCTCAAGAGTCTTCTCCAACACCACAGTTCAAAAGCATCAATTCTTCGGTGCTCAGCTTTCTTTATAGTCCAACTCTCACATTCATATATGACTACTGGAAAAACCATAGCCTTGATGAGACAAACCTTTGTTGGCAAAGTAATGTCTCTGCTTTTTAATATGCAGACAATCTCAGCAGCCTTTAATAGTTCCTGCAAACCTTTTCTCTCTATAAGTTTTATTTGTAAAATTAACATTGATTCTGTAAAATTCCATTCAGGTGCGTATACCAGATGAGCCTGTTCACAGTTACTCTTTTTTAATGACAACCCACTCCAGTATTCTTGCTTGAGGAATTCCATTGACAGAAGAACCTTGTGGGCAACAGTCCATGGGGTCGCAAAGAGTCAGACATGACTGAGCAACTAAGCATACACACAAACATGTAGTATATATACACACACACACATTTGCACATAGGCACATGTGCTAAAATGTTAACAGTTGTCTGTTTGTTCGTTTTTTGACCCTGAGGTATGTGGGATCTTAGTTCCCTGACCAGGGATTGAACTGCAGGCTTTCGGCAGTCAGAGCGAGGAGTCCTAAGCTCTGGATCACCTGGGGATTCCTTACAATTATTTTTTTAAAATTATGTTTTAAGAGATAAATTAAAAAGCGGCCTTTGAAAATTGATTCAGAAACCATGTCGGAGTTAATTTGTATCAAGCCAGGTGTTCAAGTGCAGTTCTCTGTATTCCTTTCCAGGTAAATTGCCGTTTTCTGCTATGGGCGTGAGCTCTGTCATTCACCCCAAGAATCCTCATACTCCTACTATCCATTTCAACTACAGATACTTCGAGGTGGAAGAAGCGGACGGTAAGTGTCTCAAGCTGTGAAAAGTATTATTGTGCAAAATGAGTATTTTAAAACAGGTTACTAGGCATAACATCTAAAGTCAAGAAAAATCAAGTACAGTCTTAATTGTTTCAGGAGGCACGTGAAGGCTTACTCCTTGGCAGGTGCAATGGATTGTATACACTAGACGTGAAAAGTGAAAGGAGTATTGGCTGGACTCTGATGTCCCCATATTTCCTCCAACACAAGGAATGGTGTAATGCACCTGAACCAAAAGTGCACATAGGGGTCTTTGCAAATAGCAGTTTATTATGAACAAAGGGAAACCTCACGGGCCCTGTTAAGTTGCCATTGAGAACTTGCTTTTGGAAATTATTTTCCACATACGTAGCTTTGCCAGTCCCAGTCCATTATCAGTGGCTTTAAGATGGGGTACAGTTGATCATGCCTCGTGATGTAAATATAGTTCCAGCCTCTGTGTGCCATTAGTTGGGCTATTACCCTGTCCAAGCTCTTGAGCAGTGCCTGCCGCTGCTGTGCGTGCCTCTGCAGGTGATGGCACTTAAAGCAATGTGCCTAACTTTTCCTTTAGAGCAGCATCCACTTGAATCACGTGTCTTGATTTCGTAGGTAACACCCTGTGGTGGTTTGGTGGTGGATGTGACCTTACCCCAACATACCTGAACCAAGAGGATGCGGTCCATTTTCACAGGACTCTCAAGGAGGCATGTGACCAGCATGGTCCAGATCTCTATCCCAAATTTAAAAAGTGGTAGGTAAAGTTATTGAACTATTCATGATCCCTACATGTTTACCATTCCTTCTGTAGCTGCTGAAGGCACTACTGTGTCACTACATACCTTTTGCAGCTTATGAAGGTTGAACTGTTTTCTTTGCCCAGCAGAAGTGAGATACCAGTTTTACATGGTTTTAATGTTAAACCAGATGATTAGTATATAAACTTGAAGGTGATCTATGCCTGAGAATCAGAGGCTTTTTAATCCTAAGTTGGGATACAGTAAGTCCCCTACAAATAAACAAGTTCCATTCCGAGAGGGCGTTCATAAGTCCAGTTTATTCATAAGTCCAACAGAGTTAGCCTAGGTACCCAGGTAATATAGTCGGTCATATAGGATTGTACTGGAATAGATTTATAATGTTTTTCACACAAATAATACATAAATAGATAAACAGACAGGAAATAAAACATTTTTAATCTTACAGTACAGTAACTTGAAAAGTACAGCATAGTACCAGCTACAGACTGCCATTTTTGTGCTTGCTTCTGAGCATCCTGGGCTTGAAATAAGGATACTGAACACTGTGTAGTACTGTACAGTAAAGTGCACAGAAGCACATGTACTTGCAGAGGATGCATGCGTGTGACAGTGTACACCAGACATGGGAACTAACTTAGAAGATTGGGCATGCACAACTGTAGAATCTTTGAAAATTTGCAACTTGAAGGTTTGTATAAGGGACTTACTGTATTAAATTCTCGCCCCACATGAGGATTATCATCTCGTTGTTGCCATAGAAATGTGTTCGAGCATGGGAAAAGTTGGAGAACTATTAGGGGAGGTGCAAATGTACTGGAGATTTGGGACAAGGAGAACACTGGGATTGGAAGCTTTGTGAAAGAAACTCTTAATGATAAAAGAGTTACCCAGGGTATTTGATAGATATGAAATGGAATCTCTGCATAAGTTATCTGGAATAAGAATAAAGTACTCATCACTGCTTAGAACTAAATGCCATTCTAGAAAAAGGAGGAACAGAAAGGGTTTGGGGTGGGTTGTTTTTTGCTTCGTTTTTAGTGTTAATATTTGTAGAATCTTGCTGTTATTTATGTAAGAATATGGAGTTCATTTTAAAATCTTCAGAAAAGATAAGATATTTACATAACCTCTTTTTGATTTGACATTGCCACTGAACACTGCACAGCCATGGACACAGAGGTGTAAGAATTGTTTTTTTGTTACATATTAGCTTCCTTCCAGCAGGAGAATGGGATATTCTCTTTTTTTTTGGTTTGCTTTTATCCCTGTTACTGAAGAACTTTATCTGAGTCGTATTAAGAAAATATCTCAGATACAGGCTAGTTAAAAAGTTTTTAGTGTATTTAGTTAAATCTCTTAATTTCATAATCCCACGAATAGAGATGTGGAAATAATATGATTTCATTAAAGCTGGCTTTACAGCCTTGCTCTGGCTGTTCTTTAACTCTGTTAATAAAATGTATGTGTGGAAAAAAGTCAAGAAGTTGCAGTCAAGGTGAATTATACCAGTGCATCAGTTCTAGGGATATGTATCTTCTGCCCCTCCCCCCCGCCGACCTTTTAAAAAATTTTAAACTATTAGGGCTATTTTCACGATAACCTTTCAGTAGTTTTTAGTTTTTGTTTGTACAATTTTTTCTGTTTACAAACCCTTTTATATCGAGATAATGGAAAGAAGTTAACTATTTCCACGAAGTCAGCTGTACCACAGATTTAGCAATTAGGTGACTTAGGAAATCTGCTCTAGTAGGCACAGGTGGGGAAGACTGGAGAACAAAGTGATAGTCTCATGTGCTGGTTCAGAAGGGCAACCTTTAACGTTCTGAGGACTCTTATTCTCTGAACATTTCCTTCCACCGACCCTCCCCTGAGTCACGCATACTGTAGAGTCATCACGTTTTATTGCTGAGAGAGACCTTAGAGGTAATTTACTGATTACCTCTAAGAACTGAATTCAGAGAACTGATTCAGAGAGCTTAGGGGTTAGCACCTGGTCATGGACTTGGTTGGTGTCATTGTTGGTGGAGGGTTCCTGCCTCCTGCAAAAGCAGCAATGTTTCCGAGGGCAGCAGCATCACTTGTTTTAAGAAATAAGAGTATTAAGAGCGGACTCTGTTTTTCTTTTCAGTAAAGGTCTTACAATGCCACGTTAGATAGATATGTATTCACTTGCCTACTTGATTTGTAGGTAAAAGTGTAAGTGTTTTCTACATTGGTAATAACTGCAGGAAATCTGTCTAAAAGTCTAGTTTCATTTCAGATGTGGACGAAAAGAAAGGGCACTGTGCTGGCATTAGTCAGGGATGGTGCTATAAGCTGAAATGCTCACACTGATTTTCACACACGTCTCTTTTTCCTTCTGTGGTCTTGCTGTGTTTTCCAGGTGTGACGATTACTTTTTTATAGCCCATCGTGGGGAGCGGAGGGGTATCGGGGGTATCTTTTTTGATGACCTCGACTCTCCATCCAAGGAGGAGGTGTTTCGCTTTGTGCAGAGCTGTACCCAGGCGATCATTCCTTCTTACGTCCCCCTTGTGAAGAAGCACTGTAATGACTCCTTCACTCCCCAGGAGAAGTTGTGGCAGCAGCTCCGAAGAGGACGGTGAGTGAGCGATGAACCCTCTCATGTCATAAGAGGTGGGAGGGTGGAGCGGAGCAACTGTAATAACAGTGGCTGATGGTCATCTTGGGCAGTACTTTGTCAGAGCTGTGTTAATGCTCACCCTGATTTCTTTTCATAACTAGATAAATAACAAAGTGAAGTAAAAAAACACTGTCAAATAGTGTTATAAAAAGAGCAAAGTTTGTTTAATCTGTCTGTACATTAGAGACTCATATTAGGCTTATAGTAAGTACTTGTTGAATTTAATTCGGCTGATTTCTTTTAGTTTGTCTTCAAACAATACCTTCCAACCTTCTGCCAAGGTAGGAGAATCATTTAATGTTTTTGCTGCTTTGTAAATTCTGAATCATACCTTTTTTTGTTTAACGTCAGGTTTTCATGGAAGTCATTATACTGAAAATGATTGTTTTAGAAATTGTTAGGGAACTGTAATGATATTTGTTTGTTATGGAACTGTTCATATGTGCTGGCCAGTACATTAGGCTGTTTGCCTCTAATTTTCATCACAAACCTGTGGAATTGGTATAACTATCATCATTTTACAGATGATAAAACTTAGTGAAGTAAGTCCCTTGCCCAAGTTTACACAGCTGGTAAATCAAAGATCCCAGATGTGGAACCAGGTCATTGTGCCTTCAAAACTTGCAGACCTTCTTCCATGTGAATGGTTAAGCAGTTAGTGTTTCCAGCCACGGTGCTCACTTTGGCCACCCTGCTTTGTGCGCTGAGTTGGTGAGCTCAGTTGGATGACCCACGTGAGGGCATCTTCAGCTGGGGTGTGATTGTGGATCTGCTGCAGATTAGCCACTGTTTCTCATTACCATCTTAATCGCATGTGTTCTACTGGTCCATGCCTACAAAAATGGATTTTCTCATTTATATTAATTCTGTCCTGGGCATATGAAGCTTTGGGAACTTAAGGAGATAAGGCTAATGCCCTGAAAACGTTCACTTAGATACTGTTCCAAGTCTTAAGATAAATGTTTGTTGTTTACTCTTTCTTAGAACTGCCTGTGCCTGCCTGCTCCCTGTGTATAAAACTCGGGAAAATGAGAATTTCATTGTGTTCTCGTCAGACATGTATTAAACAGGGGCATTTTTTTTTAGGACGGGTGTGTTTTTTGGTCCTATGGTTTCCCAAATACATCCTTACTCCTCCTTCCCTTTCTCTTGACATTTATCGTATGCCCCCATGGCTAGGGCCCATGCTGGGCAGAGATGTTCACAGTTTAGTAGGGAAGACCATCCCAAGAGGGTAAATTAAAACTCTGGAAGAAATGAAAACGTAAAACAACAAAAAAAGAGAAACTAAAAATTAATAAATAAATAAACCAAACTCTGTGGAAAGTGCAATGTTCTAGTTTTACGTGAGATTTCTTATGCAAAGCCAGCAGGGTTTGTGACTACTTATGAGGTGAAGCCTTTAAAACTTTTTGGACATAGGAATAATGTCTTATTCTGTTTATTATTGTTATTAATTGACAGTGTATTTTGAGAGTTCCATTTGTGTGTATCATTGCATGTCGTGTTTTTTGAATTGGGCAGAATTCAAAAATTTGGCAGGGGTGTTAGGTTAATTTTCTGTGGTGTGGTGGGTGACGATACTTTCAAAGAGAGGCAGAGGCCCCTTCTACTGTCCTTATCTCTGGGCCTTAAAATGGCAGTCAATTCTGGGACTTAAGATAACCCCAGCTCTTTTTTTGTGGTTTTGAGCCCTGACGTCACTTTCTTACGTGGCATTCATAACCCATTATCTATATTACTTTTCCCCACTTCCTGTCGCCCCAAATACAACTTTCCCCTGTGGTAGTCAGGCTGCTTATCTTTTGACTTTACAGCCTCTTTGGCAATCTCATTTAGTCTTGTGGTGGTAGACTGGTAATGAACCTGCCTGCCAATGCAGGAGAGGCGGGTTGGGTCCCTAGGTCGGGAAGATCCCCTGGAGGAGGAAATGGAAACCCACTCCATTATTCTTGCCTGGGAAATCCCATGGACAGAGAAGTCTGGCAGGCTACAGTCCATGGGGTCGAGAAGTGTCAGGTACGATTGAACACACGTGCCTGCCCTCAGTTACTTCTGTTCTCTCCCCACACCTTGAACCTCCAGTCTTGGAAGGTTCTTTTCTAGTTTCTTTTTCAGAGAAACTAAACATCTGTAACTTGTTTTGTTGTATTTTGGGACAGGGAAACAGGATACAAGGTAGATATCAGTTATATTAAAGGGAATGGCTGAGGTTCATAGTTTACAGATATCTCGGAGTGGATAAATGTATGGAAAGGATCGGAAAGATCAGATCTAAGCAAAACCTGGTGAAAGTCAGGCTAATACACAGGAAGGAACATTCCTGTTGAGTGAATGTTGAAGGAACATTTCCTGTTCACTCAAACAGGAAAGCAGCACAAGGATTCGCTCATGAGCACAAGAGGCTCATTTGGGAGCTCCTTACAGGGGTCTCTGAACAAGACATCAGTACAAATAGAGAATCACAGCCATCCCTTAAATATCACATTTCAGAAAGATAACATCAGGGGTGAGAAAGGGAGTTGAGAGACTGATGTTTTTTTTTCCTGTGGTCTTAGGAAGAAGTTAAGAAGATTCACTTAAGTTATCTTTTGAAACAGACTAAAGAAGGTATTAGTTATTAGTGCACAAAACTTAGTCGTTGATAAATGATGAGAAGTAGAAAGGGATCCATGAATGTAACTTATTAAATTTTCTCAGAGCCATTGGCAAGTTTCCACAGTGAAGGGTGCTTTCTAAAAATTGAAGCACTGTCGGAATCTAGAGAATATATATATATATTTTAGTTGTGATTAAATTACAGTAACCAGTGCATTAATGATAATAATATCTGAGGGAAGTTTGGACCAAGAGAGTAGTTTTTGAAGGAGTTGAGAAATGATTTGAAGGGGGAACTGTTTGTTGAAATTTTTAGCTTTATGAGTCATTTTCAATTCTTTTGGCTAGTAGAAATGATCTTTTTGAAATATCTCCAAGAAGTTGGAGACAAAAGACCCTTCTATAAAGAATCTTTTGATGTTAAAGGAAATCACAGATTTTTAAGCTAGACAGAGTTTAGATATGACTCTGTGTCTGTTAATGGAAGACTTATATCCTGAACCAGGTTTTAGTTGATGTTAAGGATATTTTTCTAAGAAAATAAAGCTAAGCACTGCAACTCAAATCACTACTACCTGTCATTATGACTTTTGTCATCAATCTGCAGCAAGACAGAATTATATGACTGCTTATTAATGCTATTAACTACTTTAAGGAAAGGAAATATCTGGGATATGTTAGTAACTATAGATGATAGAGTTCTGTTAACTGTTCTTGGCTTTTCAGTTACAAGAACTTTACACTGTCTTAGTTCATGTGAGTTATTAGCAGTAGAATGAAGTCTTTGACTCAAACATCTCAGACTCTATGGGAGACCCAGAGAGAGCTGCTCTATCCTGATAAAGGGTGCCATTTGCTTTTCTTGTTTTTGTGCCTTCAAGTTCTAAGCTTTGTGTTCATCCTGTTTATTTATTGCAAAACATAACCTTGTTGTTTTGTAACTGCTGTGTGCTGGGGCTGAATCTATATCCTCTTGTTTGCTGGGTAGAATACCCTTTTCTTTACGCCTGTCCCGATGGAGAAAAGTCAGCTGATGAGACTGGTGTTTCCTGTGCCAGTTACAGCTGATGGGGTGGGGCTGGTGGGAAGATGCCCACCAACCCCCACACACCTTCCCAACCCATCAACCCCCCATGAAGTATAAGACTATACTCACCAGCTCTTAATCTTTTTTGATGTCTTCATCTCAGGTATGTAGAATTTAACCTGCTGTACGATCGGGGTACAAAGTTTGGCCTCTTCACTCCGGGATCCAGGATTGAAAGCATCTTGATGTCTTTACCTCTCACTGCCCGGTAAGCATAACTCATGAGAATGATAGTTACTCCCCACCCCCCCAGTCCTCTGACCCCTACAAAGCATGAACATTGATACCACAAATAGCTTTCCTAAAGACTTCCTTGGTTTTGACTTTGCTGTCTTTATAAGAAAATCACAGGCAAAAAAGGAATAGGCAACAGCCTGCAATATGTATATGACCCCAAGAGCCCAAGATATTTATTATTCAACCCTTTTCAGGGAAAGTTTGCTAGTTGTTTTAGTTGCTAAGTCGTGTCTGACTCTGCGACCCCATAGACTGTAGCCTGCCAGGCTCCTCAGTCTGTGGGATTTCCCAGGCAAGAATACTGGAGTAGGTTGCCATTTCCTTCTTCAGGGGATCTTCCCGATCCAGGAATTGAATCCGTGTCTCTTGCCATCAGTGAAGCCCAAAGTTTGCCAGCCCCTGGTCTAAACTAGTGTTTACCAGAGTTCATACTACAGTTTAGCCATTTTCACCATTGTTTATATATTTGTATATAATCTGACATATTATTTACTTAAATTTTATACTCATATTTTTCAGAGAGAAGATTAAAGGCAAACCAACATTTTTGTCATGAATAGAAATGAACACATTAAAATAAAAGAAAAAGTACTAAGCTAAAAAAAAAGTTTGCCCATGGATCATCTGAGGTTCTATACTTCACAAAACCCTAGATTGTAATAAAAGTGTGTTTTGGCTCTGGAGTATTAATATTAGCTAGACTATGCTCCAAGAATTATTAAGAAACTTTATTTCTTTAGCAGCAAATATTTTTTGAAAGCTTAGTGAAGACAAAGAGTTAGAGGACTTTTTATTACCCTTAGAATTTTATTTAGTTTAGATAAAGAGGTGTGTATGTTGTTATTTATTTTTTATTGTTATTACATGTGTTTGCTTCTGTTTTGAACCTTCATAGATGGGAGTACATGCATTCACCCTCAGAGAACTCTAAAGAAGCTGAAATTCTGGAAGTTTTGCGCCACCCGAGGGACTGGGTGCCTTGATGCAGACAGAGCAGCCTTCCTGGGGCCTGGGGGACACTCAGTGCACTTCCTGATCCACTGGCCGACACCACCCCCACGGTGTGGCACGTAGTTACCTGTGTCTTAGAGCTCAAGGCTTCTTTCTCTACCCTGGAGTCTGCCTCCTTGACAGGTGGTGAAATGTGTGTTAAGCACTGGACGCTTCCGCCAGATGCTGTTGGTGGGTGGTGAGGTGGCACCTTGTCAACTAGTTGATGTAAAAACTCATTTGTACTTTAGAATCATTTTATATGACAAGTTTACAAACAAGGACATTGTATTTCCAAGAATTGGTTAAGGGGATCTAACTATTATAATTTGTTTCAGGAAACTTCTCATGTTACTTTTACTTCATGTATTTTTTAAAGATTTAGTTTCTGCCACAAAAATCTGTTTTGGGGTAAATTTTATTTTCATTAATTCAATAAGATTTAGAATGGTAATTTTAGAAAGCTGCTGGAAACAAAGGTAAAAATTTTACTTTGTCATTGCTGAAGTTTCTTAGATCATAATCTTTATATCTTTAGAAACCATAATTTGGTAAAATATTCATTTTTATAATGATAGATATTTAGAAACACTGGAAATTTTCTTAATTTCTGCATGTGTTACAATTCAGTGATTACCTACAGTTAACTGTAAAGTAACATCACTGTTATTTAAACAAGAAATATCTAAGTGGCAGTTTTGATTTTTGTCGATGTTGAAAGTCTATGCACTTTTCAGCATGAAAGCTTATATCCTTGAATTCTGATATTTGCACACTTCTATTCCAGACACTTCTATACAGAGATTTAGACTAAGGACAATCCGGGGGATTTGTGAATTTAGGGAATGTTTCTCATTTAGGAAGTGAGAAACATTTTCCTTCTCTAATTAGAGCAGACAACTAATGTAAGAAGCATGTAGGCATTTTATAAACATATTTCTTAGAAGATGGATGAATTGAAATCACCCTCTTTTTAAATTAGAGATTCTGCAAGTCTTAACTTTGCTCCTAAGAGAAAATCACAACAGAGTTTCTGAGACTTCTTTGTTCAAATAATAACATGAATGTATTTTATTCATAATATATTGTAGTTTATAAGGAATGGTATCTCCCTACACGTTATTGAGCATTATTTTGGAATATGTTGAATGTATGGTTGTGTGTGACTCTTCAGAGCTTGAAGATGTGTGACTTCTTCAGTTCTCTTCCCACAAGTATGCTGATAAATTTTGTTATGAAGTATAACTAAGGAAGGTTTGTATTTTTCATTTTTTCTAGGATAGTTGATTTAGGAAAGATGAATATTTTTTAGTACTAAAACCATAATTCCTCATTCCTAAATATTTTAGCCAAGAAAAATGTAAGTTTTGTACTTGAGTTTTCATAGCAGGTTTATTCTCAATAGCCATTTGGAAATAACACAAATGCCCGTCAGCAGGTAAATGGATAACCAGGTTATAAGATATCCTTATGTTAAAATACTACTCAACAATGACAGGAAACGTCTACTGATAAATGCAGCAACATGGGTGAATATCAGAAAATGGTTATGCTGAGTAAAAGGAACCAGACACAAAAGAACACACTCACTGTATGACTGCATTATATGAAAACCTAGAAAAGTCAAAACTCTTAACAAGAGAAAGCATATCAGTGACTGCCAGGGGCTGGGTAGGGAAATTCACTGTGAAAGGGAACAGAAGAATGTTTTGAAGTGATGCAGATATTCGGTGTATTGATTGTGGCACTGATACCAGACTGTATACATTTATCAGAGCTCATTGAGCTGGACACTTAAAATCATGGAATTTTATTTTGTTTATGACTTATAATTCAACAAAGTCAGACAAATGAAAAAAAATATTATTAGGCATATAGGAGCAAATGTTCAGTATACTTCGGTTTGCCTTTTACAATAAAAAGTCCCTATCATATAGATCTGCCAACCTTGTGTTTGGGGTTATTGGGCTCTGGGCATTGGACTAATATAAATTTCATAAATTTTGGGTACATGTCAGTTTTTTTATACTCTTCGGTAATCTTGTCTTTTTCTTACAGATGAGACTATAGGGGAAAAAATAGCAGAATTGCGTAACTATTGGAAAATCATTCTGCGGTTATTCAAAGTGAATTTTTGTTTCAAATGTGTATTGATAGAGTCTGCTGGAGGCCCAGGGTACACCTCTAAATGCTTTGGACACCTAACTGCTGCTGTCTCACACATTATATTGATGGTCATAAAGGGTAGAAATTTGGGGGAGGGATATAAATGCTTTGGAGCAAATTTCTAACCTCTACTTTATGACTGTATTCTGCTTACCCACCTGTTCAACTGAGTAATTAATGAGATAAAAACTTCTGCATGCTAAAGAGTGTCAGATTAGAAGACCAAATAATCTTTTTTTTTTTTTTTAAATGCTTTATCCTTCCACGAGTCATTTGCTGTTACAGTTCATCACGGCTGGAATCGTGTTCGGGTTTGTTTTACTTGCGTCTGTGCCTGGTTAGGCTGACTCAGAGGATAGGCTCAGCTCCCATGGTGGATCTAGTGTCTGCAGGTGGCTCAGAGCACACGTTCCGCCCAGCAAGGCAGAGGCGGTGTCTTCTGATCTCACCCCAGAGGCTGTGCAGCGTCGCTTCACCTTCTTTTAGTTACAAGTGAGTCACTAAGAATGACTCCTGATCCACAGGGGCAGGAACTGTACCCCAGCTCTCAGTGGGAGGTGTGCAGTTGTGTGATTCTCAAAATCACAGAATAGATTTGTGCAATTGTGTGATTCTCAAAACCACAGAATAGATTTGGCACCCCTCCCTCATTGCCCTAGTCAAATCCTGTTGCGTCCCCCTTTGAAGTGTTTCTTTTCCCACCTCTGTCCACTGCTATCACTGCTTTGGTCCCACCTTCCCTCTCACCTGAATGTTTGCAATCTACCACCTGCCCTTGGTCACTCTGACCTCCATCCTCTCCCTATAATACTTCACTGAACCCCATAATTATGCCCTCAAATGTACTGAGCAGCCTTCCTTCTCCTACAGAGAAGTTTCTAAGCTCAGTCTGATAGTGAAAGCCATCCACCATCTTTTCCCAGATCTGTCAGCCTTAACTTCTGTTTCCACCCTCCCCTGTGTGGCATTCTCAGACTCATGTCACCACCCCACGTTTTTCTGAGCATTTCAGAAGTTTCTACTATCCGACCTGTGCTCAGGCTGCTGCTATCTCTGTTTGGAGTCTCTGTCTCCTTCAGCACAGTTTAGTCATCACAGTCTGTATTCGTATAGTCATTCAGTGTACACTATACTTATTTCAAAATATTTAAGATGAGTCTATCCATGGGGTCACACAGCAGAGCATCCTCATTTATAACATCTACCTTTGGAATGACGTGTCAACCTTTTCCTTTCAGCATTGTTTTACAACATTATACTGTGGCATTGATAGCTTACGGTGAATGAGGTTGGATTCATGATCTCGGAAGAAGTTTTAGCGTTGGGACCAGGGACCAGCCTTGATCACTCAAGAGCTTTTGTGTAGCAGTTTTATAAAAATGTAAAGAAGGGCAGAGAGAGCTTCTGACATAGACATCAGAAGGGGAACAGAGAATGCCCCACTCTCTAGTCTTAGCAAGGCCTTATATACTTTTATCAGACCCACTCCCCCAACATGCATCTTAAATTAACAGGCTTAGAGTTGACAACAGAAAGGTCTCACCAGGCGGGCTCCCACAGTATACAAGTTTTAAGAATAAGATTAGTCAGAAGGTTCTTGTTACGGAGAAACATCCTTGAGCAAGATACATTGTTATATTAACTAAGACAAAGCAATGTAGAAAAAAAAGTTTGTCCTTTTCTCCTTGAGCGCCTCAGACCCCTCTCTCCTCCTTGAGACCCTGGACTTAACCTACCTAGGAATTTTGGCTTCCTTTAGAACTGTCTCATTCCTGGTCTGTGAAGACAGAAGTTCCCAGTATACATCTTTTAAGAACCCATTTAGAAATTGTTTTCAAGAGTGTTTGTATTGTTGCTGTCAAATATTAACTATGTATTCGAAATCCCACATTTATAGAAAGTTGCTTCTTTCCAAATAAACATATGAATTCTACTTTCATAATAGACTTAAATTAGCATATTCAAGTTAGTGAAGCTTAGACATTTACAATTTACAGTTACTGATTATCTTTGTGTTATGACCTGAAACTGGCATGGGTCGCACAAAGTAAACCTCTCAGACCTGTTTCTATAGGTGGTTTTACTCTACACACACCCCACATCCACTGGCAGAGCAAGGTGATTAAACTGTTCCCATCTTCTAATGGGCACACTTGATTTTGATTCTAGAAGTTAAACATATTAGTATTTTAAAGTATCCTTCACTTACTAATTCCTGTTCACATTTCAAAACATGTTTGAATGTAACACTTGACATACTCTAATCCACCATAGTTTCAATCAGTTGACACAAATTCAGTCACTTAGGAATGCAAGTTGACTTTGTGGTCATGTAAGAGTTGCTGCATCAACTCTGTCATGAATGTATTTTCTTAGAGATGGTTAGGGAGGTTCCAAACTAAAGTTCACAATTAAGTTGTACTAGTTGAGAATTGATGCTTTTGAACTGTGGTGTTGGAGAAGACTCTTGAGAGTCCCTTGGACTGCAAGGAGATTCAACCAGTCCATTCTGAAGGAGATCAGCCCTGGGATTTCTTTGGAAGGAATGATGCTAAAGCTGAAACTCCAGTACTTTGGCCACTTCATGCAAAGAGTCGACTCATTGGAAAAGACTCTGATGCTGGGAGGGATTGGGGGCAGGAGGAGAAGGGGACGACAGAGGATGAGATGGCTGGATGGCATCACTGACTCGATGGACGTGAGTCTGAGTGAACTCTGGGAGTTGGTGATGGACAGGGAGGCCTGGCGTGCTGCAATTCCTGGGGTCACAAAGAGTTGGACACAACTGAGCGACTGAACCGAACTGAGTTGAAGTCTCTGTTATTTAACAGCAAGTGAATAATGGATTTTTAGAGTAAAAGTCTTCCTAGTTGTTTATCTGTGCTTGCATGTGTGTGTGCATACTAAGCCACTTCAGTTGTGTCTGATTCTGTTCGACCTTATGGGCTGCAGTCTGCCAGGCTCTGTCCACAGGCAAGAGGACCGGAGTGGTTTGCCATGTCCTCCTCTAGGGGATCTTCCCAACCCAGGGATTGAACCCATTCTCTTATGTCTCCTGCATTGGCAGGTGGGTTCTTTAGCACTAGCACCACTTGGGAAGCCCTTATCTTATGCTTACGTATGATAAAATGTGCTTCTGTTTTTTGATTTGATGAGGCATCCTGAGGCTTTTAGAATACTCCATGCTTGCTGCTTGACATCTTTCTAACCATGAGTATAATATGCAAAATTTCGACCCAATTTATCCATTCTTTTAGTTCAAGTTGTAGTTTAACTGTGAAAAATAATTTGGTAGATATTCTCAATATTTAATATTGTCAACTGAAAAAAGTACACAAGTAAAAGTTGAGAGTCATGTTTTATTTGGTGACCTTACTGAACATTTTATAGCCCAGGATGGCAACCTCTTAGATAGCTCTGAGAAATAGTTACAAAGAGGAAAGGGGGCAGCCAGGATATAGGGGAGTTTTTGCTGGAAAAAAAGTAGTCAAATATCCATAGATTACTGTAATCACAAAAAATCCCAGATATCTTAAGGTAGTGATTTTAGTGCTTTTCTATGTATGAGGAGATGCAAGAGTCTGGGCTCACTGAAATTATTCCGTTGACATACATCTTAACTAACGCCAGTATTTGTTTTTTTTTCCATCCTGAGTTCCCTTCAGGATGTACTGTTGGGGGTGGCTGCAGAGGTTGATAGCTTTATGGCCAAAACTTATTTGTTCACAGAAATGTAGGTTACATTGTCCATAGTATGAATACAAATTAACTTACTAACTTATGCTGAGTAACTTTTAATTCTTTAGTGTGTACTTGATCTTAGGCTATTAAACAAGAGGATGGCTTTAAAATACTGTGAATATATCTCAAGGAAACAACACACACTTTTCATCTTCACCTCCCTCTTATTTGATGAAGTGAGGAAGATATGGTATCTCTCTTGTAATAGCAAAAGGTGGTCTGCTCAGCTCCACCTAGCTTTGTTTTCTGTGCTCCCTCGGACAGAATTCCTGATTCTCAGAATCTGAGCAGAAGAGCATGGTTGCTGCTTTATGTCACTACATTTGAGGTGGCGTGTTAAACAGCAGTGGATAACTAGAAGACGTTGTGTGCTGAGTCATTCAGCCGTGCCCGACTCTTTGCAACCTGATGGACTGTAGCCCACCGGGCTCCTCTGACCATGGAATTCTCCAAGCAAGAATACTGGAGTGGGTAGTCATTCCCTTCTCCAGAGAACAGATTGAATGTCATTTAAAAAATGAGAAGAGTGAATTTGGTGAGCTTGGCATGCCTGCAAGGCACCTACACCTGTATTTGGAGATGTGAGTCTAAAGCTCAAGCGAGAGAAGTTAAGTCTAGAAATATATATTTACCAATTGTTTGTGTGAAGGTCTTAATTGAAAAAATAGGTGAGCCATCTGGAGAAGCAAGTGTAATGTAATAAGAAAGAGTCAAAGACTGAACTGGGGGCAGAGAAATGAGCAGGGAGAAAGGTGTCAACAAAGGGTCCTGAGAGTAGCTCCCTGAACAAATGGAATAGGGAGGAAGGGAATCAAAAAGGACAAGTTAGGTGTGATTGTAATTAAGGGTTAGAATGTTACTATGTTTCTACATAGACTATATTAAAATAATACATGCTACAATAAACATGTTTGATAACTTAGGAATTAAGTTCAGATTTTTAGAAATGATCTTAGTCTATAAATTACCAAGGTTTTCTCAGGTACTAAAATATGTTAGGTAATAAAATTATTTTCATTGCCATATATTGGATAGTGTCTTTAGTTTCTCAGTGTATGTTAGTTGCACAGTTCAGTCACTCAGTCATGTCCCACTCTTTGTGACCTCATGAATCGCAGCACTCCAGGCCTCCCTGTCCATCACCAACTCCCGGAGTTCACTCAAACTCAAGTCCATTGCGTCGGTGA
The DNA here is from genome assembly GCF_029378745.1 of Bos indicus. Taxonomy (NCBI): domain Eukaryota; kingdom Metazoa; phylum Chordata; class Mammalia; order Artiodactyla; family Bovidae; genus Bos; species Bos indicus. Next base: position 43,633,249 of record NC_091760.1, on the reverse strand, counting down.
TGCCATCCAGCCATCTCATCCTCTGTCGTCCCCTTCTCCTCCTGCCCCCAATCCCTCCCAGCATCAGAGTCTTTTCCAATGAGTCAACTCTTCACATGAGGTAGCCAAAGTACTGGAGTTTCAGCTTTAGCATCATTCCTTCCAAAGAAATCCCAGGACTGATCTCCTTTAGAATGGACTGGTTGGATCTCCTTGCAGTCCAAGGTACTCTCAAGAGTCTTCTCCAACACCACAGTTCAAAAGCATCAATTCTTCAGCGCTCAGCTTTCTTCACAGTCCAACTCTTCACATCCATACATGACTACTGGAAAAACCATAGTCTTGACTAGACGGACCTTTGTTGGCAAAGTAATGTCTTTGCTTTTGAATATGCTATCTAGGTTGGTCATAACTTTCCTTCCAAGGAGTAAGCGTCTTTTAATTTCATGGCTGCAATCACTATCTGCAGTGATTTTGGAGCCCCCAAAAATAAAGTCTGACACTGTTTCCCCATCTATTTCCCATGAAGTGATGGGACCAGATGCCATGATCTTCGTTTTCTGAATGTTGAGCTTTAAGCCAACTTTTTCACTCTCCTCTTTCACTTTCATCAAGAGGCTTTTTAGTTCCTCTTCACTTTCTGCCATAAGGGTGGTGTCATCTACATATCTGAGCTTATTGATATTTTTCTTGGCAATCTTGATTCCAGCTTGTGCTTCTTCCAGCCCAGTGTTTCTCATGATGTACTCTGCTGCTGCTGCTGCTAAGTTGCTTCAGTCGTGTCTGACTCTGTGCGACCCCATAGTCGGCAGCCCACCAGCCTCAACCGTCCCTGGGATTCTCCAGGCAAGAACACTGGAGTGGGTTGCCATTTCCTTCTCTCTGCATATAAGTTAAATAAGCAGAGTGACAGTATACAGCCTTGATGTACTCCTTTTCCTATTTGGAACCAGTCTGTTCTATGTCTGTCGAGTCCAACTGTTTGTGACCCCATGGACTGTAGCCCACCAGGCTCCTCTGTCCATGGAATTCTCCAAGCAAGAGTACTGGAGTGGGTAGTCATTCCTTTCTACAGGGGATCTTTCTGACTCAGGGATCGAACTCAGGTCTCCTTCATTGCAGGTGGGTTCTTTACCATCTGAACCACCAGGGAAGCCCAGTTTCTCAAGTTTGTGTTTAAATATGAAATTCTTTAGGGTGTCCCTGATAGTTCACTCGGTAAAGAATCCGCCTGCAATGCTGGAGACCTGGGCTCGATCCCTGGGTTGGGAAGATCCCCTGGAGAAGGGAAAAGGCTTCCCACTCTAGTATTCTGGCCTGGAGAATTCCATGGACTGTATAGTCTGAGGGGTCGCGGACATGACTGAGCGACTTTCACTCACATGAAATTCCTGAAGGAACCAGTAGGTGGAGCCCGTTTGCTCAAGAACATCTAACCCTGTGTTGAGTTTTGTTTTTGTTTTGCTGGTGGGTGTTGAGAAATTGAAGAGAAAGGGAGCAGGGTGATGAGAGAGACATAGAACAAGACAGCAAAAGAGGAGAGGGAGGCAGGAAAAGGGAGGAGATGAAAGAGAATGCAGATCTCTCCTTCGCTGAACTGTGGTATAGTCGGAGAGACTATCTAAAGGAGTTATCACATATTTAATCAAGCACAGTTAATTCCACTATGATGTTTCTGTCTTATCAAATGGCTCCACCCTGTTTCACTTCTCTTAAAGACAAAGAGATTCTAAAGTTGGCAATGTCTATAATCCGAATAATTTTGAATGTCTAAAGCAGGGTCTTCATCTTGAGTTCCTACAGAATTTCTGAAGTGTGAGTTGCCTGAAATCATGAGAAAATGTGTGCCTTTTTCTTTGAGTTCCTGATGTTAACTTGACTCAAAAGGATACATAATCCTGAAAAGATGGAGCACCACTCATCTGAATCGAGAGGGTGTCTATGCTCGTGGGAGGGAGTGAGGGGTGGACGTGTGATAGTTCTGTGAGGAAAAATAAGAAAACACCCTCTCTTCAAAAGTTCTATTTTTATGTGTAATGTAATTATTTGTCCATAATAAATTAGTACATTAATGCATATATTCACAAATAAAGATATTGGGGGAGTATTAAAATTAATGACATCAAAATTTCAAAGATTTCTGGTAAAAATAGTGTACATTTTTGTCCTTTTAAAGGACTAAAAATGAAGTTGGAGAATTCAGAAAGCAGAATATCTTGATAAATCAAAGGAAGAAAAAGATAACAATAAAGTTTGTTTTCTTACCCCAGGCTGGTGTCACCAGGGAGGAAATGAAAGTATGCTAATATCTCATCAGTTTTAGAGGGACTAATGGATACTGTCTAAAAGAAATGGAGACTGTAGATGTTAAATAAAGATGTTGTAGTAGAGATGTTCATTGGAATAAAAATATAAACTAGGATTATCCATAAAACTCACAAACATAATATGAGGTGAAAAAAGCAACCTGTAGAATAAAACGTGCAGTTTGATTCTATTTGTATAAAATTCAGAAGATGCAAAGCTAGGCCATAAACTGTATTTAGGTGAAAAAACTAAGGAAAAGCCAAGGACAAATACATTTCTGGTGAGTGGGGAAAAGGACTGAGGCAAAGCTTCCAAGAGCTTCAAAATTAGCAGTGTTCTATTTCTTAGCTGGATTCTTGTATGCAAGCAGCCATTTCAGTATACCAGGGGGATTTTCCTTAATATCCTCATATTTTCTAAATATTAAAAAACAGTAAACGTTTAATTATACCCTTTAAGCTAGGGCAGAAAGATTCTTTTACTTTGATACCAGCATGTATCTACTTCTGTGAGTTTTCCTTTTGGCATCCTGATATGTGTTTCTTTAAAAATCAAGTATTTTTCCCTAATATTTAAATCAGTGTCAATACTTTATGGAAATTTTGGAAAACAGCTGTATCAAAAGGAAATAATCGTCACATTTTGTACCACTGTTCAGAAATAACTATAACCATAACCACTTAATATTTTGGTGTAGTTCTTTCTAGCTACCTCATGTAAATTTGAATTTAGTCAAGTCATACTGTATATACAATTTTGCATACTAATTTCCCCCCTTAACTTTATATCTTAAACACTTCCCTCTGTTATTTAAAATCTTCAAAAACACGGGACAGGCTGGCACCGCAATAGGGGTTTTCTTGAAAAGTGACCTCCTGACTGAGGACTTTTCCCTCAAGGGAATTTCACCTACAGCTGGGCAGGAAATTCAAGAGCTCTTTTCTAGAAAACAATTTCATAGAATAGTTCTAGACAAAAAAAAAAAAAAAAAAAGCTTTACCCCTAGGAGGGATCTTTGGCATTTTCACCATGCACAACTATTTTCTTATCCTGCACCCTCATAACCCCCGACATCTAGCGTTTTCAGTCCAATTTTTGTTGCCTTTTTAAGATCATAGATCATCAGATATTTGAGGAAAACTTCCAAATATAAGAGAGAGAAGCAGAGAAAACAGACATCTCTAATTAATATTTTCAGAAAAGAGATTGAGCTGATCACTTAATAATATAGAAGTTAACAGAAGATAGATCTAAAAGTTTTAAAACAAGTTGCTTTTGTAGATCAGGACTACGGATAGATGACCAGGGGACAGAGAACTGCTACATTTCATTATAAACCTTTATTCCTATTTGATTTTTTAAAATTTATTTTATTTTTTAACTTTACAATATTGTATTGGTTTTGCCATATATCAACATGAATCTGCCACAGGTATACATGTGTTCCCCATCCTATTTGATTTTTTAACTGCTAACATTTATCAGATTAATTTAAAAGTAAAGGCCGTGAATTTTTTTAAGATCTCACATTTTATTTAAGATCTCAAAACCCTTATCATTCTGTATACTTTTCCATCATATAGTTGTTTCTTTTTTTTTTTGAAGTTTGAGAAGATTTATTTTATTAAAATTTTTTGTCTTTTTTTAAAATTTATTTTAATTGGAGGCTAATTACTTTACAATATTGTGGTGGTTTTTGCCATACATTCACATGAATCAGCCATGGGTTTACATGTGTTCCCCATCTCAACCCTCCCTCCCACCTCCCTCCCCATCCCATCCCTCTGGGTCATCCCAGTGCACCAGCCCCAAGCACCCTGTATCCTGTATCACGGACTGGTGATCTATTTCACATATGATAATATACATGTTTCAGTGCTATTTTCTCAAATCATCCCACCCTTGCCTTCTCCCACAGAGTCCAAAAGACTGTTCTTCACATCTGTGTCTCTTTTGCTGTCTCGCATATAGGGTCATCATTACCATCTTTCTAAATTCCATATATATGCGTTAATATACCGTATTGGTGTTTTTCTTTCTAATGTACTTCACTCTGTATAATAGGCTCTAGTTTCATCTACCTCATTAGAACTGATTCAAATGCATTCTTTTTAATAGCTGAGTAATATTCCATATTCAAAAGCAGAGACATTACTTTGCCAAGGAAGGTCCATCTAGTCAAGGCTATGGTTTTCCCAGTAGTCATGTATGGATATGAGAGTTGGACTGTGAAGAAAGCTGAGCGCTGAATAATTGATGCTTTTGAACTGTGGTGTTGGAGAAGACTCTTCAGAATCCCTTGGACTGCAAGGAGATCCAACCAGTACATTCTAAAGGAGATCAGTTCTGGGTGTTCTTTGGAAGGAATGATGCTAAAGCTGAAACTCAAGTACTTTGGCCACCTCATGCGAAGAGTTGACTCATTGGAAAAGACTCTGATGCTGGGAGGGATTGGGGGCAGGAGGAGAAAGGGACAACAGAGGATGAGATGGCTGGATGGCATCACTGACTCTATGGACATGAGTTTGAGTGAACTCCAGGAGATGGTGACGGACAGGGAGGCTTGGCATGCTGCGATTCATGGGGTCACAAAGAGTTGGACATGACTGAGCGACTGAACTGAACTGAACTGAATATTCCATTGTGTATATGTACCACAGCTTTCTTATACGTTTGTCTGCCGATGGACATCTAGATTGCTTCCATGTCCTGGCTATTGTAAACAGTGGTGCAATGAACATTGGGGTACATGTGTCTCTTTCAATTCTGGTTTCCTTGGTATTGATTTTTTTTATCGTGAGTTGCCATTACCTTATCAGTGTTTTAAAGACCTCTTCCTGTTTTTAACTTCATGTTAAGATTCATTAAATGCACGGAATCTTCTAACTAGTTTAAGAGTCAGATATGCTAGGAAAGAATTATTTAACAGGTTCTAATACTCAAGATCCATAGAACTTTCAGTGTGGTACTAAAGTGTCTTTTCTGTCTATACTAATAAGTAAAACTATTTGTCATAAAAAATCACAGATTTCGTACATATCAATGTATATAGGGAAGGCATTTCAAAGGGTGGGTGCTAGACAATGTCCCAGATGTGTGACTTCTTTAAAGGTTCTGCTTGGGAGATTAGAAGTTATATTGAAATCAGTGGCCATCTAACAACTTGACCACTGTTTCTGGGGTTGTATTTTTTAAACATAGCAGCCCTCTGGCTTAACCACAGAAGCATCTCATGAGTTATAGAGGAACTTGAGCAGAGTTGTATTTGTAAAGAAAGAAACCTAAAAAAAATAATAAACATTTCCGTTTTTATAGATCTACTTTGTTTTCTTCAAATTATGTTTTAGTGACAACTTGAAGGACTTGCTACCAGTGGCTGAAAACCTCAACATGGTTTCCTTGGCAATCAGTAGAATATGAAATGGAAATGAAAGGAAAGTTACCTAATGAAAAGCTCATGACTCCTGACTGCTCCTCCTTGATCCCCTCCAGATTAGAGGAAATTCAGTGGAAGTAATGAGCCAGCGTGGGACTTGGAACAAGTAATCTGGCCTCCTCCCTGGACTGTTGATCAAACAATCTGTGTGCTGCCGCTATAATGTTATTAATTCATGGTTGGATCGGTGTGAGATGCGCCACAGGAGAGCAAGGAAATCAGACTGAAAGATGTTTTCTATTTAGGAAAGATGAGTTGTTAGATGGGGAATGCTTCTTCCTGAATGTGGGCTTACTCTCAATGTTTCACCCAGGCCAGATCCTCGCGTGGGCAGGTGGGTGATTCCTACTCTTCTTTTGTGGTATGACATTCTGAGTTCACTGTTGTTTGTTCCTTGTGATTTCTAGTGTCTTTCTGTAATCACAGATAGTCAGAAAAGCCCTAAAGTCCTCTTATTGACATAGCATGAAATTTTATCTGCATTTTTTTAATTTAGAAAAATATTTTAGAATAAGAAGCATACACATTTTGAAAAGCATATGTATGAAGACAACATAGCAATGTTTTCATTACTTGTATCATATCCTTGAACCCTTTAATTTTTCTCACACCAGAAAATATTTTTAATTATATAATTTTTATAAAAATTTAGGTAGGCCTACTAACAACTCATTTCCCTTTTGTTACTCATCTTTTTTTTTTTTAATATAGAGTTTTTGGTTCTTGCTTCCATATCTGTGGTTTGATGTTTATCCTCTGAATTAATTTCAGTTCTTTCTGTTCTTTTACCAAAATACTTTCCTTTGCACATGCACTTGGAATTCTGTATCTCCTCATCATTTTGTTCTTCAGTTAGTTCAGTTCAATTCAGTTGTTCAGTCGTGTCTGACTCTTTGAGACCACATGAACTGCAGCACGCCAGGCCTCCCTGTCCATTACCAACTCCTGGAGTTTACTCAAACTTCTGTCAGTTGAGTCGGTGATGCCATCCAACCATCTCATCCTCTGTCATCCCCTTCTCCTCCCACCTTCAGTCTTTCCCAGTATCAGGGTCTTTTCCAATGAGTCAGCTCTTCGCATCAGCTGGCTAAAGTATTGGAGTTTCAGCTTCAACATCAGTCCTTCCAATGAATATTCAGGACTGATTTCCTTTAGGATGGACTGGTTGGATCTTCAACCAAGGGATTCTCAAGAGTCTTCCCCAACACCACAGTTCAAAAGCATCAATTCTTCAGCACTCAGCTTTCTTTATAGTCCAACTCTTACATCCATCCTTGACTACTGGAAAAACCATAGCTTTGACTAGATGGACCTTTGTTGGCAAAGTAATGTCTCTGCTTTTTAATATGCTATCTAAGAATACTCCTTCCAAGGAGTAAGGGTCTTTTAATTTCATGGCTGCAATCACCATCTGCAGTGATTTTGGAGCCCCCCAAAATAAAGTCTGTCATTGTTTTCACTTTTTCACCATCTATTTGCCATGAAGTGGTGGCACCGGATGCCATGATCTTAGTTTTCTGAATGTTAATCTTTAAGCCAACTTTTTCACTGTCTTCTTTCACTTTCATCAAGAGGCTCTTTAGTTCTTCTTCACTTTCTGCCATAAGGGTGGTATCATCTGCATATCTGAGGTTATTGATATTTCTCCTGGCAATCTTGATTCCAGCTTGTGCTTTATCAAACCCAGCATTTCTCATGATTACTCTGCATATAAGTTAAATAAGCAGGGTGAGAATATACAGTCTTGATGTACTCCTTTCTTCCTTATAGGTAGTAATCTAAATCTAACCTTAAATCATGGTTTCAAATGATGAGGATCTATTAACTTATTTATACTTCTAACATCCTAAAAAGGAATGAAGGGGATTTATAATAACATATGAAGTATAATAGGATGTATTCAATTAAAAGTAAGAAAAGTTGGCAAGGAAAAACTAATGTTGGAAAATTAAGAAGCCAAAGGTGAGATCAGTATAGAAATACTTGCCAATTAGAGTCACACCTGGCTTGGTGCACAATCCCTGGTTTTTGTTCACCAGTTTTAAATCCCCTCCTTGTAGGCTGAGGACTATAACCCACCTGTATGAGGGCTCTCCAGAGAAACTGAACCTATGCTGCTGCTACTGCTGATAAGTTGCTTCAGTCATGTCCGACTCTGTGCGACCCTACAGACGGCAGCCCACCAGGCTCCCCCGTCCCTGGGATTCTCCAGGCAAGAACACTGGAGTGGGTTGCCATTTCCTTCTCCAATGAATGAAAGTGAAAAGTGAAATTGAAGTTGCTCAGTCATGTCCAACTCTTAGCAACCCCATGGACTACAGCCTACCAGGCTCCTCCATCCATGGGATTTTCCAGGCAAGAGTACTGGAGTGGGGTGCCATTGCCTAGGAGATACATATCTTTTATCTCTTAAGAAACTTAATGAATAGGCTCCATAATGGCATTATGGAGGCTGACAAATCTAAGCAGTTTAAGTTTTAATGCCATCAGCCTGCAGACCCAGGGAAGAGACAGTGCTGTAGTTCAAGTCAAATGAAAGCCAAGACTTCCCTGGTGGTCCTGTGGCTAAGACTCCATGCTCCCAGTGCAGGAGGCCCTGGTTCTATCACTGGTCAGGGAACTAGATCCCACATGCCTTAACTGAGACCTGGTGAAACTAAATAAATAAAGAACAACGAAGGCCATTTGCTGGCAGAATTTCCTCTTGCTCAGGAAGGTCAGGCTTTTGTTCTGTTTAGGCTTTCAGCTGATTGGAAATGGCCTACCCACATTATGGAGAGCAATCTGCTTTACTCAAGCTCCACTCATTTAAATGTTAGTCTCATTTGAAAAACACACTTATGGAAACATCTAGAATAATATTTGACTACATGACTGGGCACCATGGTCCTGCCAAGTTGATACATAAAATTAACTATCATACCACTGAAATCTTCTCCTTCCTTGCCTTTACCATCCACTTGCCTTTTTAAGGGGTTACTTTTCCTCTCCCATTTCCCCCTAAACCATGAAGTTTCTCTTCATCCACTCTTCTTACTCCTTCCACTCATGAGACTCAGAAGTCCATAGTTCATCAGGCCATGAGGTCCTATTTCCAGAATTGGGTGAACATTCTTTCTGGTGGCCAAAAATTGCTTATGAATAGGCTCCTAAGTTATCTTGGGCTTCCTGCTAATCTCTCCTCCAACAACCCTGGTGCCCAGCTCTTTGTAAAAACTCCTTACATTTTGCAAGTCTATTGTCATGAGCCACCACTTATGCTGAAGAGTTGTACAGTAGGAAGCAGCTTTGCCAGCCTTGGCCACATTTTCTGGGGCCAATGATGCCAATACACAGGCCTGCAGCTTTAACAATTTACTTTCATCCCTAATGAGGATAAAAAGTGAAGTGAAAGTCACTCAGTCGTGTCTGACTCTTTGCAATCCCATGGACTATACAGTTCATGGAATTCTCCAGGCCAGAATATTGGAGTGGGTAGCCTTTCCCTTCTCCAGGGGATCTTCCTAACCCAGGGATCAAACCCAGGTCTCCCACATTGCAAGCAGATTCTTTACCAGCTGAGCCACAAGGGAAGCTATAAAGGATATGAGGATAAAGCTATAAGGATAAACAATAGGACAATTCCTGGGAAGATTTCCAAGGGCCCAGCAGTCCAGTTTGTCTCTGCTTGATTCCCCTTCTTACTCACCTGAAGAATAGAGACCAGACCATAATCAGGAGTTGCAGGAATTAGTTGCTAATTCTGGCAGGCTTCAGAAGCTTGTGAGGAAAAATAACTTTCAATAGGGAAAGCAAAAAAAAAAAAAAAAAGACAAATAACAACACAAAAAATTTATAGACAGAGACTCAAATATAAGTCTGTACTGTTCTCCCCTTTTCTTTTTTTAACCAGTCAACTGACGAGGACTCTTCAAGGCATAACAATCATTTCTGAAACTTTTGCTAATATTCCCATACCACCTGAGCCCAGATCTCAGACCAGTCAAAGCTGTGGGATCCAGGGAAACTCACATAGACTCTACTCTAGTTACCACATCTGTAAAACCAAATGAGTAACGTGTTCCTCTCAAAATTACTGTGAGAGGTAACTGATAGAGTACATGGGAAAGAGTTCTGTAAACTGTCGAGTGCATCCAGACAGTACGTATTTAGTAAATCTGTTAAGGTGTACTGAAGACATTAAAACAAGTCAGATAGTTCATAAAAAGAAAACAAAGTAAATGATTAGTTATCATTTTAAAAGTCAGAAGAAGAGTAGATGAGATGAGTCAGGAAGAAGAGTTTAGTCATTTGCAGGTTACTTACTCCCCTCCCAGTAAAAAATATAGATGTGCATATGTTTAGATTATACAGACAGATGCCTCAGTCAATTGCTTTTCACTTTGTCAGGTCAACATCAAAAATAATAATTATTTTTAAAGCTAAGAAACTTGAGTAATCTGATGGAGTAATTTAGCTGGAAGAGTGAAAAACTATTCAGTGATAGGTATTTATTAACATGTATATCAAAATATCAATATTAAGCACATATTTTTATATGTACATATATTTTATTTGGGAAGGAAATAACATGTTATTTCTTAGTGCATTTTAATTCTTTTGTGTATCATTGTTTCCCACCTATTGTTTAACTTTTTAATTCTCTTCTATTTTTTTTTCTTTGTGGTCAAGTGTTATATCATAGACCACCTTAGATTAGCTGAGAAAATTTTACTTGTGACAGAATTTGAAAGTATGCCACATCAAAAGTGGGCAAAAGAATCCGTTTCTTGGCTCTCCTCTCCTCGCCTTGAGAGTCTGCCCCAGTGGCCCCTACCACTCCCACCGGTAACCATCTCACTCCACTTTGAACCCAGGTGTATTTAGTATCTGTAACTCTCATCTGATTCTCACATGCCACTCAGTAACATAACATCTCTTTGCAAGTTTAGATTTACACTTAAATGTTCCATTTCCCCTCACACCAGCTAATATTAATAGCTAACGCTAATTGAGGATTTTCTATGTGCCTATGTGCCAGGCAGAGTTCTAAAATTACACAAGTTAACTTATTCAATATTTGAAAGGATCCTCTGAGAGAGGTACTATTATTTCTATTACATATGTTAGAAAAACTGAAGGGTGAATGAAGTATTTGCTCAACACCCCAGAGCCAAGTGTTCTGGTTCTTCCGACCTCAGGCCTCCAGAGGTCTGGTTTTGAGGCTGAACTGAACTACTGAGTTGTTGGAAGCTCAGAGATGTCAGTCAAGACCTTGCCTCTCATTGCCGGTACCACCAGCAACTCACCGTGATTTGCATTCAATAAGGGACAGTAAATGTCTTATGGATGTTGCTCTATGAAAAGAAATCCTATTGTTATGGAAAAAATAAAGAAACAAAAGGTAGGAAAGTTATGTTCTACTAATGCTATTTTCATTGTTTTCTCCTTATTTTCCTTTTCCCATACTAAACTAAAAATTTTAGATTAAGCTGATCTGTGCTGAGTTCAGAATCAAGGAATGTTAATGATATCGAGGGTTTTCTCGCACTGATTTTTTTTCTTGGTATCAGTCTGTGGTTTGGTGGTGTAACTATAGAAACATGGATAGAAACTCCCTATTATGCAACAAACCACTTCCTGTGTCTGTTTATTCATTTATCTGCAGTGTCTTAGCTAAACCTTCTCTACCTGAAGGGTCTTGTAATTGCAACAATCTCACTACGCAGAGCATAAACATTGCGGAGTGCTGAAGAGCATGGACTTGGTACCCAGAATTTGAGGTTAGAATCTTTAGGTAAATCTTGTGTACATAACATGTACCTCACTAGGGTGTTATGAAAGATTACCTGTGTTAATCTATGTAAAGCACTTTAAACAATGCCATGCATATAATAAGTACTTAAATGTTTATACTCTCAATCTCAAGAAATATACTCTATCCAGCCTTGTGCAATTAGAAGCTTCAATTCAATTCAACCCAAAGCATAACAAAGTGAAGCCTTTATTCTCATAGGAACATTGAAACTTAGATTTGAAATAGAAGCCAATGGTATGCTGCTCACATTTCTCTGTATTATACCTAACAAGTAGTAACTGTGATTCTGCTTAAACATTCCCAGTGATGGAGAGCCTACTACCTCTCAGGAAAATTAACCTATTTAATTAAATCTAGTTTAATTCTGAATAAGCTTATGCTTTATACTGAACAGAAATCTCCCCTTCTGTGAATTCCACTGATGGTTTCCAGTCATGGGTTAACTAGCAGCATTCTTCTATTTCCTTGGGCAGAAGTGCTTCATGAATTCTTAAAATGTTTGATTCCATGTTTTTTTTTTTTTTTTTAAGTACATTTTTGAATTATTTGCCAAACCAGAATTCAAAAAAAAAAGTGCATAATATCCTTGGGAAGTTTGCTTTGTTGTTGTTCAGTCACCCAGTTGTATCCAACTCTCTGTGACCCCACGGACTGCAGAACGTCAGGCCTTCCTGTCCCTCACCATCTCCCAAAGTTTTCCCAAGTTCATGTCCATTGCATCGGTGATGCCATCCAGCCATCTCATCCTCTGGTGCCCTCTTCTCCTTCTGCCCTCAATCTTTCCCAGCATCAGGGACTTTAACCAATGAATCAGCTGTTGGCTGACTTACTAATCAGTATTATTCCCTTACTAATCACATCCATTTTCCAAGTTAAAAAGTTGAGAACTGGAGAGGCTAACCAACTTTCCCAAGTATGTTATACACCTTATTTGTCAAACCGAAATTCAAAAAAAGGGTGCATAATATCTTTGGGAGGTTTGCTTAGCCTCTCCAGTTCTCAGCTTTTTAACTTGGAAAATGGATATGACTAGTAAGTGAACAATAACCACTTAATAAATATCTGATCTGGAGAAGGGAATAGCAACCCATGCCAGTATTCTTGTCTGGAGAATTTCATGGACAGAGGGGACTGGCAGGCTACAGTCCATAGAGTTGCAAAGAGTCAGACATGACTGAGCGACTAACACCCCCCCACCCCAACCACCACACAAATGTTAGATGCACCTTTAATAATTATTATCATTGTATTATTGGCATTTGATATAAGCTTTTAGGAGGCTCCCTTAAAACCCTATGACTCCATTTTTCTCATGTTGCTGTAGACAATTCTCAGCTATCTTCTTTATCAACCCAGTGGAGGACGTCTTCTAGGCTTCAAAGCCCAAACTTGGCCTTATAATAAACTGAGCATGGGCTTTCCTGGGCTTCAACCCATTCAAGATAATCCAGCAGGAGTGATCACTCAACTTCCAGCAGCTGAAAATCTTCCAGGACAGGTGTTCACATGCCCCAGCGGGTAGCAGATACTTTGGAAATCCACTGGAGCCAAGGTTTGCTAACATCAAGGTGTTAAGAGGTGTTCCGGGGTGGTGTGACCCTGTGTCACAGCTGCCTACTGCAAACCCTACCATTTCTGCACATCTCAGCTGCCAGACGCTCCAAAGGCCCCTGTGGCCTCAGATAGGAAGCCATCCACCACAGAACACATTTCTACTTTGGGGACAGTTCCTGTCTCCTGTTAATCCAGCTTTGCAGAGGCTGGAGACTGGAAGACTTGGAAGACTGGCAGTACTCAGTCCTCAGCTCAGTAAACCATCTTATGTTTGCCCTGCTTATCTACTCAGCTCTTCCAAGCAGGAGCTAGAATCTGAAGGAAGTCTGCCTAAGCTTGGGTAAAATAATGTCCCCCTTTGGCTGTCTGTCCTGTAATATCTGTGGAGTTTATTGTTAACTAGTTTTAAAAATTATAAATGTGATATATGTGCACAGTAAGATTTTTTTCAAGCATTTCTATTATAAGTTCAGAGCATACAATAAAAAGCTATATATACCTAACCACTATCACCCAGTTCCACTGCCCACTGATAGCTCTCCTTGTAAACTGTTTCAGATATTTCATGCTCCTATGTATGTAATTGTACATACATGCCTATTTTTATAAGAATATCAAGGGAATCTTATTATAAAAGTATAGATATGTGCTTTACATACTTTATATTTTGGGCATTTTTCCATCACAGCAGAGATAGGGTGTTTCCTTCTTTTCAATGATTCTATAACATTTTATTAAGTTAAAATCTTAACCAGTATTTTATTAATGAATATTGAGATTCTTTTTAATTTTTTTCTCTTGTTAGTCCAAATGGTGTAAACTAGCCTCACAAGATGGCCTCCAATGACCTTTCTTCCTGGTCTTTGTGCCGTCTTGTATACAGTTCCCTAACTGAATTGGGTTGACCTGTGTAACTAGGATATTGTGGAAGTGGTCAGGTGTGACTTCCAGGACTAGATCCTATGAAGCACTGTGGCTTCTGCTTGCTGTTTTCCAGATCAGTCACTCTGATGGAAGCCAGCTGTCCTGTGCTGGGGACACTGCAACAGTCCTACTGAGAGGTCTTTGGGGTGATGGACTAAGGTCTCCTACAACTTGTCAGCCATGAATGTGAGTCACATTGGAACTGGATCTTCCAGCCCCAGTCAATCTGCAGATGATGGCAGCCTCCACTCATACCATGACTACAACCTCGTGAGATACCCACCCAGCTAAGCTGCTCTCCAGCTCCTGACACACAGACACTGCATGAAATAAATGTTTGTTATGATGTTAAGCTTTTAAGTTTCAGGGTAATTTCTTAGGCTGTGATACATAACTTTTATCCAAACAGTCATAACAATCATCCCTGTCTTACTTTTGTGAGTCTATGAAAGTCTTTAAGACCAATTCCTAGAAGTAGAATTATTAAATTAAAACAAATGTGAATTTTAAATTTCACTTAACAATATAAAATTTAATTTAATCATGTCTCACAGTGAATGAATAAGCTTCCCTGTATCTACCCTCATCATCACAACCCACACTAAATTTTGGCCATTGTATAGGTTTAAAATTTTTTTTCAATTTGGATTTTTTAGTTAGGCGTGAGGTTGAGCAGTTTTTTCATGTATTTATTGAACAGTTTAATATTTCTGTTAACTGTCAATTGATGTCTTTCAATCATCTTTACATTGAATTACTCTTTTCCCTATTAATTTGTTAGCACTCTTTGTATATTAAGAAAATTAGCCCTGTTTTATCTGTGTACATATTTTCACCCATTTTGACATTTTAACTTTGGTATTACTTACAGAAGTTTTTCAGAGTAGAAGGTTTTACTTTTTGTAGTAAACTGTATTTTGGATTTTTGTAAAAAGTTTTCTCTACCATTTTTAAAATTATTAAGAGAAAAATACTCACATTATCTTCTGGTTCATATCTTACTTTTTTTTTTTAACCTCCCAGAACTGGTGACTGGAAAATTGAATCTCAAGAAACAAAAAGAAAAGCCCTGATTTGTAATATTTGTCAATTTCTGAAGTGTAAACACCCTACCATGATCAATTACAAGCTATCTATGTAAATTTACTTAACACAGAGTTAGAAAAAGATGTGCACAGTTGCCTCTTGTCAGCTGGCTGTATGCCAGTTTCAGTGCATCCCTGCACCAGAAATGAATTTTGACATAAGGAATGTGGGAAATCCAGCTTTCCACCCTGCTCCCATGTAACTTCCCCACCATGTGTCAAATTCATTTTTTTCTATACTGAAGGGTTCAAGTTGATCATATTCATGTCTTCTATATGTATTTGGGTCTATGTCTATACCCTGTGGCCTCTTTCATTGATTATCTGTTCCACCACACAGTTTAATTACTAGAGGTTTATCGTATTTTTTAATACTTGGCAAGGCTAGCTCTTGTAAATAGTCTTCTTTCCCAGAGTTTTCCCTGGCTCTGTTCATATGTAGTTCTTACAGATGTACCCTTGGCTTAGAAAGGTTTATAGCTTTGTACTAGTCATTTAAAAATTTAAGCCTATGACTATGCACAACTAAGACTACACCATAATAATACTTAAGTGATCATGTTCCTGGAAAAACTCAGGAATGCTTTTTGGTGAATTCTTTCCTTAAGGACTAGCACTGCTGCTACTGCTAAGTCACTTCAGTCGTGTCCAACTCTGCGACACCACAGACGACAGCCCACCAGGGTCTCCCGTGCAATGTGATACAATTGGATAAAAGCAACTGAACACATAACTTGGTCATATTTTGATAATATTTTGACATAAATGCTGTTAATACTGACTGTACATTTTTAGGCGTGTCTTAGACTTTTATGTTTATACTAAAAAATGCAAACAAGTTGTTAGAGCTGTTCCAAACTTCTGATTCAGTTTAATGGATGTAGTCCTAGACTGCAGTGTGAATTCCTTTAAAGAACCATTTGCAAATATTTGTTACTATGAATTGGATTTTAATCTCAATACCATTAAACTAAATTGAAATTTTAAAAATAGACTGGATGCTGTCAGCTGAGGTAGATGTTGGGGGGCATGTAAGACTATAACTTTCATTAAAATTGCTGAATGTGCACGCTAACATATATCATTTACATTCTTATTATATTATGTATAAAAATATAAGCTTTTATTTCAACATAGGTTTTCACTGTTAAAACTGTTTCAAATCCACTGAGCTGAGTCTTCAGCAAGATGTGAGGATGGGTGGGGTAGCGAAAGGTGTGTCTAACTTACTTATAAAGTTGCTTGAGTTTCTGTCTAGGTCTTCAGTTTCCCCACTCACATCAACCCGTGTACCTTGAGTCTAAATGCTCTTGTCTTCTGTGTTTGATTGTTCATTTGTTTTAGTTTTCATTCCCCCCTCCCATCAAAAACTAATTTCACAGTATAAAGATCAGTGGTTGCCAAAGGCTAGGGTGAAGGAAGGGGAATAGGCGGAGAACAGAGGATTTTTAGGGCAATGAAACCTCACTGGAGGATACTATAATGGTGGATATATGTCATTATACGTTTGTCCAGACCTACAAAATATATAGCACCAAGGGTGAACTCTAATGTATACTGTGGTTTGGGGTGATAACAATGTGTTAATTTATGTTCATCAATTGTAACGAATGTTCCACGCTAGTAGGGGATGTTGAAAACATAACATGGGTGGGGGACGGGGTACATGGGAAATCTCTGGACCTTCCATTCAATTTTGCTGTGAACCTGAAAATACCCTAAGAAATAAGTCTATTAAAGACAAACTGATATCCCTTTGTCATACTAAAGTGCAAATGATGGATGAAAGATTAAAGTGCTGTCTCTCGTAAGGACCCTTGGCTTTCAACAGGGAGACAAGCTGTAAAATTGATGGGCTGAAGCTTCAATTCTGGCTGCAAGTGGATGTGAGAGTTTAAGAACATCACAGCCCTCTCATGAATCATAAGGAGAGGAGGGGAGCAGAGATGAAAGGCAAAGGGAAAGATTGAAAAAGCAGAAGAATTGAGGGCACAGGATTTATGCTCTGATTTTGGCACTATAATTTCCAGGATGAGTGATCTTGAGAACACCCTGAGACTCGTTTTTCTCACCTGAGAGAACATCCTATCGGTGCTTTAATGAAGATAAATTCAGTTACTATAGGAGGACATGCTTCAGTAATTGAATTAATAAAAATATGTTGGTTATTAGTCACAAAGAAAGCAGATGTGCTTTTGAAACATTTAGTCTGCAGATTGACAATGGGAGTCAGTCTACCTGTTTTTCTCTCCTTTTCCATTAACTATGCATCTGAACTTTATCATCTTAAAATTGAGATAATATTTACTTCCCCAGGATATTTTAAAGATTAAAAATATATGTCTGTAAAGTGTCTGTCTGTCCTCACTCCTATCCCAAGAAGTATTCCACAAATGTTTTGGTCATTTCTTTTCCAGGGCTTCCCCTTCCCTGGTGGCTCAGTGGTAAAGAACCCACCTGCCAATGCAGGAGATGTGGGTTCAATCCCTGGGTCAGGAAGATTGCCTGGAGAAGGAAATGGCAACTCCCTCCAGCATTCTTGCCTGGGAAATCCCATGGTGGGCTACAGTCCATAGGGCTGAAGAGTCAGACATGACTCAGCATCTAAAGAACAACAAGAATTTCCTTCCCAAATCCATGAGAGAAGACATTACTGTCTATTTCTGAAGTTCAGCTCAATCAGAAGTCAAGCCCCATTGACTCTGGAAAGAAGAATCCCTGACTTTCCCGTGACTTCTTTTAGGGCATTTACTACTTTTTATCTTCCCCTGCTCATTGTTCCCATTGCTCACTCCTTGGTCCTATGGGTGGGTTTGTGACTTTTGCCCCCACCGTTCTATTAAAAGTGCACCTATTTTAGAGGAAGTAAACTATGAAGGTTCTAAGGACAGTTAAAAGTGAAGTGATGCATTTAGAAAGGGAGCAAAGTTTTAAAACACAGAGCAACGATCAATTCTATTTTAAATTGCACTATTTACAGTTAAGAGCATAGGGTATAAATGAGAAGTAGAATAATTCTGATTGTTACTGCAGTATATATTTCTGAAAAAGATGTTTATTCTTCTTTTCTTCATGTTTGTATTCTCAGTTACCACCTGTCTGCTTGTATAGAATTTACTCCCTTTCTACCAAGCTGCTGGGTTTCTCAGGGAGTGGGGAGCTTCTGAACCTCGCGTGTGATTGCTTCCCTCAGCTTGGTAAAGAGATCAGTCACCAAGTCACCCTTTGCTCTCCAGTGATAGTTGCCACCTCTCGTTTTCACAAGAAATGATAAAACAAATGAGTCAGCCCCAAGGACCCTTCAAGAATGGCACGCGATGCTCAGGCTAGCTTCAGCTTTAGCTAGAGCTGAAAAGGTTTCAAAAAAATAAAATACAATAAAACCTTTCAGAAATCCTTCTTTCAGACATACAGGCAGGAATCTGGCTTCTTTGCTCTCTCTCTTTGCCTTGTATCTGTCTTTCTGAATTTCACTTAACTTTAAAAAAAAAAAAAAAACACAAAGATATGATTTTTAGTTTGAACAAAAAAGCAGTGATATAGTAGCCTGTGATCTTCCTCTTTAAGGTAAGATTCTGCATAATTATGTATAAGAGAAGGTATTTGGAATAGTAGAAGAAGGCAGGCATGTTTATTCTCCTGATTTTCAGTCATTTCCTCATCAACAAGTATAATTCTAGAAAGACATTTTTGCTAATGCTGCATTGTTGGTTTCCTTTTCTTCTTGAGATAAATTTTGTTTCAATGACTTTTTCTTCACCCACCGGTTTCTCCTCTGTTGTTTTTCTAACTATGTTTTTTAAAAAATCATAATTTCTTGTTTTAAGTACTGGGAATGGTGTATATATTAAAATAATTGTCAAATAATAGGTGAAAGACAAAATATGCAGCTGAGAAATTCTAAATGAAACTCATATCTAAACTACTTTTTTGAACAGCTTTGTACATGATCACTTGTATGAAAAGGAGGTGTTAACTTATGTAGTGAATGGGAGAAGGATTTTAGTTCCTTTGAAATTTCATTACTGTTTATGTATACTCTAGAAAGAAAACAAACCAATAGCATTTTGAAATTATTTAGTCACTTATAGTATCCCACAAGCATTCTTTCTTGTTTGCAGGAGTTCAGTGTCTTGTCATCAGACTGGGTAAAGTGAAGTTGTGGGGACAAGAACTTTGGGCAACAGGACAGTGGATCAAGTTGGTGGAAAAGGAAGCTTTGATATTAGAGGAACTGGTTTAGCCCAGCACAAAGCATAGACAAAGCCAACTATGTATTTTTCCAAAGCATTTGCCTTTAAAAAAAAAAACGGAATTTTAGTCAGGTAAAGAAGTAGGACTTCAGTATTTATTTTTGTCTATTTATACATTCTTTGTAATAACTCAGATCAAAAGGTTTGTATTAGATGCATTATGCTTATGTAATTGAAGAAATCAATTTATTGCTGCTAACATGAAAGTGAAAAGCGAAAGAAGTCGCTCAGTCGTGTCCGACTCTTAGCGACCCCATGGACTGCAGCCTACCAGGCTCCTCCATCCATGGGATTTTCCAGGCAAGAGTACTGGAGTGGGGTGCCATTGCCTTCTCCTAATGTTATTAAGTTATGGCAAATCTATGATCCACCCATCTGATGCAGACTGATTCAGGGTTAATGTGTGCAATGACCTGGTGATTGCCCTCCAGACAACTTCTGAAGTTTAGGAAGAGCCTGTAAACAATGCTGATAACAGTGCCTGGCAAATATTTGGCTTGGGAGTACTTAATATTTGCTGAATAAATGAATAAGCATGAAGTCAACCAGCACGTAGTTATCTATGCTCCTTTGGAGCTAATCTTAGTTTATGTTACCAATTGTACATGACAAGTTCTTTGTTTTAACTGTCTCTTATTATCTTAAAAATTACCTCTTTTTAACATCAAGAAAGGTTCCCGGCCACCCCACCCCCACCCCCAGCCCCAGCCCCAGCTTTGGTATTCCAGGATTTGATTTGATTGGTCTTGAACAGAGGAGCCTGGCATGCTGCAGTCCGTGGGGTTGCAAAGAGTAGGACTGAGCAACAACAAAGCGTAAGACACAGAGGAGTGCTATATCCCCCTAGGCGATGTTCTCCCTGCCTCAGTTGGCCCTTTTCAGTCAGAAGTGGAAGAATTCTGCCTTTGTTTATAAACAGCGTTCCGGTAAGAAAACACACTGATTACCACAGTGATTACAGCATACGCTACCTGAAGGATAAATGTTAATTAGTTGTGACTAGTCCTTAACACCAGGGATGTTACAAGATTAAGAGAAGCAGATGAGAAGGAGAAGCATGATATATAAGTAAGCTGGCAGAAGGTGATTACAGGGAGTGAGCTATTATTATATGGTAATGGTTTATTGCAATAGGTCTTAACAAGGCTTTTATAGAACATATTCATATCACTTTGAAAATTCTGTTTCCTAAGGGAGGAAACAGAAGCAGAATTTGTTGACAGAGACACTCAGTACCATATTTTACAGTTTCCAGGAATGAGAAACGGTCGATTAGTCACATCAGTTGAGCGTATATGAGAGTGAAGAATGGAAGCGTTTTGCTATCCTAGGTTAGATATCGAGTAATTTTGCTATTCTTTTGGGTAGAAATACAACTAAGAGAATTGATCCAGCTGGGGTTTTAAGATAAGCATACCAGATAAAGCAGGACACAGTGAAAGATTCTCAGATTAAAGAAGACCTGTGGTAAGACTGTAGAAGTTTGACCCTGGTGGCCTCCTGAAGCAATGCTGGGCATTTGTGAGAGAATGAATTCTAGAGTGAATTCCCCCAGTTTTTTGTTTTTGCTTTTTCAAATTTTTGGCTGTATTGGGTCTTCACCGCTGCATGCGGGCTTTCTCTAGTTGCAGTGAGCAGGGGCTACTCTTAGTGGCAGAGCATGGGCTTCTCACTGTGGAGCATGGCTTCTAGGGTGCCTGGGCTCAGTAATTGTGTCGTATGGGCTTAGTTGCCCTGTGGCTTGTGGGATCTTCCCAGAGCAGGGATTGAACCTGTTTCCCCTGGGTTGGCAGGCGAATTCTTAACCACCGGACAACCAGGGAAGTCCTCACCCCCCAGTTTTAAGTCTAGACGTTTGGTCACGGGTTAAGTATTAATATAAACACAGAGTGTATCCAAAGAAAAACCAGTCTTTCATGTATTTAATTACAAAGAATAACAAGTAGCAAACTTTTAGAACTTTTTATTTTTTACCAACTCTTCCATCTCTGGTGGAGGAACAATGTGGGGTTCTGGGGTTAAGGAATCTTGTTAGATACTTATACTTCAGTTCAGTTCAGTTCAGTCGCTCGGTCGTGTCCAGTGCTTTGTGACCCCATGAATCACAGCATGCCAGGTCTCCCCGTCCATCACCAACTCCTGGAGTCTACCCAAACTCATGTCCATTGAGTCAGTGATGCCATCCAGCCATCTCATCCTCTGTCGTCCACTTCTCATACTTATACCTATCCCACACCAAAAAATTTGCATTGCATCACTGACTCGATGAACATGAATTTGAGCAAGTTTCAGGAGTTGGTGATGGACAGGGAAGCCTGGTGTGCTATCCTCCATGGGATTGCAAAGAGTTGGACATGACTGAGCGATTGAACTGAACTGAATGGATAAGCTCTGTTGGTACCAATCCCAGGCTACTGCCCTATACCTTGTGATCTTTCTTTATTAAGCCCCTCTTAAATTATCTTAATTTGAAGTTACCATCTTTTTCCTCCTGGAATCCTGATATATTACTTGAGCTCATGAAAGAATATGAGTCATTCTCAGTGTGAGGTGAGAGTTTTGTAAGTAAGAGCAATCTGGGAAAGACAGGGAGAGACAGAGACAGAGAGAGAGTTCACTGGTGGATCACCCAACATGTGATGATTCCTGCTGGCTCAGTGGGACCCACTCCCTGGGAATGGCTTGGTCTGCTGCAGCTGGAAGTCTTACTTCTCTATTTCCAGGTAGGATCATTTAATACTGTAGCACTTTCCTTGGGAATCTACCACAAACCCCTCTAACTTTCCTTTGGTAACATCACCATCTCTTCGGTCAGGGTTCTTCCTTTTCTTCTTAAAATTAGCCTAAGTTGTGAGGTCATTGCATCATTGTAGCACCCACGCCCTGCTCCCTTGTGAGTTTAGAATAAAAGTCATAGGATATTTGTCTGACCTTATTTAGTTATCTATTTTATATATAGTAGTGTGTATATGTCAATCCCAATTTCCCAATTTCCCAATTTATTCCTTCCCCCTTTTGCCCTCTGATAACCACAAGTTTGTTTTTTACATCTGTGACTCTATTTCTGTTTTGTAAATAAGTTCATTTGTATCATTTGTTTAGACTCCACTTTTTGGATTCCATTTTTAGATATCCATATAAGTGATATCATATGTTATCTGTTGTACAGCACAGGGAACTCCACTCAGTACTCTGTAATGACTTATATAGGAAAAGAAACTTAAAAAGATTCATACATGTATATGTATAACTGATTCACTTAGCTGTACAGCAGAAACTAACACAACGTTGTAAGTCAACTACGTGTGTGTGTGTGCTTAGTCGCTCAGTTGTGTCCGACTCTTCCCAGCCTCATGGGCTATAGCCCGCCAGGCTTCTCTGTCCATGGGATTCTCCAGGAAAAATCCTGGACTGGGTAGCCATTCCTTTCTCCAGAGGATCTTCCCAACCCAAAGATTGAACTCAGGTCTCCTGCATTGCAGACTGACTCCACAGTCTGAGGCACCATGGAAGCTAAATCAACTATATGTCTATAAAGATTAAAACAAAAAAAAAGAATCAAAGTCAAAGGGTTTTTAAGTTGTAAGAGTTATTTGAAGCCATGTAGTACAACTTCCTCATTTCACACATAAGAATCTGAGGTTTCTGTAGCCAATGCGGAAGGGGCTCGTGCAAAGCCCCACCACAGCTTGTGGTTATCCCAGTCTTAGAAACCTGAAGTCCTGTTTTCCCTGGTCTAATTTCTCTGTCCAGACACTTTGGGCTTAACAGGTGATGCTATTCAGATTAGAGGTCTGAGGGACAAAGGCCTCCATGGGGAGTTTTGCAGAATAAATAGGGAGAAGAGAAAAACACAAAACAGGGAAACTGTTTTAACTCCTGTGAGAATTTTCTCAGGTAAGCTTTGAGGACTGTGCTTTTCCAGGAATCCTACCACAATCCAGCCAACAAAACTTCTTGCTATTTTTTCCAATAGTGTGGATGTTTTCAGCAAATAGTCAGGGTTATGCATGAGGCAGGGAGCTTAAGAAAGCTGTGCACTTCCTCCCCTGCTTTGCTTTAGTCACGCCCAGTAAATGAGGGCTCCAGGGGAACTCAGAGGCCGTGTGTGCAAGGCTGAGCTGGACTTAAGCTCTGACCTGTTAGTTACTGGAAATAATCCTCTGAGTGGAGCCAATAAATGTTCAAGAATTGCTGTCAATCCTTGGATCCCAGGATTATTCATTATAATTAAAATTTATTCTTAATGTAATATACCTGGTCTCTAACACTAATATTTTACTTTTAAATGTGGCAGTCTGGGGACTTCCCTGGTGGTCCAGTGGTTATGACTCTATGCTTCCACTGCATGGGGCACAGGTTTCCCTGCTTGGGAAAGTAATACCCTACCTGCCCCCAAATAAATAAAGAGTGAAGAGTACTTTTTTTTTAATCTAGCAATCTCAGAGGCAGAATATGCATGTGACCCCCTTCAGTAAAAGAGATACTTTTCTTAACCATTTGAATAAAAATTAGAAATACTGAAATGGCATTCTTTCATTTTATCTCCCTTGTATCATCATTTTGTAGGGTTCTTTTGTGTATACATTTCTACTAACTTCAAAGGGCAGAACCTGAGATTTGATGAGCTATCAAAAGCTGGCAGAAAAAAGTATAGAACAGCTACTTTTAGTAATTTGGATGTTTGGAAGGACATACTTTCATACGCTGTATTAGTTTCCTAGGTCTAGCATGACAAAGTACTGGGTGGCTTAGAGAAACAGAAAATTGTGGTTTCATAGATCTGGAGACCTGAAGTTTGAAAGCAAGGTGTCAGCAGGGCCATGGTCCTTCCGAAGGGTCTAGGAAAGTGTCTGTTTGGGGGTTTCTCTCCTAGCTTCTGGCATTCCTTGGCTTGTAGATGACCATTTTCTCTTTGAGTCACTTCACATCATAGTCCATCTGCATGCTCAGTCACTTCAGTTGTGTCCGACTCTTTGTGTTCTCATGGACTGTAGCCCGCCAGGTTCCTCTGTCCATGGGATTCTTTAGGCAAGAATACTGGAGTGGGTTGCCATGCCCTCCTCTAGGGGATCTTCCTGAACCAGAGCTCAAGCCTGTATCTCCTGCATCTTCTGCATTGCAGGTAGGCTCTTTCCTGCTGTGCCACTGGGAAAGCCCTCTGGGTCTGTGTCCAAATTTCCCCCCTTTATACCGACATCAGTCATACTGGAATAAAGCCTACCCTAATTGCCCTATTTTAATTTGATTATAAAGACCTTCTCTTTAAATAAGGTCACATTCTAAGGTGCTGGGGGTTAAGACGGCAACACATCTTTTTTGAGGGGGACACAGCTCATACCGTGACAAAATAGTCTGTTGAAGTTGAATGGAATTGCTTCTCAAGATTGCTGAACTACTCAGACCCAATCGTTCTGATGGGGATTTTTCACCAGCTCATCTAGAGCCCACCTTTCCTTGGCGTGCTGCTTATGGCAAATTAGGATACAACTGTGTGTTTAAAATGAGTGATCTTGAGGCACATGCTGGTGGGGCTTGCTGTTTTTCTTTCTGCCCTTTCTGGGTTGCATGTGAAACTGAGACATTGCTTAAAAATTAATGACAGCGGGATGCTTATCTTGTGATCCAAGTCATAAGATTGTGGCTTCAGGCAGAGCTGCAAAAGTTGAAAAATCACAAAACAAAAGTGCACTTTTTTGGAAATTTGGTTAGAAGATAGACAATGTTGTGTTTTGTAATGATTATATTTTTATCCAAAGTTACTAATAATATTTGTTTCTTTTGGATTAAGCACCCTCCTGTCTTTAAAAGAGGATGGGGCTTTCCTGGTGACTCAGATGGTAAAGTATCTGCCTGCAATGAGGGAGACCTGGGTTTAATCCTTGGGTAGAAAAGATTCCCCTGGAGAAAGGAATGGTTACCCACTCCTGTATTCTTGCCTGGAGAAACCCATGGTCAGAAGAGCCTGGTGGGCTATAGTCCATAGGGTCACAAAGAGTTGGATATGACTGAGTGACTAACACTTTATCTCACTTTATTTAAAAATAAAAGATACAAAATAATTTCTAATTATATATCTTCTAACTATGTGAAAATGTCTACATTTCAAAAAAGGTTTTACATGGCTAAAATATTGGGTTGGCCAAAAAGTTTGATTTCAGTTTTTTGTAAGATGTTATGGAAAGACCAAGATGAACTTTTTGGTCAACTCAATACAAGAGGATACGAAAATTATAGTATTATTTAAGGACTCTACAGGCATTTTGATTCACTAAGCCATACTCAAATGTATGGAAACATTTACTTTTTTAGACCAGTAAAATCAGAAACACATGAATTTGCAAAATGACACGTCTCAATGTAATCAAAACTCAGTTTGCCATTTTTAAATTGTCACCTAGGCAACCCCAGTACTACTGCTTATACTGCTACTAATGCTGATAACTCCTACTATTAATAACAGTTGATGTTTACTGAGCACATATTCTGTGTCAGGCACTGTTTCAAGTGCTTTGCCACTTTGGAGGCCAGGCTGTGTAGGGCCAAAGATGTATGGGGACAAATCTATATCTGGTGCGGACAAATCTATATCTCCCAGCTGATGGACTAGGGGACGTAGACATCCTGAGGGAATGAGGAGTATCACTCAAGTCTTGAGTATTGATGCTGGGGAGGTTCCCCTACGAAGAAACATTTAAAGAACATGAATGTTGGCTCATATGAGTCACCTTCACCATCCCCCATGCCCAAAGAACATAGTCATTCAGCAAAGAACTATAACTCCCCTTGCCTTTTCTCCTTGCTTTTACTTACCATTCCTAGAAAAAAATCAAGATCTTCAGTTAAATTTGAATTTCAGGTATACAACGAACACTTTTAATTATAAATATAAGTATATCCCATGCAATATTTGGGACATGTTTATATTAAAAAATATATGTCATTTGTCTGAATTTCAAATATTACTAGGCATCTCATATTTTAATCTATTAAATCTGGCACTTACCCCACCCCAACTTTCCCCAAAGAGCTGGCTATTAAGTGAATGGTGAGAAGAAAAGAACAAAGTTATTTTGTTTTCTGAATTAATGTTGTGATTTGAGATGTAAAAGTCTTCCCCCCAAAATAAGTAGAAAAGTCAATAAATCTCCCAAGGTCTTCAGGCAAGGGGCAATTACTATAATGAATACATTTGAAAAAGATTAGGTAAGAATAAAAAATAAAAGTTATATTTTGAGTACACCACAAATCTTCTTTGTGAGATGATCCAGGTCTATTTTAGTTGACTTTATTGAGCTGTTCCTCTCCAGGACCATAATAACTATTAACTTCTCTTACAGTTCATGTTCTTTGGAACACATTTTGGGAAATTCTGTTTTGTTTTATAACTTTGTGATATATTTAACTTAAGTGCTGTACTGTAGAATTCTCGCAAAACTGCTGGAGGAACTTTGAGGTCTTTTGAGGTTTGAAATAAAACTCAACTCAAATGGGCTTAAACAACAAGAGAAAACAACCAACAGAGTAAAGTTCAGGTGACTGGAAAGTCCAGATGTAGGGAGGACCTAGGTTCATTGAACTAGCAGCTCAGCCATGCCAGTAAAAACTCAGTTTTAAAATTTTGTTTTGTGTTGCTTTGTTTTTCTGTCTTGTCTCTTAACTGTTAACCACGTTAATTTTATTCTGACTGGCCCCCCTGCTGTTAATAAGGTGGTTGCAAGTTTCCATGCAGCCCAGCTGGGGAGATAGCAATGCTGACCCGACACTCTGAACTGCCTAGTTAACTGGTCACATGCTCACCCTGTGGTGGCTGTGGCCTAGGTGTGGAAGGAACCGAGGAGCTGAAGTCTATTAAGGCTTTTCTATGGGCCTGAGAGTAGGTTCAGCTTTTACCAAAACACATGAGCTGGGTGGGAAGGAGCAGATGACTGCCTGAGGGTGGGGGTAAAGCATCGGAATGGACACTGGCTCAATTGACAGGTGTCCGATGCAGCTGGGAATTTTAAGTTTCTGTCATTGACTGCAGGCAGGGGTGATGCTCACAACTGTTTAACAGCCTGCATCTTCATGGGCACCACTTCAGGAGGAACCTGTCTCCCACGGGCCTCCTGCTTACACAGGGTTAACCCTTTAGTTGGTTGATGTTGAAGGGCCCAGGAGCTCCTAGGAAAGATGACCGAAGGCCAGGAGAGGTGAGCACTTAGAGTACTCAGGGGTGGCTACTTACCACCAGCAACAGAAATGTATCACTATCTTAACAACATTTATAATAGTACCCATGTGTATCAGCTTAATGATTTTTTAAAATAACACAAAGGACTTTTGCTTCTGAATAAGACTCTACACTTAGTTTCTTCATTTGAAAAATGAGTGGGTTGAGGTAGATGATTTTACAAGTCCTTTTGACAGAAATGTTTATGTTGTATTCTATAAAAATTGCATAAATAAGCCTTTAACTCTGTCATGCACATAGTGATATGTCTGTATTATACAGAATATTATAAACAGTTGTTATACATTTTAAAATGCAGAGAACCACATTTCCATTTGAAATTTGGCACAATAAATCTAACAATTTGGATCTGAATTTAACTAGATTTTTACATTGAAAATTTTGAATACATTACTTTTAAAGGCCATGAGGATTCTCTTATTGTGTCTCACTCTGTGTTTTATAGTAAAGCAAGGGGGAAAAACAATCATTTATCATATTAAAAACTCATTTTTTTTTTAACATGTTAAGACTCCTTGAGGAAAACATAGGCAGATTTATGTCTTTGACATAAATCACAGCAATACGTTTTTTGGATCCTTCTCCTAAAGCAAAGGAAATAAAAGCAAAAATAAACAAATAGGACCTAATTAAGATTCAAAGATTTTGCACAGCAAAGGAGACCATTAACAAAACAGAAAGACCATCTACTTAATAGGAGGGGTTATGGGAGAAAATTTTTGCAAATGATATGACAAATAAGGGGTTAATATTAAATGCATATAAATAGCTCATACAAAAAGAAATTTTTTAAAAAAATTGAAAAATGGGATACTTACCTGGCAGGGGAGTTACCATGATCACGAATGTGGTTTGCCCCAGGTGAGACTTACCCATTGCACTCTGGGTGTGCTGACCCCTCTGATTTCTCCAAACATGGGAAACTCGGCTGCATAACTTGTGGTAGAGGGGACTGCATTTACACTTTCCCCGAAGGGGAAAAAATGGGCAGAAGAAGTGGATGTATATTTTTCCAAAGAGGGAATGCAGATGGCCAACAGGCACTTGAAAAGATTGCTAATCATCAGGGAAGTGCATGTCAAAATCACAGTGAGCTGTCACTGCACATCTGTCAGACTGGCTATTAACAAAATGAAGACAAATGACAAATGTTGTCAAGGATGTGGAGAAAAGGAAACACTTGTACACTGTTGGGGGGAATGTAAATTGGTGTAGCCACTATGGAAACCATGATGGAGGTTTCTCAAAAAATTAAAAATAGAACTACCATATGACCCAGCAATTCCACTCCTGGGTACATATCTGAAAAACACAGAAACACTAATTCGAAAAGATCATGCAACCCAATGTTCTTAACAGGATTGTTTACAATTGCCAAGGTATGGAAACAATGTCCATCGACAGATGAATGGATTAAAGAAGATTCAATTGTATGTATATATATACATACATACAATTGAATACACACACACGTGATACAATATTATTCAGCCATAGAAAAGAATGAAATTTTGCCCATTGAAGCTACGTGGATGGAAGTGGAGGGCATTACACTAGGTGAAATATGTCAGACAAAGAAAAGTACAATGTATCACACGCTGCTAAGTCTCTTCAGTCTATCCGACTCTGTGCGGACCCCATAGACGGCAGCCCACCAGGCTCCCCCGTCCCTGGGATTCTCCAGGCAAGAACACTGGAGTGGATTGCCATTTCCTTCTCTAATGCATGAAAGTGAAGTCGCTCAGTCGTATCCAACTCTTAGCAACCCCATGGACTGCGGCCCACCAGGGTCCTCCATCCACGGGATTTTCCAGGCAAGAGTACTGGAGTGGGGTGCCATTGCCTTCTCTGAATGTATCACATATGTGGATCTAAAAAATATAACAAACTAGTGAATAAAACAAAAGAAGCAGATTCACCCAGAGAAAGAACAAACCAGTGGTTACCAGTGGGGAGAGGGAAAGGGGAGTGGCAACATAGGGTAGGAGAAAACAAACAAACAAACATTATTATGGGATTATATGAAATCATGTGTGTGAAACTTTTGCAAATTGTAAAGCCTTCATAGAATTTAAAGCATCTTTGATTTAGTTAAAAAGTTAGTGCTGTTTTTACTTTAACGGAAAGTGGAGCAGCACAAAAACAGAAATGATTAAAGAAAAATTGAAGATGGAAGTCATGCATTCATGTGAAGATGGTTCAGTGGCTGAAGTAAGCCAATCATGGCAGGCTTATCCAATGGTGGAGGATATAGAGGGGTTAATGACTCTGAGGTCATTCCCCTCTCCCACTGGGTCAGTGTCTTTATAGGGTAGAGCTGGAGAAGGCAATGGCACCCCACTCCAGTATTCTTGCCTGGAAAATCCCATGGAAGGAGGAGCCTGGTAGGTTGCAGCCCATGGGGTCGCTAAGAGTCGAACACGACTGAGCGACTTCACTTTGAGTTTTCACTTTCATGTATTAGAGGAGGAAATGGCAACCCACTCCAGTGTTCTTGCCTGGAGAATCCCATGGACAGAGGAGCCTGGTGGGCTGCCGTCTATGGGGTCGCACAGAATCGGACATGACTGAAGCGACTTGGCAGCAGCAGCAGCAGAAGTGCAGTTGGAGAAGGTGAATTTTTCTCCTAGGCTCCACCTGTCTGTTCTAACTCTCCCTGAGAAGCCTTCCCAACACTGTACATTCTCAGCTGGCTAGTCATCTTATTTGCTAAAATAAATGGAAAATCAGCAACAATGATGATGCTGTTCCCTATCTTCCACTCCCTTACTTGTCCCTCTGCCAATCACACCCCCTGCCCCAAAACAGAGTTGTTTCTCCCAGAGGGCAATGTTGTTAAGCACCACAATTATAGGCAAGTGGGAAGACTACTATATTTCTTATTTTCTCTACATAGAGACATAAATAAAATATATGTGATATTTTGATCTTTGTTTGATGAAGTACTTTAAACATTTGCAGATCTACATTTGTAGGTTTTTCTGCACTTTAACTCATCAAAAATGTCAAAGCCAAGAAAGGCTTTGACTTTCACAGAGGGAACTTCTTGCCTGTAGCTAGCACTTTCTTCTATCTTCAGAGCAAAACCGTGGCTTTGTAAATCCTTAAGTTCCTCCTTCCCTCTTTATATATAATTTCTGATAGAGTTATAGATATACATATACAACTGTGTTAATTAACCCAGCTGAAAAACCTTACTTACAGAGACTTCTAAGGAAAGACATCTATGTCTGATCCTCTTCTTGCTTTAAAGATATTTTCTGTTATAGCACTAGCAAGAACTAAATAATAAATATATTATAATGCTTTGAATAAAAATAGTTCTCAAACATAGTTGATAAAATTTGTTGCCCAAGAGCGAAAATAAATTTACTAGCTGTGAATGAGGATGCTGATTTTTTGGGTCTACCTGTTTAGGTATGTATATACTATGACTAATATATAATGTTACATGACATTTATATACACTTCAACAACTTGATACATTTTAAGTCCTCATAATTAAATTACTAAAAATTAAAATTTGTTAAAATATATATTTTTATGTTCCTGCATATAGGATCAATAAATAATATAAAAACAAAATAGACTTTATTTGTGTGACCTATCTCAACAACTCCATGGAAAACAGTGTTATCCTCATTTAACAGGTAAAAACTTGAGGCAGAGAATGTCAATAGTTTGTCCAAGTTCATATCGATGTTACTAGTGGTCTGTTGTTATGGTTTCTAACTCAAATTTTCTGATTTTAAAGCCCTTATGTTTCCAACTATATTACTTTATACTTTTGTAGTTATGCCATTATTTTAAGGCATTCTTCTTTTGAATTTTCCAGGGAAGTGGGAGAAAGGTGCAAGAAAACTCCAATAATAGCCACAATATTACTTATCATTATAGCACTAAGAATTATTACCTATTACTTAAGGTGTCATTGAGGACTTTCCTTAAGCCAGATAATCAAGATACTTATCAGAGGCACACTTTTATAATTCTCTGCTTTATGTATGATTTTATATATGAAGTATGAAAATGCATAAAATGCTTGTTATTCCATTGTATAGCATGCTCTATTTTGACATGTCAGTAAGGAAAGCACTTCCCCAAAGAATTCTTGAACCTTCAGAAAATTTTATTCTCTCAGAAGAAAAAAGAAGTTTTCTTCCTATGTTAGCTCTAGTTTGCAGAGAAGCAGACCTCAAGACAAGAATAGGCAAGAGATATATTGGAGATGGAGCTAGAGAAGGTAGGGAGAGACCTTTGGACTGAGATGGAGGGTCTGACTGCTATGAGAAAAGAGGGGAAGGGAGGAGGGTGGCGTGGATTAAATTAAGTGTGTTAATACATGTGAAGCACTTTATAGATCGTTGGGAGTTGTAGATATTTATTATGAGTCATCTTCCCTGTGCATTTTTCTTGGTAATAGAGCTGTACTGTTACAATGGAAAATTGATGTTAGGCCAGTGGTTCTCCTTCCTTGAGAGCTTAGTAAACAATATTCAGATGTCAACGATGCTACAATACTTTGTAGGTAAATCCGAGTGAAGTAGAAAAATGCTAAAGTCACCATTCATTCTCGTATGACTGCTCAAATAAAAAGTTCATTACTTGTATTTCAGAAAGTTTTCACTTGGAAATATTTTCACTTTTTCCAGAAATATCATATTATTTGCAAATGTTCTGAAAGAGAGCATTTGAAATTAATTGGCAAGACCTATAGTCAACTATCATTCTGTTGAACCAGTTCTAATTTACACTTAATCAAAAAGTTAAAATACGCAAAAAATAATGTAAAAACTGCACCTACGTACTCAAACTAGGCTGACATTTAACTTAATGGGCAAGTCAATTTAGGAAAGGAAATTGGAATCTTTGACCCAAATAATTACTTGCTGCATTTGATATGAGAACAAATGCGACTTGGCTGAGCTTTAATTTGGTAAGACTTTGTCCAGAGTCAAATCATCCCAGTTACGAATAAGGAATTTAAAATTGAACATGACATTTAAAAAATCCCTATTTTTGACTGTAGAGGAAGACGCAAAGTTGTACCAAAATATTAATGTGTATTTTATGCCACATGTGACCATTTATTCCAGCATCTTTTATTTTAAAGTTTAAAAAAGAAAATACATATTCATTATAGGAAATATAGAATATTCATAAAATGTAAAGAAAAATAAATTAAAATTAAAAGTGAATCTGTCCTTGGTTCTACTATATAAAAAAACCATTATTAACATTTTAATATATTCCCTAAATAAAGCAAGCTGAAGTAATTATTCTTTGCGTTAAAAATAAATAGCAGGTTTAATACTTGAGTACCATGCTCTCTTATGCTTAAAAATCATATTTTATTTTTCCTTAATTGTGGGCCAGTAATTATTAACCTTATTATCATTTTACGTTGTAACATTCTTAATTCCCCTTCCTAAAAATGCTGCATGGTAAATATTATTTCTTATTTATTGTAAATTTAAATCAAATTTTTACCTTATGTTTGGGGTAGTTTATAATGTTTGTAAGTTTACAGTGTTTATAAGAAGGCTGAGCACTGAAGAATTGATGCTTTCGAATTGTGGTGCTGGAGAAAACTCTTGAGAGTCCCTTGGACAGCAAGGAGATAAAACCAGTTAATCCTAAAGGAAACCAGCCCTGAATATTCACTGAAAGGATTGATGCTGAAGCTAAAGCTCTAATACTTTGGCCTCCTGATGTGAAGAGCTGACTCATTGGAAAAGACCCTGATGCTGGGAAGATTGAGGGCAGGAGGAGAAGGGGGTGACAGAAGATGAGATGGTTGGATGACATCACCTATTCAATGGACATGAGTTTGAACAAACTCTGGGAGACAGTGAAGGACCAAGAAGACTGGCATGCTACAGTTCATGGGGTTGCAAAGAGTCAGACATGACTTAGTGACTGAACAACAACAATAATGTTCCTAATCTGAGAAACTTCTGTGTTTCTCAAAGCTACATTGGAGAGTCCCTACTGAAATCAGGAAGCCATTTATATAAATGTGCCTTCTGAAAAGTGTAAACAAAGTTCCTGAAAGACAGGAGCACTGGCTACTGAATGTCTTCTGCACACGGATCAGGGCAGCTTCTTGGCATAATGAATAGCACTTAATAAGAAAGATGGGTGAAACTTCAATTTCTGGACCAGGTTAGGCTGCATTGCCCACACTGTCTATAGCGTGAGCTTTGGCATTAGATTTACTTTTTTTCTTGCTATGGGTCAGATCAGATCAGATTAGTCGCTCAGTCGTGTCCGACTCTGCGACCCCATGAATCGCAGCACGCCAGGCCTCCCTGTCCATCACCAACTCCTGGAGTTCACTCAGACTCTTGCTATGGGTATATTCTCAGAAATCTGGGACTAGAAACATTTGAAGGATAAAGAAAATGAAACTATGATTCTTACTTAGTACCTATTCACGCTTAAAAAAAGTGTTTTCCTGTGAAAACCTCTGTCATAATGCTACTATCCTTTAGTGTGGGGTTGGGTGGGAGGGGGAGTAAAATAGATAATTGTCCATTTCTTACATGCAGCCTGTATCTGTTTTTCTAGATAAGGATTTTTAGTGACTGTTGGATGGAAGATGCTGTTTCTGAAACGTCATAATTAAGAGATCATGGGAAACTTGTTACAAGAAAATGTTTTTCTTTTGAAAAAAAAAAAAACCACACAAACTTTCAGTAAAATGAACTTCCTTCTCCCTCAGGCAATGTTAGTCAAGAACAGACAAAGGGTTTGGTGATTTGAGAGATTTGCATTGGAAAAAATAATAAACAAGTGAAGGTTGTTAACAGAGTCTATTAAAGAGTAAGGGAATCAGAGGAAAAAAATATGGCATCGTGGAAAAAGCATGAGCTTTGAAATTGCATAGGCTTCAGTTTGACTGAAATCAGGTTTCATTTTTTATTCAGTTCCTTAAGAATTATGTGAAACTTGATTTCTTTGAATTCTGTTTTCTTCATCTGTAATCTAAGATGGAGTTATTTATCAACTATTATTTATCAAGCTCTTAATATGTACCAGTCTCTTTTGCAAACAGTGCTGCAATAAAAATGCATGAATCTATATCTTTGCATTTTGCCATAATTACATTGCGTGGTAAAATCCTAGAAGTGAAATTTCTTTTCATAGATTTTCTAAATCCTGTAGAAATCTTAATCAAGTTATACTCAATCAATAGCCCAAGAAGTCTTGCCCACACTCCACACCTTTAATTCTGGTAAGCTTCAGTATTTAATGTTTAAATATTTGCTAACTTAATAGGTAAAATTATTTTTTTAATTTTAATTTGGTCATCTTTGATTATCATGCTAAATATTTTCATAAGTTTACTGGCAGTACTTTGAATTATCTAAGTGAAACTACTGTAATTTAAAATCCTAAAGTCTGTGTAAGTTCTGCAGTTCTGCATTGACTTCATTTTTCAATTCTTTACTAATTTAAACTATTTTTATTAATGCATACAAGTCAGATCTGCATTGCATGAACATCTTTTTCACTAGAAATAGAGTTGCCATTTCCATCTACCTTCAGCTCCTCTGAATCTGTTTTTTTTTTTTGCTTTAAACATGAAACCACGGGGGAAGTTTCGTTTCTCATTTACCACTTCTCCACCTGAGTTGTCAGTTTTGTTTTTGGTCTAAACAGAGGGTTAAGAGAGAGGGCATCTCATTAAATCACGGTCTTTGGGCAAGGTTAGAGTAGATTTATCTACTTTACATAACTTTTTAAATTTGTTTGAAAATAAATTGAAACCAGAGGTGTTCTTATGTTTAAAATAATCTTTTACACCTAAAAATCTTTAAGATCAGTAAAAGTATCTTCATTGGGGGATGCCAGTGATGGGGATGCACTTTCTTTAAGAAAATATGGATGATATTTAGGAAATAACCATATCAAAATGGCAGTTGCATGAAGAAACTTGTGTATGGACAAATACTGGTTTTTCCCTAAACATTGGAAAAGATTATATAAAGTGATTTGACTTGTCATTTTCTCTGCATATATCAAGTTCTTGTTGGATGGTAATACTCCATTCTTTGATTTAAAAGATAACTAGAGGCTTGTAAACTCCATGAGGAAGTAAATTTTACCTCTATCTCTTTACATTCTACAGAGTCTAGTAGTGCCACATATATATTAGATGACTGTGAGAATGAGCTACTGGTTCAATTTTAACAGGAAATTTTAATTCATTTGTGTTTTTATTGTATTATTACAATATCAATTGTCTTATTACAATATAATATTATGTTATTTTATTGTATTAGTTGATATGTTTATTTTTTATATATGACATTTTCTTTTGTATTTTATGTTTACTATATTTTTTCTTTGCCTTATTTTTCCCTTTCTTGCATTCTATCAAGTACTTTAGACTGAATATTAGCAACAGAAGTCAGTGGGTATTTATCAGCTGTATTTGTACATTATGTGTTTGTGTGTTTGCATGTGTGTGTGTGAGACAGAGAAAGAGAGAGAGAGAGATGGAGATGTGGGGTTGAGGGGAGGGGAGAGAGAGAGAGGTTTTGTGAGTGGATGACTGCAGTACACCTGCTTCAGAATCCATAAATTATAATGAGGAACCCATCAGTTAGATTAACAAATTTCTGGCTGTCATAATGCATTGTGTACAATAGACACGTTGCACTCACACTTTGATGTTTGAGATATTGACTATTTTCCAAGAAACTCCACTGGTCTAGGCATAAAAGTATAAAATTAAACCACTGACCTATGATGGGATGAGTAATGACTTAATTAGCAGTTTAGGCTAAATACTTAGAATTGAGATCTCAATTTTGCTTTATTTTCTACACATCATACAGTATCTCTGAAGAGGTTAAACTTTACAAAATTTGTATGGAGTATTTTATATGCTATACTGGAATTTTCAGATTTAAGAATTTGTGAGCATTTTACAACAGACAGTTCTTACACACTGTCTATATGGAAAAAAAGCAGAATTGTCTGCTAAAGACTCTGCCACAGAAACTTTTTAAAAAAAATTTAAAAGTCTTTACTCACACAATTATTGATGAAAAAATTTTATTTGATCTAAGAACATCACAAGAATATCTATAGCTTCTGCAAATACAAAGTATTCTAGCAAAAAGTACCTTTTATATTTCATTTAAACTAATAGTAATAAGGAAATAAAATCTTTCTAATCATAATTGATAGAGGCTGCTGCTGCTAAGTCACCTCAGTCATGTCTGACTCTGTGCGACCCCATAGACGGCAGCCCAGCAGGCTCCCCTGTCCCTGGGATTCTCCAGGCAAGAACACTGGAGTGGGTTGCCATTTCCTTCTCCAATGCATGCATGCATGCATGCTAAGTTGCATCAGTCATGTCCGACTCTGTTGATAGAGGCTAGCAGATAAAAACGCTAAATTTTCCACCAATATTGACAAATATGAAGTACTCATAGAGGAAGCCTAACTCTTGTTAATATGGAAGTGATAGTAAACTAGCTAATTATTGAATCTCTTAATTAGAAAAGAAAAAAAATCACTGAATAATGTCAGATTGATGATATCTTAGGGCTTCACTGATAGCTCAGTTGGTAAAGAATCCTCCTGCAATGGAGACTCTGGGTCGGGAAGATCCATTGGAGAAGGGATAGGCTACCCACTCCAGTATTCTTGGGCTTCTCTTGTGGCTCAGCTGGTAAAGAATCCTCCTGCAATGATATCTTTACTCGGTCTGCAGAGCATTACAAAAATAATACGAACACTGTATCATATGAATCCTTCAAATGGGCCACTTGCCTAAAACAATGACAATTCAACTTAGTTATATGTGCCCAACTCAGAAAAGGTGCCACTGTAATTTTAAAGTGCCATTGAATCTTAGAAATTTGGTACTCACATACATAAACCAAGAACTTTTTAGGTTAATAATGCTTGTCAAGTAACAGAATATCTCCTTCCACTTTTAGATTAATAAATGAACATTTCAGTTGAGTTTATATACTATGGTATTTCAACTTGTCATAAGAACTTTCACTTTGCTAATAGTTTGACACATTGGATATTTAAAGGTTTGTTTAAATGTTGAAGTTTAATCAATCTGAGGATGAAATTTCCACTTATCAGATACATTTTGCTAATGTAGTTCTGTTAAGAAACTGACAAAGATAAGAGACAAGAGGCACTCATCTGCAATTAAAAGTCAGAGCTGGAGTAGTTTTTCTCTGTCTACTGACATGTAAAGTCTAGTCGTAACTGCTTACTCACAGAATCGATAAAAGCAAAGAATGTTGACTCAAAGAAAAGAACGGAAAATAAGAACAGGCATTTGCAAGGGATAATCCAACCTACAAGCTCTGTGGGAAGCAGTTGAATCCAGTACTGTTTACAAGTTAGAATTATCCTTCTGCTTTTCCTCTGGATGGCACTGCTCTCTCTCATGGTGGAGGCATCATCTTGATAGCAGGCTCCATCAGGGGCTCTTTGAGAAACAAATTTGTAATTCTTTTATTATTGTTTGACTTTTGTGAATGAGCTGTGCAGGAAAACTGAGGCTCACTTTTCTCTGTGGCATGCACATTTGATAAGTCATTTCTCACTTCTGATATCTCTTGGGGGGATAGAGAATGATTTGAGGAGTTGAGATGAATCAGAGGAAGATTTCTTTTACTCAGCTTCCCATCATACTGTGTATTTCTGCATCTATTTAAAAATTAACTTGTGACCCCTAGTAACTTATGTCCCCTTTCAGTCACGCACATAGCTTCCTTCAAGACTGTTCTTACTTAGTGTTGTTCTCACTCTGGGGTAATCTTGACTTGTTAGAGAGGACGAACTGTGGGACTCCCAGGAATGTCAGGTTAGTTTTCATCTTTCTATATGGCCCAAATGGACTAAATGTGTGTTTGTGACTGTGTGTGCCTTAATTTTTAAATTAATTATAAGTTATCAGACAACTTCTTATCCAGGCTTTAATGGAGAGCTTTTCTGTGGTAAGTTTTCATAGTGACATATTAATTACATTTATAATGTTTTCTATCAGTTATGCTATCTGTAGAATTATGCCTATATTCCTTCCATCACTGGTACCTTATGAATATAAAATATGCTAAGATTTTTATAAGGCACACAGCATATCCACTTAAAATATTTAAAAGTACAACAGTATATTTTCTTCAGTGTTAAAATGGAAAAATAAAAGGGATGATACAGAAGTAAGATAAACTCTAATATTTGTTAAATGAAAATGATTAAGAGTCATTTAATAATCTAGTTTGGAAATTTTTATGTAACATTCAATAATTAATGATAGAAACAATCATTTTACATAACTTTTTAATATTTAAGGAACTTTTTACTTGTATTTATTAGTCTTAAACTTAAGGATACTATGGGCATGGATATTACCCAGGACATTTAGATATGAAAGATTAAAATGATTTGTTCAATGTCCCAACATTAAAGGTGAAGTTAAACCAAGTAACCCAGGTTTTTTCATTTCCTAACAAATACTGCAGCTGATTGACTGGGCTGTTTTCTAAAGGTAGCATTTCTCAAAGGCATTGATTAGTTACAGTGCTTTTGTTGATTTGTTTCTGAAAAGTAAATATCTGGTATTTTGTTTTTACTTAACGCTTGGCAATCTATTTAATTACTTATTTAATTTTTAATTAAATTAATACTTTTAATTAATAATTAATTTAATTCACTTTTGAAGTTTTCCAAGAAAATTTATTTCTTATGATTTACAGTCTTTTTATTTCTATATCTATGATAATTTGTTAAAACACTGTTAGGGTATCAGTGTTAATTGATATGTTAATAGCAATTAATACAACATAGATGAACACTTTTATAATGAAATTATATTTTTATTTAATAAAAGTTTAAGAGAAATTAATAAATTAACCAATTTATCAAACCCAAACTTCTAGACAGACTATAGGAAGATGCCCAATATTTGAGATTTCTCTTAATATTAAGGTACATAGGATGATCCTGAATTATGTCGTCTCTGAAAAGATTTGAAGCTTTCTCTGATTTTCAAACCTAACATTTAAAACTAAAATAGTAATTCATTTGTGTCAACAGTGGAGGTAAAAAAACTACTTTATCTTGAATCAAAAGGTATTTACAATAGTAGGCTTGCTGCTGCAAAGTCTTTTGTGGTTGCTGCTAATTACATTTTAACTTCAAAGTTTTGAAAGGAATATAGGTATGAATTGGCTCAGTAAATATTTATCAGTTGAGCGAGTTCTCGAAGGTTTTTGAGTTTCAAAAAACTACATATAAAATATCAGTAACATTTTTGTTACAGATTTTTCCCTTCACCTGAATACTGAGCATCCTGTCTTCCTGTATTATCAGATCAAATTGTGAAATTACATACACCAAGCAAATGATGCTCTAGGGAATGTGCAGCATTAACATTTTAATTAAAATACAAAATGATAATCTGCATGAGGGTGTAGCTAAGCATTAGATGACCTCCAATTATAGTAGTAGTAACATTTTTATTTGATAACTAGATAACTAGGTAATTAAAAACGTAATTAAAACAAAATCATATCCTAATTTATAAAGGCTAAAAGGAAAACAAGAGCACAGTAAAACCTCATTGAAAAGTAGTTATTATACCATTATAATGAGATACATTTTAACCAATATATCTTATAAGGAAAACAAAAGTCAAAGCTTATTCTATGTCAAAATATTCTTGAAGACCAAGTGGTAAAGTAAGTCCTAAATTATAAACACAATACAGAACGATTTTTTCCCCATGAGGTTTCACCAGCCCAAAGTCACTGTGAATGGTATAGGGTGAAAGATAAGGTTGGAAGGTGGTATGGAATCACCAAATTAAGCGTGATCAAAGATTAAGGCCAGAACCTGACTTCATTACTCAGGAACAAGTAATTACTGAGCACAGGTATATTATAGTTTTTTACTATCTGCATTGTCACCATATTTCTCACCAGTTACAACTGGGTGGAATCCTTTACATGCAGTCCACTCTGGAGCCCAGTATGAAGGGTGGTGTGGATCAAGTTTCCTGAGAGAGGAAAAGGCTGGAATGTGCATTAACACCCATGAAGAAAGGAACTGGTCCAAGCAAGAGCCTTATCTCAGAGTTCAAGACTTAGGAGAGTTGTATTTTGCCCAGTGAACTTGACTGGCAAGGGTCAAATAAGGCTATTCAGCTCAAACCAAAAAAAAAAAAAAAACCAAAAAACAAAAAAACAGCATATAACCTAATTATATCCATGAACACCGAGACTTTCTAGATGTCTCTTTAAAAATTAACACTTCTTTGTATTCATAAGCAATATGAATACTATTAGCAATACTTTTCTTCTTTCTTTGTCGTGGGCACAAATGAACCCTTCAATCCCATCAACAGAGCTTGAAATGTCACTGTCCTTTTCAGAGTGACACAGACCTCTTCCTCTTTCTGGCAAAATCCTCTGCGTGAATAAAGTTGGAGAGAGCCTTCGTGAGGTCTGATGTCTCAGTGCTGCTCCCGAAGTCATAGTTCTTCAGGCAGGGGCACAAGCAGCGCACGATGGCCCGACGGATGTAGCCATCAAAGATATAGTAAATGAAGGGGTTGACGCAGCTGTTGGCAAATGCCAGGGGCCCGCACACCTCCATCCCCCGCTGGAGAAAAGCTGAGGACAGGTAGAGTTCTTGCTGCAATCCAGAGACAATAGCCAGGAGTTTGAAAGTATTGAAGGGCAGCCAGGAGAGAACAAAGGCTGCCACAACGATAAAGATGATCTTTATGGATTTCCTCAGCTTTTTGTTATGCTTTCCCGACTGCTGGTAATGGACACACAGCTTCCTTGTGATGCAACAGTAGCAGGACACAATGCTCACCAAAGGGGCAAAAAATGTAAAAATTAAGGCCACCAGGGCCCAAGTCAGTTTGACGGGAGTGGCCCTCTCCTCTGCACAGTATGGTTTACCATCAATCAGGGTAAGCTCCCTGGACAGAAGGGTAGGCAACCCGAGGAGGCAGGAGACAAACCAGACACTGGCACAGACTGCATAGGCACAGTCTCTCCTCCTGACTTTCCTGGATACGGCTGGACACACGATGGCCAGGTAGCGGTCCACACTCATACAGGTGAGCAAGAAGACATTGCAGTGCATGTTGACTGAGATGACGTAGGAGCTTCCTTTGCATAGGAAAGAGCCTGTCCTCCACAGTCCCAGAGATGCTTCTTTATCCACCCAGAGAGGCAAAGTGATGACGAAGATGAAGTCAGAGGCAGCCAGGTTGATTATAAAGATGTCAATCAGTCTTCGGCTGCCCCGTTTGAAATGCAGTGCACTCATGAGAATGAGGTTCCCAGACACTCCAATCAGGAACACAGCTGTGTAGAAGACCGGAAGGAAGACTGATGTATAAGGAACATGGGAGTGGGTCTCTTCAATATCAGGATTGTGACTTGTAACAAAGAGATATTCCAAATAAACCGTGGTTGCTTCTGGGTCCATCACTGGGTCCATCAGCTGCCAAATCTGGTAAGTTTCCTAACCTAGGAAGTTTTTGTATGTGTTTTAGAATATTCTCAAG
Organism: Bos indicus; assembly: GCF_029378745.1. Lineage (NCBI taxonomy): Eukaryota > Metazoa > Chordata > Mammalia > Artiodactyla > Bovidae > Bos > Bos indicus. The sequence continues at coordinate 43,591,112 of NC_091760.1, read as the reverse complement.
GCAGCTTCTTTTATACAGCGTCTGCCTCTTCCCCCTGCCCCACCCCCTTCCTTAAAAGATCTTGGGACAAGCATAAAAACAGAGATTAAAAAACACAGTTTCTACCAATCCTCAGAAAGGGCCCACAAGGAACACCACCCTGATAGGTGTTGGGTGGTTGTGGTTATGGTTTTCTTTATTTGCATTTGCCCAGGAGGTGGCTCAGATGGTGAAGAATCTGCCTGCAGTGCAGAAGACCCAGGTTCAATACCTGGGTTAGGAATATCTCCTGGAGGAGCGCGTGGCAACCACTCCAGGGATTCTCTTGCCTGGAGAATTCCATGGGCAGAGGAGCCTGGTGGGCTACAGCCCATGGGGTCGGCCAAGAGCCAGGCACGGGTGAGCGACTAACACACACACATACACACACAGAAAACTGAGGTGCTCTTTGGCTTTTTTCTTCAAAGTATTCAATTTATTTCTTTAAATTCAAAAGTTAGGAGATGAATTAACTTTTTTTCTCCTACCTACTTAAATTTAAAGACATCTTTGCTTTTCTAACATTGAGAACCCTTTTGATCTAGCCTCCTGTTACTTTTAGAATTTTAAGGTGGTGATGCTCAAGGTACTCTTTTCAATCATATCATTGGTGGAATATGAAGACTTTTCAATAGTCTTCCATTGCATGGAGAGTAAACTGAAATTTTCCCAAATCATACCAGTCTGCATCTATGGCAAACATGATTCCAATTAATTTCTTCTCATTTATTTGGCTCTTTCAGTTCATGCATAACAGATCCTGTCTTGTTCAGTAAGTTTTAAAAAATACCCAAAATGCTGGGACCACGTCTCGTATTTTTATTATTATTTAAAATGTTTTTCACTGCAATTAGCATAGTACCTTGCACCTAGTAGGTGTTTTGGAAATGTTACTTTGATCCAGTATAATTTAGCAAGGATGAATTCATTGGGGTTTAATTGCAGGCACTGTTGTTATTTATGCAGCTTACAAACACAGGTTTGAAAGGCACAAACTGCTATTTTTCCATTGTTTTCTGTTACTGTAATTCAACAAACGTGGTTTCCTTTTGTTAGCATTAATATCCTTGAATAATATCCTTGAAGGAATTCTCCTTATGAACCCTCAAATAACTATCCTCCACCGGTCTCTAGATTCCCTCTGATCTACTCTTTTTTACACTTCACTTTGATAGGACTGATTTTTTAGCTTCTGAACTCTGACTTTTCAATAAGTGCCTCCACACATCAGTGAACTTCCCTTTTGGAATGACTGACTTGGCAACAGACAACCATATATTAGTTGACACTACGATACAGTGGCCAGTATAAAAGGAAAGCACTACAAAAGGAAGATTTGAGGTTCATTCAAAACACTTGAGGGACAGCCTAGTAGCAGAAGGATTCTATCATATTTTTCTCTCACCTGTTCCCTTTTGTTTAGGAAGACCATAGTAAAACACGACAAATTCTGAAGTTGACTCCTGTTTAAATTCTTTACTGGCTGAAGTAGCTCAAGGCTCCCTCACACTCTTGTGTCCTTCTCACTGTCCCTCCATCTCATGTCACCCTCAAAATTACAGTTTTGGGTTGATATTACTATTGCGTAGAAGAAAATATAATTGCTAAACATTCGAAGTCCTTTCCACTGAATTTTTGTTTCTTCCACAATTAATTAACACATTGTAGAGAACGATCCTGCCTGCTGGGTTCCCTCCTGCCATGTTCTATTGCCATATTCTATTCAGTCTCAGACCTGTAGTCTGGGTCAGGGAAGGGGGAGGGCTCCCCTGATCTGGGGCAGCTCCAGAAAGTCACTAGGGAGTTGATTTATGGGCCTCAGTCTGTTTTCTTTTGTGTCCTAGGCTGCTCTGTGTTGTCCCTGAGGGAGTGTGGGAGGCCATATCCTTCCCTAAGTATAGGCTGCAGAGGAGATATAGCTAATTAACTTTTTGACATTTCTGGGATAGAAATCTTTCCCACTGGGCAAGCCTTAAATATTTAATAGAATAACTCAGTCTGTGAGTTTGAAGTAGGACAATGTTTACTTGACAAGGATTGATGAGGTAAACGTAAAATATTCAAGTATTTAAACACTGTGTGTGTGTGTTTGCATTAAAGAAGCAATTTTATATATATATATATTTTAAAGTTTACTTGTACGTTAATTGTACTATTAGAATTTCACATTCTTCAGCCAGAAGTTCTGCTATTTAAAGAGATAATGTTGATTGTAGGCCTAAAATGTTAAACAAATTTTAGATATATCTCAGGAATTCTGCATACAATTATAACAATGGAAAAGAGTTTAGGCTCATACTCCAGAGGATCACATTTGACTGTACATTTATTTTTCAGGCCTTAAATTTTCTTTCAGCATTCCAAATTTGTTGGCCTGCTGATGTCAATTATCTCAAATAAGTCTGACTTCCTCAGTAAACTTTGAAGCACCTGTAGGCAAAATGATTTGCTTTATCATATAGTCACTTTGGATTATGGTAATTAGTGGTAGAATGCTACAGTATGAGAATACTCACCACAGATCAACAGTATCTTGGAACTTGAGTTAGAAAATTGTTTTGAGCCAAAAAAGGGAACAAATTGCATACTGTGAGCATGCATGCTAAGTTGCTTCAGTCATGTCCAACTGTGACCCTAAGGACTCCTCTGTCAGGTTCCTCTGTCCATGGGATTCTCCAGACAAAAATACTGGATTGGGTTGCCATGCCCTCATCCAGGGGATCTTCCAGACTCAGAGAGATCTAACTGAGTCTCCTGCAGCTCCGGCAGTACAGGCAAATTCTTTACTGCTGAGCCACCAGGGAAGCCCAAACAGCATAGTACTGGTCTTTTAATAACTCAAAGAGTATAAAGCTGTTATAAGACAGAACCCACGATAAAAGCTGACTAGATAGAGTAGGGGAGGTCATAGTTCTAAATAAGTTCTGAATGATGATCACTTTTAACCTTGAACGCCCTTTGAAATAAACATGAAGAAACCAAATAGACCAAAACTCAAAAACAACACTGGACACCATAAGCATATGAAAAGGCAGTATGAACAGGCGATGACCAGAAATAAAAAAGAGTAAGCTATAAATATCAGTAACTGAATTACAGCACACATGTCACTTCTTAAGAATTATTTTTCCAGAAAAGAAATACTCCCTCCCTCATCCTTTCTGATAACAGAGATTATTGCCTACACCTTTGTATGTTCTAAGACCTTTCACAATGCTACTTGTAAACTACTTATTACCTCATCTCACATGGTAAGTTTTTTGGTGTCTGACCTCCTGAGCTGATCATGAGCAACTTAAAGGCAGAGACCATCTGATATCATTCCACTACCTCAAGGTTATAGTAGTTATCCAACTGTAGTCTTTTTTTTGGCCCCTTAAAGTCATTGTTTTGAATTTGTGGATGCTAGACCACATTACTCATGTCAGAGTCCCCTGGGATACCTACTAAACTGTAGCTTTCTAAACCTTGTCCCAGAGCTATTGAATCAGAGTCATTAGGAGTGGCTCGGAGAAGGCAATGGCACCCCACTCCAGTACTCTTGCCTGGAAAATCCCATGAACGGAGGAGCCTGGTAGGCAACAGTCCATGGGGTTGTGAAGAGTCGGACATGACTGAGCGACTTCACTTTCTCTTTTCACTTTCCTGCATTGGAGATGGAAATGGTAACCCACTCCAGTGTTCTTGCCTGGAGAATCCCAGGGACGGGGGAGCCTGGTGGGCTGCCATCTACGGGGTCGCACAGAGTTGGACATGACTGAAGTGACTTAGCAGCTGCAGCAGCAGTGATTCTTAAATACACTAAAGTTTAGGGCCACTGTTGTAATTCACAGATCTTAACCATCTTTATACATTATGTTTGTTATTATTTTGGCTAATTTTTTTAAAAAGTTTAAAAATCACCTCTTAGTTTGAACTTCTTAGAAGTCTTCTGGCCTGGATCTCAGAAATTTTTAGGAATTAATTTAGACTTCTAAACCCTCCCTTACTCTGTGTCCTAATTCCTGAGATATGTTCAGAACTGACTTAAATGTTAAAAATGGAGAGAGAGTAAGTTTTTGTCACTGAGGCATCTGCCCGAGTGGATCTACTATCATCATTCAGCCATACCTGTGACTTACAGACTGCTTCACGGGTGGATTGGAGGTTTTGTGTGAATACAGCCACCCCAACTGGCACTGTGATATATTACTTCTGTTTCTTCTCTATCAACCATTCTGACCCCCATATTAGTTAGGATTCACTAGATTACGTAGCAGATGGTCTAGTAGAAAGAAATCTCTTCATATATGCTGTACTGATTTGTCCCAGGGTAAATGGCAAAGATCATGAAGCAAACTATTTGTTTTTGATAAATCTTATCAGATAAAGTGATTGTATATTCATTTGTTAGAAACACTTGCTTGTCCATTTCTTATTTGAGTATCATAACATGTATGACCATTTAAATAGTCCAGTTTAAAATCTCTGTTTATACTGAGTTATTTATTTATTTTTATTCTGACAGGAGAGTTTAGTGCAATATTTAGTGCAAATTAAGTGGCACCTATTTGCTATTATCCCCAACTTCATTTGTTGGATTTTTTTCTCTCTTGGTATCTCATATTTACCTAAACAGTAGTACCTTAGTATTCTAGGCACCTACACTTCAGGCTTCTTCATAATTGTTGATTTAATCTGGGTTTAGGCTGTGTACAGCAAAAACTGTATTTATTTACACTGGTGTCTCTGGTACCAAGCATACAATTGGTGGTCGATAAGTGTTTGTAGAACTTGACTGAATTAGCTTGAGTTTTGAATCATCTGCGATGAATAAGTATTTTTCACAAACTTCTCCAACAGCTTCCATTTTCCATCATTACTGATTTTGTTGAAATAGCAAAGGTCTGAACTGCTGTATCTTTTCTAATCAGCATGCATGCAGCTTTCATCCTTTTTCTTTGTCCATCTACATTTCCCACTCTCTCTGTCTTGTATTTTACTTTAGCTGGAGGTATAGAATACATGCATTTTCCAGTGAAACTGCACTTCTGTGGACCTATAGCAACCATTTTCTTCTAGCAGAATTATGATTCATAAATTATACAGCTTTAAGTGACATTAGTGATCATCTAGTACAACCATTTAACTAATGAGGACACTGGGGCCCAGAAAGAGGTTATCTACCAAAGATTCACATTGATGATTTTAAAATAAAGGACAAATTAAACTTCTCATTTACACATGGTCCATTCTCTGTCCTTCAGAAACATGGATATCTGAACAGCTATAGTTTGTTTTGTTCTTCTGTGTAACATCTGACAGGAATTACTAAAAGGAAAGAGCTATTTTGGACATACTTTTTATTTGCCTTGTCCTTGATTAACTTTGCATTGTTCTATAGTGAATTGGTACAAAGAAATTCAAAGATTGATACATCTGTTTGAGGATCATTATTGATTAGAGCCCAGAACTTGATATTTTTCTATTTTCCTTATTTCTGCACTCCAAAGTTCATAATGAAAACAATCAGGACAAAACTATATGAGAAAAATACAAGGAATGTATATTTTGCTTAATATAGTTTTTAATTCCTTAAAAAAGTACAATTAAAAGTAATATTTAAGTGTATTAGGGAGTTTTGTATTGGAGGGAATTCTCACATAAAGAGTTGTTTTTGTAAGCACATAATAAAAACAAGTTATAATATCTACATAACTAGATTTTTGGTTTATTTAAAGTAGAGTGTAATTACAATATCTTCTTGCTGAAACTAGAACCATCCTTAACAAATTAAGCCAGAGGACTAGCCCAACTTTGCTTTTAAATCTAAATTTCATAATCTGTACTTGGTTGCACTAAATCATCTTTATGTGAAAATACATCAGGCAAGCTACCGTTTCCCAAACAGTGCGGTATGAAATGAAAACAAATTTAACTGCATGAATTTATTAAGTATTTATTTTGCTTATTCACATGAGCAGCAAGCACAGATAGAAGACAGAAACCCCAAGATGTAAAGATAGGCCAGAAACATGGTTGTGTGCTTGGTGGTACTGGGTGTGATGGAGTGGTTCAAGTCCTCTGGGCTGAGTGGGCAGGAAGGTCACAACCTCAAGTGTGCAGACACTCCCAGGTCCATGCTAAACTGCTGACTGAAATGTGTTGTGTTTTCTAGGCATTCTGCAGATTTGATAGATGAAAGCGTCATCCTCCTTTGAAGGTCTCTCCAGATACATCCATCTCCTGAATCATGAGGACTTTCATATGCCATGAGCCCAGCCTGGGAATCTCCTGAGTGAAGCTGAGCGAGGATGCCTAAAATCTGGTCCTGGCATCCTTCTTAGCCATTTGGAAGTTGGTCCAGAGGTTGGAAATGGTCTTGCCTGGGAAATCCCATGGACACAGGAGCTGGTGGGCTAGGGTCACAAAGAGTCAGACACGACTGAGCAACTAAACAACAAACAACAACAAACAGTGTTGCTAAACCTTCTGAAGTGAGCAGGGACCAACACAAACGGCTTACTTCCGGCCTCCAGGGGAACTGAGAGCTTTAAAGAGGTGTTTATATTGCCCCTATTCAAAGATTATAGGTGTTGAACAAATATTTGCAAATACTAATAGTTTAGCAATTGTCTAGTATGCCCCAGGCTCTAGACTGGGTATTTTATATGTATTTTCTCATTTAATTCTCACAATGATCACATGGAATAGGTGCTATTGTCAACATCATAATTTAGATAAAAATAAACTGAGACTTAAAGAGATTAAGTAAATTCTCTAATGTCACAAAACTAGTCAGCTCACCCCAGTATTCAAGCTTGAAGTCAGTTGTTCCCTGGGCTCAGTTTCCTTGTTTGTGAACTGAGGCAGTGTCTTCCTTTTCCTTTTTCAAACTTCTCTTTGACCTGGTTTTATTTACCATGTAACTTCTCTAGAGAGATAGTTCCATTTCACTGGAGAAAGAAGGTAGGGAATTTCTAATGAAGCCAGTGGATGAAAACATTTCCTGGTGAAAAAATGCATTGAGGAGTTTTATTATGCATTAACAATTTGCCTGAGCACCTCCACCATTTTCTCTAGTTGGTACCTCTAACAAACTTCTCCTTTGATCCGATATCCTACATGAAAATCCGGTAATTTTGAATATTATATTTGGCTATTACCTTATTTTAATTATGTACTGGATGTGAATATCAGTTCACCAATTCTGGCAAAAGAAATAAGGCTAAAAATAGAAAAACAAATGATACACCTTCAGTCTATCAGGGTGGTAGAAATTTAGTATCAGATTGGGGCTCCTACCTTTTCCCTGTGCTGTGGCCAAATTCAAAGGGATTTGGGGGATGAGGAAGTGTTTGAGAGTCCTGCTGGTCCTTGAGTTGGCTGTTTCTGTAGATTGTTGTTTGGTACATAGGCTGAGTCTGACTCTTTTGAGACTCCATGGTCTGTAGCTTGTCAGGCTCCTCTGTCCATGAGGTTTCCCAGGTATGAATACTGGAATGGATTGCCATTTCCTTCTCTAGGGTATGTTCCCAACCCAGGGATTGAACCTACATTTCCTGCATTGCATGCAGATTCTTTACCATTGAGCCACCTGGCAAGTCCAGTCTCTGTAGGTATCTGTTGAGAAATCTGACATTTTGCTGTTCTCAGAGCACATTCTTGGGTGCACATGGGTCACTAAAGAGACGTCGCTGTTTCTTGTTTGTGGATTTCTATGCAGTACTTGAAGGCTTAGAATCCTTTCGTTGCCTCTGTGCCCTACTTCTTGTTGTTCAGTCGCTTAAGTTGTGTCCAACTCTTTGGACTCAATGGACTTCAGCATCAGGCTTCCCTGTTTTTCACTATCTCCTCCAGTTTGCTCAAATTCATGTCCATTGAGCAGATGATGCCAACCAAACACCTCATCCTCTGCTGCCCCTTGTGGTAAAGTCACCTGCAATCTCTGAGGTCATTCATGACCTTATCCACTTAATGCAATGTTCTCCAAAATTCAGTCTTTTTCATACTAAATTTAAAAAGTATTCACTTTTTTGACATATCTGAGATGCTTAGTATTAATATTTTAACCAATTTATTTAAAAAGGAAGCTTTACTACAATAAAGAGAAAACATCATTTGCCTTTAAGAGAAAGCAGCCAAAAATCATGTGAAACCTGAAGAATGTCATTACATTCTATTTGGATGCCTTCTGTCAGGTTCAGTTCAGTTCAGTCTCTCAGTTATGTCAGACTCTTTGCGACCCCCATGGACTGCAGCATGCCAGGCCTCCCTGTCCATCACCAATTCCCTGCTGCTGCTGCTGCTGCTGCTAAGTCACTTCAGTAGTGTCCGACTCTGTGTGACCCCACAGACAGCAGCCTACTAGGCTGCTCCGTCCATGGGATTTTCCAGGCAAGAGTACTGGAGTGGGGTGCCATTGCACCAACTCCCTGAGTTTACTAACCTCATGTCCATTGAGTCGGTGATGCCATCCAACCATCTCATCCTCTGTCTTCCCCTTTTCCTCCCGCCTTCAATATTTCCCAGCATCAGGGTCTTTGGAAATGAGTCAGTTCTTCACATCAGGTGGCTAAAGTATTGGAGATTCAAGCTCAGCATCAGTCCTTCCAAAGAATATTCAGGATTGATTTCCTTTAGGATTGACTGGTTGGATGGATCTCCTTGCAGTCCAAGGGACTCTGTCAGGTTACATCCTTCTTAGTCTAAACTTAAGCCATAAAACCAGAAAGACTACCTGGTGCAATGGGAATGAGCCTGTAGGAGAGTTTTAAAATTATTGGGTTAATATTTTAAAAGGATAATCGCATTGTTGTTTCACAATTAGGGTGGTGGTAGGGAAAGCACAACTGGAAAAATCTGAGTCACATTAGTCACAATTAATGATCCGTAGTGACCCGAAACACCTCGCCTTACTCGGTGGACCTTCGTAGTAAAATATAAGAAACAATCAGCTCAGACCTCCCTTCTGCGCACCTCGGAAGCTGAACTACATCTCCCACAATGCGCCGCGCCCAGCGCCAGGAATGCCGTCTGCCGCCCCCCGCAGCTTTTCATCTGTCCCTCCTACAACTCCCACAAGTCCCCTCGGCTCCGGGGCCAGGCCCGGCCCGGGGTGGAGGCGGAGGCGGAGGCGCGGGAGTTATGGAGGGGGCGGGCTCTGCAGGGAAGTGCGTCAGAGGAGGCGCGGAGAGAGTAGGGTGCTGTGGTTTGAGCTTGAGGGCGAAGCTGGCGGAGCAGGAGGATGGGCGGTGAGTGAGCGGGGCCGACGTCGCTGGGCGGGGGTCGTGTAGTCGTTCGAGGTTTCCAGCAGTTTGAAGAGGGGGCCCCCTCCCTGGGCGCGGCCCGGACCGTGTGGGTCCTGAGTGGGGGGTTATCGCCGGGCTTTTCCCTTGGCTGATTGTTCCGGGGAGGGGCCTTCTCGGGTATCTGGGGCCCCTGGCCGGGGACCGCTCAGGGCTGCCCCGCCCCAGAGTCCGCCCGCTCGTCTCGACCACCCCCAGCCCCAGGGTGCGACCCGCGAGGTGACAGCTCCAGGCGTCCGGCCTGGGAGAACCGCCGCTGCTGGTGCTCGGGACCTTTTAAGGTCATTTGAGAGCATCAGGATGAAAAATAATTAAAAAAATAAAAATACAAACCCAACTTCTGGAGTTATCATCGTTAACGATTGTGGTTGCTCTGATCTCTCCTGAGTCACTTGCCATTTTCCAAACTCAGCAACCCCAGTTTGCGAGCTTGTTTTCGAGCTCCTTTTTAAGGTGTTTGGCGCGGTTCATGGTATATATTTGCAGTATTTGACTCAGCTTGATCCGCCTTGAGTCATTGTGTTGCGGCCATTTACTATTGCCATTCAGCCCAGTCCACGCCTTTGGAGTGTTAATATTTGCCTAATTCAGAGTTTTCCTTCCGGCTGAGGATCTTTTAGTTTGCAGATAAGAAGGTTCAAAAGTATAAGGAACGGGGCGAGTAGGTAGGAAGGAGTGAAGACTTTGACAGCGGAAGGGAGCTTGGCTTAGCTTTAATGGATTAGGGGCAGATTGGTATCTAGCATTACTGCATATTATTATTCTCTTTGCTCCTCCGTGCGCCTGAAACAACCTTTCTCTCTGGGCTAACAGACATTTTCAGCTGTCTTCTAAATAGTTCCTTACTCTTTTCTTTACCTTGTTTTAAAAGGTTTCCCTGTTCAGAGGAAACTGGGAGGAGCCGATTTCCTCTGCTTCCTTTTCCTATGCCTTTTTCACACTCAGACCCAGAACACTTAATGCTCTGCAGTCTGTCATTAAAAATGTATGCAAGGTACATTGCTGACTTTGGGCATGTCTGCTGTTTGTATCTGTAATGTGTATGTCCATTTCAGTGTTGTCTGTTTTAGTGTGCAGGTGATAGACTAGAGAACAAGACTTCTGTCTCCGTAGCATCCTGGGTATGTGAGCATTCAATAAGTACTTTCATGATAATGAGTTTTGTTTTGAACTTAATTTAAAACATGCTTGCTTCTTTTTTTTTTTTTTAATTCATTAATGATTATACATTACTTTAAAGAGCCATGGGATGGGGAATAGGGTAAAGGGTGATTTTGACGTAATTCCTTTCAAAATCTGTACTTGTCCTTGAAGTCTAACTTTTCTTCTCTTTCAACTTCTAAACAGAGCAGTCTGAATGCCAGAATGGATAACCGTTTTGCTACAGCGTTTGTAATTGCTTGTGTACTTAGCCTCATTTCTACCATCTACATGGCAGCCTCAATTGGCACAGACTTCTGGTATGAGTATCGGAGTCCAGTTCAAGAAAATTCCAGCGATTTGAACAAAAGCATCTGGAATGACTTTGCTAGTGATGAGGCAGATGAAAAGACTTACAGTGATGCACTTTTCCGATATAATGGCACAGTGGGATTGTGGAGACGGTGTATCACTATACCCCAAAACACGTACTGGTATAGCCCGCCAGAAAGGACAGGTATTTGTCTTATTTTAACTTTTTGTCTCCTTTGTGTGTGTGTGTGTTTGCGTGTGTGTGCGCGTGCACGCGCACACACTGCATTGTGGGCGACTCTTTGTGACCCCGTGGACTGTAGCCCGCCATGCTCCTCTCTCCATAGTATTTTCTGGGCAAGAATACTGGAGGGGGTTCCCATTTCCTACTCTAGGTGTTCTTCGCTACCCAGGAATTGAGCTCACATCTCTTGCGTCTTCTGCAATGGCTACTCAATAATAGAGAAAGTGATACGATGATGGCCAGTTATGTACAAGAATGTCTGTGGGTTCTTTCTCTTCCCAAAGAAATAAATCTTATGTATTTCTTTTTCCCTATCACCTTCTCTCCTCAGTTTCCATTAATTAATTGTACTCATTAATATTGTACTCATTAATATTGGTTGAATGAGTAACTGTCCTTATCTTGGAGAAAGCCATTTTTAATCTTTGTACTTATTTAACCACACATTGAAATAGTTGTATTAATCTCACACATGTCATGAGAAAATAATTAGTAAAGTACTTTGGAAGATTTTAAATACTTGGTAATTGTTAAAAGTACTAGTATCCAAAATCAAGTCAACACATATGAATTAATAGTCATTTATATGTAGTTGTGTTTTAGTAGATATTATCATTTGCCCTCTAAATCTTGAGGATTTAATTTGGCCAACTCTGTTTAAATCTCCTTGTTTAAGACCTGTTTACAACAATCTTGATGGAGTTTTTAGGTTAAAAATATGCATTATGAGAATAAAAAAAAATTAAGAAACTACCTCTCAGGTTTATTTTGTAAGCATTCTTAGCATTGAAAATTTTTAATTTCTAGTTGTTAAGATGGAAGCTTTAGAGTTCTTTGCAAGTAACAGCTTTATAAATTTGTTTCCATTTATGACTAGTTCTGGTGGCCTGTTGGTGGGGAGCATTGTATTCAAATCACAGCACAACAGGCTCAAAATACTGTACATCAGAAGGATGATAGTGTGATTTTATACAAAAAAGAAAGTGATCGGAAAGAGTGAAAGTTGGTTGAATTTTATTTAAAATGTTCAGTTCTATTTATGAGAGCATAGGAACACTTGATACTTGAATCTTAGCAATCATTTATTATTCAGTCAACAAATATTTATTGCACACTTTCATGTTCAGGGCCTAGGAGCTAGGTGTACGTTAGGAAAAAAACAAAAATCCCTAGTCCTGGGGAGCTAACATTCTAATAGCTGACTGGCAATAAACAACAAATAGGTGTAACAGTATCAACAGAATAAATAATTATGTAGTAGAAGGTGATGTGCTATGAAAAATAGAGTAAAATAAAGGGGATTTGAAAGTACATAGGGAAGGGGATGTTGGTGGGCATATAAGTTATGTTCTTCAATAGTAAAGGCAGGATAGGCTGCAGCAGGAAAACACCACTTGAGTAAAGACTTGATAAAGGTGAAGGAGTTGACCCTGTGGGTAATTGTGGAAATAAGGAGACTAATTTAGAAGGGACGGAACAACTCTAAGGGCCCTGTGGTGGGAGCATGCCTGAAATACTCAAGAACCAGCATGGAATTCCCTAGGCTGGAAGGGAGGGGGCTGGGGAGAGTTGGGTAGACTGTCAGAGATGTATTCTGGGAGTGGGAGTAGGGCAAATCAGGCAGGATTCTGTAGGTGTGATGAGGACTTTGGATATTACTCTGAGTGTGATGGAGCCATTGTGGGGCTTTGTGCAGAGCAAAGATAATCTGGTCACCTAGGCAGATGTGTTGAAAACAGACAGGTGGCTGGGCAAGACGGAAGCCAGGAGACTTAAGAGGCTGTTGAACCAGTTCATGTGAAAGATGGTTACGCCTCAGATCAGGGTGGTAGTACTGAGCGCAGTGCCTGATCCTAGATAAATGTTGAAGGTAGAGCCTGTGGGATTTCCTGATGAAATGCTTATGGGCAAGAATGACTCTATAAAGTTTCTGGTCTGAGGAATGAGAAGGATGAAATTATTGTTTACCTGAGATGGGGAACAAGACTGATGGAATAGGTTTGGGGGAGAAGGATCAAAGTTTATTTTATTCTTTGTCCCCTCCTCCTTCATAGTCATCTTACTGTCTATTCTCATTCATTTTACTCCTTTTTTTTTTTTTTTTTGCCTTCCTGTACCTATGTCACACCTGCGGCTGAGAACTGTTGGTCTCTTGGGCATTAGTCCGTCCTGTGTGTCACTCAGGGCCAAAGAGGGTGCTCTCCTGAGAACATTTTTCCACGTCACCTTTTATTTCAGAGAATAATTACAGATTTTTGTTAAATGTTTAAAATTAAAACAAGCAAAAACGCAACAAGCAATCATTTTTCTTATTACAGAGTCATTTGATATGGTCACAAAATGCATGAGTTTCACACTAAATGAGCAGTTCATGGAGAAATTTGTTGAGCCTGGAAACCACAATAGTGGGATTGATCTGCTTCGAACCTGTGAGTACTTTGTTGGGAAAAAAGGAAAATAACTTTATATGTCTTTTGTTGAACTCTGATTTTGGAACAAGATGACATTGTACATTGTGTCAACTTGAAATAAGATCTTTAATGTTATCCCAACAAACTCTGTCTTCTTGATAATATATTTTAGAAGTTAGATATGTACTTAACAAATTGCAGATAAGAAGTTGAGCAGCTAATACACTGGGTGACAGAATCTATACTCACAAAAAGATGTTATTAATAGGCCTGTTTAAAGAGGAAATTTATAGGAATAAATATAAATGTCTATATTTAAGTTAAACACTTCATTTTTTCTGTGTTCAGCTAGGGATATGTGAAAAAAGTTGACTGCAAGCTTTACATGAGTCAACTTAAGTGTCAGGCCTCCCAAAACTATTGATCTAGTCTTAGGTGGTGGTATCAAAAGTGTAGATGTCAAAAATGAAAGTGCTTGTTAAGAGCATTCTGTTCCTTGATGGTCAGGCTGCCTGGGAAATACTATCTTCAGATTTGGACCTAGTCTCTAGGCTATTAGAGTTACTGGAACGTGCCCGGAAGAATGACCGTTTCATGAGAGGGGATGTTGAATAAATGGCAAGTATTCAATTTTGCATTGTCAATGCATAGGAAGTTTGTTACTAACAGAGTTTGAAGGGAAGTTAGAAAAAAGACATTGGTGTAGTGCCAGAAAGTAAAACTAGCCCTAAAAGGTAAAATTTGGTTCAGAGTTGATGTTCCTACATTGGTAATAATTAATATAGTTTGAAGAGGTAACGGGGTGCTTTGGAAAGTCATCAGCTTTTTTCCCAATGTTGTTGAGGGACTTTATGATAATTAAAACTGCCATTTTTTGAGTGCCTGGTATATACTAGATCCTCTGCTTTGTGCTTTGTGTATATTCTTTTAACAGGTCTTTTATAATCACTATTCATTTACTTGTTATTCCTGCCTTGAGATCCTATAAGGACTTAAATATGTATGTAGAACCAGAAGGTTTTGCTTCCAGTCTGGTTCTTCCACTTACTGTGTTACCTTGTACAAGTTATCTTCTTTCAGTTTCCTCATTTATAAAATGGAGGTAATAGTACCTTCTTCATAGGGATGTTGGGAGGTTTAATACACAAAGCATGTATAGAACAGTGCCTGATACATAGGAAGCCCTCAGTAATAGTTAACTATTAGTGTCTTTTTGCTTTTGTCAGAAGAAAGTTAGCACTGTTTTGAACAATGTGCTTTAGGAAAAAAGCCTCAATATCAAAGTACCCCATTCTCACCTTTTTGAGAAAAGTTCTAATAGAATATGAAAGAAATTGCCATTGTGAGAAAACTGAAATGGTAACATTTCATTTCTGTCTCTCTCTCTCTTTTGAAATCAGATCTTTGGCGTTGCCAGTTCCTTTTACCTTTTGTTAGTCTAGGTTTGATGTGCTTTGGGGCTTTGATTGGACTTTGTGCTTGTATCTGCCGAAGCTTGTATCCCACCATCGCCACAGGCATTCTCCATCTCCTTGCAGGTGGGTCTCTTCTTCAAACTTAGTTTTACCTCTTTGTCGCCTTAGGGATCACATGTCGCTGCCTTTTATCATGCTCTTATCTAGCTATGCTGTTTTTTTTCCCCTAAATTTTCCTCCAAGGTCTGTGTACACTGGGCTCAGTGAGTTGTTACGTTGCTGGAATTGAACTACTCCACCAGAAACTGGAGCTGCCTGAGGACGTGTCTGGTGAATTCGGATGGTCCTTCTGCCTGGCTTGCGTGTCAGCTCCCTTACAGTTCATGGCTTCTGCTCTCTTCATCTGGGCTGCTCATACCAACCGGAAAGAGTACACCTTAATGAAGGCATATCGTGTGGCATGAGTGGGAAGCTGCCTGCTTTACAGTTGCCATTTTTATGATTTTTTTTTTATATTAATATTGTCCGTTACCTCCCCCTGAATTGTTTTTAATTTAACTTTTTTTGTGTGGATATACCATTTTATCCTGAAAACCCATTTTATTTATTCATGCAGACAGTTGTTTCTCAACACAACTAAAATTTAAATGGAACCTGGGTGATTCCATCTTTTAGTCAAACTAATCTAGGTTCAGAATCCAGACAGAGAAAAATGGGTAGAGTCTTGGCACAAATTTGTGAGGAAAATTGGTGGTAGGAGGTTGACCCATAGCAAGTTCTGCTAACGTCTATTAGACTTTTCAGTAATGTAACTGTATCTGTTTACAGTTTCTTTGGGAAACCTCTTATCATTGTCAAAACTTATATTCGCTTTGCTATTGTAGACAGCCAGTCAGCCAGAGATATAGTGCTGTCTTCAAGGACTTAGGCTATCTAAAATAAGGAAATCATCTAAGATCCTTTTCCCTAAATATTGGCATATAGTTTCATCTGAAGTGAAATACTGCAGTTTTTTTATCTGTACACTGTCTGTTTAAAAGAAAGGGAGTGTTTACGTGGAATTTTAACTTTGTTAACTACAAAAATTCCAGTTCAGCGAGTCAAGACGATTAACCTTATTTTACCTTTTTAAAAAAAATCTTTAATATGTCAATAGGATTTCCAGTATCAGCAAACCTTTTTGGATTTTTATTCCTTCCCTCCTCACACACCAGACATATTACAAGAGTGCTTTCTTTTAAATAATACATTGAGGTCACCAAGTAAAATTTTCCAACTGCTGTTTATTTCAGCTAAGTACCATAAAGAAGGTTCCACCGTAATGACCCTCCAGAGCTAGGAAAACTACCACAAGACCTAAAGCTTTGGCTGGTCATTAACTTCCGACTGGTCTTTATCTCTTGTGGTGGAATGATGTGCCTTTCCTTGCCTAAACCCCTCCTGGTGTGTCAGCATTATTTAATGTCTTCTAATTCAGTCATTTTTTTATAAATATGTCTATAAACATTGAACTTAAAAAAAATCTTATTTATTTATTCCATTACTGTAGTACTTGACAGATTAAAAAAAATGTAACAGTAATTTCTTACGAAATCCTAAATCTGTCTTTTTTAAAAAATAAAAAATGAGAAGAGACTCAGAGTTGTGTATAGTGTCTGAGTTGATTAAATTTCAGTACCTTAGGATAAAAAGCACTACAGGATTCTGAATGAGGATTACTGTGATTTTCTGAGGGAAGTGCATTGTTGCTCTGAAGGCCTGTCTTTATGTCTATTGTTTGGGTCTCTTTTTTTTCTTCTAGAAAATGTGGGATGCCCCCACTAGAAAATGAGACAATTTTTTAATGTTTCAGTTTTAAGACCTGTTTTCAAAGTATCATGTATTATGATACTTATCATGTATTATGATAATATTATGTATCATTGCTAACGTGGCTAGTTTTTTGTTCCTGTTTTTTATCTTTTGGCAGTGCCACATGGCACGTGGGGTCTTAGTTCCCCTGCTAGGGATCGAACCCCTTCCCCGTGGATTGGCTGCTTGAAGTCAGCCAGTGGACTTCCACTGGACACCAGGGAAGCCCCAACATGGCTAGTTTTCGTAAAGTCATTTAATGGCTGTGGATGTTTATGTTCTATATAAAATAATTAAGTTAGCTTCAGACTTAAACCCAATGTTACTCTTCAGTAGATTATTGCCTGTGAAATGGCTGATTACTCAGTTTTCTGCCTCTTCCTAACTCTTGAAGTTTCACTGCCTTTCAGCACGTTTTGTGGATGGTACAAAAGCTAGGTGAACAAGCACAACGTTCTTTGGGGAATGGGATTTTTAAATTAATGACCAACATGACATTTTTTGATTTTTATTTTAAACAATATCTTTGCTTCTTGTTACCCCAGAGTTACCTAACTGCTATTCTAATACCCATCTTTCACGTGCACTGAGGAAGCTCAGTCAGAACCCAACTCCTGAGCCTCACCAGTAGATTCCTTCCTTAATAAACCCCGGTACTGAATATGTGTTGTAGTTTTAGTGTATTTCAGAGTAGCTAAGGTCATTCTCTCCTTCGAAGGCTTTTTTCTTTGGAATACAAAGGCTTGGATTGTTTCACTTGATGTATAAATATTACAGGTTTTCAGCTATCTAATGAGAAGGAAATGGCAACCCACTCCAATATTCTTGCCTAGAGAATCCTGTGGACAGAGGAGCCTGAGGGCTGCTGTCCATAGGGTTGCGCAGAGTTGGGCATGACTGAAGTGTCTTAGCATGCATGCATGCATTGGAGAAGGAAATAGCAACCCACTCCAGTATTCTTGCCTGGAGAATCCCAGGGACAGAGGAGCCTGGTGGGCTGCCGTCTATGGGGTCACACGGTCGGACACGACTGAAGCGACTTAGCAGCTGCAGCTGCAGCAGCAGCTATCTGATGATTCTAATCAGGTGGAACTATAGGAAATTACTGATATTTAACCGTTTTTGATTAAACTAATACATAAAATCAGTCGCAAAGAATGTGGTGCTGCTGCTGCTAAGTCGCTTCAGTCGTGTCCGACTCTGTGCGACCCCATAGACGGCAGCCCACCAGGCTCCCCTGTCTCTGGGATTCTCCAGGCAAGAACACTGGAGTGGGTTGCCATTTCCTTCTCCAGTGCACTAGAGTGAAAAGTGAAAGTGAAGTCGCTCAGTCCTGTCCGACTCTTAGGGACCCCATGGACTGCAGCCTACCAGGCTCCTCCGTCCATGGGATTTTCCGGGCAAGAGTACTGGAGTGGGGTGCCATTGCCTTCTCCAAAGAATGTGTTATTAATCTCTTCAGCTAATCTTTGAAAGCAACCCCCAAGCAAAATAATTTTCAGATTTTTCAGAATGTGAGTTTTATGGCAACTTAAGAATTAAGAAACATGTTTTAAGATCTTAATTTTATGGTTCCTAACCTCATTTCATGATATGAATAATGTCTTCTATATCCTTTAGAGCAAAAACTCATTTTAGAAAAATTTTTAAGGATAGACATAAACACAGTTAAAAGTTGATGCAATAAAAAGGGCAGAAGTTATTTGTTCAATTAACATTGTGTGCCTACCGTCTAGGTCATGATACATTAAGGTCTTGAGAATTTAACTGTAATGTGTTCAAGTTTTACCAGACCTAAGTATTAGTTGTGTGTGTGTGTGTGTGTGTGTGTGTGTGTATGGGGCTGGGGGTTGCACAGGGAGGATAGATGGAGTTAAGTCACAGGTGAACTGATTGGTGACCCCAGTGAGAATGAGATGACTATACACCAAATAAATAGAGTTTGTTTTTCTTTATCCCAGAGATATTGCTAAATTGCAGGCTAGCACTGTTGAAACATATATAATATAGATCCAATCATTTTCAATTACTGTAAAATAATGTGAGGGCATTTTAAAATTTAACCCTCATGAAGGGGCTTCCCTGGTGGCTCAGTGGTAAAGAATCTGCCTGCCAGTGTAACAGACATGGATTCAGTCCCTAGGTTGGGAAGATCCCCTGGAGAAGGAAATGGCAACCCACTCTGGTATTCTTGCCTGGAAAATTCCTTGAACAGAGGAGCCTGGCAGGCTACAGTCCATGGGTTCACGAAGAATCGGACAACTGAGTGATGGAACAACAAGCTTTCACCAGAAATGAAAACAACCTGTTGTCTTAAGCTGATTTTGCCAGCTGCAACACTTTGAAAAGTTTCCCAACAGCTAAAGGAGTAGGTAATGGGTACAGTTCTGAAGATGAAAATTATTATTTCACAAACTCCGCTCACCTCTGTCCTGGCACACGTAGGTGGAGTCTCTTGTCCTCCTTTCAGCCCCCTTCTCATAAAGGAGTGATGATTCATACTTTGAAAAGAGAAATAAAACAAGAAAACACAGTTATGTATAGGAATTCTTTTTCTTTTGCTCATCAGGTGTTCCAACACACTGTTGTAAAGAGATTTATTTTTCCCTTGGTTCAAATTATGTGAAAATTCTAAATTGCATAAAGAATTAGAATAATTATTTGCTCTCTTCAAGAAGAGTCATTCAAATCCTTTTTAGTCTTAAAATTTCTGTTAGCAAAATTAAAGCATTGACATTAACGTTTGCACACTTTCAGCAAACTTGTAAGGTCCAATTTATATTATTTTCTATCTTTGCAGCATTTTAAAAATATGAACTAAGGAGAGAATTCTCTTTTGTCTTTGATTTAGTATAGGTTTAATTCTCTCAGGGCCAATGGCCCTAGTCCCTTTCTGATATGATTAGGCCCAGATACTTAACTGATTGTTGACAAAGCTGAGCCTTTTCTCTTGATGCCTTGTAACCGCAGTCTGCCAGAAAGTTTAAGAAACCTTTTGAGGCTTGTGAACAAGCTTCCTCTGTCTCAGCACAGAGCAAAATATCATCTACATGTTGTAACACCACCGCTTTAGAGCTATTAAAGTTTTGTAGATCCCATGACAAACTTTGTCAAAATAAGTGAGGACTGTCACGAAATCCCCAGGGCAAAACTGTCCAAGTTAACGGAGAAGCTGGCTGTGTAGGGTCTTCAAAGGCAAATAGAAATTGACTTTCCTCCGCCAAAGGCACTGAATAGAAGGCATCTTTTAAATCAATTACTGAGAAATATTTGGCTCATTCAGGAATTTCAGACAATAGAGTATAAGGATTAGGCACCATGGGGTGTAAAGGAACTACAGCCTCATTTATTATTTGTAAATCTTGAACTAGTCTCCATTTGCCATTTGATTTCTTTATACCCAAAATAGGAGTGTTGCTGGGACTGTTTCAGGAAATTAATAGTCCCTGCTCCTTTAAATTTTCGATGATGTGTTTTAACCGTTCCTTAACCTCAGGTTTTAGTGGATACTGTTTCTTATGTGGAAATACTTGCAGGTCTTAGAGCTTAACAACTACAGGAATAGCATTTTGTGCTCGACCCACAGATTTTCCATCAGCCTATACTCTAGGATTTACATTTTGTTCAACTAAAGGGAGAGAAAGGGAGGGCTCCATATTTATGAAAACAGAGGCATGGACCTTGCTCAGTATATCCCTTCCCAAAAGTGGTGAGGGAGATTCTTGCACGATCAAAAACTCATGTGAAAATAGCACAGAATCCCAGTTGCAAGATAAAGAATAACTGAAATAATACCTCTTGGCTCGTCCAGACAGTCCCATTACGGAAGCAGATCGGGAATAAAGTGGGCCAGGGGCTTCAGTAAGCACAAAGTAAGTTGCTCCAGTATCTAAAAGGAAATTGACGGATTGGCCCCCCACAATTATTAATACCTGGGGTTCCTGAGGTGTAATTAGGATGGGAGCTTGTGTGGGGACCCCCCCGGCGCCTTCAGTCCTGATTGTTTTGAGAGTCTGACCCTGGAGACCTGCGCCTCTGGGGGCAGTCTCTCCTGCAGTGTGGTCCCTTGCAGACTGGACATGGAGCCAGGGAGGCTTAGATGCCTAAGGGCAATCTCGCTTGAGGTGTCCCTCCTTTCCACAGTAATAGCAAGCCCATCTCTTTTCACCTGGGTCCCTCTGGGCATCTTTTTCAGGCTGTTTTTCATAGCCATTGCCAAGGCTTCCTCCTTTTTCTTTGTCTTTTTCTGCCTTTCTTTCTTTTTCTCATAGTCCCTACCATAATAGGCTGTCTGAGCCAGTTGTAACAGAGTATCTAAAGGCTGATTTGGTCCATACACCCGTTTTAATAGCTCATGGTGGATATCTGGAGCCGACTGAGTGAGAAATCTATCCTTTAAGATAACTTTTCCCTTGTTCCTTACAGAACCGGTCTAATTGTAGAACAGTATTATACTTAAGAGACCCTCCAACTGGCCACCATTCGCCGTCCTCCAGTGGATACCGTGGCCATGCAGTATCACATAGGAAGACCAGGTGTGTCTTCTTTAAGTCCTGGGGATCAAATCTATCCCAGTTTTTCAAGATACAGTTCAAAGGAGTGAGGCTAGAATTATTAGCTCTCTTCTATAAGACAGAAAAAAAGCGACCAGTGCCATCTTTCTACCGGAGGTGTCCCTCCCTGCTCTAGATGGGGGTGTAGACAGACTACACCAAAAGCTTTTCTTTCCTGGTCGGACTTAGTCTGTCCCTTACCGATGCAGGCACCATCCTTGTCCCTCCCGGTTCTACCACCGAGATGGGGTGGGGATGTACCAGGGGTAGATCTGATAGCATCCCTACCTAAAGTCCAGCTCTTCACCATTAACCTTGCTTGCCTCTGATGCCACCCGGGGTGCAATCAGAGTAACCTTCCTGAAGGCCTCCCAAGTTAAGACCTCTGGGGGAAACATTCGTCACCTGAGTACCTGTGCATGACCCTGAGTTTATTCCTGACCACAATAAGACTGATACGAACATAAAACTGAGATGTTCCTTCCAACCATCACCACACCAGTATAAGAGCCTCCTCTGGTCCACTAAGAGCCAGCGTTACCAAAGGAAAAAACCATTGCAGTCCCAATCTGAGTAACCCTTAACCTCAGAGATGTTTTTGGAGTAGAGCTCTATCTAGCTTTTGAACTTTTGATTCCTAGTGAGGCTAGGCACTTTTCTGATTGCCAATCCGTTTGGGACCTAAGCCACAGTACACAGTAACAGTATAGATCACAAGTCCCTTGAAAGCCTATGATCCGATAGATTAGGTTAGTACTTCTAATTTCCAAGGAGTTATGAAATGGTCAGAGACCAAAAAGCTTGACCAAGAAAGGAGAGTTTGGTCTACACACTTTGCCCATTTCTGGTCGGTTCCCGAAGGAGACATTGGGTGCCTCTTGGGATTGGCAGGTCAGTGTAAATCCCCAACAGGTTTTTGTCATAAGCCGTATGAGATCACCGTGCAACCGCAGAGCAGGGCTCTTCACTTGTTTAGCGCAGGGCATGTCATTTATTCACACAAGCACACCATAGGGTTAGTAAAGCACAGCAGAAAATGTGTTCGCTAAGAGAACAAAGAACTAGAGCTCCAAGCATCCTTACCTTGTCCTGAAGGATCTCGGACGAGCCCCCAAGATGAAAGATTGTTGTTGAATGAAAAAAGACGCCAGGATTCTTGGCCCCCGGAGGAGAAGAATTTAATCTGGGGCCAGAGACGAGGCTTGATCACTCAGAGCTCTTGTGTAATAAAGTTTTATTAAAGTATAAAGGAGATAGAGAAAGCTTCTGACATAGGCATCAGAAGGGGACAGAAAGAGTACCCCCCTGCTAGTCTTCAGCTGGATGTTATATAGTCATTAGCAGTCTGTTCATAAAGGAATGTCTTAAAACTCAGAATGGCACCAGGCCTCTTACCCATAAGATGTGTTTTGGGATAATATTGGCACCAAATGGTTCATCCTGGGCCATAAAATGATTAACTTGAATCTTGTAGAAAATAAAACCATACAAATAGTTTTATTTACATAGATTAGGGGAACAATATCTGAGTATAACACTGGTTTGTCAAGTGGGTTCTGAGCCATGAGCTGGAACTGACTTGAAGACAAAGTTTGGGGTAAATCATAGCACATTAGCATAGCTTAAGGCAAACATTTCCATAAGAAAAATGCATTGTTTATTTCAAGGTTTGAGAATAGTTAACTTCAGGTGAAACCAGGTGTCATTATGGCAACACAGTATTTTAAGAGATACCTCCTTTTAAATTTGTATAGAGAAGGAAAAAAGTATCACTAGTTTGTTTCCTCCTGCTGCTTAGGAGAGATAAAAATGTCAGACACTTGCAGGCTATTTCCTCCGTTTGGAGACCCCTGGCCTTCCTGCCTGTTACCCTCTCATCTTCACCTTTTAAAATATTTGAGTTTTGGGGTGCTGTATCACCTTCCATCCTCAGACTCAGTGTCTCAGATGTGAACTTTATCTCACTTCTACAGTGTTTCAGCCTCTCCCAGTCTTTCTGCCTCTGTTCTTGTTTATCTCTGATCAGCTTGTATTGTCATTGTGATATACACAAGCAGCTTTGAGTCTCTTGTTCGCATAATCTCTCATGGCACCTTCATGGTTCTTTCTCTTATGTCCACAGCAGAACTATGCCATCCAGTTTTCTTAGTCTCAATATACCAAGGAGGGCTGCTTAAAACTATTAAGCTGATTCTGTTTTTAAAAATTGCCATTTGACATTTGTTGCTGGCTGTTTATTTATTGTCCCATAACACATGTTTTTCAAATCTCTACAAATGTTAGTTTTTGGAAACCTGTACTCTTCCTCTTCAACTTTGTTCTCTTTATGGAGAGCATATTAGAACAAACCCTTTCGATTTCTCCAACACTTGCATACTTCTCTCTACAAAAGAAAAACAAACAAAAAATGTATTCTCTGATTGGAGTGATTGCTGGAAGCATGATAGCAACAAAGTATATGATGTTTAAATATCCAGCTTAGGAGTGCTGGTGGTTTAGGCACCAAGTCTGACTGTTGTGACCCTGTGGGCTGTAGCCCTCCAGGCTCCTCTGTCCCTGGGATTCCTCAGGCAAGAATACGA
Source organism: Bos indicus (assembly GCF_029378745.1). NCBI lineage: Eukaryota > Metazoa > Chordata > Mammalia > Artiodactyla > Bovidae > Bos > Bos indicus. The sequence goes on along the minus strand of NC_091760.1, from coordinate 43,567,299 downwards.
GAGTGGGTTGACATTTCTTTCTCCCAGGGATCTTCCCAAACCAAGGTTCGAACCTGGAACTCCTGCCTTGCAGATGTATTCTTTACTGCTGAGCTGTCAGGGAATCCTATCCAGCTCAGGATTCAATATACTAAAATGTCATCCCAGGTCTGTCACTTAGCCTTTCCAAGTCCCACTTGTCCCATCTGTGAAATGCTATGATTATCAGACCTACCTCCTAGAGTTGTAATGAGGATTATGTAAATTTCTCAGCATAAATAAGTCACTCAAAAATGCTTACGACTGGCTGCATTGATTGGATGGGTTTGCCAGTAATGACCTGGCCAACCCAGGGAGTGGTTCTCAGCCTAGGCTGCATATTGGAATTGCCTGGAGAACTTTAGAAAATAGAGATTTGTTCTCTAGAGGTTCTGATTCAGTTGATCTGGGATGTGGCCAGGTCACTATAATTTTTTTTAAACCCTACCAAGTGATTCCAGTGAGTAGCTATGTTTGAAAACTGTGTTTGAAAGCCATATTTAAAAGCAAGATATCAGATTCTCTTCTTGGCAGATTGTTAAAAGGAGACAGTGTTTACAGGCTCTGTAAACAGACCTGGCATGGTGCCTGCCTTCTAGAAGCTATTTCTTTCCTGTGCTTTCAGGCACTCTCTTCTGCTGATAACCGGGCTCTTTGAGATGGGCCCCCATCCATCATACCACTGCTGCTTAAGGATGTACAAAGGGTTTGCCTGCTGGCCCAAGACACTCCAGTTCAGACCTCCAGGACCTCCAGTCCAGGTCCTAAGGTTCAGATTTGGCTGGAGTTAACAGGTAGCCTCATTTCTTTTGGCTTCATTCTAAATTAGTTTCTTTAATTGAGTACTTTCACCACCCCCACCTACAACCCTCCACCCCACCCCCACACCCCACTCCCACCCCCAGTAGAAGTACTGTAGGGTGATTGTGCTGTCCTGTACTAAGTCGCTCAGTCGTGTCCAACAGTTTGCGATCCCATGGACTATAGCCCGCCAGGCTTCTCTGTCCATGGGGATGCTCCAGGCAAGAATACTTGAGTGGGTTGCTATGTCTTCCTCCAGGGGATCTTCCACCACAGGGATCGAACCAGGGTCTCCCGCATTGCAGGTGGATTCCTTATCATCTGAGCCACCAGGGAAGCCCAAGAGTACTAGAGTGGGTAGCCTATCCCTTCTCCAGGGGATCTTCTGGACCCAAGAATCAAACCAGTGTCTCCCGCATTGCAGGTGGATTCTTTACCAGCTGAGCTACCTGGGAAGCCCATAGGGTGTTAGGCCTCCATAGAGAAAATGAATACTTTGATCCTTGTCTGCTTGTCAGTTCACTGCATTCCTTCTCTTTTGATTAGAACCAGAAAGTACAGAGATATGAGACTGATGTTAACCTCTACACAAGCCAGAAATGCTTGAGGATGAAAGATGAGAATAGACAGTTGTGCAGGTTAAATATTAATAAGCAGGTACATAGCTCCCAAAGCATAAGAGCTCAGACACTATGAGGTTTTGTTTGGAAACAAGGCCGCCCACGGGGAGGAGGCAGCCTCTGCTCGGCCTGTGGGGTTAGGCTCCAGTCTGGGCAGGAGTGGAGCTGTCATGGCTTGTCCTGTGGCTGCATGCCAGCAGGGATGAGGGCTGGGGCAAGTCTGGTTTCCAGTTAAGGTTATTTCAAAACACAGCACTTCATTATAGACCATTCTTGCATCTCAAAATGGAAGAATTTCTAAAAAGTTGTGTTTTTATGCTTTTTCCCAAATAAGACTGCACCACTGAGGGGTTTTTTTTTGTCTTTCAATGATTTTGCTAAACATCAGTTGTTGGTTTAAGATTGCTGCTAAGTCACTTCAGTCGTGTCCGACTCTGTGCGACCTCATAGATGGCAGCCCACCAGGCTCCTCTGTCCCTGGGATTCTCCAGGCAAGAATACTGGAGTGGGTTGCCATTTCCTTCTCCAATGCATGAAAGTGAAAAGTGAAAGTGAAGTCGCTCAGTCGTGCCTGACTCTTAGCGACCCCATGGACTGCAGCCTACCAGGCCCCTCCATCCATGGGATTTTCCAGGCAAGAGTACTGGAGTGGGGTGCCAGTTTAAGATTAGCTGCCTCAAAAAAATCTGACTTTATCTCGTTTAGAGTGGATCCAGGTCCTTTGAGAGAACAGGAGGAACTTGGGTTCCTGTGGCTTGTCCTCTGGCTCCTGAAATGAACTGCTACCACATGCAATGCAATTTGGTTTGGACGGTTCATTTTAAGTACTGAGGGTGGCAGTGGATTTCAGGGACACACACCATAGGGCCAGTCATGAGTGTTTTTCATGAACACTTAAAATAAGTTGCAGAGTGGCATTTTTCTTGCTCAAGACCTAAAGGCACATTCAAAGATACGAACGATAGGAAATTATCTAAAAAACAACTAGAAGGTGTTCAAACACTTGGGATTAATACTTCTTCCAGGACCAATTTAGGGGCAGCAGAATCCAATTTCATTATCTTAACTATAAACCAACCTCCACGGCAGGGGTGCCCCTCCCTTCCCATTTGCAGTAAGAAGATGCCTGGAAGCAGGAAGGGGAGGGAAAGGCCTTGAGTCTTTGAGTAGAAGGTGCTGTGATCTCTCTCTCCTTCCACCACAGAAGGTGGGTAGGAATTCCCCACCCCAGGTACTGGAGAACCTTCTAGATAAACAAGCAGAGCTTGTTGTTTAGTTGCTAAGTTATGTTGGACTCTTTTGTGACCCCATGTGGCTCCTCTGTCCCTGGGATTTCCCAGGCAAGAATACTGGAATGGGATGCCATTTTCTTTTCCAGGAGATCTTCCAGACCCAGGGATGAAACCCAAGTCTCCTGCATTGCAGGCAGATTCTTTACTTCTGAGCCACCAGGGAAGCCCCTAGCAGAGCTACTCTCTAGTTAACTCATGACTTTCACATCTAAACCATGTGCTTTGGATTTAGACATTTGCTCATAACCTCAGTTCTTCTTTTTACTGCTTGAGAAATTTTGGGAAAGTTATAGCACTTCTTACGTCTCAGTGGGTTCACTTTTCATGTTTGTTGTGAGGCTTAAGTAAGATAACACATGTAAAGCACTTAGCATGGTGTTTAGCACATCTGAAACTTTCAGTAAATGGTAACCATTATTAGCTATGGATGGTGACTGCAACCACGAAACCAAAAGACACTTGCTCCTTGGAAGAAAAGCTATGACAAACCTAGACAAAACCAGAGACATCTTATTAAAAACCAGAGACAACACTTTGTCAACAAAAGTCTGTATACTCAGAGCTATGGTTTTTCTAGTAGTCACGTACGGATATGAGAGTTGGACCATAAAGAAGGTTGAGCACCAAAGAATTGATGCTTTTGAACTGTGGTGTTGGAGAAGACTCTTGAGAATCCCTTGGACTGCAAAGAGATCAAACCAGCCAATCCTAAAGGAAATCAGTTCTGAATATTCATTGGAAGGACTGATGTTGAAACAGAAGCTCTAAGACTTTGGCCACCTGATGTGAAGAGCCGACTCATTGGAAAAACCCTGATGCTGGGAAAGATTCAAGGCAAGAGGAGAAGGAAATGCCAGAGGATGAGATGGTTGGATGGCATCATCGACTTGATGGACATGAGTTTGAGTGAACTCCAGGAGATAGAGAAGGACAGGGAAGCCTGGTGTGCTGCAGTCCATGGGCTCACAGAGTCAGACACAACTGAGCGACTGAACAACAACAACATAATTAACCAGCAGACGATTTCAGATCCTCAGTCTTGCCTTCTGTCCTGTGCCTTAGGTCTAAATTTCTAACTATCTTCAAAGTAGCTCCATTTGAATATTTTCATGCTATCTAAAACGTAATATATTTAAGTTTTCATGCTATCTAAAACTTAATATATCCAGATTAGAGCTCATCTTCTCATCATTTCTCCAGTTCCCATTTTCTTCATGTTTTCCCCATCTGCTGGACTTTTGGTGGTGACATCATCTTTGATTCTTCCTGTTCCCTTGCCTTAACCAAAGCTTTCTGATTCTACATAATGTCTGTCTCACTGGAAGCCTGCTGGCCTCCCCTGGTTCAGGCTGCTGGATGGTGACAGTAGCCTTTCTGCCAGCTCTCTCTCCTGTAATCCATTTTACACATTCTGCTGGTCTGATTTGCAAAAGCATAGACTTGATCACATCAACCTTTTACTGAAAACATTAAGTGACTCCTCTAGAAGCAATCTGGTGTTGTCTAGTTTTAGTCTCACCTCCAAACTCTAGCATTAGCTAGTTCCATCTTTGAAACATTTTCTGTTCCATTCTTTTACTTTAATAAGACTCACTGTTAACTGTACCCAGTTTGCACTTTCTTAGATCCGTGCTTCTTGTTATGTTGTATTTCTGGAATAAATTCTCCACTTATTCAAGGCTTGCTGAAGTTATATCATTTCAAAAATCATGACCATTTATTTGCCAAATAGAATAAAGTTCACCTCAAATGTATTATTCTTTTGAACATTTATATCACTCTGAGTAGCCCCCTTCTGTGGCTTCTGTCACTTTCTGCCTTGTTTAACATTGATTACTATACATAGTATCTTCCCTCCTGATTTTATTGCCCACTTAATCTTTGCATCTCCCAACATCTCCCACATAGCCTTGCAAAGAGCAGTCCCTCAGAAAGCAAGAGGGAAGTTTCTGATTGGATAACCCTTAAAATTATTAGAAAACCCTACTTTACAGTGTATATATGAAATTAGATTATCTATGCAAGAAATTGAACTGATAGATAAAAGCTCAAGTTCAATACTTTGGAGAGAAAGCTCTGTAAGGAATCCTTCAGGATAACTTTGAGACTCCCCCCCCACCCCGCCTGCCTCGAGCTAACAGAGTCTGACAGGACTGAGTGACTTCACTTTCACTTTTCACTTTCCTGCATTGGAGAAGGAAATGGCAACCCACTCCAGTGTTCTTGCCTGGAGAATCCCAGGGACGGGGGAGCCTGGTGGGCTGCCGTCTACGGGGTCGCACAGAGTCGGACACGACTGAAGCGACTTAGCAGCAGCAGAACTAACAGAGGAAGAGGGGGCAGTTTTTTTTTTTTTTTTTTTGTCAAATTAACCACTTAGGCTTTTGTGATTTTTGCACATTTCATGGGAAGTGCTGTACTAGAAAATGTTTATAATTTTTTGTTGCCTTGGTTAGAAGAATTCTTATTTGTTTTTCTAATCAAAATTTACTTAATATTTATTTCTTCAGCGAAGTTTTTCCTGACCATCTATCATGGGCTAATCCTCTCTCTTATGTTTTCACAGCGCTCTGAATTTCTTCAATGTGGGAGGCAGTAAAGTCCAAGTTTGAGAGTGACTATTTATCATCGCTCTGTTTAAGCTCCACTGATCCATTCTTCCCACACATCAATTAAGTCTAGGGTAGGTTTTTGGGTTACCAGATGACACTAGTGGTAAAGAATCCACCTGCCAATGCGGGAGACGCAAGAGACATGGGTTCGATCCCTTGGAATAGGAAATGGCAACCCACTCCAGTATTCTTGCCTGGAGAATCCAAGTATTCTTGCCTGGACAGAGGAGCCTGGTGTGTTGCAGCAGTCCATGGGGCCGCAAAGAGTCGGACACAATTAATTAAGCACCTGAGCACATACAAATAATTAATGAAGTAGTTCTTTTTGATAGCAACCCAAAAAAGTTCAGTCCAGTCTGATAATCAGTCTAATCCGTGAAATATTAAAACTAAAACACCATTCCGAGTTGAAACTCCGTGCTCTGCTGGTTTAGTCTTGCCTCTGGCTGGGAGGAGACTTGACCGGCCTCTTCTCTCTGCCCTCAGTCACTTTTCCTCCTCAGTCGACTACTCCTCTGTGGTCAAACCGTGGGAAGAGTAGACTAGGAATAAGTACAGTTTTGTATGGCTGCCTCAGGTGTCCTCTGACCTTGGGGCTATGGAGGCCCACACACAGGGCTGCTCTTTCTCTTTTAAGGGCCGCTGTGGGGAGTTTCTCAGACGCCGCCCTCCACAGACTTTTCTAGTGTGGTTCCTTTAGCGTGAGAAGTCAGTGCTCTCCTTCAGCTGTCTTGTTCACCGCTCTCCCTTCAGTGCCTGGCTTCCTGGCAGGCTGGTTCCTCCCTGTTGGGGTCCTGGTGCTCTCAGGTTGTTTAGGAGTTCTCTTTTATTGGGACCACAGGTCAGCTCCGTCTGTGGGGAAAGACATTCAGTCCTCAGGTAACAGGAACGGCTAATGGATACCTGGACAGTGGAAATGCAGGTCTCTCCCAACTCAACCTAACTTTTCGCGGCTTCGCCCAGCCTCATCTAGCCAAGTCCTTACAGCTTTTAACTTTTCAAAGGTGGAGCGGATATTCTTCCATAGGTTCCTCAAGCTCCAGGGGGCACGTGTCCCTTCTCAAGGGACTAAGCAGAATGAGGGGGAGGCAAGCCCCTCCTTACCACAGTGGGTAGGACGGGGGAAAGCCCAGAGCCTTCAGCTTATCTCCCCAGAGATGTCTGTTTCCTATTTCTCCATACTCTGATGACTCCCCAGGGCATTTACAGATCTTTGACGGGACTGATGAGCTAAATGCTATAAGAATCTGTTTTTAGACTGCCCCCTGCAGATCCTGCTCAGGGGTCTAACATCTCAATAGGGAACATGGAGCTTCTGATAAAACGAGACTGAAGTAATAAAATACATTACATTTAAATCCTCTTAAGCATTATTAAACAGTAATAATTTTGTTTAACATTTTCCTTCCTTGGATTACTTAAAACCTAAGAGAGCAGAAGTCTTGTTTGACTTAACTCATAGTACACAGTGCTTGGCACAGTGTCTAGTATATAATAAAATGCTTAACAAATATTTATTGAATGATGTGTGAATCAATAAATAAATGTCTTATCTTTCTTGAAATATTTGAACTAAGCTTGTAAGTCTGGTTAACCACAATACTCATTTTTTCAGATGTGAGTACATAGAAGGACACATAATTATTAAATTTTGAGACTCGTTTCCTCTCATCAGTCCTCAAATAAGACTTATTTTCTTAGTGAGTATTTCCTCAGGAAGAGAGTAATAAATCTATTTCAAAAATTAGTTCCATCTAAGTAGGGGCTACATATTTAAATATGTTTAGTTAAATAGAAGAAAAAATTGAGAGGGAAAAGTATTATGAAGAATGAAGTCCTATTTAGTTTAAAGTGAAGTCTCTCAGTCATGTCCGACTCTTTGCGACCCCATGGACTGTAGCCTAATGGGCTCCTCCATCCATGGGATTTTCCAGGCAGGAGTACTGGAGTGGGTTGCCATTTCCTTCTCCAGAGGACCCTTCCCAACCCAGGGATCGAACCTGGGTCTCCCACATTGTAGGCAGATGCATTACCATTTGAGCCACTGGGAAAATCTATTTAGAAAGTCTATTATTAAACTATTTAGTTTAATATTAGTCAATTACATTAGCCAATTAATATGAGTTAATTATGGGCTTCCTAGGTGGCACTAGTGGTAAATATCCCACCTGTTAATGCAGGAGATATAAGAGACATGGGGTTCAATGCTTGGGTTGGGAAGATTCCCCTGGAGGAGGGCATGGCAACCCACTCCAGTATTCTTGTCTGGAGAATCCCATGACTAGAGAAGCCTGGCAGGCTACATGCCATGGGGTTGCACAGGGTCGGACACGACTGAAACAACTTAGCACAGCACTCATGCACATTAGTTAATTTTATTCAATTTATATACTGTAAATAGCTTATACCATTTTCTTTTCTTTTTTAATGTCCTGGCTGGCTTAGTCGCTAAGTTGTGCTGGACTCTTGTGACCCCAAAGTCTGTAGCCCGCCAGGCTCCTCTGTCCATGGGATTCTCCAGGCAAGAATACTGGAGTGGGTTGCCATTTCCTTCTCCATTTTAATGTCCTTCATTAGGTAAATTTGTGAGGAGCAGAGATTGCACCTGTGTATTTCTTTTCACTGTGTGTCGCTCTATATGATTTCCCACACTAAGAGAATGTTAAACTCAGTGCATGCCTTCCTGATGATGACAGGAAGAGAGAGGACACACTTTACAGGAAGAGATGAAGAGGAGACAGTGGAGAGTGTAACAGCCTTCAGGTTGCTGAGGAAATTATGCAAAAAACATCATTTCCTTGGTGCTCATAACTTGGCCCTGCAAGACTTCTTGTCATGATAAATTTCAGCCTTATGTTTTTTCTTGTGACAGCGTGAGATTCTTAAGGGAGTGCTCAGGTGATGCACTCTTTGGGTAGTCACATTCTGTGTTCAGCCAGCACAGAGCTAAGATAACTGCATTCAGGGCCCTGCTCCCTGCCACATCCAGCTCTGATTCTTCCCGTGCAGCCTGGCATCCTCAGGCTGCCCCAGTCTTCCAGGTATCATACTTAGGGCACGGTCTTGCCTTGGTGTGTGGGACTGACCGCTTCCTAGAATTGTGCCTCATTCCTCCGCTCTGGGCTGTTTCCTGCTGAATAGCTGGTAAAATAGAGATTGAGTTGATTTTATGCTACTGAGAAAATGAGTCACACTTTCTGAGGAAGTTATTTCCATTTTAACACCTGGACTTTCAAGGCCGTAATCCTAAGTTTTTGCTTCTTGTCTTTCTCCCTTCCTTCCTGCCTTTCTTCATATACTGTTTGAGCACCTCAGCTGGTGCTAGGCATTGAGGTAGGCCCTGGGGATGCAGATTGCACCCCTACTTTCATGAAAGTCATGTGGAACATGGGCTGCCTCTAAACTAGGGGAGAATAACACATTTAATTTTTGAATCCCTGAACAGCATCCCTAATCGTTCAGTCATGCTCTTACTTGCTCACTTGTCAGGAAAGATAAAATCTATTCACCATGTTTGTCTCAACATTCTAATGGTGGAATATTTCGTTGCTATGGAGATGAAGAAATATTTTGACTAGGAGAATTGTTTAGAGCCCCTCAAATTACATTTCTTTGCCTACTCATAGAGCTAATCTCTATTCAGCTAATCTTTATCCAGAGATGGATAAACCAATTTGTCCTGTCGTCCCTAACTGTGATAACGTCAAGCAACTCTTTTAGTCTACTTGTTATGGATTTATTATAATAATTTATTGTATTAATTTATTAAAGATTTATTATAATCATCTCCAGATTTATTGCAAACATGCCAAATATAGCTCCAGCTTCCCCCTTTGTTGGGGCTTCCCTGGTGGCTTAGAGGGTAAAGCATCTGCCAGCAATGCAGGAGACCCAGGTTCAATCCCTGGGTCGAGAAGTTCCCCTGGAGAAGGAAATGACAACCCACTCCAGTGTTCTTGCATGGAAAATCCCATGGACGGAGGAGCCTGGTAGGCTACAGTCCATGGGGTCCCAAAGAGTCAGACACGACTGAGCGACTTCACTTCACTTCCACCTTTGTAGATGACATAAGTACCTGTGCTTAGATGCCCTAAGATGGCCATCAGTGTCTCAGGGTGTGTTACCTCTCATTTTCCATCTCTGGTTTTGTGAAGAACTAGTTTCACACAGATGCATATCTCTCCATGAAATCATAGTTTAAAAAACTCCCAGTAATTTTTTCTCTTAATAAAAAGGTTTGGATTTTTATTTCAAATTTTCTATATGACATACATATTCTTCTATCTTTATCTTCTAAAGAAAATCTTTCAAAATATATCTGTAAGTCATATTAGCATGCAGTGACTCATATCTCCAAAATTAGCATACTAATTTGATAATACACTCTTCCCCACATAAACATTTGGCTTTCTTTCTTTTGTAAAATAGAATTTACTTTCTTGTTAACACATTAAACAGGATTAACTAGTTTTGTTTCTTTAGTTCCTTGGGATTGATATAGATTCACCAGCAAAAACAACACGTAAAAGTATTTAAAAAGCATGAAAATAATTTAAGTGAAACAGTATGTTCATATTTAATAAAAGGATAACATACACTTGCTTAAAATGAATTATGTTGACTATTGTCCCATCATATTTCTATCAAGTTCATACCTAAAATCCTGCCCAATAAAACTCTTTTTTTAAAAAAGGACTTACAGCTTAGCAGTCATCTACTGTGTAAGATTTTCTTTTTAAAAATGGAATTAATATATTTAACTTGTTTATTGTTGGTTATTTTGCTTTTAAAAAAACCACTATATATAACTATATATTAGCTAATAAATTACCCCTTCTGGGCATTTTTGCTCATTTTTTTCCTTTTTAACATTTTCACTATAAAAGGTGAACTAAGACAGTGAGAAATTGTTCAAATCAATATATTTTATAGTTTATAGTAGCAAGTTGGTGAATGTTTTCACTGCAAAATTGAAATAATGAAGTATGATGAAAAGCAGTATTTTGTAATGTAAGTTACGTGTTCAGATGTTCAAAGAGACAAGGCAGGTGGCATAAAAAGAAATAATTATTGCCAGATCTCCCAGTTTTTCAAAGTTACATTTTGCTTTCATAAATATTCTCCTGATTTTTAAATCTTGGAGAGTAAATAAAAAGTACCATGCTGTTCGGCACTGCATGGCTTGAACTATTCAGTGCAGCCCTCAGGATGATCTTTCATCAGACATCTTCATCAGATCTTTCATGTGACTTCTTACATGATAGGTGAGATGCAGGTTTTGCAGTCAGCCTGGGATTCAGAACACAAATTCTACTATGGGACCCTGAGCAAGTGACTCAGCCATACTGGGCTTCATTTTCTTGTCACGAGTGATGATAACTGTACCTCTCTTGTAGTATTTTGACTTATTGGGACCATGGGAGTTAAGGGACATCTGAGAAGCTCCATATCTGAAAAGCTGAATTCCTTTGGTGTTCCCTGCTTTGTTTTTTGTTTCACAAGAGTCCTCTTTATCCAGGGAAGAACAAATTTTACAAAGAATAAGTGACTAAGCAGTCCTTAACATTTTCCCTTCAAACTAGCCGTTGATATCCTTCTCAACTCTTCCTCAACTCTTGTGGTGGTGGTGGTGGTTTAGTCACTAAGTCACGTCTGACTCTTCGAGACCCCATGGACTATAACCTGCCAGGCTCTCTGTCCATGGGATTCTCCAGGCAAGAATACTGGAGTGGGTTGCCATTTCCTTCTCCAGGGGATCTTCCCAACCCAGGAATCAAACCCAGGTCTCCTGCATTGCAGGCAGATTCTTTACCAACTGAGCTGTGAGGGAAGCTCTTGTAAACTGTATAAATTGTGAAGGCCAACACAGTATATCTCATTCCACAAGAACATCTTATAGAGTGGCATTGACACTCTGTCCCCTTTCCTTAAATGAGTAAAATGTAGTGATTGTCTCAAAGATTGCTTTTATGTGACTTCCCAAGCTGGGCCTTCAAAATGTCATGCACTCCTGCCCTGCTTTCTTGGTATATTCTTGGAACCCAGTAGCCATGCTGTCAGGAAACACAAGTGTATTGTTTTCTAGCACTGCCATAACAAAGTACCACAGAAAGGTGGCTTAAAACAGCAGAATTGTGTCATCACACAGATCTGGAGGCTAGAAGTTTGAAATTAAGGTGTTGGCAGGGCCACACTCCCTCTGCAACCTATGAAAAGAATCATTCGCTGCCTCCTCCCGTCTTCTGGCAGTTTATTAGCGCTCCTTGTTGTTCCTTGACTTAGGTACATCACTCCAATTCACCTTCGTAAGGCATTCTCCTGTCCCTCTGCACTGTCTTCCCTCTGCATATCTGTCTCTGTGTCCCCTTTTTCTAAAGGACACTAGTCATATAGGTTTAGGGCTCATCCTAATGACCTCATTTTAACTTGATTACATCTGTAAGGATCCTATTGCCAAAAATTCAACCCTTAACACTGATCACAAGGAGAGGCCACGTGTTGGCTTAGATCCCATCTGACAGCTAGCATCAACGGCCAGTCATACAACTGAAGAAGCTTTTGAGATGACTGTAGCCCCAGCCACCGTTTGACTACAACCGCATGATAAATGCTAAATAAGAACTTGCCTGGGTGAGCACAGTCAACCCCAAACCATGGGAGATATAATATAGTGATTGTTGTTGTTTTAAGTCATCAAGTTTTGGGATCATGCAGCAATAAGTAATTGGACTGTAAGTCGTGGTTAGATGGTAAAGAAGTTTTATCCCCACAGGAGCCCAGCATACCCCAAAGTTGCAAATATCTCAGAATCTGTGGCTGCATCAGGCCAGTTCTGCTTCTTGTCTAGGCCTGCCCCAGCAGTTTTCAAAGTCTTACCCTAATTGGATGCCTAAAGACTCATTTTTTACCTTTGGCCAAAAATTCTTTCATTCTGTATATGCAGCATTTAATATGTACCTTTCCTTTAGGTCCTCCCTTGGCATTTATGATGCAAATTCTCTTGCCACTTTTTGTAATAATATACTTTTCCCAAGGAGTTTCTGTTAATTTTTTAAAAATTTATTTTATTGAAGTAAAGCTGATTTACAGTATTGTGTTCATTTCTGCTGTAGAGCATAATGATTCCATTATACATATCCATTCTTTTCCATAATGCTTTATCACAGGATATTGGATACAATTTCTATGCTATACAGTAGGATCCTGTTTATCCATTCTGTATGTAATAGTTTACATTCCTAACCCCAAACTCCCAATCCATGCCTCCCCCACACGCCTTCTTTGGCAACCACAAGACTGTGCTCTGTATCTGTGAATCTGCTTTTGCTTCGTAAGTAAGTTCATTTGTGTCATATTTTAGATTCCATGTGTAAGTGATACCACATGGTATTTGTCTTTCTTTCTCTGACTTACTTCTCTTCCTCTAGTTCCATCCATGTTGCTGCAAATTTCTGAGGGACACAGAGACCAAAAGAAGCTTGGAATTTCAAATGTTTGGAACATACCTTTCTTCAAAAATGCTAATTTAATTTTCTATCATAAATATTGGACGTGGAAAGGAGCAAAAGACTCAAGTTTAAAATAATGTTACCAATGTTTTAAAATTCTTCTTTTATTTTTATCAAAATAATTTGCAGCATTTCAAATATCAGATAATTTTAAATAGCCTTATAATAAAGGTTTATAATAAAAGCCTTTATAATAAAAAAAATAGCATCTATACCTTAACCCTAATTTTGCCCTCCCCAACCCTCAACCAGTTTCAACTCTCCTAAATTTTTTCTAGACTCATTTTTGTATTTCTATGTGATACGCTTATACTGCTTTTTATAGTTTCTTACAGACGCTTCTGCAGAGGAAGGTAACAGCTCTCTCACTATACCACAGCCCTCCTCAGAGAATCCTCTTTCATTCCCTTTACCCTCTCAGTGCAGTTAAATCACCACTTTGGTTAAATCAGTAGTCATTATTTTTATTATTTTGAATATATATTTGTTGCTGATATCTATGCCATGTAATACATTATGATATCACTTTTCTCTTATTAAAAAAAATTCTCCTTTAGTTAATAAGGCCTTTTTTCTTACTGTTTTGACACAAAATTATTTTCTAGAAGTTTAATTATTTAAAAATTTTTATTGAATAAATTTGACATGTAACTTTGTATAATAGTGTGTACTTCAATATTTATATATTGTGATGTGATTGCTATTGTTATTTATCACATTCCATAATTATAGTACAATGTTATTGTCTATATTCATTATATCGTGCATAGGTCTCTATGTGCATTAGATCCCTAACTGTTGCAAGTTTGTAGCCTTAAGCACTACCACTGTGCCCTCCCCATACTAATCCCCTGGTAACCATCATTTTACTCTTTTTACAGGATTGACTTTTTTGGATTCTATGTATAAGTGATAACATACAGTATTTCTCTTCTTTGTCTGACTTACCTCAGCGTAATGTATTCAAGTGAAGTTGCTCAGTCGTGTCCAACTATTTGCGACCCCATGGACTGTAGCCTACAAGGCTCCTCTGTCCACGGGATTTTCCAGGTAAGAGTACGGGAGTGGATTGCCATTTCCTTCTCCAGGGTATCTTCCCAACCCAGGGATCGAACCCAGGTCTCCCGCATTGCAGGCAGACGCTTTACCATCTGAGCTACCAAGGAAGCCCAATGTGTTCAAGGTCAATCCATATTGTTGCAAATGACAATCTTTTTTGTTAGGATCAAATAATCCATTGTGTGTATGTAACACATCTCTCTTTACTCATTCATCTATTGATGAGCACTGGTTGTTTCCATATGTTGGCTATTGTGAATAAAGCTGTAATAAACATTACATTGTAGTGTAGCTATTTCATTAAAACCCTGTTTTCATTCCCTTTGGATATATACGCAGAAGTGGAATTGCTGGATTAGTAAATCTATTTTTAGTTTTTTGAGGAACTTCCATGTGTTTTGCACAGTGGTTGGACCAGTTTGCATTTCCACCACCAGTGTGAAAGAGTTGCCTTTTCAATACCATCCATGCCAGCACCTGTTGTCTTTTGTGTTCTTGATGATAAGACTCCAACAGATGTGAGGCAATACCATCGCTGTGGTTTCAATTTGCATTTCCCTGATGATGAGTGATGTTGAGTGTCTTTTCGAAAGCTTCAGCACACAAGAGAAACAATTAGCAAAATGAAAAGACAACCTACACAATGAGAGAACATTTTTGCAAACTATCTAGTAAAGGGTTAGTATCTAAAATATATGAAAAACTCATAAAACAAAAAACAATCTGATTTTAAAACACCCTGAAGAACTAAATAGGTATTTTTTTCCAAAGATGATATCAAAATGGCCAATGCTGCTGCTGCTAAGTCGCTTCAGTCATGTCCGACTCTGTACAACCCCATAGACGGCAGCCCACCAGGCTGCCCCGTCACTGGGATTCTCCAGGCAAGAACACTGGAGTGGGTTGCCATTTCCTTCTCCAATGCATAAAAGTGAAAAGTGAAAGTGAAGTCGCTCAGGCATGTCTGACTCTTCACAACCCCATGGACTGCAGCCTACCAGGCTCCTCCGTCCATGGGATTTTCCGGGCAAGAGTACTGGAGTGGGGTGCCATTGTCTTCTCCGAAATGGCCAATAGGAACATTAAATATTTAAATTGAACACTTCTCTGTAGCTCTCTGTCACTTTAGTCTGGTTTTAATCCTTGTTTTCTTTTGTCTCATCATTTCACTTCACAATCATCCTGTGTATTCTTCTTGTATTTATTAATATGTAAATATTTCCCAGGTAGTATTTATTTTTTCCTATTATTTGATAAGATGATGACAATTCCTATTATATAAACTCCTTATCTTTTTACTTTAATCTTCAATCCTTTTTTTCTACTTTCTAAAATATTAGGTCAGCTTAATCTTTTAACTCAAATTGACTTTTAAAAATTTCTTCCATTGTAATTTAAAATTTTCAAGATCCTTTTGTAGTTCCTTTTCCTGTTTCATTGCATTAGCTAGCATTCCAGTACAATGTTGAAAAGCTACGGTGTTTTTGCTTGCTTTGCTTCTGATCTAGGTGGGAAAGTTTCAAGTTTCTCACCATAAGTTTGATGTTAACTATAATTTTATGTAGATATTATTTATTGAGTTGAGGACATCCTTCCCCATTTTTAGTTTACTGAGAATTTCTATCATGAGTGGATGTTGAATTTTATCAAATACTCTTTATGCATCTATTAAGGTGATTATGTAATTTTTCTTCTTTAACCAGCTGATGTAATAAACTACATTAATTGCTTTTTAAAATATTGAACCAGCCTTGCATACCTGAAATAAATTCCACTTGATCATGGTGTATAACTTTTAATATATTGTTAAATTCACTTTGCTAATATTTTGCTGAAAAATTTTCAACTATGTTTATGAGAAATATTAATCTATAGTTTTCTTGTATTGTCTTTGTCTGGTTTTGGTTTTAGAGTGATATTGGCTTCATAGAATGAGTTAGAAAATATTCTCACTGCCCACAATGTTTGGAAAGAAATTGTAGGAAATTGGTACAATTTCTTCCTTAAATGTTTTGTAGAAATTATTAATTGAACCTCTCTGGGCCTGGTGCTTTTTGTTATGGAAGGTTAATTAATTATTGATTCAACTTCTGTAATAGATATAAACTCATTCAGATTGTCTATTTCTTTTTGTATGAGTTTTGACAGATTGTATCTTTCAAGGAATTGGTCCATTTCATCTAGGTTATCAAATTTATGGGCATAGAATTATTCATAATATTCCTTTATTATCCTTCTAATGTCCAAGAGATATTTGGTTTTTAAGGATTTGAAGAGTTAACCACTAAGTAATTCTGTAAGAAATGTTTTAAAACATATTGTCTGGCCGTTATAGAGTCATAAAGAAGATTGTTACATATATTTTAAATTTCTTAAATTTCTTTAAATTTTTATTTACCTTTAAGTATAGTTATGTTACATAAATTTTAAAATTATCTTTATAATTCAATTTTCTGAAGTTTTGCAAATTGTTTATCTATTAACTACAAGATCCATAGAATATTAGTGAATTTTTGCTGAAACAGTACAATGTAAATGTTGTAGCAAAATATAACCTTTGTACTTGTGAGCTATAGGAGATTAAACTAAGTTAAGACTGTACCTAGTAAGTATTTACACATGAAATATTTTTGAATAAAGTAACTATGCTATGCTATATTGTATATTTATGTTGTTTTTGTATCACAGCATACTTCCTCTCCTACCTTATATACCCAGTGTATACTACAGATATCTTAAAATTTTTGTTTTGATCATGCCAGAAGGGATCCTAGTTCCCCAACCAGGGATCGAACCTGCAATCCAGTGGTGGAAGTGCAGTGTCTTAACCACTGGACCACCAGGGAAGTTCCTAAACATTTTTTTAAGTAATAAATGAGCCTAACCCCATTAACAGGTTTACCCTCTTGGGAAAAAAAATGAGATAGTCATGTCTTTATTTAGTTAAAACTGTATTTTAGTAAAAAATTAATGAAAACTTCAAATTAATAGAAATAATTTACAACATTAATTTTAAATTTCTGAAAGATGTATAGGACTCAGGAACATTTAAGGTTGCCATGAGGTCTTTTATTTTTTCTGGTGTAGGAACAATTGTCTAATAAAACACATTATTTCTCCCTTATACATAGTCCAAATATAGTCCCATTTTAACAGATTAAAAATATAACCTGAGATTTATGATATTAATCTGAAGATGTAAAGTTCTAACATTTAGTATGATTTATAGAGGTGAATGGACTATAGGCATAAGTTCTGCCTCCCTGATGCTTCATCACATCAGTTATGATCCAGTATTTGAAACCAGGTAGTGAATCGGCTCACTGATAAAACAGATCTGCATCAGCAAGCAATGCCAACTTCAGAGCAATTTTGCAGGGGCTAAAAATGGGTAGGAAGATTGAAACAACAAAGGAAATCTTGAAATGTCTCCATTTTCGATCTTGAAATCTTTGCTTACATGGGATGAGCTGAATTAGATTTTTATGGAAATTACAAGTATAAACTAAGTAGTTATAGTTTTGTATTCATAAGTTAGAGAATTAGAAATATTGTACTTGCATGCCTGCCACTTTCTGTAAATACACGCAACATATTGATTTTCCATGTGAAGTCAGTCTTGGTGGCTAGCTAGGCTGGGCCATAGCTACCACCTGACCTGGTAATTTAGATGTGACCTCAGAGCATCAGGAGAGAAGGTGGAAAGGGGGATTTCTTTTACTTGATAAGAGTCCTTCTTGGAAGAAGTTAGTCATTAAAGTTATGGCAATGTTCTGTTATTTAAAAAAATGGAAAACCTGGTATTTTGGTAGCTAGTTATCCCAGCACCTAAAGCAGTGCTTCTGCATAGATAGTGCTTCTCTGTAGATATATGTTGAATAAATAACTGGAAAGAAATTCTTTCATTATGTCACATGAAGTTCATGCAGTTCTACCTACCTTCTAGAACTTCAGGTTTTACAGCAGGAAAAGAAAAAAATAGTTTCAGATAAGCCTTAGCCACAGTTCAAGAAGCATACTTTTCTTCATGTTTCCATATAGTGTAGTAAGTGTCCTCATTGTTGAACCCCTTCCTCATCTCTCAGGAAGGTGGATAGAGAAATTTAGCCTAACTCACTGGCAACACACTCTTCAAATCCTAAATGAGGTTTTGCCTGGAACTTTATGTGATAGCATTATTGTGCATATTTATATGGGGGTAAATAAATGTCTGTGAAGATAACTACTCTTGAAAATTGACATTCCATCTTTCATTACACAAGTTGATAGGAAAGTCAACTTGGAAATTTAGTATTCACTTTTATATCACACCTTTATTTCCTAACTAACTCTATTCTAACTACAATGTGCTATTAAAAGTGATTCTACAAAATTCACTCGCCTCAAAAAAAAAAAAAAAAAATTCACTCGCCTCAACTTTGTCACAAATTGTTGTAAGCGATTTCATGGGTTGAAGATTCACATGCCCTTAAACCCTTTTAGCTTAACTGGAGTGTTCACATGCCAAATTATTAATGTACACTTGCTATTAAGGTTTAATTGAACTACCCTTTATATTTGTAACTGCTAATTTTGTTTTTATTCTTCCTTTTGTCTGACAATTTAAAAACTTTTTTTTCAGTTTTATTGTGATATAATTGCTGTTTTTCTTTTCCTTGGTGATAATCCCTCATGCTAAAACAATCCATGATCTTGGAAATGTATGTGTTATTTTTTTTTTTAAGATTTTTTTGATGTGGGCCATTTTTTAAGGTCTTTATTGAATTTGTTACAATACTGATTCTGTTTTCTGTTTTGTTTGTTTGTTTGTTTTTTGGCTGCAAGGCATATGGAATCTTAGTTCTACAACCAGGAATTGAACCCACACACCTTCCATTGAAAGGTGAAGTCCTAACCACTGGACCACCAGGGAAGTCTTGTGTTATTTCTTGAATTAATTCAAAATTTGGTTTTGGGGTTTTGTCATTTTGAATTAAGACATTCCTACCTTACATATTTCTGTGTAAGTTGATTGTATTATGATATATTTTAATATTTTACATGAAATTTTTACATTTTCTCTGTGTAATTTCACTTGAACAGTATGAAAAGGCAAAAAGATAGGACACTGAAAGATGAACTCCCCAGGTCAGTAGGTGCCCAACATGCTACTGGAGATCAGTGGAGAAATAACTCCAGAAAGAATGAAGGGATGGAGCCAAAGCAAAAACAACACTCAGTTGTGGATGTGACTGGTGATAGAAGCAAGGTCCAATGCTATAAAGAGCAATATTGCATAGGAACCAGGAATGTTAGGTCCATGAATCAAGGCAAATTGGAAGTGGTCAAACAGGAGATGGCAAGAGTGAATGTCAACATTCTAGGAATCAGCGAACTAAGATGGAATGGAATGGGTGAATTTAACTCAGATGACCATTATATCTACTACTGTGGGTAGGAATCCCTTAGAAGAAATGGAGTAGCCATCATAGTCAACAAAAGAATCCGAAATGTGGTATTTAGATGCAATCTCAAAAATGACAGAAGGATCTCTGTTCGTTTTCAAGGCAAACCATTCAATATCAAGGTAATCCAAGTCTATGCCTTGACCAGTAACACTGAAGAGGCTGAATGGTTCTATGAAGACCTACAAGACCTTTTAGAACTAACACCCAAAAAACGATATCCTTTTCATTATAGGGGACTGGAATGCAAAAGTAGGAAGTCAAAAAACACCTGGAGTAACAGGCAAATTTGGCCTTGGAGTATAGAATGAAGCAGGGCAAAGGCTAATAGAGATTTGCTAAGAGAAGGCACTGGTCATAGCAAACACCCTCTTCCAACAACACAAGAGAAGACTACACATGAACATCACCAGATGGCCAACATGAAATTAGATTGATTATATTCTTTGCAGCCAAAGATGGAGAAGCTCTATACAGTCAGCAAAAAGCAAGACCGGCAGCTGACTGTGGCTCAGATCCTGAACTCCTTATTGCCAAATTCAGACTTAAATTGAAGAAAGTAGGGAAAACCACTAGAACATTCAGGTATGACCTAAATCAAATCCCTTATAATTATACAGTGGAATTGAGAAATAGATTTAAGGGACTAGATCTGATAGAGTACGTGATGAACTATGGATGGAGGTTCATGACGTCGTACGGGAGACAGGAATCAAAACCATCCCCAAGAAAAAGAAATGCAAAAAGGCAAAATGGCTGTCTGAGGAGGCTTTACAAATAGCTATGAAAAGAAGAGAAGTGAAAAGCAAAAGAGAAAAGGAAAGATATAAGCATCTGAATGCAGAGTTCTAAAGAATAGCAAGGAGAGATAAGAAAGCCTTCTTTGGTGATCAGTGCAAAGAAATAGAGGAAAACAATAGAATGGGAAAGACTAGAGATCATGGCACCCCACTCCAGTACTCTTGCCTGGCAAATCCCATGAACAGAGGAGCCTGGTAGGCTGCAGTCCATGGGGTCACTAAGAGTCGGGCATGACTGAGTGACTTCACTTTCACTTTTCACTTTCATGCATTGGAGAATGAAATGGCAACCCACTCCAGTATTCTTGCCTGGAGAATCCCAGGGACAGAGGAGCCTGGTGGGCTGCCATCTATGGGGTCGCACAGAGTCGGACACAACTAAAGCGACTTAGCAGCAGCAGCAACAGCAGCAGCAGCAGAGATCTCTTCAAGAAAATTAGAGATACTAAGGGAACATTTCATGCAAAGATGGGCTCAATAAAGGACAGAAATAGTAGGGACATGACAGAAGCAGAAGATATTAAGAAGTGGCAAGAATACACAGAAGAACTGTACAAAAAAGATTTTCATGACCCAGATAATCACGATAGTGTGATCACTCACCTAGAGCCAGACATCCTGGAATGTGAAGTCAAGTGGCCTTAGGAAGCATCACTACGAACAAAGCTAGTGGAGGTGATGGAATTCCAGTTGAGCTATTTCAAATCCTAAAAGATGATGCTGTGAAAGTGCTACACTCAATATGCCAGCAAATTTGGAAAACTCAGCAGTGGCCACAGGACTGGAAAAGGTCAGTTTTCATTCCAATCCCAAAGAAAGGCAATGCCAAAGAATGCTCAAACTACTGCACAATTGCACTCATCTCACATGCTAGTAAAGTAATGCTCAAAATTCTCCAAGCCAGGCTTCAGCAATACATGAACCGTGAACTTCCAGATGTTCAAGCTTGTTTTAGAAAAGGCAGCGGAACCAGAGATCAAATTGCCAACATCACTGGATCATTGAAAAAGCAAGAGAGTTCCAGAATAAAACATCTATTTCTGCTTTATTGACTATGCCAAAGCCTTTGACTGTGTGGATCACATTAACTGTGGAAAATTCTTAAATAGATAGGAATACCAGACTCCCTGACCTGCCTTTTGAGAAACCTGTATGCAGGTCAGGAAGCAACAGTTAGAACTGGACATGGAACAACAGACTGGTTCCAAATTGGAAAAGGAGTACGTCAAGGCTGTGTATTGTCACCCTGCTTATATAACTTATATGCAGAGTACATCATGAGAAACGCTGGCCTGGAGGAAGCACAAGCTGGAATCAAGATTGCCAGGAGAAATATCAATCACCTCAGATATGCAGATGAAACCACCCTTATGGCAGAAAGTGAAGAAGAACTAAAGAGCCTCTTGATGAAGGTGAAAGAGGAGAGCGAAAAAGTTGGCTTAAAGCTCAACATTCAGAAAACGAAGATCATGGCATCTGGTCCCATCACTTCACTGCAAATAGATGGGGAAACAGTGGAAACAGTGGTTGATTTTATTTTTTAGGGCTCCAAAATCACTGCAGATGGTGATTGCAGCCATGAAATTAAAAGACGCTTACTCCTTGGAAGGAAAGTTATGACCAACCTAGACAGCATATTCAAAAGCAGAGACATTACTTTGTCAGCAATGTTCCATCTAATCAAGGCTATGGTTTTTCCAGTGGTCATGTATGGATGTGAGAGTTGGACTGTAAAGAAACTGAGCACTGAAGAATTGATGCTTTTGAACTGTGGTGTTGGAGAAGACTCTTGAGAGTGCCTTGGACTGCAAGGAGATCCAATCAGTCCATCCTAAAGGAGATCAGTCCTGGGTGTTCATTGGAAGGACTGATGTTGAAGCTTAAACTTCAATACTTTGTCCACCTGATGTGAAGAGCTGACTCATTGGAAAATACTCTGATGCTGGGAAAGACTTAGGGCAGCAGGAGAAGGGGATGACAGATGGTTGGAGGGTATCACCAACTCAATGCACATGAGTTTGGGTGAACTCCAGGAGTTGGTGATGCCTGGCATGCTATGGTTCATGGGGTCAAAAAGAGTCAGACACAACCAAGCAACTGAACTGAACTGAACTAAATTTTACTTGGAATTTTTTTCTGCATTTAAACAATTAATGTATAGTAGACATCATTTGTTTTAAACTTTTTTGAGATTTTTCTTTCTTCAGAATTTTTCTCAAGATAGTTATTACTTCCTTATTTCTTAGGCTATAAATAAAAGGATTAAGTAAAGGAACAACTTCCGTAAACAAAATAGCAGCTGGTATATCTTTATCCCCTTCTTCAAGCAAATTTGGTCTAATGTACATGAAAAAAAGAGATCCATAGAATAATGAAACTGACAAAAAGTGGGATGCACAGGTAGAAAAAGCTTTGACCCTCCCATTTTTGGATTTCATTTTGAAAATACTTAACAGAATGTAGATATAAGATATTAAGACACTACCTATTGTGAAGACTTGAACTGAACCTGAAAAGATAAATAGTACCAGTTCATTGACATAAGGGTCAACACAGGAGAGCCTGTATAAAGGAAGAATATCACAGTAAAAGTGGTTGATGTGATTTGATCCACAGAAATTTAACCTAAATAGAAGACCTACATGAATCATGGAATGCAGGTTTCCAGCTATGTAGGCCCCTGTGGTCATCTGAATGCAGAGTTTCTTTGACATCATGGTGTGGTACTGCAGTGGTTTGCAGATGGCCACATAGCGATCATAAGCCATTGCTGCCAGGAGAAAGCAATCTGCAGTCTCAACAGTGCAAAGAAAATAAAATTGTGCCATGCATTCATAGAAGGAAATCATTCTGTTTTTAGAAAAGAAGTTCCTTAACATCTTAGGAGTCACAGCACAGGCACAGCAAGAATCCACAAGAGCCAGGTTTCCCAGAAAGATATACATCGGTGTGTGAAGACGATGCTCTTTCGAAATCAGTATCACCAGGCCAAGGTTGCCCACTATGGTGATCAGAAAGACGGTAAGAAACACAACAAACAGAAGAGTCTTCAGTTCTGGGTGATCTGTAAATCCTGTGAGGATAAACTCACTTTTTATGGTATGATTTTCTTTAGCCATTCCTGACTCCTCTGTTGAGGGGGAAAAAAAAAAAAAGTTGTGGAGAAATGAGGTAGTAATCTATAGTATGCTCAATTCAACTCTTGAGCTCTCAGGTCCAAAAGGGCAAGGAGCTTCTTCCACAATACTTTGACAAGTTATGTGCTTTTGGATGCATACGCTTATCTGGGGGAGTATCAATCTCCCGGAGCTGTTACCTTTTAAGCTAGTTATTTAACATTTTCCCAGCATATTTTCAAGAAAAATGTCAAGTTAGATGGACAGAGATGGCTTTTGAGGTTTTGAGAGGAAGATTCAGTGCAAAAGTTTTCTCTGTGTGGTTTAGGTAAAGGTGAGTAATTTAGGTGTCACCAATAGGTATCAAATGGGCTTCCCTGGTGGCTCAGCTGGTAAAGAATCAGTCCTCAATGTGGAAGACCTGGGTTCCATCCTTGGGTCGGGAAGATCCCCTGGACAAGGGAATGGCTACCCACTCCAGTATTATTGTCTGGAGAACTTCATAGACAGAGGATCCTGGCAGGCTACATGCAATCCATGGGGTCCCAAAGAGTTGGACATGACTGAGTGACTAACACTTTTACACCACTTTCAGTTACTGTCAGTGTTCTCAAACTATTTCAGTGACTGTATCTGCATAGATTAACATTGTTGTTTGAAAGACTATTTTTGTACTCTCATGTTCATAGAATTTTATTCAGGATAGCCACAGGTGCAAACAACCCAACTGTCCACTGCTGGATGAATGGATAACAAAATGTCGTATAGACAAAAAGTGGAATATTATTCAGCCTTAAAAAGGAATGAAATTCTGATACATGTTAAAACATGAATGAAATTTGATAACATTTCACCAAGTGAAATAAGCTAGGCACAAACAGACAAATATTGTGTGATGCTACTTACAGGAATTAAAGGTTGTCTGGGTAGGGAAGCCATGGGGAATTATTGTTTAATGGGTACAGAGTTTCAGTTTGGGCAGATGAAATGTTCTGGAGTTGGATGGTGATGATAGATGCACAACAATATAAATTTAGTGCCACTGAACTATAGATACTTAAATATAGTTAAAATGATAAGTTTTATGTTATATATTTTTTTCTATTATAAAATGTTTTTTAAAACTATTTTCCTGGTCTTTGTGGTATTTAAAATATCATTTAGGCATACAGTATAAAGTTGCTCCTGTGTCCATGTGCATATTAAAATGTAAAGAAATTTAAATGCTATCAAAAAAACTGAAGCATTCCTAAGGGTTAGAAATTGATAAATTCAATTATATAGCTATCTGTGAAAAACATCACGAATAACATCAATGTCAGACACAAACTAGGACATTGTTTCAATAAATAGGATACCATTTCTATTGTTTTATTTCATAAAGAGCTTCTATCAGTCAATAGGAATGTGAAGTGAGTGAAAGTTGCTCAGACGTGTCCGACTCTTTGTGATTCCATGGACTCTACAGTCCATGGATTTCTCCAGGCTAGAATACTGGAGTGGGTAGCCTTTCCCTTCTCCAGGGGATCTTCCCAACCCGGGGATTGAACCCAGGTATCCTGCACTGCAGGCAGATTCTTTACAAGTTGAGCCACAAGGGAAGCCCAATTAATAGGAATAATCACTAGAAAATAGATAAAAGACAGAAACATAAAAATATCAAAAGAAATAAAATTTTTAACAAACTGAAAATGTTTGACTAATCAGAAAAACATAATTTGAAATAATTACAAGGGGATAATTATTTTGCCTATCAAAATAACCATATTGAAAAAAGGATACTATATATAGTGTTGTTTAAAGTACAGTAAAATGGGAACCTAAAGAACTGATGCTTTTGAACTGTAGTGTTGGAGAAGACTCTTGAGAGTCCCTTGGACTGCAAGGAGATCCAACCTGTCCATTCTAAAGGAGATCAGCCCTGGGATTTCTTTGAAAGGAATGATGCTAAAGCTGAAACTCCAGTACTTTGGCCATCTCATGCAAAGAGTTGACTCATTGGAAAAGACTCTGATGCTGGGAGGGATTGGGGGCAGGAGGAGAAGGGGACGACAGAGGATGAGATGGCTGGATGGCATCACTGACTCGATGGACATGAGTCTCAGTGGACTCTGGGAGTTGGTGATGGACAGGGAGGCCTGGCATGCTGCGATTCATTGGGTCACAAAGAGTCGGACACGACTGAGAGACTGATCTGATCTGATCTGATGGATACCAAATTAAACAACTGTATTTCTGGCAAAAGTATAAACTGGTGCAATTATTGGAAAATAATTTGTTTATAGGTGAAAGAAACTAATGTTCAGATCTGTGACCAGTAATCATGAATCTAGAAGAAAGAAATATTTAGAACCTCACACAGAGATTTATATATAATTATGCCCACCAGAGCGTTATTTATAATAGTGAAGAATTCTAATTGTAAACATTTGGTCAGTATAATTAAGTTAATGTGAATCATCCATACAGTGGTATATTGTGCAATACTTTAAAACAATGTTTATTTAGAATATTTAAAGTAATGATAAAACAGACATAATAAAACATTATGTGAAAAACAGAATACAAAGTTTTGTGCATGTAATAATTCTAGTTTTCCAAATAAATACTCACAGATGAATGAAAAGGGCAGGCAGAAACACATAAAATTTTTCACACTAGCTTTCCCTGTGCAGTGGAAATTATAGATCTTTTTTGTCTGTTTTTTCCTTCTATTTCAAATTCTCTACAATAAATATTACTTTTAAAATGACATGCTCTTAAATCTATGTTTTAAAACTTGATAGCCCCATAATAGTTATTGGGAATCCAACTAATGTTTTCTGCACTTTATAATTCTGTAGTGGCTAAATCACAATGAATGTGTTGAGGAAGTGTCTGCTCCATTCCAATGATAATAAAATTCATGGTTTAAATAAGAATTTGCCAACAGTCTTACACACATTTCAGATCATTTAGGAATATGTTCATGTCTTGTGGTAATGCATTCCTGAAACCACTTACCTTTATTAAAGCACTAACGCTTCAGTGTCAAGTTCTGCTAACATCAAATGTTTTCACAATATTCTGAGATTCTATAATCCTCATATTTATTAAATTTCAGTGTGTCTTGAAACTTCAATTATCTATCCCTCATATTTTTCCTTATAGCCTAACAGTGCTAATCTATTGGTGAATGCTTTATTTCAATCTACCTTCATTTGTTTTAGTCAATTCATAGATTTGTTATTTACTAAATGCCTGCTCTGTGATGTCTACCCTCTTAGAAGATTAGTAGACTCTCCTGGACATTTGCACATTGATAATTTGCTGAATAGTCATTAACCATAAATATACTGTATATTTTAGAGAGAAGATCTCTTCTTTTGGCTTCCTGAAACTGTTTACTAACTTTTAAATTCAGACTATTTGTGACTGATTCCTTTAGAAACAATATTAGAAATGGATATTTGAAATCTATATAATTTGAATTAATATTTTTTCATTAAATGCCTTACTCTTGATAACCTGAAGTCTAAAAAATCAAAAACTTTAAATCTATATAATTTGAATAAGTTCATTAAATGGCTTATACTTGCCAACTTGAAGTGCATAACATCAGCTTCCTTCATTTTCCCCAGTTGATGATAATTAATCAGACAGAAATGATATTTTAAAATACATTGATATTTTATTTCTCTAAAAATTAAAAGATAAACTGAAAAGCTCCTTAAAATTATATCAGGAGTTTAAGAGCATGATTTAAATATATATTCCTTCCTTATATTGTTTATTTAATATGTAAAGAATGTCTGACACAAAAATTTTAAACACCATTTCCTTGTAGAGGCTAATGTTACATTTTTCCTGTTGAGTTGTAAGTTATATGGCAAACCCTTTTAAAAGAAGTTCCAAAAATGTTGCTAATGTTTTCTGTAATTACTAGAAAAGTATGTTTTTACTTATTTATTTTTGGGTAAATTTAGGCTTCTTTTAAATTCAGAAATGATGCAGATAAATTATAGTCATTCATCCATTTCTTATACAGTGGACCTTTAGGGTAGACAAAAGACTTCAAGGAGCTTTAAACATTTTCAAATAAAAATTGTAAGGAGAAAACCTTAAAGAACTTAAATAAATGTTTCTGGAGATTAATATTTCTACCCCCAAATTAAGCATTTTCTCACCTGGATTTCCCTAATAAGAGCTTAAGAAAGGCTATTTGGTTGCCTGATGATGGTTCTTAAAGTAGACCCAGAAATAAAATTCTATCTTCTTGATTGTTTAGAACATTTCTACCAACAAATCAACAATAATATTTATGTCGTTGGTAGAGAATGGCTCAAATATTTTAAATAATTCTAGAGGGATTTACTTGGCATTGACATCAGAGTTTCGCCTGAGAGATTTAATTTCCTAAACTTTACAAGAATACTAAATTGGAATAATTACTTGTATCCTTTGAGACCTAAGGAGTAGGGCAAATGCCCATTTCTAAGCAAATATTAAAGGCCATGTTTGATTTTAATTTACCCTTGTTACCAATATGAATATAAAGTTGTAGGTGGGAAGAAAAAATTCCCTCTGGCTTGTTCAGGAAAGGCTTCATAAAAGAAGTGGGAACTGAAACAGGGTTTATTGACTGAGAGGAAAGATTGTGTGAGCAGAGGTCTTAAAGTAGCACCTTTCCCACCTCTTTTTAAGGTGGCTTAAATGGACTGTACAAATGACTTACTTTAAGGTGGCTTAGTGGTGAAGAATTGGCCCGCCAAGCAGGAGACACAGGGGACATGGATTTGGACTCTGGGTTGGAAAGAACCTCTAGAGAAGGGAATAGCAATCCACTCCAGTCTTCTGGTACTCTCTGGCTTAGATTAGGCCAGATTATCTAATATCCAAAATGCCTGGTGGGAATAGAATACAGTGATGGAGAAATTACAGGAAGCATCCTAAAAAAGATGAGGTCAGAATGCCAAATCAAAGAGCTTGAATGCTATTTAGTAGGACCTGAATAAATTTGTCAAGGGACTGACTCTATCAAAGCTGAGTTTCAGAAAAACAATTCTGTGTATGATTCATTTCTTTATTCTGTGTGTGATATTTTCCATGTTGACACAGCATAAATTAACAAATAATTGTTTGGGTGCCCCTAGGTATCATGATAAGATTAAAGCTGTGAACTAAAGATGCCTTTAAGATTGTTATTTAAAAAAACAAAACAAAACGAAAACCCAAGACAACAAAAAAGGACCCCAGATTTAATGTGATGAATATTGATTTGTTCTTCTGGTCATGTTTGGCCCCTTGTTCAAGAGTTGACAGTTGGGGAATTCCCTGGTGGTCCAGAGTTTAAGACTCTGAGCTTTCACTGCTGAGGTCCCCAGTCTGGCCCTGGTCAGGGAAATAAGATCAGTGTGACACAGCCAAGAAATAAAAGAAAGCAAAGAGCTAACAGTGCTTATTATGCTTATTCAATGCTAAGCACAGTGAATAAGCAATAGTAATTCAAAGCTGTGTAAGATTCAACCCTTGTTTACAGCAACTTCTCAATGTACTAAGGAGGCAGTGATGTAAACAAATACTTAGAATGCAAGGTGGTAGAATCTATAGTATAATCATATGTTTGGAACTATGGGAGAACAGATGGGAGCAAATTAATTTGTCTCGGGGTGTTGAAAAAGCTTCCTGGAAGAAATCTGTCTTTTTCATAATAGAATAACATTCTAGTTTGGCAGTAGAGTGCCAGTTCCCATGTGGGAGGGGCAAAATTCATCCTCCAAACCTTTTCCCAGATTCTCATGTATCTGAATTTTCATGAGATTCTCACAAATTCTCATGAGAATTCCCAGATTCTCATCCCTGGGGAAGTAGTCACTATTGCTGCCAAGACCATGGTGACCACAAAAAAGCATTGCTCTCTCAATCACTCTGGCCCATCAGACTTAAACATACTTTGGGAAACAAAATGTAGCAATATGCAACAAGAGGAGTAATTCTCAAACGTTTTCCCCACTGAGAAAGCAAGTTGGCAGATGATGTTGACTGAGTGATATGCGCCTATGGGCTTTGTCAGGTAATGAATAATTGCCCACTGGCTAGCTATGATCTCTCTGTATTTCTTCCACTCAAGGTACTATACTGTAAAGAAATGAGGAAAGTATTACTGAGATAATATGGAATCCTTTTTAGTTCATGTGTATGTGTATATATTATATGTATAAAACCATATTAAAGTATGATAGCTTATTATTCAGTTCAGTTCATTTCAGTCACTCAGTTGTGTCTGACTCTTTGCGACCCCATGGACTGCAGCACACCAGGCCTCTCTGTCCATCACCAACTCCCAAAGTTTACTCAAACTCACGTCCATTGAGTCGGTGATGCCATCCAACCATCTCATCCTCTGTCGTCCCCTTCTCCTCCCACCTTCAATCTTTCCCAGCATCAGGGTCATTTCCAATAAGTCAGTTCTTCGCATCAGGTGGCCAAAGTATTGAAGTTTCAGCTTCAGCATCAGTCCTTCCAATGAATACTCAGGACTGATTTCCTTTAGGATGAACTGGTTGGATTTCCTTGCAGTCCAAGGGACTCTCAAGAGTCTTGTCCAACATCACAGTTCAAAAGCATCAATTCTTTAGTGCTCAGCTTTCTTTATAGTCCAACTCTCACATCCATACATGACAACTGGAAAAACCATAGCCTTGACTAGATGGACCTATGTTGACAAAGTAATGTCTCTGCTTTTTAATACGCTGTCTCAGTTTGTCATAGCTTTTCTTCCAAGGAGCAAGTGTCTTTTAATTTCATGGCTGCAGTCACCATCTGCAATGATTTTTGAGCCCAAGAAAATAAAGTGTCTCACTGTTTCAATTGTTTTCCCATCTATTTTCCATGAAGCTTATTATTAGAAACAGAATAATTGTGATGCATATCATGACTCATTCAGGGCATTCAAAATGTCTGAATGCTGCTGATCTTGATAATCTGGTTTATACAGGTGAGTCAGTCATCTTGTCCTTTTGGTTTCCTATGGCAAGGCCTCCTTACCAATCTCCAATCCTACCCTTCATGGGCAGATGCTGTTTCTTCCCAGTTGTCTGGAAGTTTAGGCATGGCTCAACTCCATGAGAGCTATTTCTAAGAAAGTGAGAGACAGGAGAGTGGGCAGGAGCTCCCCTTATGTTGTTTTGTCTGAGGACTTAGCTCTTTTGCTTGAGATTGCCACTAAGAATTCCCAACCCTTCAGGGAAGCTTCCAATCTAAACCACATGAACAGAGCCATATCCATAAGAGAGGAGTCATATTAAAATATCCCACAATTATGCCCAACATCTCAATTAGAACTATACTTACACACACATAGGACACACATCAAAAAACAACTCAGTTCAGTTCAGTTCAGTCACTCAGTCGTGTCTGACTCTTTGCAATCCCATGAATCGCAGCACGCCAGGCCTCCCTGTCCATCACCAACTCTTGGAGTTCACTGAGACTAATGTCCATCAAGTCAGTGATGCCATCCAGCCATCTCATCCTCTGTCGTCCCCTTCTCCTCCTGCCTCCAATTCCTCCCAGCATCAGGGTCTTTTCCAATGAATCAACTCTTCGCATGAGGTGGCCGAAGTACTGGAGTTTCAGCTTTAGCATCGTTCCCTCCAAAGAAATCCCAGGGCTGATCTCCTTCAGAATGGACTGGTTGGATCTCCTTGCAGTCCAAGGGACTCTCAAGAGTCTTCTCCAACACCACAGTTCAAAAGCATCAATTCTTTGGCGCTCAGCCTTCTTCACAGTCCAACTCTCACATCCATACATGACCACAGGAAAAACCATAGCCTTGACTAGACGGACCATTGTTGGCAAAATAATGTCTCTGCTTTTGAATATGCTATCTAGGTTAGTCATAACTTTCCTTCCAAGGAGTAAGCGTCTTTTAATTTCATGGCTGCAGTCACCATCTGCAGTGATTTTGGAGCCCCCAAAAATAAAGTCTGACACTGTTTCCACTGTTTTCCCATCTATTACACATGAAGTGATGGGACCGGATGCCATGATCTTCGTTTTCTGAATGTTGAGCTTTAAGCCAACTTTTTCACTCTCCTCTTTCACTTTCATCAAGAGGCTTTTGAGTTCCTCTTCACTTTCTGCCATAAGGATGGTGTCATCTGCATATCTGAGGTGATTGATATTTCTCCCGGCAATCTTGATTCCAGCTTGTGCTTCTTCCAGTCCAGCGTTTCTCATGATGTACTCTGCATATAAGTTAAATAAGCAGGGTGACAATATACAGCCTTGATGAACTCCTTTTCCAATTTGGAACCAGTCTGTTGTTCCATGTCCAGTTCTAACTGTTGCTTCCTGACCTGCATACAAATTTCTCAAGAGGCAGATCAGGTGGTCTGGTATTCCCATCTCATTCAGAATTTCCCACAGTTTATTGTGATCCACACAGTCAAAGGTTTTGGCATAGTCAATAAAGCAGAAATAGATGTTTTTCTGGAACTCTCTTGCTTTTTCCATGATCCAGCGGATGTTGGCAATTTGATCTCTGGTTCCTCTGCCTCTTCTAACACCAGCTTGAACAACAGGAAGTTCACGGTTCACATATTGCTGAAGCCTGGTTTGGAGAATTTTGAGCATTACTTTACTAGCATGTGAGATGAGTGCAATTGTGCAGTAGTTTGAGCATTCTTTGGCATTTCCTTTCTTCAGGATTGGAATGAAAACTGACCTTTTCCAGCCCTGTGGCCACTGCTGAGTTTTCCAAATTTGCTGGCATATTGAGTGCAATACTTTCACAGCATCATCTTTCAGGAATTTAAATAGCTCAACTGGAATTCCATCACCTCCACTAGCTTTGTTTGTAGTGATGCTTTCTAAGGCCCACTTGACTACACATTCCAGGATATCTGGCTCTAGGTGAGTGATCACATCCTCGTGATTATCTGGGTTGTGAAGATTTTTTTTGTACAGTTCTGTGTATTCTTGCCACCTCTTCCTAATATCTTCTGCTTCTGTTAGATCCATACCATTTATGTCCTTTATCGAGCCCATCTTTGCATGAAATATTCCCTTGGTATCTCTAATTTTCTTGAAGAGATCTCTAGTCTTCCCCATTCTGTTGTTTTCCTCTATTTCTTTGCATTGATCGCTGAAGAAGGCTTTCTTATCTCTTCTTGCTATTCTTTGGAACTCTGCATTCAGATGCTTATATCTTACCTTTTCTCCTTTGCTTTTCGCTTCTCTTCTTTTCACAGCTATTTGTAAGGCAAATAGCTCCCCAGACAGCCATTTTGCTTTTTTGCATTTCTTTTCCATGGGGATGGTCTTGATCCCTGTCTCCTGTACAATGTCACGAACCTCATTCCATAGTTCATCAGGCACTCTATCTATCAGATCTAGGCCCTTAAATCTATTTCTCACTTCCACTGTATAATCGTAAGGGATTTGATTTAGGTCATACCTGAATTGTCTAGTGGTTTTCCCTACTTTCTTCAATTTAAGTCTGAATTTGGCAATAAGGAGTTCATGATCTGAGCCACAGTCAGCTCCTGGTCTTGTTTTTGTTGACTGTATAGAGCTTCTCCATCTTTGGCTGCAAAGAATATAATCAATCTGAGATCAGTGTTGACCATCTGGTGATGTCCATGTATAGTCTTCTCTTATGTTGTTGCAAGAGCGTGTTTGTTACGACCAGTGTGTTTTCTTGGCAAAACTCTATTAGTCTTTGCCCTGCTTCATTCCATAATCCAAGGCCAAATCTGCCTGTTACTCCAGGTGTTTCTTGACTTCCTACTTTTGCATTCCAGTCCCCTATAATGAAAAGGACATCTTTTTTGGGTGTTAGTTCTAAAAGGTCTTGTAGGTCTTCATAGAACCATTCAACTTCAGCTTCTTCAGCATTACTGGTTGGGGCATAGACTGGGATTACTGTGATATTGAATGGTTTGCCTTGGAAATGAACAGAGATCATTCTGTCGTTTTTGAGATTGCATCCAAGTACTCTATTTCAGACCCTTTTGTTGACCATGATGGCTACTCCATTTCTTCTGAGGGATTCCTGCCCGCAGTCGTAGATACAATGGTCATCTGAGTTAAATTCACCCATTACAGTCCATTTCAGTTTGCTGATTCCTAGAATGTCGGCATTCACTCTTGCCATCTCTTGTTTGACCACTTCAAATTTGCCTTGATTCATGGACCTAACATTCCAGGTTCTTATGCAATATTGCTCTTTATAGCATCAGACCTTGCTTCTATCACCAGTCACATCCACAACTGAGTGTTGTTTTTGTTTTGGCTCCATCCCTTCATTCTTTCTGGAGTTATTTCTCCACTGATGTCCAGTAGCATATTGGGCCCCTGTTGACCTGGGGAGTTCCTCTGTAAGTATCCTATCATTTTGCGTTTTCATACTGTTCATGGGGTTCTCAAGGCAAGAATACTGAAGTGGTTTTCCATTCCCTTCTCCAGTGGACCACATTCTGTCAGATCTCTCCACCATGACCCGCCCATCTTGGGTTGCCCCATGGGCATGGCTTAGTTTCATTGAGTTAGACAAGGCTGTGGTCCTAGTGTGATTAGATTGACTAGTTTTCTGTGAGTATGGTTTCAGTGTGTCTTCTCTCTGATGCCCTCTTGCAACACCTACCATCTTACTTGGATTTCTCTTACCTTGATGTCTTATTATAAATTATCCAGGAGAGGACACTTGACCTGGCCTTGAAAGATATTCTTGCCTGGAGAATCCCATGGACCGAGAAGCCTGGTAGGCTACAGACCATGGAGTCGCAAAGAGTCTGACATGACTGAGAGACTTTACTTTCACTTTCTTTACTTTCTTGAAAGATACATGGATATTTTCTCAGCACAAAATGTTGGAAAAGGAATGTTAAGCCAAGTGTCAGAGATATGAAAGCTCATGAAGTGTTAGAGAAATGGAAAGCAGTCCCCAGTCTGGCTGGAGTGTAGGGTGTTTTTGAGAACTTGGCTTTCACAACTATGTTATAGGTGGATTACTCAGTGCTTGGTCCGATTTTGACATTCTCTGACTGAAATGAAGATTGAATGACTCAGCTACACATAATCAAGTAATTACTCAGGAGGAATTCTAAAGTCATTCAGTATACAAGACAGGATCCCTGAATTTGTTCTCATCACAGTCAGAAGACTTCTTAGAACAGATAAAGAAATAGACAGTGGTAGGCTGTGCTGTGCTCAACGGAGAAACCCACAATTGGAAACATGGAACTTGCTTTCTTTTTCTTTCTCCCTCCCTCCTTTCCTCTTTCCTTCTCCTGTCTTCCTTTCTTTTTTTTCAGATATACATACATTTATCTTGTATCATTTTATTCACATATATTGTATGTCTACTTTATGTCAGCCACAATACTGGGCACTGAAGTCAAGCAGTAAACAAAAGCAGACGTGGTATCTGATTCCCATTCCCTTATAGAGCTGGGAGGAAGTTGCAGGAGACATTAACCAAATATTCACACAAATGAATTTATAGTTACAACTTCACTATTATGAAAGCAAGGTTATTAGAGATATAAGACTTACAATAGAGGGGTTTAGCCTAGTCTGAAAAGACTATATAATGTAGTAGTTAACCCTGTGGGTTCTGAAAACAAGACCTAATTTTGAATCTTGGCTATGCCACTTTACAGTTGGTTGTGGAAAAGTTCCTTAACCTCTCCATGTGTCAATTTCCTCAATGGAGACTAAAAAAAGTAGATTAGAAGACTTAGTGAATTATTTGTGAAACACCAGAAGGGAGCCTAATGCATATGTGTTTAATAAATAATAATACGAAATGCTATCACTACCACCAAGACTGTCATTATTACTTGAGGTGGGAATGGGAATGAGGGGAGATAACAGAAAGATTTCTTGAGAAAGTGATGACTGAACTGAAATTTGGAGGTTAAACAGAATTTGCCAGAGAAGGATGGAATAGGTAAGTTGTGAGAATGACTTACAAAGGCCCTATTTCTGGAGGAAACATGACAACTTCAAGGTACTAAAGAAATTCAATGAGGCAGAGAGAGTTCTGGAGAAAATGGTTTAAAGGGAGGGTGGACAGGAATGCAAGGATTCTTCAAAATCCACAAATCAATCAATGTAATACACCACATTAACAAATTAAAAAATAAAAGCCATATGATTATCTCAATACATGCAGAGAAAGCCTTTGAGAAAATTCAACATCCGTTTATGATAAAAACCCTCCAGAAAGCAGGAATAGAAGGAACATACCTCAACATAATAAAAGCTATATATGACAAACCCACAACAAACATTATCCTCAATGGTGAAAAATTGAAAGCATTTCCCCTAAAGTCAGGAAAAAGACAAGGGTGCCCACTCTCACCACTACTATTCAACATAGTTTTGGAAGTTTTGGCCACAGCAATCAGAGCAGAAAAAGAAATAAAAGGAATACAGATTGGAAAATAAGAAGTAAAACTCTCACTGTTTGCAGATGACATGATCCTCTACATATAAAACCCCAAAGACCACCAGAAAATTACTAGAGCTAATCAATGAATATACTAAAGTTGGAGGATATAAAATCAACACACAAAAATCCCTTGCATTCTTATACACTAATAATGAGAAAATAGAGAAATTAAGGAAACAATTCCATTCACCATTGCAATGAAAAGAATAAAATACTTAGGAATATATCTACCTAAAGATACAAAAGACCTATATATAGAAAACTATCAAACACTGGTGAAAGAAATCAAAGAGGACACTAATAGATGGAGAAATATACCATGTTCATGGATCGGAAGAATCAATATAGTGAAAATGAGTATACGACCCAAAGCAATCTATAGATTCAATGCAATCCCTATCAAGTTACTAACGGTATTTTTCACAGAGCTAGAACAAATAATTTCACAATTTGTATGGAAATACAAAAAACCTCAAATAGCCAAAGCAATCTTGAGAAAAAAGAATGGAATCAACCTGCCTGACTTCGGGCTCTACTACAAAGCCACAGTCATCAAGACAGTATGGTATGGGCACAAAGACAGAAATATAGATCAGTGGAACAAAATAGAAAGCCCAGAGATAAATCCACACACCTATGGACACCTTATCTTTGACAAAGGAGGCAAGAATATACAATGGAGAAAAGACAATCTCTTTAACAAGTGGTGCTGGGAAAACTGGGCAACCACTTGTAAAAGAATGAAACTAGAACACTTTCTAACACCATACACAAAAATAAACTCAAAATGGATTAAAGATCTAAACGTAAGACCAGAAACTATAAAACTCTTAGAGGGGAACATAGGCAAAACACTCTCCGACATAAATCACAGCAGGATTCTCTATGACCCACCTCCCAGAATATTGGAAATAAAAGCAAAACTAAAAAAACAGGACCTAATTAAAATTAAAAGCTCTGCATAACAAAGGAAACTATAAGCAAGCTGAAAAGACAGCCTTCAGAATGGGAGAAAATAATAGCAAATGAAGCAACTGACAAAGAATTAATCACAAAAATATACAAGAAACTCCCGCAGCTCAATTCCAGAAAAATAAATGACCCAATCAAAAAATGGGTCAAATAACTAAATAGACATTTCTCCAAAGAAGACATACAGATGGCTAACAAACACATGAAAAGATTCTCAACATCACTCATTATAAGTGAAATGAAAATCAAAACCACTATGAGGTACCATTTCATGCCAGTCAGAATGGCTGCTATCCAAAAGTCTACAAGCAATAAATGCTGGAGAGGGTGTGGAGAAAAGGGAATCTGCTTACACGGTTGGTGGGAATGCAAACTAGTACAGCCATTATGGAGACCAGTGTGGAGACTCCTTAAAAAACTGGAAATAGAACTGCCTTATGACCCAGCAATCCCACTGCTGGGCATACACACCGAGGAAACCAGAATTGAAAGAGACGTGTGTACCCCAATGTTCATTGCAGCACTGTTTATAATATCCAGGACATGGAAGCAACCTAGATGTCCATCAGCAGATGAATGGATAAGAAAGCTCTGGTACATATACAGAATGGAATATTACTCAGCCATTAAAAAGAATACATTTGAATAAGTTCTAATGAGGTGGATGAAACTGGAGCCTATTGTACAGAATGAAGTAAGCCAAAAACACTGGAAGAGGATCTGATTTGGGGAAAGAGAGCAGGAGCTAAGTTTTTTTTTTTAATTTAAATTTATTTGTTTTTATTAGAGGCTAATTACTTTAAATATTGTATTGGTTTTGCCATACATCAACATGAATCTGCCACAGGTGTACACGTGTTCCCCATCCTGAACAGCTCCCCCCACCTCCTTCCCCATACCATCCCTCTGGGTCTTCCCAGTGCACCAGCCCTAAGCATCCTGTATCCTGCATCGAACCTGGACTGGCAATTCGTTTCATGTATGATAATATATATGTTTCAATGCCATTATCCCAAATCATCCCCTCCTCACCCTCTTCCACAGAGTCCAAAAGACTGTTCTATACATCTGTATCTCTTTTGCTGTCTCACATACAGGGTTATTGTTACCATCTTTCTAAATTCCATGTATATGCATTAGTATACTGCATTGGTGTTTTTCTTTCTGGCTTACTTCATTCTGTATAATAGGCTCCAGTTTCATCCACCTCATTAGAACTTATTCAAATGTATTCTTTTTAATGGCCGAGTAATATTCCATTCTGTATATGTACCAGAGCTTTCTTATCCATTCATCTGCTGATGGACATCTAGGTTGCTTCCATGTCCTGGATATTATAAACAGTGCTGCAATGAACATTGGGGTACACACGTCTCTTTCAATTCTGGTTTCCTCGGTGTGTATGCCCAGCATAAGGCAGTTCTATTTCCAGTTTTTTAAGGAATCTCCACACTGTTCTCCATAGTGGCTGTACTAGTTTGCATTCCCACAAACAGTGTAAGAGGGTTCCCTTTTCTCCACACCCTCTCCAGCATTTATTGCTTGTAGACTTTTGGATAGCAGCCATTCTGACTGGCATGTAATGGTACCTCATAGTGGTTTTAATTTGCATTTCTCTGATAATGAATGATGTTGAGCATCTTTTCATGTGTTTGTTAGCCATCTGTATATCTTCTTTGGAGAAATGTCTGTTTAGTTCTTTGGCCCATTTTTTGATATTTGGAACTTTGGTTTGATTGGCAATTGAATACAAGGATTTGAGCTTCACAGAAGTCTGAATATACATTTATGTGAAGATGTATATTTATGAGTCAATTGTCTAGAGGTGGTTTCTGAAGTCTAGAGAGAGGATACAGGTAAGAAAGCCTAGAGCAGTGCTGTCCAATAGAAATATAACAAAAGTTACATATGTAACAGAGAGTTTTTTGGTAACTACATTAAAAATAGTAAAAAGAAACCTACGAATTTAAATTTAATAATACCCCAATGAACGGTTATAGATCTTCTCTCGGGAATTGTTGCAGATGTTCTCCAACTCTTCCTCCGTGATTTCGTCCACAGGGCGAACAACATGGGGAAGGGTCATGGGTCCCGGGCGACGACTTCGGGGCATGTCATCTTCATTCATGTAGCCGACCATGGACTTCCTCTTCCTCACCAACATGTACTTGTCTTCCTCTTCCTCCTCCTCCTCCTCCTCCTCCTCTGTGGGCAGGGCTCTGAGTGACCCAAGGACCTGGGACCTAGACCTTGTGAGTGGACGAGCTCTCCGCTCAGGGTTTCTCCTGCAGGCAACACCTGGAAATGTGCACCTCCTGGGGTGTCTTTGGACGTGAACTGGGGCCCGGCAGGGAACGCCTTCCGGGGAAGGAGCCAGGGAAGCTTTCTAATTCTGACAGGAGTTTTGCAAGCATTGCTTTGTTTTGCTTTATATTTGCTTTATATTTAAAACCCAGAGTGCTGGGGTGTTCGAGGCCCATTCTGTGGTCCCTGCCTTCGAAACCGTTATGGTGAAGAAGTCAAGGATGCTCTGCTTGACCCAAACTGGCACTGCCCACCGTGTCGCGGGATCTGCAACTGCAGCTTCTGTCGGCAGCGAGATGGGCGGTGTGCGACTGGGGTGCTCGTGTACTTAGCCAAGTACCATGGCTTTGGGAACGTGCATGCTTACTTGAAAAGTCTAAAACAGGAGTTTGAAATGCAAGGATAATAATTGGAAGATCCACTACTTGCCTTCCACTTCGCAAATCTTCCTTGTTAAAGTCTTCAGTTTTGTCATGTGATTGAAACCCGGGTTAAGAATTCTGAGGCTCGGTCTGTCTTAGAGGCAAATCCAGTTGTTCCCATTAAATGCACGCGTGTGTCTGGGCATCACAGAAGTGTAGTGCCAGCTGTACTCTGCCCTCCTGCAGTTTCTCCTTTGCTTTTCTGCCCACCCCTTGCCCCATGCTGTCCTCTTATTTCCAGTGATTCTCCTCCATATTTAGTTTGGGAATCCTTTTTGAACGAAGTTTTATGAAAGCATGTTGGATTTAATTGGCGTTGAAAATAGCCCTGGAATCCATGCATAAAACCAAGCACTTAGAAACACAGTAGTAGTATTAACTACCTCTATCCAATTTCAGAGACTATCCCTGTAACTTGCTCACATGTAAACACTGGGTCTGATATAGTGTTTGTCAACCTTTTTAGCAGAATCATGGCACAAAAGTTCTAAGACCGTGTGGAAAAATTAGGTGATTGTTGGCAAGTAGAGCATATGACTGTGGAGGCTTTTGAGGATAATATTTCATGTATTTTACTTGTATTTCCTCTGCCATGTGCATCTGGCCCACACAGTCACAATATGAAGGTTCGAGGACAGTACTAAGCTTGAAATCAATGTAGAAAAGCCATCCTAGGAAATTGAGATGGGGAGGCTTCAGGAGTAGGCCAATCTTTGAATTCATGGAATAAAACCTCAGGATAATTGAGTTTGCCAAGTTTATTTCAGTTCATAACATCAGGTGTTTCAAATAAATTCTTGGTTATTTTGCATGGAAAATTGGTACTTAAACTCAGCTACAATCCTTTGCAGTTTTTGCTTTCTTGAAGAAATTATAAGCCAGGCATAGAGGATTCGTGTTCAGGTTTGAAGCACTTTTATAACTGAGAAGTGCCTTTTTTGGAGAAGGGTGACTGTCACCAGTTTGCGAACTTGCCATCTCTGCCAGTTTAGTTTCTGGGCAGAGTCGTGTGTTGTCTTTCCCTGGCCCTGTTTTGGCATGAATCAAACCTTTCATAGAGGTAGATTCAGAGTGTGTGTGTGTGCATTTTGCTTTGCATCTGCAGCCTGTAGCTATGCCGGTTCGATTCAGTGTTTGGTGCATAATTGGACCTTGAATCAATACATGTAAATAGAGATTTTTATCTGTTACGCTTTTATACAAAGTTTTTTTATTTTAATAATAAAACATTTTGTTTAAAAAAAGTAAATTTAATAATATATATCTAACTAAATAGTTATAAAATATAATTTCAATATGTAATCAATACAAAATTATTAATAGATATTTTATATTATTTTTTTATACTAAGTCTTCAAATTCTGGTGTGTTTCTTTGTACTTACAGCACATTGTAATTTGGATTATACACAGTTCATGTACTCAATAACAATCTGCTTAGTGCTTACCTATTGGCTAGTCCACATCTAAGGGTAGGGAGAAAAGGGAGGAAAAAAGAAAGGAAGCAGAGATAAAAGAGGGAAAGGATCAGAGAATAACGTAGTATAAGCCAATGAGATAGTATTTCTTAAATAAAACTAGTGGCCCAAAGATTCAAATGACTTCAGTTTTTTTCACTATAAAAAGTGTTGGTTTTTTTTTTTTTTTTTTTGGTCCTATTTTGGAAAACCTCCAATTGACCTCACTGTCAATTCTTAATTCCTTTCTCATTTCTCTCAATTTTTAGCACCAAACTTCTTTAAAAGCATCTACATCTGCTTTTTCCATTAACTCTCTTTAATTGTCTGCAACCTAGATTTTTCATTTCTTTTATTTTGTAATAACCACATTCTCCAATGACCTGTTCCCTCAAGTCCAGTGACCTTTCTTGGACTTCTGTTCTCCTTGACCTCTCTAAAACATTTG
This sequence comes from Bos indicus, assembly GCF_029378745.1. Taxonomy (NCBI): domain Eukaryota; kingdom Metazoa; phylum Chordata; class Mammalia; order Artiodactyla; family Bovidae; genus Bos; species Bos indicus. Next base: position 43,525,988 of record NC_091760.1, on the reverse strand, counting down.
AAAGATTAAACCTTCTCTCATTCTTAAAACTGTTATTTTCCGTTTCATCATAAGCAATTTTTGAAGTTCCATCTCTGAACATTTCATCTTACTTAGAAATCAATGACATTTGAATGCAAGCCAGATGATGCAATTGGCTCCCAGATATCCATTTGCAGTCCTAATCACCTAACTGATGTCCGTGGGATATTTCCATAATTTCTAATCATCCAGTCAAACTAGACACACTTGAAAGGAGAATTACCTTGTACTGCTGCTTCTGCTGCTAAGTCGCTTCAGTCATGTCCGACTCTGTGCGACCCCATAGATGGCAGCCCACCAGGCCCCGCCGTCCCTGGGATTCTCCAGGCAAGAACAATGGAGTGGGTTGCCATTTCCTCCTCCAATGCATGAAAGTGAAAAGTGAAAGTGAAGTCGCTCAGTCGTGTCCGACTCTTAGCGACCCCATGGACTGCAGCCTACCAGGCTCCTCCGTCCATGGGATTTTCCAGGCAAGAGTACTGGAGTGGGGTGCCATTGCCTTGTACTAAGAAGGAATATTTCCTCTTAACCCCCCTAGGCTTTCATAGTATGATTAGTCAGGAAAAACATAACTGAAAAAAAACATCATATAAGCTGAAGACTAGGAATGTATGAGTTAACCAGACAACAAAGGAAGAAGAGAGGGAAACAATATTGTGGGTGGTAGATTCCATTTGTTCACTCAAATATCTTTTCATGCCTTTATCAGTAGTGTCATCTATTAATGCTACTCACTGTGCTAGTCCTTTGGTAAAGGCAGTGAGCAAGTTAAACATGGTCCTGAGCCTCGTGGAGCTTAATCATCCAGTAGTAGAGAGACACATTAAGCAAATACAGAAAACTATCAGTGAATATAACAACCTTCTTACCCTCATCTGTGGATGGGAGCGGAAAAAAATTCCCTGAGAAAACAGCACATAAGCTGAAGCCTTGAGATTATATGAATTAACCAGATAATTGGGGAAGAAGTGAGACAAATGACATTTATTCCATAGACAGCATTTAGAAGCTTTGAGATGGGAAGTAGCCTAGTGGGTTTCAAAAACTGAGCAACTAGAGCATTTGTACCACAGTAAATTAGAGGAATAGTGATAGTAAGTGAAGCTAGAATGGGAATCAGGAGTCAGATATCATAGGTCCTTGTGGTCCAGGGTCAAGACTCTCAAGTGTATCCTAAGAGAAACAGGAAGACATCATACACCCCCAGGTTCAAACCGTCAGGATTCTCTAAGTCACTGCTATTCTCCTCAGTTCAGTTCAGTTCAATTCAGTTCAGTCACTCAGTCGTGTCTGACTCTTTATGACACCATGGACTGCAGCACACCAGGCCACTCTGTCCATCACCAACTCCCAGAGTTTACTAAAACTCACGTCCATTGAGTTGGTGATACCATCAACTATCTCATCTTCTGTTGTCCCCTTCTCTTCCCACCTTCAATCTTTCCCAGCATCAGGGTCTTTTCAAATGAGTTAGTTCTTTGTATCAGGTGGCCAAAGTGTTGGAATTTCAGCTTCAACATCAGTCCTTCCAATGAACATTCAGGACTGATTTCCTTTAGGATGGACTGGTTGGATCTCCTTGCAGTCCAAGGGACTCTCAAGAGTCTTTGAACACCACAGTTCAAAAGCATCAATTTCTTAGCGCTAAGATTTCTTTATAGTCCAACTCTCACATCCATACATGACTACTGGAAAAACCTTAGCTTTGACTAGATGGACCTTTGTTGATAAGGTAATATCACTGCTTTTTAATATGCTGTCTAGGTTGGTCATAACTTTCCTTCCAAGGAGCAAGTGTCTTTTAATTTCGTGGCTGCATTCTCCATCTGCAGTGATTTTGGAGGCCCCCAAAACAAAGTCTCTCACTGTTTCCATTGTTTCCCCATCTATTTGCCATGAAGTGATGGGAACAGATGCCATGATCTTAATTTTATAAATGTTGAGCTTTAAGCCAACTTTTTCACTCTCCTCTTTCACTTTCATCAAGAGGCTCTTTAGTTCTTTGCTTTCTTCCTTAAGGGTGGTGTCATTTGTATATCTGAAGTTATTGATATTTCTCCCAGAAATCTTGATTCCAGCTTGTGCTTCATCCAGCCCAGTGTTTCTCATGATATACTCTGCATATAAGTTAAATAAGCAGGGTGACAATAAACAACTTTGATGTACTCCTTTCCCAATTTGTAACCAGTCTGTTGTTCCATGTCCAGTTCTAACTGTTGCTTCCTGACCCGTATACAGATTTCTCTCACTGCCCATATTCAACTTGTGATTAAGTTGCCATCGAGTCCCATGGGTTCTTCCTTTATAACATCTCTTATGTCATTTCCTTCTACTACAGTGCCTCAGGACTGTATCCTAGGATTCTCAGCTCATATGCTTCAGGCTCTGCACAAGTGAACCATAAACTTGAGATCAATAAGATCAATTTTGATCAAACTATTTTCCAAATCTTGATTAATATTTAAAATTTACTTTTTTCCTAAAACTGACCATATATACTGAGATACTCTATACTGAGATACTCTTTGCCAAATGGAGTATTTATTGAGTGGGTCTTGAGAAGTGCAGAGAAGGTTGTTACTTGCAGCAAATAGGCGGTCAAAAGTGTACCATAACACTTGAGCTAGTTCCATAGAAAAATTTGGAAATTTTGTCTCATGAATATGTAAGAGGGCTTGATAAAACCAGTTAAGAGTTCTTTCAAAATAGAAACATGGAGAACAAGATGGTGGAGGAGTAGGTGAACGTGGAATACATCTCTCTCCATGGATACGTCAGGAATACACAGTCAGACACGGAAGTGTGTGCAGAACAGCACCTGAGAGTGGACAGGAGTACCTGACCAGCAGAAAAGAATGCATAGACCCATGCAAAACTTAAGATTAAGCCCTGAGCTCTTGGAGTGGGAGCACTGAATCCAAGACCCTAGACTACCAGAGAACTAACCCTAGGGGTATCAAATAGAGAGAACTCATACAAACAAAACCACTGTAATACAAGATCTTGTATCAGCAAACCACCAATAGCACCCTGTGCAGGATGCCTCATCTAAACAACAAACAAAACAAAAATACAAACCCAATCATCAGCACACAGGATTACCGCCTCACTCAGCCTTGTACATCAGAGGAAAAATAAACCAACCAACAAACAGAAACTCAGCATGAGTCTTACCCTATAAGAAGCTTACACAAACCACTGGACCAAAATTAGAGGGCAGAAACCAAAAGGAAGAAAGAATTAAAGTTTGAAGTCTGGGAAAAGGAGACCTCAAACACAGTAAGTTAAAAAAAATAATGAAAAGGCAGAGAAATACTACACAAATGAAGGAACAAACTAGAAACACAGAAGTCCAAATAAATGAAAAGGAAATAGGCAAACTACCTGAAAAAGAATTCAGAATAATGATAGTAAAGATGATCAAAAACCTTGAAAGCAAAATGGAGAAAAGGCAAGAATCAATTAAGAAAGACCTGCTGCTGCAAAGTCCCTTCAGTTGTGTCCGACTCTGTGTGACCCCATAGATGGCAGCCCACCAGGCTCCCCCATCCCTGGGATTCTCCAGGCAAGTACACTGGAGTGGGTCGCCATTCCCTTCTCCAACAAAGACCTAGAAGAATTAAAGAATAAACATGCAGAGACAAACAACACAATTACTGAAATTAAAAATATTCTGGAGGGAATTAATAGCAGAATATCTGAAGCAGAAGAATGAATCACTGAGCTGGAAGATAAAATGGTGGAAATAACTTCTGAAGAGCAGAATAAAGTAAAAATAATGAAAAGAACTGAGGATAGTCTTAGAGACCTCTGGGACAATATCAAACATACCAACATTTGAATAATAAAGGTCCCAGAAGAAGAAGAGATAAAGAAAGGGTATGAGAAAATTTTTGAAGAGATTATAAGTTGAAAATTTTCCCAACATGGAAATGGAAACAGTCATTTAAGTCCAAGTCATTCATGTCCAAGAGGCACAAAGAGTCCCATACAGGATAAACCCAAGGAGAAACACACCAAAATGCATACTAATCAAACTAACAGAGACTAAACACAAAGAAAGAATATTAAAAGCAGCAAGGGAGAGCAACAAGTAACATACAAGAGAAACCCCATATGCTTAACAGTTGATCCTTCAGCAGAAACTCTGCAGGCCGGAAGGGAATGGAAGGATATATTTAAAGTACTGAAAGGGAAAAATCTACAACAAGATTAATGTACTTGGCAAGAAACTCATTCAAAATTGATGGAGAAATCAAAAGCTTTCAAACAAGAAAAAGTTAAGAGAATTCAGTACCACCAAACCAGCTTTACAACAAATGTTAAATGGACTTATATAGTCAAGAAATACAAGAGAAGAAAAAAAGATTCACAAAATCAACCCCAAACAGTTAAAAAATGGCAATTGCTGCTGCTGCTGCTAAGTCACTTCAGTCGTGTCCGACTCTGTGCGACCCCATAGATGGCAGCCCACCAGGCCCCACTGTCCCTGGGATTCTCCAGGCAAGAACAATGGAGTGGGTTGCCATTTCCTCCTCCAATGCATGAAAGTGAAAAGTGAAAGGGAAGTCTTTCAGTCGTGTCTGACTCTTATCGACCCCATGGACTACAGCCTACCAGACTCCTCCATCCATGGGATTTTCCAGGCAAGAGTACTGGAGTGGGGCGCCATTGCCTTCTCCAAAAAAATGGCAATAGGAACATATATACCAATAATTACTTTAAATGTAAATGGGTTAAATGCTCCAACCAAAAGACACAGACTGGCTGAATGGATACAAAAACAACATATATATGCTGTCTACAAGAAACCCACTTCAGATCTCAAGACACATATAGACTGAAAGTGAGAGGATGGAAAAATATATTCCATGCAAATGGAAAGCAAAAGAAAGCTGGAGTAGCAATCCTCATATAAGACAAAATAGACCTTAAAATAAAGAAGATTACAAGAGATAAGGAAGGACACTACATAATGATCAAGGGATCAATCCAGGAGAAAGACATAACAATTGTAATATCTATGCACCCAACATAGGAGCACGTCAATACATAAGACAAACACTAACAGATATAAAAGGAGAAATTGACAATAACACAATAATAGTAGGAGACTTTAACACCCCACTCACATCAATGGCTGCTGCTGCTAAGTCGCTTCTGTCGTGTCTGACTCTGTGCGACCCCACAGACGGCAGCCCACCAGGCTCCCCCGTCCTTGGGATTCTCCAGGCAAGAACACTGGAGTGTGTTGCCATTTCCTTCTCCAATGCATGAAAGTGAAAAGTGAAAGTGAAGTCGCTCAGTCGTGTCTGACTCTTAGCAACCCCGTGAACTGCAGCCCACCAGGCTCCTCTCATCCATGGGATTTTCGACAGATCATCAAAACAGAAAATTAATAAGGAAACACAAGTCTTAAATGATACATTAGATGAGATGGATCTCATTGCTATCTTCAGGACATTCCATCCAAATGCAGAAGAATACACCTTCAAGTGCATATGGAACATTCTCCAGGATAGACAACATCTTAGGTCACAAATCAAAGAAAACTGAAGTCACATCAAGAATCTTCTTCAACCACAATGCTATGAGACCAGATATCAATTACAAGGAAAAAAACTGTAAAAAACACAAATACATGGAAATTAAACACCACGTTTCTAAATAACCAATGGGTTACTGAAGAAATCAAAAGGGAAATCAAAGAATTTCTAGAAACAAATGACAACGAAAACACAACAACTCAAAGCCTATGGGATGCAGCAAAAGTAGTTCTAAGAGGGACGTTTATAGCAATACAATTTTACCTCAAGAAACAAGAAAAACATCAAATAGACAGCCTAACTTTACACCTAAAACAACTGGAAAAAGAAGAAGAAGAAGAAGAACAACAACAACAACAAAAAACCAAAATTAGGCGAAGGAAAGAAATCATAAAGATCTGAGCAGAAATAAATGAATAAGAAATGAAAGAAACAATAATAAAGATTAATAAACCTAAAAGCTGGTTCTTTGAGAAGATAAAACAGAATTGACAGACTTTTAGCCAGACTCATCAAGAAAAAAAGAGAGAAGAATCAAATCAACAAAATTAGAAATGAAAAAGGTGATGTTACAACAGATAATGAAGAAATACAAAGCATTATAAGAGACTATTATGAACAACTATATGGCAGTAAAATGGATAACCTGGAAGAAACGGACAGATTCTTAGAAAAGTTCAATCTTCTAAGACTGAACCAGGAAGAAATAGAAATTATGAACAACCCAATTACAAGCACTGAAATTGAAGCTGTGATCAAAAATCTCCCAAAAAACAAAAGCCCAGGGCCAGATGTCTTCACAGGACAATTTTATCAAACATCAGTTCAGTTCAGTTCAGTTCAGTCACTCAGTCGTGTCTGATTCTTCAGGACCCCATTAATCGCAGCACGCCAGGCCTCCCTGTCCATCACCAACTCCCGGAGTTCACTCAGACTCATGTCCATCGAGTTAGTGATGCCATCCAGCCATCTCATCCTCTGTCATCCCCTTCTCCTCCACCCTCAATCCCTCCCAGCATCAGAGTCTTTTTCAATGAGTCAACTCTTCGCATGAGTGGCTGAAGTACTGGAGTTTCAGCTTCAGCATCATTTCCTCCAAAGAAATCCCAGGGCTGATCTCCTTCAGAATGGACTGGTTGGATCTCCTTGCAGTCCAAGGGACTCTCAAGAGTCTTCTCCAACACCACAGTTCAAAAGCATCAATTCTTTGGCGCTCAGCCTTCTTCACAGTCCAACTCTCACATCCATACATGACTACAGGAAAAACCATAGCCTTGATTAATTGGACCTTTGTTGGCAAAGTAATGTCTCTGCTTTTGAATATGCTATCTAGGTTAGTCATAACTTTCCTTCCAAGGAGTAAGCGTCTTTTAATTTCATGGCTGCAGTCACCATCTGCAGTGATTTTGGAGCCCCCAAAAATAAAATCTGACACTGTTTCCACTGTTTCCCCATCTATTACCCATGAAGTGATGGGACCAGATGACATGATCTTCGTTTTCTGAATGTTGAGCTTTAAGCCAACTTTTTCACTCTCCACTTTCACTTTCATCAAGAGGCTTTTGAGTTCCTCTTCACTTTCTGCCATAAGGGTGGTGTCATCTGCATATCTGAGGTGATTGATATTTCTCCCGGCAATCTTGATTCCAGCTTGTGTTTCTTCCAGTCCAGCGTTTCTCATGATGTACTCTGCATAGACATTAAATAAACAGGGCGACAATATACAGCCTTGATGTACTCCTTTTCCTATTCGGAACCAGTCTGTTGTTCCATGTCCAGTTCTAACTGTTGCTTCCTGACCTGCATACAGATTTCTCAAGAGGCAGGTCAGGTGGTCTGGGATTCCCATCTGTTTCAGAATTTCCCACAGTTTATTGTGACCCACACAGTCAAAGGCTTTGGCATAGTCAATACAGCAGAAATAGGTGTTTTTCTGGAACTCTCTTGCTTTTTCCATGATCCAGCGGATGTTGGCAATTTGATCTCTGGTTCCTCTGCCTCTTCTAACACCAGCTTGAACATCAGGAAGTTCACAGTTCACATATTGCTGAAGCCTGGCTTGGAGAATTTTGAGCATTACTTTACTAGCATGTGAGATGAGTGCAGTTGTGTGGTAGTTTGAGCATTCTTTGGCATTGCCTTTCTTCAGGATTGGAATGAAAAGTGACCTTTTCCAGTCCTGTGGCCACTGCTGAGTTTTCCAAATTTGCTGGCATATTGAGTGCAGCACTTTTCACAGCATCATCTTTCAGGAATTTAAATAGCGCCGCTGGAATTCCATCACCTCCACTAGCTTTGTTCATAGTGATGCTTTCTAAGGCCCACTTGACTTCACATTCTAGGATGTCTGACTCTAGATGAGTGATCATATTATCATGATTATCTGGATCATGAAGATCTTTTTTGTACAGTTCTTCTGGGTATTCTTGCCACCTCTTCCTAATATCTTCTGCTTCTGTTAGATCCATACCATTTCTGTCCTTTATCGAGCCCATCTTTGCATGAAATGTTCCCTTGGTATCTCTAATTTTCTTGAAGAGATCTCTAGTCTTTCCCATTCTGTTGTTTTCCTCTATTTCTTTGCATTGATCGCTGAAGAAGGCTTTCTTATCTCTTCTTGCTATTCTTTGGAACTCTGCATCCAGATGCTTATATCTTTCCTTTTCTCCTTTGCTTTTCGCTTCTCTTCTTTTCACAGCTATTTGTAAGGCAAATAGCTCCCCAGATAGCCATTTTGCTTTTTTGCATTTCTTTTCCATGGGGATGGTCTTGATCCCTGTCTCCTGTACAATGTCACGAACTTCATTCCATAGTTCATCAGGCACTCTATCTATCAGATCTAGGGCCTTAAATCTATTTCTCACTTCTACTGTATAATCATAAGGGATTTGATTTAGGTCATACCTGAATGGTCTAGTGGTTTTCCCTACTTCCTTCAATTTAATTCTGAATTTGGCAATAAGGAGTTCATGATCTGAGCCACAGTCAGCTTCTGGTCTTGTTTTTGTTGACTGTATAGAGTTTCTCCATCTTTGGCTGCAAAGAATATAATCAATCTGATTTCGGTGTTGACCATCTGGTGATGTCCATGTGTAGAGTCTTCTCTTGTGTTGCTGGAAGAGGGTGTTTGTTATGACCAGTGCATTTTCTTGGCAAAACTCTATTAGTCTTTGCCCTGCTTCATTCCATATTCCAAGGCCAAATTTGCCTGTTACTCCAGGTGTTTCTTGACTTCCTACTTTTGCATTCCAGTCCCCTATAATGAAAAGGACATCTTTTTTGGGTGTTAGTTCTAAAAGGTTTTGTAGGTCTTCATAGAACAGTTCAACTTCAGCTTCTTCAGTGTTACTGGTTGGGGCATAGACTTGGATTACTGTGATATTGAATGGTTTGCCTTGGAAACGAACAGAGATCATTCTGTTGTTTTTGAGATTGCATCCAAGTACTGCATTTCAGACCCTTTTGTTGACCATGATGGCTACTCCATTTCTTCTGAGGGATTCCTGCCCGCAGTCGTAGATACAATGGTCATCTGAGTTAAATTCACCCATTCCAGTCCATTTTAGTTCACTGATTCCTAGAATGTCGACGTTCACTCTTGCCATCTCTTGTTTGACCACTTCCAATTTGCCTTGATTCATGGACCTGACATTCCAGGTTCCTATGCAATATTGCTCTTTACAGCATCGGACCTTGCTTCTATCACCAATCACATCCACAGCTTGGTATTCTTTTTGCTTTGGCTCCATTCCTTCATTCTTTCTGGAGTTATTTCTCCACTGATGTCTAGTAGCATATTGGGCCCCTATTGACCTGGGGAGTTCCTCTTTAAGTATCCTATCATTTTGTGTTTTCATACCGTTCATGGGGTTCTCAAGGCAAGAATACTGAAGTGGTTTTCCATTCCCTTCTCCAGTGGACAACATTCTGTCAGATCTCTCCACAATGACCCGCCCGTCTTGGGTTGCCCCACGGTCATGGCTTAATTTCATTGAGTTAGACGTGGCCGTGGTCCTAGTGTGATTAGATTGACTAGTTTTCTGTGAGTATGGTTTCAGTGTGTCTTCTCTCTGATGCCCTCTTGCAACACCTACCATCTTACTTGGGTTTCTCTTACCTTGGGCATGGAGTATCTCTTCTTGGCTGCTCCAGCAAAGCGCAGCCATTGCTCCTTACCTTGGACAGGGGATATCTCCTCACTGCCGCCCTTCCTGACCTTCAACGTGGGCTCTAGGGCTTAACCGGAGGTCTTCTGGAATCTGAGACTGGGATGCATGAGCTTTCTGCTGAGTTAGTTTTTCACTGTCCCGGTTTCCAGCACAATGGGCCTTCCCCAGTCCTGGGTTTCTTCGCCTTCCACTTCTAGGGTGGGAGCTTCTCTGAGTTGGGCTCCTGCTGTGCTTGGTCTCTTCCGCGCAGAGCTTGTTTCAGTCAGGTTAAACCCGAGTCATGGCACCATAGGTGTCACACGAGTGTGTGTTCCTCAGTTCTTTGTCTCATCACAACAAAGATTTGGAGCGATGGACATTAAAGCCCTTGGCACGTCACAGCTCTCGGGTCTTGGACAAACCGTGTTATAGCTCTTAGGCAAATCAGTGTTACAGCTCTATTTTATTTAGAAGATAGCAGGAGAGACCATCCTTGAAGAGTGAGGGCATGCCAACCCAAAGACTCGAAGAGAAGAGAGTGGAGGAATAGCTAATGCCTATCCTTCTAAAACTTTCAAACAATTGCAGAGGAAGGTGCACTTCGAAACTCATTCTATGAAGTCACCATAACCCTGATACCAAAGCCAGACAAAAACAACACCAAAAAAGAAAACTAGAGGCCAATATCACTGATGAACATAGTTGCAAAAGTCCTCAACAAAATTTTAGCAAACAGAGTTCAGCAACACATCAAAAAGCTCATACACCATGATCAATTCGCATTTATTCCAGGAATGCAAGGATTCTTCGATATATGCAAGTCAATCCATGTGATAAACCATATTAATAATTGAAAGATGAAAACCATATGATAGTCTCAATAGATGCAGAAAAAGTCTTTGACAAAATTCAGCACTCATTTATTGTCAGGTAGCATTTAACAGGAGGCTTCCTGTGTGCTGTTTTGGATCTGTCAGGAATCCTCTATTCCTTATTAATTCCTGAATATTCAGGATCTAAGAGGAGAGGCAAGCCTCTCCTGGGGCTGAGGAATCCAGGCATTTCATTCGTTAGTTTTTCAATACGGTGGTAAGTACCCTCTTCCTTCTTATGAACCATATGGTAAAAGTGATTGTTTACAACTCTCTCTCTTTAATATGGGTCGCCTATGTTTTGTACGTCTGGAATTTTAATCTTTATCTTTGCTGAGAATAACTACCTTGTAGTTATTATGCCCGCAGTATATATGCCCACACCATGTTGATTAAAACACCTTTGCTCCATCAGAGCTTTGGTCCTTGTGTCTTGCTTTCCTTCTATCTCTCTCTCAAGCTAATTCTTCTGGAGTGCAGAGACCTGTCATGCGCATTCTCCTGCCCAGGCTTCTAAAACCCTCTGGTGAAGGTGCACTATGCCTTCACCCCCTAAAGAGGGTGCCAGGTGCCTTTGTGAGTGACACAAGCCCTGTGTCAAAGGGCTTTATTGGTTTTCTGTGTAAACCAAGGAATATCAGCCTCTTTCTCTCTCTCCTTTACTTTCTTATCATCGATTCTGGACCACCAGGTTCCGGTCCATTAAAGGACCTCAACAATTTATTAAAACTCTTCAAAAAATGGGCATAGAAGGAAACTATCTAAACATAGTAAAGGCCATATATGATAAGTCTACAGCAAATATTATTCTAAAATGGTGAGAAACTGAAAGCATTCCACCTAAGATCGGGAACAAGACAAGGGTGTCCACTTTCACCACTATTATTCAACATACTTCTGGAAGTCCTAGCTACAGCAATCAGAGAAGAAAAAGAAATAAAAGGAATCCAGATCAGAAAAGAAGAAGTAAAGCTTTCACTGTTTGCAGATGACATGATACTGTACACAGAAAACCCTAAAGGTAGCATCAGAAAATTACTAGAGCTAATCAGTGAATTTAGCAAAGTTGCAGGATACAAAATCAATACACAGAAATCACTTGCATTTCTGTATACTAACAAAGAAAAATCAGAAAGAGAAATTAAGGAATCAATCCCATTCACCATTGCAACAAAAAGAATTAAATATCTAGGAATAACTTACCTAAGGAGACAAAAGAACTGTACTCAGAAAATTATAAGACACTGATGAAAGAAATCAAAGATAACATAAACAGATGAAGAGATAGTCCATGTTCCTGTGTAGGAAGAATCAGTATTGTGAAAATGACTATATTATCAAATGCAATCTACAGATTCAATGCAATACCTATCAAATTACCAATGGCATTTTTCACAGAACTAGAAAAAAGTTTCACAATTCATATGGAAACACAAAAGACCCTGAATAGCCAAAGCAGTCTTGAGAAAGAAGAACGGAGCTGGAGGAATCAACCTCCTGGCTTCAGGTTATACTACAAAGCTACAGTCATCAAGAGAGTATGGTACTGGCACAAAAACAGAAATAGACCAATGGAACAAGATAGAAAGCCCAGAAATAAACCCATGCACCTACGGGTAACTTATTTTTGACAAAGGAGACAAGAATATACAATGGTGCAAAGACAGCCTCTTCAATAAGTGGTGCTAGGAAAGCTGGACAGCTACATATAAAAGAATTAAATTAGAACACTTCCTAACACCATACACAAAGGTAAACTCAAAATGGATTAAAGATCTAAATGTGAGACCAGAAAGTATAAAACTCTTAGAGGAAAACATAGGCAGAACACTCGATGACATAAATCAAAGTAAGATCCTCTATGACCCACCTCCTGGAGTAATGGAAATAAAAACAAAAGTAAGTGAGTGGGACCTGCTTTTGCTGTGCAAGAGCAAAGGAAACTACAAGCAAGGTGAAAAGACAACTCTTGGAATGGGAGAAAACAATAGCAAATGAAACAACTGACAAAGGGTTAATTTCCAAAATATGCAAGCAGCTCATACAACTCAGTACCAGGAAAACAAATGACCCATTCAAAAAGTAGGAAAAAGACCTAAACAGACATTTCTCCGAAGAAGACATACAGATGGCCAACAAACACATGAAAAAATGCTCAGCATCACTCATTATTAGAGAAATGCAAATAAAAACACAATGAGATCACTTCACACTGGTCCGAATGGCCATCATCAAAAAGTCGACAAACAATAAATGCTGGAGAGGGTGTGGAGAAAAGGGAATGCTCTTGCTCTGTTGGTGGGAATATAAATTGATACAGCCACTATAGAAGATGGTATACTGCTGCTGCTGCTAAGTCGCTTCAGTTGTGTCCGAAGATGGTATGGAGATTCCTTAAAAAACTAAGAATAAAACCACTATATGACCCAGAAATCCCACTCCTGGGCATGTACCCTGAGGAAACCAGGGTTGAAAAAGACACATGTATCCCCATTGTTCATTGCAGCACTATTTACAATAGCTAGAACATGGAAGCCCATTGACAGATGAATGGATAAAGAAGTTGTGGTACATATACACAATGGAATATTCAGTTCAGTTCAGTTCAGTCACTCAGTTGTGTCCGACTCTTTGTGACCCCATGAATTGCAGCATGCCAGGCCTCCCTGTCCATCACCAACTTCTGGAGTTTACCCAAACTCATATCCTTCGAGTCAGTGATGCCATCCAGCCATCTCATCCTCTGTCATTCCCTTCTCCTCCTGCCCCCAATCCCTCCCAGCATCAGAGTCTTTTCCAATGAGTCAACTCTTCACATGAGGTGGCCAAAGTACTGGAGTTTCAGCTTCAACATCAGTCCTTCCAATGAACACCCAGGACTGATCTCCTTTGGAATGGACTGGTTGGATCTCCTTGCAGTCCAAGGGACTCTCAACAGTCTTCTGCAACATCACAGTTCAAAAGCATCAATTCTTCGGCGCTCAGCTTTCTTCACAGTCCAACTCTCACATCCATACATAACCACTGGAAAAACCATAGCCTTGACTAGATGGACCTTTGTTGGCAAAGTAATATCTCTGCTTTTCAATATGCTATCTAGGTTGGTCATAACTTTCCTTCCAAGGAGTAAGCATATTTTATTTTCATGGCTGCAATCACCATCTGCAGTGATTTTGGAGCCCCCAAAAATAAAGTCAGCCACTGTTTCCACTGTTTCCCCATCTATTTCCCATGAAGTGATGGGACCAGATGCCATGATCTTTGTTTTCTGAACGTTGAGCTTTAAGCCAACTTTTTCATTATCCTCTTTCACTTTCATCAAGAGGCTTTTGAGTTCCTCTTCACTTTCTGCTATAAGGATGGTGTCATCTGCATATCTGAGGTTATTGATATTTCTCCCAGCAAATATTACTCAGCCATAAAAGGAATGCATTTGAGTCAGTTTTGATGAGGTGGATGAACCTAGAATCTATTACACAGAGTGGAGTGAGTCAGAAAGAGAAAGAAAAATATCATATTCTAATGCACACATACAGAATCTAGAAAAATGGTTCTGAAGAATTTATCTACAGGGCAACAAAGGAGAAACAGACAGATTATAGACTTATGGACATGGGGTGAGGGGAGGAGAATGTGAGATGTATCGAAAGAGTAACATGGAAACTTTATATTACCATATGTAAAATAGATAGCTAACAAGAATTTGCTGTATGGCTCGGGAAATTCAAACAGGTGCTCTGTATCAACCTAGAAGGGTGGGATGGGGAGAGAGATGGGAGGGGGGTTCAAAAGGGAGGGAATATATGTATACTATGGCTGATCATGTTGAGGTTTGACAGAAAACAATGAAGTTCTGTAAAGCAATTATCCTTCAATAAAAAAATAAATAAAAAAAATAGACACACTGTATAAAGGGCAAGCAAGAAAAGCTTCTGCACTTTATGCAAACATTAGGAAACTTTATTATACTAGAGTAGTAATTTTATTGTAATTACTGCTATCTTGTTTAATGCTTTTGTGTCTTTTCATTTTTTTTTTTTTTTTTTTGAGTATGCTGCTAAAATTATTTAGGGCTCTGTATGATTTGGTTAATTTTAACTTTAGTTAGATGGGGGGAAATTGCATGAATGGATAATATCTAGTGAAATATTTAGCAAACCTGAATTTCCTCACTGGAGACTTTATTAAAAGTTTGGTTCTTAGAGACTGGGAATTGGATAAGTTCCATAGCTGCAAATGAATTTCGCTTCATTTGCAGGCAATGCACAGTGGACATTATTAGGAAACAGGGATTTCCAGTAAAGATATGACAGAATAAGGAAAGAGTTTGTACTGAGGTAGCCCTTTGGGCCAGAGACATCATTAGCAAGGAGGGCTGAATCTATCTTTCAAGAATCACAATTTCATTACATGAAACAAAGAACCCTAGAAAATCTCCAGCAGTCTGATAATCAATCCTTTCATTAAAAAACAAAACAAAACAAGAATCCAGTCTCAGGCGAATCACTCTAGGACTCTGTCCCCAGATAGTATACATCAAAGGTTTGCTTCATAAGGGATCTCTATACTCTTCAGCTTTAAAATGGAAATGACTTCTCTAGTGAAGGACCTTGAATTCCTAAGGGCTTGAATGCCTCCTCGCATCAGCAAACCACAGTAGTCAACAAATATTTCTTGCCGTTCTCTTGTAAAATGTTGTGAGGACTTCCAACTACAAAAGCACTCTGTAACAATAACAATGGCTGTTCTTATTGAGAGCTTAAGCCTTTTATAAATATGATTTAGTACCACCAAAAAAACCCTCAAGACAAAGTTTCACCTTCAAGGAAACATAAATGATTTTCAATGAATGTAATTTCTTTATCCAAGAGGATCTTCAGTATTTTCTAGTCTGGAGCTTAAAAAAAAAAATAGCGTCTTTAAATTGTGTTGTTTTGGAGCCCTATCAGATCAGATCAGATCAGTCGCTCAGTCGTGTCCAACTCTTTGCGAGCCCATGAATCGCAGCACGCCAGGCCTCCCTATCCATCACCATCTCCCGGAGTTCACTGAGACTCACGTCTATCGAGTCAGTGATGCCATCCAGCCATCTCATCCTCTGTTGTCCCCTTCTCCTCCTGCCCCTAATCCCTCCCAGCATCAGAGTCTTTTCCAATGAGTTAACTCTTCCAATGAGGTGGCCAAAGTACTGGAGTTTCAGCCTTAGCATCATTCCTTCCAAAGAAATCCCAGGGCTGATCTCCTTCAGCATGGACTGGTTGGATCTCCTTGCAGTCTAAGGGACTCTCAAGAGTCTTCTCCAACACCACAGTTCAAAAACATCAATTCTTCGGCGCTCAGCCTTCTTCACAGTCCAAATGTCAACATCCATACATGACCACAGGAAAAACCATAGCCTTGACTAGATGAACCTTTGTTGGCAAAGTAATGTCTCTGCTTTTGAATATGCTATCTAGGTTGGTCATAACTTTCCTTCCAAGGAGTAAGCATCTTTTAATTTCATGGCTGCAGTCACCATATCAGAATTTAATTTGTGTGTGTGTGAAGTTGCTCAGTTGTGTCTGATTCTTTGAGACCCGGTGGACTGTAGCCTGCCAGGCTCCTCTGTCCAGGGGATTCTCCAGGCAAGAATACTGGAGTGGGTTGCCATTTCCTTCCCCACGGGATCTTCCCAACCCAGGGATCGAACCCAGGTCTCCTGCATTGCAGGCAGATGCTTTATCCTCTGAGCCACCAGGGAAGCTACAGAATTTAATTTATATTGATATAAATATCAATATTTGGATATATCTATATAATTGATATGTATATATAAACATCAATTATTAATTATGTAAATATAAATATCAATGGGGCTTCCCAGATGGCGTTTGTGGTAAAGAACCAGCCTGCCTATGCAGGAGTCATAAAAGATGCTGGTATGGCAAAAACCATGGCAATATTGTAAAGTAATTAGTCTCCAATTCAAATAAATAAACTAATAATAATAAAAAAAGAAGCTGGTTATAAAGAAGGCTGAGTGCCAAAGAATTGATGCTTTCCAATTGTGGTGCTGGAGAAGACTTTTGAAAGTCCTTTGGACAACAAGGAGATCAAACCAGTCAATCCTAAAAGAAATGAACCCTGAATAGTCATTGGAAGGACTGATGCTGAAACTGAAGCTCCAATACTTGGGTCACCTGGTGCAAACTGCTGACTCCTTGGAAAAGACTCTGATACTGGGAAAGATTGAGGGCCTGAGGAGAAGGGGACGACTGAGGATGAAATGGTTGGATGGCATCACCTACTCAAGGGACATGAGCTTGAGCAAACTCTGGTGATAGTGAAGGACAGGGAAGCCTGATGTGCTGCAGTCCACGGGGTTGCAAAGAGTCACACATGACTTAGCAACTCAACAACAACAAAATATCAGTGACTGATGATATCATTTATATTGATATATGTTGTTGTTGAGTTGCTAAGTTGTGTCCAACTCTTTTGTGACCCCATGGACTGTAGCCTACCAGGTTGCTCTGTTCATAGAATTTCCCAGGCAAGAATACTGGCGAGGGTTGCTATTTCCTTCTCCAAGGGATGTTCCCCACCCAGGGATCAAACCCACCTTTACTCACTGCAGGCAGATTCTTTACACTGAGCAAACCCACATTTATTGTATTGCAGGCAGATTCTTTATGCTGAGGCATCAGGGAAAACATATTGGTATCAATTCAGTTCAGTTGCTCAATCGTGTCCGACTCTTTGCAACCCCATGAATTGCAGCACGCCAGGCCTCCCTGTCCATCACCAACTCCCAGAGTTCACTCAAACTCACGTCCAGTCATGATGGTGATGCCATCCAGCCATCTCATCCTCTGTCGTCCCCTTTTCCTCCTGCTCTCAACCCCTCCCAGCATCAGAGTCTTTTCCAATGAGTGGAAACAGACTTTATTTTTTGGGGCTCCAAAATCATTGCAGATGGTGATTGCAGCCATGAAACTAAAAGACGCTTACTCCTTGGAAGGAAAGTTATGACCAACCTAGATAGCATATTGAAAAGCAGAGACATTACTTTGCCAACAAAGGTCCGTCTAGTCAAGGCTATGGTTTTTCCTGTGGTCATGTATGGATGTGAGAGTTGGACTGTGAAGAAAGCTGAGCGCCGAAGAATTGATGCTTTTGAGCTGTGGTGTTGGAGAAGACTCTTGAGAGTCCCTTGGACTGCAAGGAGATCCAACCTGTCCATTCTGAAGGAGATTGGTTCTGGGTGTTCTTTGGAAGGAATGATGCTAAAGCTGAAACTCCAGTACTTTGGCCACCTCATGTGAAGAGTTGACTCATTGGAGAAGACTCTGATGCTGGGAGGGATTGGGGGCAAGAGTAGAAGGGGACGACAGAGGATGAGATGGCTGGATGGCATCACTGACTCGATGGACATGAGTCTGAGTGAACTCCGGGAGTTGGTGATGGACAGGGAGGCCTGGCGTGCTGCGATTCATGGGGTTGCAAAGAGTCGGACACGACTGAGCGACTGATCTGATCTGATCTGATGGATACCAAATTAAACAACCAGAAAAACATTTCTCTCTTTTGATGAGAGCTCTTGGAATTTTAACAACTTTCATATGTAACATACAGCTGTGTTAATTCTATTTATCAAGTTGTACATTATATCACTAGTACTTATTTATATTATAACTGAAAGTTTGTATCTTTGGACTGACTGACTTCATCCAGTTCCCCCTCCCCACACCCCTAACTTTTGGTAACCACAAATCTGATCACTCTTTCTATGAATTTGCTTGTTCATTTGCTTTTGAAGTATAATTGACATACCACACTATGTGAGTTCTTGGTATACAACATAGTGATTTGGTATTTCTATGCATTTCAAAACAATTACCACCTCATTTCCTCATGTATGTAAGTCTAGTTATAATATATCACCATACAAAAATATTGGTTATTGACCATATTCCTCACAGTGTACATTGAATACCTGGGACTTAAGTTATTTTGCAACTTAAAGTTTGTTCTGCTTAACCCTCTTCACCTATTTCTTTCCTCCCTGATTCCGTTTCCCCTGTAGCAACCAGCTGTTTGTTTTCTGTATCTATAACTGTTTTGTTATGGTTCTTTGTTTATTTTGGCTTTTACATTCCACAGTAAGTGAAATCATTCAATATTTGTCTTTCTCTGACTTATTTCACCTAGCATAATATCCGGGAGAAGGCAATGGCAACCTACTCCATTACTCTTGCCTGGCAAATCCCATGGACAGAGGAGCCTGGTAGGCTGCAGTCCATGGGGTCGATAGGAGTCGGACACTACTGAGCGAATTCACTTTCACTTTTCACTTTCATGCATTGGAGAAGGAAATAGCAACCCACTCCAGTGTTCTTGCCTAGAGAATCCCAGGGACAGGGGAGCCTGGTGGGCTGCCGTCTATGGGGTCGCACAGAGTTGGACACGACTGAAGTGACTTAGCAGCAGCATAATATCCTCTAGATCCTTCCATGTTATCACAAATGGTAAAGTTTCATTTTTTTATAGTTGAGTATTATTCTATTGGCTTCTCTGGTGGCTCAGAGGTAGAGAACCTGCCTGCCAGTGAAGGAGATGTGGGTTCAATCCCTGGGTCAGGAAGATGCCCTGGAGAAAGGAAATGGCAACCCATTCCAGTATTCTTGCCTGGGAAATCCCATGGACAGAGGGGCCTGGTGGGCTACAGTCCATAGGTTGCAAAAGAGTCAGGCATGACTTAGTGAATAAACAACGTTATTCTATTATACATGTGTACCACATCTTTATCCATTTATCTGTTGATGGGCACTTAAGTTGAATCATTTATTGGCTATTGTAAATAATACTGCAATCAACACAAGAGTGCATTTTAATTTTTTTCAAATCAACATCCAGGAGTGGAATTGCTGGGTCACATGGTAGTTCTGTCTTTACTTTTTTCAGGAATCTCCATTGTTTTCCATAGTGGCTTTGCCAACTTGCATTCCCATCAACAGTGCACAGATGTTACATTTTCTCTACATCCTTGTCAACATTTATTATTTGTTGTCTTTTGGATAAGTGCCATTTTGACAGGAGTGAGATGATATTGTGGTTTTGATGTGCTTTTCCCTGGTAATTAGTTGATGTTGAGCATCTTTTCTGTGCCTGTTTGTAATTTCTGTGTCTTTTTTTTTTTGAAGAATGTCTATTCCTACACTCTGCCCATTTTTATGCCCAAACATAATCTGGTTGTTTATTTTTTTGAGGTTGAGTTGTATGAGTTCTTGTATATTTTGGACATTAACCCCCAATCAAATATATTGTTTGCAGGTATATTCTTCCATTCTGTAGGTGGCCTTTGCATTTTGTTGATTGTTTCCTTTGCTGTGCAAAAGCTTTTAATGTTATATATTTTAGTATGTTTAGTTTCGATTTTGTTTACATTGTTTGAGAAGACATATGAAAATAAATATTACAAAGACAAGAGTCAAAGAGTGTACTGCTTATGTTTTCTTCTAGAAGTTTTATGGTTTCAGGTTTTACACATAAGTTTTAATCCATTAAAATTTTTTTAATTGAAGTATATTTGATTTACAGTATGTATAGTTTCAGGCATATAGCAAAGTGAATCAGTTATTCATATACATATAGTCACTCCTTTTTTAAAGATTCTTTTCCCATATAGGCCATTACAGAGTACTGAATAGAGTCCTTTGGTGCTATCTAGCCAGTCCTCACTAGTTATCTGTTTTTATATAGTGATGTGTATATACGTCAGTTCCAGTCTCTCAACTGAGCCCTCCCCGCTTATCCTCTGGGAATCATAAGTTTGTTTTCTATATCTGTGACTCTACTTCTGTTTTGTAAATAGGTTCATTTGTACCTTTTCCCCCCTATATTCCACATATAAGCAATGTCATGTGCTACTTGTCTGTGTCTGACTTCCTTCATTCAGTATGACAATCTCTAGGTCCATCTATGTTGCTACAAATGGCATTATTTCATTCTTTTTTATGGTTAAGTAATGGAATCCCTCAGAAGAAATGGAGTAGCCATCATAGTCAACAAAAGAGTCCAAAATGCAGTACTTGGATGCAATCTCAAAAACAACAGAATGATCTCTGTTCGTTTCCAAGGCAAACCATTCAGTATCACAGTAATCCAAGTCTATGCCCCAACCAGTAACGCTGAAGAAGCTGAAGTTGAACTGTTCTATGAAGACCTACAAAACCTTTTAGAACTAACACCCAAAAAAGATGTCCTTTTCATTATAGAGGACTGGAATGCAAAAGTAGGAAGTCAAGAAACACCTGAAGTAACAGGCAAATTTGGCCTTGGAATACGGAATGAAGCAGGGCAAAGACTAATAGAGTTTTGCCAAGAAAATGCACTGGTCGTAACAAACACCCTCTTCCAACAACACAAGAGAAGACTCTACACATGGACATCACCAGATGGTCAACATCGAAATCAGATTGATTATATTCTTTGCAGCCAAAGATGGAGAAGCTCTATACAGTCAGCAAAAACAAGACCAGGAGCTGACTGTGGCTCAGATCATGAACTCCTTATTGCCAAATTCAGAATTAAATTGAAGAAAGTAGGGAAAACCACTAGACCATTCAGGTATGACCTAAATCAAATCCCTTATGATTACACAGTGGAAGTGAGAAATAGATTTAAGGGCCTAGATCTGATAGATAGAGTGCCTGATGAGCTATGGAATGAGGTTCATGACATTGTACAGAAGACAGGGATCAAGACCATCCCCATGGAAAAGAAATGCAAAAAAGCAAAATGGCTGTCTGGGGAGGCCTTACAAATAGCTGTGAAAAGAAGAGAAGTGAAAAGCAAAGGAGAAAAGGAAAGATATAAACATCTGAATGCAGAGTTCCAAAGAATAGCAAGAAGGGGTAAGAAAGCCTTCCTCAGCGATCAATGCAAAGAAATAGAGAAGAACAACAGAATGGGAAAGACTAGGGATCTCTTCAAGAAAATCAGAGATACCAAAGGAATATTTCATGCAAAGATGGGCTCCATAAAGGGCAGAAATGGTATGGACCTAACAGAAGCAGAAGATATTAAGAAGAGATGGCAAGAATACACAAAAGAACTGTACAAAAAAGATCTTCACAACCCAGATAATCACAATGGTGTGATCACTGACCTAGAGCCAGACATCCTGGAATGTGAAGTCAAGTGGGCCTTAGAAAGCATCACTACGAACAAAGCTAGTGGAGGTGATAGAATTCCAGTTGAGCTATTCCAAATCCTGAAAGATGATGCTGTGAAAGTGCTGCACTCAATAAGCCAGCAAATTTAGAAAACTCAGCAGTGGCCACAGGACTGGAAAAGGTCACTTTTCATTCCAATCCCAGAGAAAGGCAATGCCAAAGAATGCTCAAACTACCGCACAGTTGCACTCATCTCACATGCTAGTAAAGTAATGCTCAAAATTCTCCAAGCCAGGCTTCAGCAATATGTGAACTGTGAACTTCCTGATGTTCAAGCTGGTGTTAGAAGAGGCAGAGGAACCAGAGATCAAATTGCCAACATCCGCTGGATCAGGGAAAAAGCAAGAGAGTTCCAGAAAAACACCTATTTCTGCTTTATTGACTATGCCGAAGCCTTTGACTGTGTGGATCATAATAAACTGTGGAAAATTCTGAAAGAGATGGGAATCCCAGACCACCTGATCTGCCCCTTGAGAAATTTGTATGCAGGTCAGGAAGCAACAGTTAGAACTGGACATGGAACAACAGACTGGTTCCAAATAGGAAAAGGAGTACGTCAAGGCTGTATATTGTCACCCTGTTTATTTAACTTATATGCAGAGTACGTCATGAGAAACGCTGGACTGGAAGAAACACAAGCTGGAATCAAGATTGCTGGGAGAAATATCAATCACCTCAGATATGCAGATGACACCACCCTTATGGCAGAAAGTGAAGAGGAACTAAAAAGCCTCTTGATGAAGGTGAAAGAGGAGAGTGAAAAAGTTGGCTTAAAGCTCAACATTCAGAAAACGAAGATCATGGCATCTGGTCCCATCACTTCATGGGAAATAGATGGGAAACAGTGGAAACAGTGTCTGACTTTATTTTCTGGGTTCCAAAATCACTGCAGATGGTGACTGCAGCCATGAAATTAAAAGATGCTTACTCCTTGGAAGGAAAGTTATGACCAACCTAGATAGCATATTCAAAAGCAGAGACATTATTTTGCCAACAATGGTCCATCTAGTCAAGGCTATGGTTTTTCCTGTGGTCATGTATTGATGTGAGAGTTGGACTGTGAAGAAGGCTGAGCACCGAAGAATTGATGCTTTTGAACTGTGGTGTTGGAGAAGACTCTTGAGAGTCCCTTGGACTGCAAGGACATCCAACCATTCCATTCTGAAGGAGATCAGCCCTGGGATTTCTTTGGAGGGAATGATGCTGAAGCTGAACCTCCAGTACTTTGGCCACCTCATGTGAAGAGTTGACTCATTGGAGAAGACTCTGATGCTGGGAGGGATTGGGAGCAGGAGGAGAAGGGGACGACAGAGGATGAGATGGTTGGATGGCATCACTGACTCGATGGACATGAATCTGAGTGAACTCCGGGAGTTGGTGATGGACAGGGAGGCCTGGCGTGCTGCGATTCATGGGGTTGCAAAGAGTCGGACACGACTCAGTGACTGATCTGATCTGAATATTCCATTGTATATATGTACCACATCTTCTTTATTCGTTCTTCTGTTGATGGACATTTAGTTTGCTTCCATGGCCTGTCTATTTTAAATAGTAATGCAGTGAACATTGGGGTGCATGTATCCTTTTGAATTTTGGTTTTCTCTGGGTATATGACCATGCTGGCTCATATAGTAGTTCTATTTTTAGTTTTTTAAGGAACATTCATACTGTTCTCCATAGTGGCTGTACCAATTTTTATTGCCACTGACACGTAGGAGGAGTCCCTTTTCTCCACACCCTCTCCAGCATTTATTTGTAGATTTTTTGATAATGGCCATTCTGACTGGTGTAGGGGTGATTCTTCATTGTAGTTTTATTTTGCATTTCTCTGGTATTTATTGGACACGACTGAAGTGACTTAGCATCAGCATCAGCAGTAGTTAATGATGTTGAGCATTTTCTCATGTGCTTTTTGCCATCTGTATGTCTTCTTTGGAGAAATGTCTATTTAGGTCCTCCACCCATTTTTTGATTGTGTGTGTGTGTGTGTGTGTGTGTGTGTGTGTGTGACATAGAGCTGCCCAGGCTGTTTGTATATTTTTGAGGTTAATTCCTTGTTGGCTGCTTTGTTTGCAAATATTTTCTCCCATTCTAGGGTTTTCTTTTTGCTTTGTTTATGGTTTTCTTGCTGGGTACAGTATCCTAGGTTGCAGATTTGATTATATATTTGCCACTCCCTTCTGGCCTGCAGTTTCTTTCAAGAAATCAGCCGATAGCCACATGAGGGTTCCCTTGTAAATGACTCTTTATTTTTCTCTTGCTGCCTTTAGAATCCTCTCATTATTTTTTGCTATTTTAATTATGATCACTCTTGGTGTGTGTTTGGGTTCATTTTGTTTGGGACCTGCTGTATTTCCTATGCGTTTCCTTCTTTAAGTTTGGGAAGTTTTCAGCCATAAATTTTTTCAAATACATTTTTGATTCCTTTCTCTCTTTCTGGTCCTTCTGGGGCACCTGTTATGTGTAGGTTGGTAAGCTTTATATTATCCCATAATTATCATACATTGCATTCATGTTTTTCACTGGTCTTTCTGTCTACTGTTGTGATTGGGTGATTTCCTTTTTCTGTCTTATTGATCACTCATTCTTCTGCGTTATTTAGTCTGCCATTCATTGCCTTTAACTCAGTTTTTATCTTGGCAATTGAGTTGTCGAATTTTGATTGGTTCCTCTTTATAGTTCTGGTTTATTGTTACAGTGATCTGTGTCTCTATTGATAGTATTTGCTCATCATTTTAGCTTTTTTGTTACCTCCTTTCTGAAGTTGGAGTCTGGTAGACTGGGCAGTTCTTTCATTGTTCCTTCAGGTGATTTCTTTTAATTGAGAGTATTTCCTCTGTTTTTTATTTTTACTTAAATTTCTCTAACTCTATGAATTTAAGAGAAACATTTATTTGTTGTGGTCTTGATGGGCTGTTTTTATGTGGGAGCATCCCTGTGTTGACTGTAAAAGTAATATTTTTGGTGTGAGGGTTTTTTGCATGGATGCCTGCCTCATCTTTCCTCAGGGTGTACTGCCAATTGTCTCCTTGACAGGGAGTATGAGTGTTGTTTTGGTAATCAGAGCCTGCACTGTGTGTTGGGCAGGGCGTCCTCTTTGCTCTGTGGCTTTTATAGCCCTGTCAAGGAGCAGAGTCTCTCTCTAGTTTTTGGAGTGGTAGACTCCAGATCTGATTGTAAGCTGTGGTGTGATGTTAGTGAGACTGTAGCGCTTTCACTATGAAAGAAGCTACTGAGTGTTCCTCCCCGGGGCTTTCTGCCAGGAATGTGTGATTCTGCAATGCTGCCCATCACCCAGTATGTGCGCCAATGCAGTCTGCTGCTGCTTGCACCACCCCTAGACCCATCCTTGCTGTGTGAGCACTAGGAGATGGCTGAGATGTTAGTACCACCGCTGGCATGTGCGTGCTCCCAAACCCCCCTGCTGCTGGACCTGTGCCCGACCGTGAGCACACTGCCAGTGGGCTTCTGTGGTGGACCCATGCCAAAGCCTTCATGTCCTGATAATGGGGCACCTGTGGTGGGCCTGGACATTGCCTTGTGCATGCCAAGCAACCTGTAGCACACCACAGAACCTTCAGGCCATCTCCATGTAGCCAAACTGAGTCCTTTCCCTGGGTCTGTCTGCTGAAGTCCGAGATTCAATACCCAGCAGCTGTGTGCACTAGTAAGAGCAATCCTGGGCTGAAAAATGTAGTGACATGACAGCTATCAGCGCAGGTCCCTGTCTGCTCGGCCTGGCAGCAAGCCAGCACATGTATACTCCTCTACAGCAGAGTCCAGGCCACTCCATCTGTCTTGGTGGACATCACATATGGCAAAGGGGCTCCCAGGGTGAGGAAACCTTTCCTCTTTCACGGCTCCATCTCCAAAGGTACACGTCTCATCTTGATTCCTTTTTTTTTTTTCAATTGTCATCATTACTATAGCTATTTTTATTTTTTTTTATTTTTATTTTTTAAATTTTATTTTATTTTTAAACTTTACATAATTGTATTAGTTTTGCCAAATATCAAAATGAATCTGCCACAGGTATACATGTGTTCCCCATCCTGAACCCTCCTCCCTCCCCATACCATCCCTCTGGGTCGTCCCAGTGCTCTAGCCCCAAGCATCCAGTATTGTGCATCGAACCTGGACTGGTATCTTTCTTGCAGCATTGGTTGTTAAGGTATCTTCTGCAAGATTTCAGTTGGTAAGAACTGTTCCACGTGTAGATGTATTTTTGATGTGTTTGTGAGGGAAGATGAGCTCCAAGTCTTTGTACTCCACTGTCTCTTTCACTGCTAGATAGCTAGACCTCTCCTGTTGGCTTGAACTTCCACGAACACCTCCTCCTTTACATGATAGTTCTTTTTTATCTTATAACTGGAAATTTGTACTTTTTCAATGCCTTCTTACAATCTCCCATGCCCTCCTACAGACTCACTCACACAAACACATACACAAAAGCTCTGGTAATCATATATCTGATCTCTTTTTCTATGAACATTTGTTTTTGAAGTATAATTGACCTACAATACTATTTCAGTTTCTGTTATGCAACATAGTAATTTGATATTTCTGTACAGTGTATATGTAAACTGAAGATCATGATAATTCTAGTTACAATATATCAGCATCCAACGATGTCACATATTTATTGACTATATTCACCACACTGTATATTTGACTGTGACTCAATTATTTGCAACTGAAAATTTGAATCTGTTAATTTTCTTTATGTGTTTTTCTCCTTCCCTCAACACCTTCCCCTCTGGTCAGCACCTGTTTGTTTAATTTATAATTCTGTTTCTGTTTTGTTATGTTTATTTGTTTTATTTTTTAAGTTCCATATTTAAGTGAAGTCATACAGTATTTTCTTTGTCTCACTCATTTATCATAATCCCCTTGTGGCTCATCTGTGTTGTGACAAATGGCAAATTTTCATTGTTTTTCTTTTTCTTTTTTTTTCCCTATTCTTATCTGTTTTATTCTTTTTAAAAATGGGATATAGTTGCTATACAATATTGTTATTTTTTGCTGTTCAACAAAGTGAGTCAGCTGTATGTATGCACATGTCCCTTCCCTCTAGTACCTCCTTCCCACCTTCCCTTCATCCTATCCATCTGGGTCATTACAGAGCAATGAGCTGAGCTCCCTGCAATATCCCCCTAGTACGTGCCCACTAGTTATCTGTTTTACACATGGCAGTGCACATGCATCAATATCAATCTCCCAGTTCATCCCTCCCTCCCCCACCCCGTGTACACACATCCATTCCCTAGGTCTGAATCTTTATTCCTGCCCTGCAAATAGGTTCATCTGTACCATTTTTCTAGATTCCACATATATGCATTAATATATGATATTTGTTTTTCTCTTTCTGATTTACTTCACTCTATATGACAGACTCTTGGTCTATCCATGTGCCTATTAATGACCCATTTCAGTTTCCTTTTATGGCTGAGTAATATTCCATTGTATATATGTATCACATCTGTTTTATGTATTCATCTGTCAATGGACATTTAGGTTGCCTCCATGTCCTGGCTACTGTGAAGAGTGCTGCATTGTACATTGGGAGTACCTGTGTCTTTTTTAAATATGGCTTTCTCAGGGTATATGCCCAGTAGTAGATTTCTGGGTCGTATAATAATTTTAATTTTTTTTTTTGAAAAATTTAGTTTATTGAAAGAATTCTTACAAAAAGAAGCCAACAGAAACGCTCTAATTGTTTTGTTATATCTCAATGTTCATCCTTTTTTCTTGGTCTTTGTATATAAAGATGCTACTTATTTAGCATGTTCTGTTCTTCATTTTCTCTCTTGTTCATGCCTTTGTTTATTTTTTAATTTGAAGGTAATTGCTTTTCAATTTGTGCTGGTTTCTGCTGTACAGCAATGTGAATGAATTATAATTATATATATATATATCCCCTCCCTCTTGAGCCTCCCTCTCTGCCTCCCTGATTTTTAGTTTTTAAAGGAAACTTCATACTGTTCCTCATAGTGGTTGTATCAATCTATATTTCCACCAACAGTGTAAGAGGTTTCCCTTTTCCCCATTATGTATCTATTATCACACTTTCTTTTATCCACTCATCTATTGATGGGCAGTTATATTGCTTTTATATCTTATATAGGGGTGCACATATATTTCCTAATTTTTTTTGCATGCTTTGGATATATCACACATGAATGAAATTACTGGATCAGTGGTAGATCTGTTTTTAATTTTTTGAGGACTCTTCATTCAGTTTTCCATAGTAGCAGCACTAATTTACTTTCTCTCCCTTTCTCCACATCTTCACCAACACTCATTCTTGTTATTTTTGGTATAATACTTATGACAGGTGTGGGCTTCCCTCATAGCTCAGTTGGTAAAGAATCCACCTGCAATGCAGGAGACCCCAGTTCGATTGCTGGGTCAGGAAGATCTGCTGGAGAAGGGATAGGCTACCACTCCAGTATTCTTGGGCTTCTCTTGTGGCTCAGATGTAAAGAATCTGCCTGTAGTGCAGGAGACCTGGGTTCCAACTCTGGATTGTGAGATCCCCTGAAGGAAAAGGCTACCCACTCCAGTATTCTGGCCTGGAGAATTCCATGGACTGTATAGTCCATGGGGTCACAAAGAGTTGGACGTGACTGAACAACTTTCACTTCACTATGACAGATATAAAGTGATAGCTCATTGTGGATTTGATTTGCATTTCCCTGATGATTAGCCATGTTGAACACCTTGTCATGTACATGTTGGCCTCGTGTATGATTTTTTTTAGCAAAATATCTGTTCAGATATTCTCCCCATTTTAAAAATTTGCTTGTTTTTTTAAACTGATTATATGAATTCTTTGTATATTTAGGATATTAATCATTTATCAGGTATGTTGTTTGCAAATATATTCTCCCATTCTGTAGATGGATATTCCATTATATTAATAATTGCCTTCACTGTGTAAAAACTTTTTAGTTTGATGTAATCCCCTTTGTTTATTTTTGCTTTTGATTGCCTTTCCTGAGGAGACATATCCAATTAAACACTATTAAGATCAATGTCAAAGAACATATCACCTATGTTTTCTTCCAGAAGTTTTATAGTTTCAAGTCTTACATTTAATTCTTTAATACATTTCAAATTTACTTTTGTTCCTACTGTGAGAAAGTCATCCAACTATAACTAGAAGTTCACGTACTGTTGAAGCCTAGCTTGAAGGATTTTGAGCATTACCTTGCTAGCATGTGAAATGAATGCAATTATATAGTAGTTTGAACATTCTTTGGCATTGCCCTTCTTTGGGATTGGGATGAAAACTAACCTATTATAGTTCTGTGGCTACTGCTGAGTTTTCCAAATTCGCTGGCACATTGAGGGAAGCACTTTAACAAC
The DNA here is from genome assembly GCF_029378745.1 of Bos indicus. NCBI lineage: Eukaryota > Metazoa > Chordata > Mammalia > Artiodactyla > Bovidae > Bos > Bos indicus. Next base: position 43,496,817 of record NC_091760.1, on the reverse strand, counting down.
ATCATCTTTTAGGATTTTAAATAGCTCAGCTGGAATTCCATCACCTCCACTAGTTTTGTTCATAATAATGCTTTCTAAGGCCCACTTGAATTCACACTCCAGGATATCTGGCTCTAGGTGAGTGACCACACCATCATATCTGGGTCATGAAGATCTTTTTTGTATAGTTCTTCTGTGTATTTTTGTCACCTCTTCTTAATATCTGCTGCTTCTGTTAGGTCCTTATTATTTCTGTCCTTTATTATGCCCATCATTGCATGAAATGAAACTAAAACAACAGTGCAAACCCTAAGGGATGCACAGAAAGCAGTTTTAGGTGGAAAGTTTATAGCAATACAAGCTTACTCAAGAAACAGGAAAAATCTTACACAACCTAACCCTATACCTAAAGGAACTAGAAAAAGAAGATAACCTAAAGATAGTAGAAAAAAGAAATAAAAATACATAAAATGGAGATTAAAGAAGCAATAGGAAAGATCAGTGAATCAGTGAAACTAAGAGCTGGTTTACTGAAAAGATGAACAAAATGGATGGATTTTTGCCAGACTCTTCAGGAGAAAAATGGAAAAGTCCCAAGTCAATAAAATCATAAATAAAAAAGAAGTTACAATTGATGCCATAGAAATACATGGCATCTTATGAGACTATGGTGACTATGTCAAATAAAGGGACATTTTATTTATTTATTTTTTATTTTTTTGCTATTATAAATAAGGTTTTCTTTTTTTTCATTTTTTAAATTTAATTTTATTTTTTAACTTTACAATATTGTATTGGTTTTGCCATATATCAAAATGAGGAAATGGAAAAATTCTTTAAAAAGATAAAACCTCTCAAGATTGAACCAAGAAGAAATTTAAAAATATAAACAGGCCAGTTACCAGTAATGAAGTAGAGTCAGTAATTAAAAAATTCCCAACAAAAGAACATCCAGGACAAGATGGCTTTCTGGGTAAATTCTATCAAATATTTAGAGAAGAATTAACAATTATGGTTTGAAACTATTTCAGAAAATTGCAAAGGAAAGAACACTACAGAATTCATTCTATGAGACCAGCATCACCCTGATCGCCAAACCAGACAGAGATACCAAGAAAAAAGGAAAATTACAAGCCAGCATCACTGATGAACATAGATGAAAAAATCCTCAATAGAATATTTGCATTCAATTTTTCACCATTGAGGAGAATGTTTGCTGTGGGTTTGTCATATATAGCTTTTATTATGTTGAGGTATGTTCTTTCTATTCCTGCTTTCTGGAGAGTTTTTATCATAAATGGGTGTTGAATTTTGTCAAAGGCTTTCTCTGCATCTACTGAGATAATCATATGGTTTTTATTTTTCAATTTGTTAATGTGGTGTATTACATTGATTGATTTGTGGATATTGAAGAATCCTTGCATCCTTGGGATAAAGCCCACTTGGTCATGGTGTAAGATCTTTTTAATGTATTGTTGGATTCTGATTGCTAGAATTTTGTTAAGGATTTTTGCATCTATGTTCATCAGTGATATTGGCCTGTAGTTTTCTTTTTTTGTGGGATCTTTGTCAGGTTTTGGTATTAGGGTGATGGTGGCCTCATAGAATGAGTTTGGAAGTTTACCTTCCTCTGCAATTTTCTGGAAGAGTTTGAGCAGGATAGGTGTTAGCTCTTCTCTAAATTTTTGGTAGAATTCAGCTGTGAAGCCGTCTGGACCTGGGCTTTTGTTTGCTGGAAGATTTTTGATTACAGTGTCAATTTCCGTGCTTGTGATGGGTCTGTTAAGATTTTCTATTTCTTCCTGGTCCAGTTTTGGAAAGTTGTACTTTTCTAAGAATTTGTCCATTTCTTCCACGTTGTCCATTTTATTGGCATATAATTGTTGATAGTAGTCTCTTATGATCTTTTGAATTTCTGTGTTGTCTGTTGTGATCTCTCCATTTTCATTTCTAATTTTATTGATTTGATCTTTCTCCCTTTGTTTCTTGATGAGTCTGGCTAATGTTTTGTCAATTTTATTTATCCTTTCAAAGAACCAGCTTTTGGTTTTGTTGATTTTTGCTATGGTCTCTTTTGTTTCTTTTGCATTTATTTCTGCTCTAATTTTTAAGATTTCTTTCCTTCTACTAACCCTGGGGTTCTTCATTTCTTCCTTTTCTAGTTGCTTTAGGTGTAGAGTCAGGTTATTTATTTGACTTTTTTCTTGTTTCTTGAGGTGTGCCTGTATTGCTGAAAAATTGAAAGCATTTCCTCTAAAGTCAGGAACAAGACAAGGGTGCCCACTTTCACCATTACTATTCAACATAGTTTTGGAAGTTTTGGCCACAGCAATCAGAGCAGAAAAAGAAATAAAAGGAATCCAAATTGGAAAAGAAGAAGTAAAACTCTCACTATTTGCAGATGACATGATCCTCTACATAGAAAACCCTATAGACTCCACCAGAAAATTACTAGAACTAATCAATGACTATAGTAAAGTTGCAGGATATAAAATCAACACACAGAAATCCCTTGCATTCCTATACACTAACAATGAGAAAACAGAAAGAGAAATTAAGGAAACAATTCCATTCACCATTGCAACAGAAAGAATAAAATACTTAGGAATATATCTACCTAAAGAAACTAAAGACCTATATATAGAAAACTATAAAACACTGGTGAAAGAAATCAAAGAGGACACTAATAGATGGAGAAATATACCATGTTCATGGATTGGAAGAATCAATATAGTGAAAATGAGTATACTACCTAAAGCAATTTATAGATTCAACGCAATCCCTATCAAGCTACCAACAGTATTCTTCACAGAGCTAGAACAAATAATTTCACAATTTGTATGGAAATACAAAAAACCTCGAATAGCCAAAGCGATCTTGAGAAAGAAGAATGGAACTGGAGGAATCAACCTACCTGACTTCAGGCTCTACTACAAAGCCACAGTTATCAAGACAGTATGGTACTGGCACAAAGACAGAAATATAGATCAATGGAACAAAATAGAAAGCCCAGAGATAAATCCACACACATATGGACACCTTATCTTTGACAAAGGAGCAGAGAATATACAATGGAGAAAAGACAATCTCTTTAACAAGTGGTGCTGGGAAATCTGGTCAACCACTTGTAAAAGAATGAAACTAGAACACTTTCTAACACCATACAGAAAAATAAACTCAAAATGGATTAAAGATCTAAACATAAGACCAGAAACCATAAAACTCCTAGAGGAGAACATAGGCAAAACACTCTCCGACATACCTCACAGCAGGATCCTCTATGACCCACCTCCCAGAATATTGGAAATAAAAGCAAAAATAAACAAATGGGACCTAATTAAACTTAAAAGCTTCTGCACATCAAAGGAAACTATCAGCAAGGTGAAAAGACAGCCTTCAGAATGGGAGAAAATAATAGCAAATGAAGCAACTGACAAACAACTAATCTCAAAAATATACAAGCAACTCCTCCAGCTCAACTCCAGAAAAATAAATGACCCAATCAAAAAATGGGCCAAAGAACTAAATAGACATTTCTCCAAAGAAGACATACAGATGGCTAACAAACACATGAAAAGATGCTCAACATCACTCATTATAGGAGAAATGCAAATCAAAACCACAATGAGGTACCATTTCACACCAGTCAGAATGGCTGCGATCCAAAAATCTACAAATAATAAATGCTGGAGAGGGTATGGAGAAAAGGGAACCCTCTTACACTGTTGGTGGGAATGCAAACTAGTACAGCCACTATGGAGAACAGTGTGGAGATTCCTTAAAAAACTGAAAATAGAACTGCCTTATGATCCAGCAATCCCACTGCTAGGCATACACACTGAGGAAACCAGAAGGGAAAGAGACACGTGTACCCCAATGTTCATCGCAGCACTGTTTATAATAGCCAGGACATGGAAGCAACCTAGATGCCCATCAGCAGATGAATGGATAAGAAAGCAGTGGTATATACACACAATGGAGTATTACTCAGCCATTAAAAAGAATACATTTGAATCAGTTCTAATGAGGTGGATGAAACTGGAGCCTATTATACAGAGTGAAGTAAGCCAGAAGGAAAAACACCAATACAGTATACTAATGCATATATATGGAATTTAGAAAGATGGTAACAATAACCCTGTGAATGAGACAGCAAAAGAAACAGTGATGTATAGATCAGTCTTATGTACTCTGTGGGAGAGGGAGAGGGTGGGAAGATTTGGGAGAATGGCATTGAAACATGTAAAATATCATGTATGAAACGAGTTGCCAGTCCAGGTTCGATGCACGATACTGGACGCTTGGGGCTAGTGCACCGGGAAGACCCAGAGGGATGGTATGGGGAGGGAGGAGGGAGGAGGGTTCAGGATGCGGAACACATGTATACCTGTGGTGGATTTATTTTGATATTTGGCAAAACTAATACAATTATGTAAAGTTTAAAAATTAAATAAAATTAAAAAAAAAGAATATTTGCAAACTGAATCCAATAACACATAAAAAAGATCATATAGCATGATCAAAGGGAGGAATGCAAAAACAATACCCACAAATGAAATGTAATATACAACACTGACAAATTGTTGAATAAAAATTATCTAATCTAAGCAAAGGAGAAAAGGAAAGATATACCCATTTGAATGCAGAGTTCCAAAAAATAGCAAGGAGAGATAAGAAAGACCTCCTCAGTGATCAATGCAAAGAAATAGAGGAAAACAATAGAATGGGAAAGACTAGAGATCTCTTCAAGAAAATTAGAGATACCAAGGGAACATTTCATGCAAAGATGGGCTCAAAAACGACAGAAATGGTAGGGACCTAACAGAAGGAGAAGATTAAGAAGAAGGTTAAGAAAGGTGGCAAGAATACACAGAAGAACTATACAAAAGAGATCTTCACGACCCACATAATCAGGATGGTGTGATCACTCATCTAGAGCCAGACATCCTGGAATGTGAAGTCAAGCGGGCCTTAGAAAGCATCACTACGAACAAAGCTAGTGGAGGTGATGGAATTCCAGTTGAGCTATTTCAAATCCTGAAAGGTGATGCTGTGAAAGTGCTGCACTCAATAAGCCAGCAAATTTGGAAAACTCAGCAGTGGCCACAGGACTGGAAAAGATCAGTTTTCATTCCAATCCCAAAGAAAGGCAATGCCAAAGAATGCTCAAACTACTGCACAATTGCACTCATCTCACATGCTAGTAAAGTAATGCTTAAAATTCTCCAAGCTAGGCTTCAGCAATACATGAATTATGAACTTCCAGATGTTCAAGCTGGTTTTAAAAAAGGCAGAACCAGAGATCAAATTGCCAACCTCCGCTGGATCATTGAAAAAGCAAGAGTTCCAGACAAACATCTATTTCTGCTTTATTGACTATGCCGAAGCCTTTGACTGTGTGGATCACAAGAAACTGTGGAAAATTCTGAAAGAGAAGGGAATACCAGCCCATCTGACCTGCCTCTTGAGAAACCTATATGTAGGTCAGGAAGCAACATTTAGAACTGGACATGGAACAACAGACTGGTTCCAAATAGGAAAAGGAGTACGTCAAGGCTGTATATTGTCACCCTACTTATTTAACTTATATGCAGAGTACATCATGAGAAACGCTGGGCTGGAAGAAACACAAGCAGGAATCAAGATTACCGGGAGAAATATCAATCACCTCTGATATGCAGATGACACCACCCTTATGGCAGAAAGTGAAGAAGAACTAAAGAGCCTCTTGATGAAGGTGAAAGAGGAGAGTGAAAAAGTTGGCTTAAAGCTCAACATTCAGAAAACGAAGATCATGGCATCTGGTCCCATCACTTCATGGCAAATCGATGGGGAAACAGTGGAAACAGTGGCTGGCTTTATTTTTGGGGGCTCCAAAATCACTGCAGATGGTGATTGCAGCCATGAAATCAAAAGATGCTTACTCTTTGGAAGGAAATTATGACCAACCTAGACAGCATATTCAAAAGCAGAGACATTACTTTGTCAAAAAAGGTCCATCTAATCAAGGCTATGGTTTTTCTAGTGATCATGTATGGATGTGAGATTGGGGCTATAAAGAAAGCTGAGTGCTGAAGAATTGATGCTTTTGAACTGTGATGTTGGAGAAGACTCTTGAGAGTCCCTTGGACTGCAAAGAGATCCAACCAATCCATCTTAAAGGAAATCAGTCCTGAATATTCTTGGAGGGACTGATGCTGAAGCTGAAATTCCAATACTTTGGCCACCTGATGTGAAGAGCTGACTGATTGGAAAATACTCTGATGTTGGGAAAGATTGAGGGCAGGAGGAGAAGGGGATGACAGAGGATGAAATGGTTGGATGGCATCACTGACTCGATGGACATGGGTTTGGGTGGACTCTGGGAGTTGGTGATGGACAGGGAGGCCTGGCGTGCTGCAGTTCATGGGGTCACAAAGAGTCGGACATGACTGAATGACTGCACTGAACTGAATCATCTCAATATATGTAGAAAAAAATCTTTTGATGAAATTCAGTGTACACTTATAAAAATGCTCTCCAGAAAGTGGGCCTATGGAGGGAACATTCGTCAACATAATAAAGGCTGTATATGAGAAACGCACAGCTAGAATCATACTCAATGGTGAAAAGCTGAAAACATTTTCTCTAATATTCAGAAAGAGACAAGGATGCCCACTCTCACCACTTCTGTTCAACATATTTTTGAAAGTCCTAGCTACATCAGTTAGAGATGAAAAATAAGTAAAGGCATCCAAATTAGAAAAGAAGTAAAATTGTCACTTTTGGCAGATGACATGATACCGTACATAGAAAATGCTAAAGACACCACTGAAAAACTACTGGAAGTCATCAATGAGTTAAGTAAAGTTGCAGGATGCAAAGTTAATGTACAGAAATTTGTTGCATTGTTGCATATTAATACTAAAAATGAGCTCTCAGAAACAAAATTAAGAGAGCAATCTCATTTACCACCACATCAAATAGAATAAAATACCTAGGAATAAATCTAATTAAGGAGCTAAAAACACCTGTACTCAGGTAACTTACAACTCATTGATGAAAGAAATTGACAGCAACACAACTTAAGTTTCCATCAACATATGAATGGATAAAGAGGAAGTCACACTAGAATATTACTGAGCCATAAAAAGAATGAAATTTTGCTACTTGCTGCATTATGGATGGACTTGAAGGGCATTATGCTAAGAAAAATAAGTCAGATAAAGACAAATACTGTATGATATTTGGGCTCTAAAAAATACAAAAAACTAGTGAATATGACAGAAAGGAAGGAAACTCACAGATATAGATAACAAACTAGTTGTTACCAGTGGGGAGCTGGAGGAGGAGTAGTGTAGGGGTGGGGGGATGGAGGCACAAACTGCTGGGTGTAAGATAGGCTACTGGGGTGTATTACATAACACAAGGAATATAGCCAATACTTGTCATAAGTGTAAGTGGAGTGAAACCTTAAAAAATTGTATAGAAAGTAAAAATCAAAAAAATTAAGTTACCTTTAATTGAATTCTTGTTGAAAGAATAAATCACTATAGAGAACAATATTGGGAAAATGGGGAAAAGTTCAAATGTGAACTTCATACTTGATGTTGTTAAATTACTTGGGATTAGAATAAATGTCTATTATTTTCAGATGTATGTTGAAGTTTTTATGGTAAACTCTCATAATGTCATCAAACACACACACACACACACACATATATGTATTTGGAGATGGCTTACAAGTCAAATGTAAAATGTTAACAGTTGTTTAATCTTGACTTAAACATCTGTGGCCATTCTCTTGACTTTGATATGTTTGAGATTTTTCAAAATAAATTTGGAAGAATTTATTTTTACCCACATCAAGAATGATTCACATCATTCTTGAATCTCTGTTCTATTTCCCTGTCCACTTGACAGCATAGGTTCTTGGAGGTTTTCCTCTCCTGATACTTTTACTTCTTTGTGTTGTGTGTAGTATGACTTAGTGGCTAAGAACATGGGTATGGAGCTAGATAGCCTGGGTTTGATTCCTGAGCTCCACCTTAGTATTTCTGTGGATAAATTGTGGGACTTCTGTGTCCCTCATATATTTTAAGTGGAGTTATATGAAAAGAGAATAATGCAGTGAAGGTAAAAAGACAATAGATGTAATGAGTAGACAAATGGGTACTGGTGAAAAGTAATTTGTAAGCTAAAGACTATTTGAGGATTGTTTTAAAATAGACTATAAAAATGCAAGGCAAGAGACAAGAATGTGTCAGTTCTCATATATTCAGCTACAGATAATGTGTCTTGACCAAACAAGGTAAATTAATAAGGTCTGTTGGATTATAAAACCAGTCAAATAGTTTATTCCAGTGATCGTGGGTTGATTTCTCTGTGATTTCCTCAGCTATGTCTTCTCTTGTGTACTGACTTCATCTCTGGGCTGGTTTCCCTCTTGATGGCAAAATGGATGTAGATTACGCCAGCTATCATGTTCACACACCTTTCAAGAGGGAGAAATCCTATCTTTTATGAATGTCTTTTCAAATAAACAATACATATTTCCCAGAAACATCTAGAAAAATCACTTTTTTTTTTAATCTCATTGACCCCAAATAAGTCACATATTCTTTCCTTAACAGACCTCTGGGATACAGAATTGCTAAGGGTCGAGGTCGGTGGGACAGAAATACATAATAAAAATCATTGCATCTGTAGAAAAGGGAAGCTAAATCAGTAAATTCAAGTCTGAAGACTAAAAATATCCATTTAAATAGACAATGAATATAGGACATACAGTTCAGTTCAGTTCAGTCACTCAGTCGTGTCCGACTCTTTGCAACTCCATGAACTGCAGCACGCCAGGCCTCCCTGTCCATCACCAACTCCCGGAGCCTACCCAGACTCATGTTCATTGAGTTGGTGATGCCATTCAACCATCCCATCCTCTGTGGTCCCCTTCTCCTTCTGCCCTCAATCTTTCCCAGCATCAGGGTCTTTTCAAATGAGTCCCTTCTTCACATCAAGTGGCCAAAGTATTGGAGTTTAAGCTTCTTCAGCCCTTCCAATGAACACCCAGGACTGATCTCTTTTAGGATGGACTGATTGGATCTCCTTGTAGTCCAAGGGACTCTCAAGAGTCTTTCCCAAAACCACAATTCAAAAGCATCAATTCTTCAGTGCTCAGCTTTCTTTATAGTCCAACTCTCACATCCATCCATGACCACTAGAAAAACCATAGCCTTGACTAGATGGACCTTTATTGGCAAAGTAATGTCTCTGCTTTTTAATACGCTGTGTAGGTTGGTCATAACTGTCCTTCCAAGGAGTAAGCATCTTTTAATTTCATGGCTGCAATCACCATCTGCAGTGATTTTGGAGCCCCCCAAAATAAAGTCAGCCACTGTTTGCCCATCTATTTGCCATGAAGTGATGGGACTGGAAGGACTTCCCTTGGGTATCACATGATAAAGCGTCTGCCTACAATGCAGGAGACCTGGGTTCGATCCCTGGGTTGGGAAGATCCTCTGGAGAAGGAAATGGCAACCCACTCCAGTACTCTTGCCTGGAAAATCCCATAGATGGAGGAGCATGGTAGGCTACAGTCCATGGGGTCGCAAAAAGTTGGACACGACTGAGCAACTTCACTTGGTCACTTGGATGGGACTGGGTGCCATGATCTTAGTTTTCTGAATGTTGAGCTTTAAGCCAACTTTTTCACTCTCCTCTTTCACTTTCATCCAGAGGCTCTTTAGTTCTTCTTCACTTTCTGCCTTAAGGGTGGTGTCATCTGCATATCTGAGGTTATTGATATTTCTCCTGGCAATCTGGATTCCATCTTGTGCTTTATCCAGCCCAACATACAACATCCCTCTAATTCTGAACTGTCAAAGATTTTGTTATCTAGATTCCTTTTTTTGCTCATAAAGTATCTTATGACCGTAAAGAACTGTGTTTATATTGTAATATGTCTATATTTACAGTATTAGAAATAAAAACCATGAAATTAAAATTTATTAATCCAGTCAAAAGTAAAATAAGCCTAGTATATATTTGCTTATATAATTAAAATATATTGAAGGAAATGTTTAATGAATAACCAAATGTGTTAGGTACCTTGTTAAGTTTTGGTGATACGAAATGAGTTATATCATGTTTGATATTCATGGAAAGAAAATAGGCCTTCATTTTATTATCCAACAGCTACAATTTACTATTCTTTTCTTTCAACTATTGCTGCTGTCTGTGCATTCCTCTACTTTCAGAGTATTCTCCAGTTTCTGTTTTCCTCATCTGATATAGAGTTAGCCTTCTTGCTTTAGTCTCTTTCTAGTCAGTTGCATGATCAGGTGTTTGAAGTGTACAATTGTATTACTCTGCTCCAAGGACACTTAAGTGTCTGATGGCTCTAAAATAAATTCAGATTTCTTAGGGTGACATTTAGGATTCTCAAGTAACTTGATCTGTTTCTCCCCTTTCCCCCATATTCACCAATAGCTCTCTCCAACAATTTTGCCCAATTTCTGACTCTGTCCCCATCCTCCACTTCCAGTACCACACTCTTTTCCATAAACATTGAACCTGGTCATGATCATTCCTGTTTTCCTCCAGATATAATTTTTTTCTTCATTTTTTAAGGCACAGGTTACCTCTGATGCTGCTAAGAAGTAAACACTTTAGGCTACAAGAATCTCCTTTTTTTGGAACTCCCAAGCACGTGGGGAAAAAGTAATAATTGATTCAAATTCTGGCTAAATCTGATGAACTTGGGCAAGCTCCTCAATACTGCAAAGTATGAGGTTTTTACTGATGAAAAGCATGAAAATATCACATCTGATAACTTGGAAGGTAATATATATGAAAGGTCTAGCTTAGCACCAACCAGAGAACAGGTTCTAAGTATAAATTGGTTTTTTTCTTCCATGTTTGCACATGTAAAGATTAAAAATATTATTCTTTAGATATTTAAATTTTTACTATTTTATGCCTCATTTTTGCTTTATCAGGACCTGCAACTTTTTGTTAATGCTATGTATATACCAATACTTTACCTTGGAATCAGTCCACATTGGTGGTATTCCTAATAACAAAAAAGACAGATAATAATATCAGAGAGAAAAAGCTTTATTTAAGAATATATTCAGGTGTTGAGTTGTCATATATGATGGTCATCCAATCAAACTATATGAAATTATCAAATCCATAGTGATGTCAATATAATTAGCATCATCTTCAGGTACAGAATTATTCACCACAAATTTATAGATACTCTATTTCAGAGAACTTGACAGAAAATTGACTATAGTACACTAAAGAGGAAAATATTCTTGACTTGCGAATATATATTCTGTGTGATTTCATATTCAAACAAAATCTGTTGAACAAATTGAGAATAAAATGAAATATATAGTTTACTTCTGTCACATGGTGATGCTTAAGATGAGACTAATATTTGACAACTTGGGATATAAGGGAGCTTGTAATATTATGCCTTGGGATTCCTGAAATTTGCCAAAGATATTGAATGGAATTGACTTTTATATGAATGGAGGTGACTGGCTTCAAACTGTTGGCTTAGACAGCAAAGAATCCACCCACAATGTGGGAGACCCAGGTTTGAACCCTGGGTTGGGAAGATCCCTGGAGAAGGGAATGGCTATCTACTCCAGTATTCTTGCCTAGAAAATTCCATGGGCAGAGGAACCTGGCAGGCTTCAGTCCATGGGCTTACAAAGAGTTGGACATGACTGAGAGACTGATACTTTCACTTTTGATTCTTAGCATTTGCTGAATTTGTTGAAGATTTTAAGTTATTATACTTTGAAATACAGTTACTAGTGTAACTGATTATACTGTGACACAATTGTGACCTCAACTGTAATTATTTAGTTTATTCCTAATGAAACTAGTAGCTTAGATTTATAAATATATTTACCATACTCTCTTCTTTTGAACATCTTTATTTAACTAATACATCATCATGTTTTAGTAATTCAGTGTTATATATGTCATGGCCTTTTCCCACTTTCTTGCTGTTCCTTGATTTTGGAAGTTTAGTGACATTATAATCAGTTGTCCATAAGGATGATTGATATTTGTTTCATAAAGTTATAAATTCTTTATAATTTTTTTCATAGCATTTATGACTTCCTTATTTCTTAGACTATAAATAAATGGGTTTAACAAGGGAATCACCAGAGTATAAAAAATAGCAACAGGTATATCTTTATCTTCATCATTAACTGAATTTGGTCGAATATACATGAAAAGAAGGGAACCATAGAATATTGAGACAGAGAGAAAATGGGATGCACATGTAGATAAGGCTTTGCCTTTTCCCTCTTTGGATTTCATCTTGAAAATTGTGAAAAGAATAAAAAGGTAAGAGATTATTACTGTGGTAATAGTGAAGACTAAAACTGACCCTGCAAAGATGAATATCATCAATTCATTGATATAAGGATCCACACAAGAGTGTCTGTATAATGGAAGGACATCACACAAAAAGTGATTGATTTGATGAGACTTACAGAAAGTTAGCCTAAACAGAAGTCCTACGTGAATCGTGGGATGAATGTTTCCAGCTATGTAGGCCCCTGTGGTCATCTGAATGCAGAGTTTCTTTGACATCATGGTGTGGTACTGCAGTGGTTTGCAGATGGCCACATAGCGATCATAGGCCATTGCTGCCAGGAGAAAGCAATCTGTAGTTTCAGCAAGGCAGAGACAATAAAATTGTGCCATGCATTCATAGAGGGAAATCATTCTGTCTTTAGAAAAGAGGTTCTCTAGTATCTTTGGGGTAATGGCACAGGAACAACAGGAATCCATCAGCGCGAGATTCCCCAGAAAGATGTACATTGGTGTGTGAAGACGATGCTCTGTGACTATCAGTGCCACCAGGCCAAGATTTCCCACCATGGTGATCAGATAGATGATAAAGAACACCTGAAACAGAAGGGTCTTCAGCTCTGGATGATTTGTAAATCCTATCAGGATAAACTCTGTTGTCAAGGAGTGGTTATCCTCAGTCATATCCACCTTTTCTGTTGACATAGGAATTGTGGAGATAAGATTTGAAATTATAATGTCAATAATTTTCCCTTCAAAAAAAATTTTTTTTTTATATATTGAATAGAGCCTTCCTTATTTCCTCTGGGAAACAGGGACACATACTTGTATGAGACATTCATTTCTCTGTAATGTCAGTTTTTATGATCTTGACTCTGAAACTCAGATTTCCCAAGAATATTTTGGTAATTCTAGGGAGGATGCTTACAATGGAAAAGGCTTGTCTTTAAGAATTTATGAAGAATACTATATGTATCAGTGTGTGCATATGTGTGCTCAGTTGTGTCTGGCTCTTTGCGACCCCACTGACTGTAGAGTGTAGCCCACCAGGCTCCTCTGTCCATGGAATTTTCCAGGCAAGAATACTGGAGTGGGTTGCCATTTCCTTCTCCAATTCATATCCAGGACACTCGTATTTGATTCAGCATTCCCAAATAACATATGTCAGTTTTTATATTAGAGGTCCTTAAATATCAAGTCACTATATATATATATGTGTGTGTGTGTATGTATGTGTGTATGTGTGTATGTATGATTGTGTGTGTGTGTGTATATATTAAATTGAGCAATATTTTTCACACACCCTCTCAGTAGAGGGTATGTTTAAAATGTGTACACAGATACGTTAAATTTATATCTTAGGAATTGCATGAAAATCACTAAGGGTTAAGGAGAGGCCTGTTCTTATTAAAGAAAACTACCTTGGAAAGCTAAGAAAAGAAATACCCATAGCTTACCACCTCTTATCTGTTTTCCCAGTGTCATGCTAAATCCATTATTCTCTTTGAAGGTATCCAAATATCTAAATCCTTTCCTCTTTTATATTAAGCATAATTTTTATATATGATACTTAATGAAGTTTACTCAGTGCCCCAGACTGTATACCAGTCTCCATTTGTTGAATGATCAAGAGTGTCTTATATACCCGATACAAATTAGAATTGCTTATGTAAAATCCAATATTGCTTTTGTTTCATGTGTGCATGCACAATTTCTTATGTTTAAATTTATTTATGTTTAATTGCAGGATAACTGCTTTAGAATATTGTGTTTGTTTCTGCCATACATCAACATGCATCAGTCATAGGTGCACATATGTCCCCTCCCTCTTGAAACTCCCTCCCATCTCCCACCCTATCCCACCCCTCTAGGTTGTTACAGAGTTCTGGATTGAGCTCCCTGTGTCGTACGCTAGATACTTTGAGGTTTCCTGTGACTTATACTTCTATAACAGCTGTGGAGAGCTATGGGAAAAAAGCATGATTGATTCCAGTCCTATGTCCAGTTCAGTGACCTGGGATGGGTGAACTTGTTTTCAGTATCCTACCAAACATCCTTAATGAACTATTTGGTGTATGAAAATTGAAATTTGATTATGAAGAATAGTTTACAAAGGATAGTATTGAAATTCATTGTTTAAAAAAATTAGCGTCTCTTTCTTTTACCTGAATTAGTGTATCTACTATTTTACTAATTCCTGGGAAAATTATGTAAGATTTTCTGAAGTATGTCACAGTATGTAAAAGCTAATAAATAAAAGAAAGTCATGCCTTTATACTTTAGTTTTCTAACACTTAGGAAGAGAGAAAATCCTTTAAATCTTAATGTGATTTATGAGAACAAATCTTGCTTTTCTTTTAAAGGCTATATTCTATTATTATTTAGTGATCTACAAGAACATTTTGACTGAGTTTCAATTATATAAATTCTTCAGTCAAAATGGTTTATTTGAATTCCAAACTACAGGCAATGGCTGAAAGTTTTCTTTATTTTTTTGTTTTAAAATATTTAATAGCTAAGATAGAAAAAACTTTCTGTATGTAGTCCTTAATGATATAACAGAATTATATTCTGTTCTTTCCTGTATTTTTTGAAGTTCTACGTTATAATCAGAGAGGTCAGCATAAATTGCAATAAATTTTCTCATCCTAGTTCCCATAGTTTTCAGTTTTGAGACTAGCTAGAATGATAACTAGTTGAAATCTAGCAACAACAAAAAATGCTCAATGATTCAGAAAAATAAACATTAATTGACATTAATATTAAAAGTAAAAGTGAACTAGACTATTCCTCTTACCTTGATTTCACTAAGTGGTTTGTAACACCTCATTGTTTGCTTTATGGTTTAGGTCTACTAGAATTTCAGAATATAAACCTCTAACACATTTGGGATTAAAAGAATAAACAACTGGAAGGCTACTAATAGGCCAGTGTTAATAATTATTTTCCATACAAATGTAAATTTTCCATCAAATGCTAAAGGGATTTCCTTGCAATGACCTCACTGTATTTCTATGGGGAGATTAGGTCACTATGACATACACTCCTCCCTCCATGGGATTCTCTAGGCAAGAGTAATGCAGTGGGTTGCCATTTCCTTTTCCAGGGGATCTTCCCAACCCAGGGATCGAACCCAGGTCCTCCGCATTCCAGGCAGACGCTTTAACCTCTGAGCCACCAGTGAAGTCTGACATACACTACCTAACTTTAATTAAAGATGACCTGTGGTTTGGGAAGATCCCCTGGAGGAGGAAATGGCAACCCACTCTAGTATTCTTGAAATGGCAACCCACTTCAGTATTCTTGTCTAGAAAATCCCATGGACAGAGGAGCCTGGTGGGCTGCAATCCATGGGGTTGCAAAGAATCAGACACAATTTAGCCACTGAGCATGAATGAAAAATTTAAAGTGAAAGACCTTCATTAAAGTCAGTAAGGTAATTTGAGATCATCTTGCTGAATCTTATTTAACTGACCTAATTTTTATGATTCTTTGCATTCTTTGTGTAAAATGTAAAATGGTCAGAAGAGGTTGGTTTCACCTCCTACTGGATGAATGAATATGTTTATGGGATTAATATGGTTTATGAAAGATGATTGGATTTGGAGGTGTAGAAGATTCAGCCATGGTATCAACTTCTTCCCTCTGTGAGTTGACTTTGGCTTCATGTCCTCCAAAACCCATTTTGGAAACTTTGATGTTATTAATATTATATATTCCTACATACGAATTACTGAGACTATTCTCTTTTCTTTTAAATTTACAGCAGCTGCATTTGTCTTTATTATGCTGATTCCCCCTTAATTCTAATAATCACTTTTCAGCATGCCGTATATTTGTTAGTACATCTATAATCAGTCACTCATCCTCCAGCCTCTATGAGCTTAAGAGGGAAGAGATGTCTCTCTTATGTTCATTTCTTTATTTTTAACACTTGAATAATATGTGACACTTTCACGTGCTGAACAAATATTTGTCTGATGATGAAAAAAGATAATACTCCCTTGCTCATGTATTTGAAATGGTCTTTGGTTCATTTTTATTTTATTTTATTTTTTTTTATTTTTTTTTCTAATTTTATTTTATTTTTAAACTTTACATAATTGTATTAGTTTTGCCAAATATCAAAATGAATCCGCCACAGGTATACATGTGTTCCCCATCCCGAACCCTCCTCCCTCCTCCCTCCCCATACCATCCCTCTGGGCCGTCCCAGTGCACCAGCCCCAAGCATCCAGCATCGTGCATAGAACCTGGACTGGCAACTCGTTTCCTACATGATATTTTACATGTTTCAATGCCACTCTCCCAAATCTTCCCACCCTCTCCCTCTCCCACAGAGTCCATAAGACTGTTTTATACATCAGTGTCTCTTTAAACAAATAATTTCCCTTATTTTGCCAGCCCTGTTGCTGCACAGTTCCTTTCTTCCTCTCACCACAGGGCACTTGACCATGTACGTTCCTTCGCTCTTCCTCTGTGCACCTGCTTCATTAATTTGCTTATGTTTCCTCATCTAAAATATCTTTTTCTCACTGTCTATCACCACAGTCCTACTCATTCTTGATCTCAAATGAGATGTCTTTCTTAAGGATTTTTCTAGTCCTCCCTCTAAATTAAAAGATTTTCTTTTTCCTGGTCTTTGTGATAATTACCTGCCTTTATAATGCATTTGTGACTTTATCAAATATGAATTGTATATGTTATGTGTCTTAATTGTAAAGACATTGGCTAAATATTCGTAAGTCACTGGTCATGTCTTACATCTTTTGGGCTCCTGACAACGAAATGAGTTAGATCCTTAATACAAGCTGCATTGATTTTTCAAATTTCAGTTCTGTTTAACCTTAAATCAAATATTTACAATATACAGGGTATTGGAAACAACTGTGGGTAGAATAAGCACAGGATAAAGAGTTCTTAGATTTTAGAAATGGCTCCTGAAAAGAAGTTCATAATCTAGTGGGGAGAAAACAGTTACGTTGGTAACGAGGAAACAACTCAAGCTGTGGTATAAAAAAGTATAAACATATAATATGGAAATAAGGAGAATGAAATGAATAGAGACCTGAAAGAAAAAAAAAAGATTTTTTCATTGAAAGTATCATTTCACATGAACCTTGGTGGATAAGTAGCATTGTACTACATGAAGCACATGTGGAAAAGAAACAGCAGATTGGAAGCATATGTTAAATTTTGGAAGGTTGAAATAGCAAGACCAAATTACAAAGTGGATAGTTTGGCTGAAGTATATGCATACATGATATAGGAGATATTTACAGTATCTTATTTATACGTACTTATAGGGCATGGGAAAATTGAAAATTGTTGTGTTTGGGTCCTTCCCTGATAATTCCCTGAAGCCTCTCAGTAAGGTCAAAACCAATGCTAAAAGGAAACTCCAAAGAGCATCTAATTATCTGCCTAACCAAGCTGTGGTGTTTGGTACTATTGAAAATCTTCAACTTTGGTTCTGTGGTAAAACTCACTGCTTCTGTCTTCCTGAGTGTTCCATCTCAGTTTTAATGCTGGGTTGTGTTTCTCTCTTTGCTTTTACAGTGTTGTGTTCCCCTTGGTTCTGTACTTGACCAACTTCTCTTTCATTCTCTGAGTTTCCTCCAGATTATCACATCTACTTGTATATTTCAGTTATATTCCATCTTCTGATGATTTCATTATAGGAGAGTAACAAGACTCATTTTTGGTTTTAATTTACAACCCCTTTTATTTTTATTATCTTTTATGTATTGCTGTTTTACTTTTTAGTTTTATTTTATATTGGAGTATAGTTGATTTTTAATGTTGTGTTAGTTTCAGGTTACAGCAAAGTGATTCAGTTATACATATTTTTATTTTATCTTTTTCAAATTCTTTTCCTGTTTAAGTTGTTGTTGTTCAGTCATTAAGTTGTGTCTGACTCTTTGTGACCCCATGGACTGCAGCACGCCAGGCCTCCCTGTACCTCACCATCTCCCAGAGTTTGCTCAAGTTCATATCTATTGAATCACTAATGCCATCCAACCATCTCATCCTTTGTTGCCCTCTTCTCCTTTGCCTTTGATCTTTCCCAGCATCACGGTCTTTTCCAATGAATTGGCTGCTCGCATCAGGTGGCCAAAGTTCTGGAGCTTCAGCTTCAGCGTCAGTCCTTAAGATGAGTGTTCAGGTTGATTTCCCTTGGGATTGACTGCTTTGACTCCTTGCTGTCCAAGGGACTCTCAAGAGTCTTCTCCAGCACCTCAATTCAAAAGCATCAATTCTTCAGCATTAAGTCTTCTTTATGGTTGAACTCTTACTTCCATATATGACTATTGGAAAGATCATAGCTTTGACTATATGGACCTATGTCAGCAAAGTTATGTCTTTGCTTTTTAGTATGCTGTCTAGGTTTGTCATAGCCTTTCTTCCAAGAAGCAAGCATATTCTAATTTCACAGCTGCAGTAACCATCTGCAATGATTTTGGAGCCCAAGTGAAAATCTGTTACTGTGTCCACTTTTCCCCCTTCTCTTTGCCATTAAGGGATGGGACTAGTTCCATGATCTTAGTTTTTTTTTTTTTTTTTTTAATGTTGAGTTTTAAGCCAGTTTTTTCACTCTCCTCCTTCATCTTCATCAAGAGGATCTTTAATTCGTCTTTGCTTTCTGCCATTAGAGTGGTATCATTTGCATATATAAGATTGTTGATATTTCTCCTGGCAATCTTGATTTCAGCTTGTGATTTATCCTGCCCAGCATTTTGCATGATGCACTCTGGATATAAGTTAAATAAACAGGTGAGAATATACAGCCATTTCGTACTCCTTTCCCAATTTTGAGCCAGTCATTTGTTCCATGTAAGGCTCTAACTGGACTTTCCTTGTGGCTCAGCTGGTAAAGAATCCGTCTACAATGCAGAAAACCTGGGTTCAATCCCTGGGTTGGGAAGATCCCCTGGAGAAGGGAAAGGCTACCCACTCCAGTATTTTGGCCTGGAGAATTCCATGGACTGTATAGTCTATGGGGTCACAAAGAGTTGGACATGACTGAGTGACTTTCACTTCATTTCACTTCAAGTTCTAACTTGCTTTTTGACCCTTATACAGGTCTCTCAGGAGACAGGTAAGATGGTCTCTAGTATTCCCATCTTTTTAAAAAATTTCCTCAGTTTGTTTTGATCCACACAGTCAAAGGCTTTTGCGTAATCATTGAAACAGAAGTTGATGCTTTTCTGGAATTCCTGGCTTTCCCTATGATCCAGTATGTTAGCAATTTGATCTCTGGCTTCTCTGCCTTTTCTAAACCCAGCTTGTACACTTGAAAGTTTTTGATTCAAGTGCTGCTGAAGCCTGGCTTGAAGGATTTTGAGTACTAGCTTACTAGCATGGGAAGTGATCGCCATTGTCCGGTAGTTTGAACATTCTTTAGCTCTAGCTCTGCCCTTCTCTGGAATTGGTATGAAAACTGACTGTTTTCAGTCCTGTGGCCAACGCTGGGTTTTCCATATTTGATGATAGCACTTTTGAGTGCAACTCCCTATTGAGTGGAGCACTTTAACACCATCATCTTTTAGTATTTTTTATTTTATATAGCTCAGCTGGAATTCCATCACCTCCACTAGTTTTGTTCGCAGTGATGCTTCCTAAGGCCCACTTGACCTCACACTCCAGGATGTCTGGCTCTGAGTGAGTAATCACACCATCATGGTTATCTGGGTCATCAAGACCTTTTTTCTACAGTTCTTCTATATATTCTTACCACCTCTTCTTAATATTTTCTGCCTCTGTTAAGTCTTTACTGATTCTGTCCTTTATCATGTGCATCCTTGCATGAACTGTTCCTTTGATATCTCTAGTTTTCTTGAAGAGATCTCTAGTCTTTCCCATTCTGTTGTTTTCCTCTTTTTTTTTTTTTTTTTTCATTGTTCACTGAAGAAGGCCTTCTTATCTCTCCTCACTATTCTCTGTAACTCTGCATTCAGTTGGGTATATCTTTCCCTTTCTCCCTTTCTTTTAGCTTCTCATCTTTCCTCAGTTTTTTGTACGACCTCTTCTGACAAACATTTTGCCTTCTTGCATTTCTTTTTCTTTGGGATGGGTTTATTCACTGCCTTCTGTACAATGTTATGAACTTCAGTCCATAGTTCTTCAGGCATTCTGTCTACCAGATCTAATCCCTTGAATCTGTTTGTCACTTCCACTGTATAATCATAAGATATGTGATTTAAGTCACACCTGAATGACCTAGTATCAGTCCCCACTTTCTTTAGTTTAAGCCTCAATTTTGCTATAAGGAGCTGATGAGCTGAGCCACAGTCAGCTCCAGGTCTTGTTTTCACTGACTGTATAGGGCTTCTTCATCTTTGACTACAAAGAATATAATCAATTTGATTTCAGTATTGAACATTTGGTGATGTCCCAGTGTAGAATCATTTCTTGAGTTGTTGAAAAGTGTGTTTGCTGTGACCAGTGCATTCTCTTGGCAAAGCTCTATTAGCCTTTGGCCCTGCTTCAGTTTGTACTCCAAAGTCAAACTTGCCTACTACGCCAGGTATCTCTTGACTTCCTTCTATTTCATTCCAGTTCCCTATGATGAAAAGGACATCTTTTTTTGGTGTTAGTTCTAGAAGGTCTTATAGGTCATTATCAGATCAGATCAGATCAGTCAGTCAGTCGTGTCCGACTCTTTGTGACCCCATGAATCGCAGCACGCCAGGCTTCCCTGTCCATCACCAACTCCCAGAGTTCACTGAAACTCACATCCATCGAGTCAGTGATGCCATCCAGCCATCTCATCCTCTGTCTTCCCCTTCTCCTCCTGCTCCCAATCCCTCCCAGCATCAGGGTCTTTTCCAATGAGTCAACTTTTCGCATGAGGTGGCCAAAGTACTGGAGGTTCAGCTTTAGCATCATTCCTTCCAAAGAAATCCCAGGGCTGATCTCCTTCAGAATGGACTGGTTGGATCTCCTTGCAGTCCAAGGGACTCTCAAGAGTCTTCTCCAACACCACAGTTCAAAAGCATCAATTCTTCGGCGCTCAGCCTTCTTCACAGTCCAACTCTCACATCCATACATGACCACAGGAAAAACCATAGCCTTGACTAGACGAAACTTTGTTGGCAAAGTAATGTCTCCGCTTTTGAATATGCTATCTAGGTTGGTCATAACTTTCCTTCCAAGGAGTAAGTGTCTTTTAATTTCGTGGCTGCAGTCACCATCTGCAGTGATTTTGGAGCCCCCAAAAATAAAGTCTGACACTGTTTCCACTGTTTCCTCATCTATTTCCCATGAAGTGGTGGGACCAGATGCCATGATCTTCATTTTCTGAATCTTGAGCTTTAAGCCAACTTTTTCACTCTCCACTTTCACTTTCATCAAGAGGCTTTTGAGTTCCTCTTCACTTTCTGCCATAAGGGTGGTGTCATCTGCATATCTGAGGTGATTGATATTTCTCCCAGCAATCTTGATTCCAGCTTGTGTTTCTTCCAGTCCAGCGTTTCTCATGACGTACTCTGCATATAAGTTAAATAAACAGGGTGACAATATACAGCCTTGATGAACTCCTTTTCCTCTTTGGAACCAGTCTGTTGTTTCATGTCCAGTTCTAACTGTTGCTTCCTGACCTGCATACAAATTTCTCAAGAGGCGGATCAGATGGTCTGGTATTCCCATCTCTTGAAGATAGAACTGGTCAACTTCATCTTTGTTGTTAGTAGTTGGAGCATAGACTTGAATTGCTGTGAAGTTGAATGGTTTGCCTTGGAAATGAACTGAGATCATTCTGTTGCTTTGGAGATTGTGCCCAAGTAGTGCATTTCAGTCTCTTGTTAACTATGAAGGCTACTCCATTTCTTCTAAGGGATTCTTGCCTACAGTAGTAGATATAATGGTCATCTTAATTAAATTTGCCTATTCCTGTCCATTTTAGTTCACTGATTGCTAAGATGCTGATGTTCACTCTTGCCATTTCCTACTTGACCATGTCCAATTTACCTTGATTCATGGACATAACATTCCGGGAGCCTATGCAATATTGTTCTTTACAGCATCAGATTTTACTTTCACTATCAGACATATACATAATTGAGTATCATTTCCGCTTTGGCCCAGCCACTTCATTCTTTCTGGCACAATAGTATAATTGCCCTCTGCTCTTCCCCAGTAGTATATTGGACACCTTCCAACCTGGGGGCTCATCTTTTAGTGTCATATCCTTTTGCCTTTTTATACTGTTCATGGGATTCTCACTGCAAAAATACTAGAGTGGTTTGTCATTCCCTCCTCCAGTGGACCATGTTTTTCTCAGAACTCTCTGCTGTATCCCATCCATCTTAGGTTGCCCTGCCTGGCATGGCTGGTAGCTTCATTGAGTTACATAAACCCATTTGCCACAAGGCAGTGATCCATTAAAGGGCCTGTTTAGGTTACTGCAGAATATCGATCAGAGTCCTTGTAGGTTAACTATTTTAAAATAGTAGAGTGTACATGTCAATCCCAAACTCAGTTTATCCATTCCTCAACATTTTCCCTTTGGTAACCATAAATTTGTCTTCTAAGTCTGTTTCTGTTTGGTAAATAAGTTCATTTGTATTATTAAAAAAAAAAGATTCCACATAGAAGTGATTTTATATGTATTTGTCTTTCTCTCTCTGACTTACTTCACTTAGGAAAATCTCCATGTCCATCCATGTTGCTGCAAATGGCCTTATTTCATTCTTTGTTATGGTAAATTATATCCCGTGGTATATGTGTTCCATGTCTTGTTTATCCATTCTTCTGTGGATGGACATTTAGGTTGTTTCCATGTCTTGGCCATTGTAAATAGTGCTGCAGTCAACATTGGGGTGCATGTATCCTATTGAACCTTGTTTTTCTTCAGACATATGCTCAGTGAAGGGATAGCTCTATTTTTAGTTTTTTTTTTTTAATTTTATTTTATTTTTAAACTTTACATAATTGTATTAGTTTTGCCAAATATCAAAATGAATCTGCCACAGGTATACATGTGTTCCGCATCCTGAACCCTCCTCCCTCCTCCCTCCCCATACCATCCCTCTGGGTCGTCCCAGTGCATTAGCCCCAAGCATCCAGTATCGTGCATCGAACCTGGACTGGCAACTCGTTTCTTACATGATATTTTACATGTTTCAATGTCATTCTCCCAAATCTTCCCACCCTCTCCCTCTCCCACAGAGTCCATAAGACTGTTCTATACATCAGTGTCTCTTTTGCTGTCTCGTACACAGGGTTATTGTTACCATCTTTCTAAATTCCATATATATGCGTTAGTATACTGTATTTATGTTTTTCCTTCTGGCTTACTTCACTCTGTATAATAGGCTCCAGTTTCATCCACCTCATTAGAACTGATTCAAATGTATTCTTTTTAATGGCTGAGTAATACTCCATTGTGTATATGTACCACTGCTTTCTTATCCATTCATCTGCTGATGGGCATCTAGGTTGCTTCCATGTCCTGGCTATTATAAACAGTGCTGGGATGAACATTGGGGTACACGTGTCTCTTTCCCTTCTGGTTTCCTCAGTGTGTATGCCCAGCAGTGGGATTGCTGGATCATAAGGCACTTCTATTTCCAGTTTTTTAAGGACTCTCCACACTGTTCTCCATAGTGGCTGTACTAGTTTGCATTCCCACCAACAGTGTAAGAGGGTTCCCTTTTCTCCACACCCTCTCCAGCATTTATTATTTGTAGACTTTTGGATCGCAGCCATTCTGACTGGTGTGAAATGGTATCTCATAGTGGTTTTGATTTGCATTTCTCTGATAATGAGTGATGTTGAGCATCTTTTCATGTGTTTGTTAGCCATCTGTATGTCTTCTTTGGAGAAATGTCTATTTAGATCTTTGTTCCATTTTTTGATTGGGTCATTTATTTTTCTGGAGTTGAGTTGGAGGAGTTGCTTGTATATTTTTGAGATTAGTTGTTTGTCGGTTGCTTCATTTGTTATTATTTTCTCCCATTCTGAAGGCTGTCTTTTCACCTTGCTAATAGTTTCCTTTGATGTGCAGAAGCTTTTAAGTTTAATTAGGTCCCATTTGTTTATTTTTGCTTTTATTTCCAATATTCTGGGAGGTGGGTCATAGAGGATCCTGCTGTGATGTATGTCAGAGAGTGTTTTGCCTGTGTTCTCCTCTAGGAGTTTTATAGTTTCTGGTCTTAGGTTTAGGTCTTTAATCCATTTTGAGTTTATTTTTGTGTATGGTGTTAGAAAGTGTTCTAGTTTCATTCTTTTACAAGTGGTTGACCAGTTTTCCCAGCACCACTTGTTAAAGAGATTGTCTTTTCTCCATTGTATATTCTTGCCTCCTTTGTCAAAGATAAGGTGTCCATATGTGCGTGGATTTATCTCTGGGCTTTCTATTTTGTTCCATTGATCTATATTTCTGTCTTTGTGCCAGTACCATACTGTCTTGATAACTGTGGCTTTGTAGTAGAGCCTGAAGTCAGGTAGGTTGATTCCTCCAGTTCCATTCTTCTTTCTCAAGATCGCTTTGGTTATTTGAGGCTTTTTTTTGTATTTCCATACAAATTGTAACATTATTTGTTCTAGCTCTGTGAAAAATACCATTGGTAGCTTGATAGGGATTGCACTGAATCTATAGATTGCTTTGGGTAGTATACTCATTTTCCCTGTATTGATTCTTTCAATCCATGAACACAGTATATTTCTCCATCTATTATTCCTCTTTGATCTCTTTCACCATGTTTTATAGTTTTCTGTATATAGGTCTTTGGTTTCTTTAGGTAGATATATTCCTAAGTATTTTATTCTTTCCGTTGCAATGGTGAATGGAATTGTTTCCTTAATTTCTCTTTCTGTTTTCTCATTATTAGTGTATAGGAATGCAAGGGATTTCTGTGTGTTGATTTTATATCCTGCAACTTTACTATAGTCATTGATTATTTCTAGTAATTTTCTGGTGGAGTCTTTTTTAAGGAACCCTCATACTCTTTTCCATAATGAATGTACTAATTCACATTTCCACCAATAGTGTAGGAAGGTTCCCTTTTTGAAACACATTCTCCAGCATTTATTGTTTGTAGACTTTTTGATGATGGCCATGCTGACCGTGTGGTGTGTGGTGATACTTCATTGTAGTTTTGATTTGCAGTTCTCTAATAATTAGCAATGTCAAGCCTCTTTTCATGTGTCTCTTGGCCATCTGCATGTCTTCTTTGGAGAAATGTCTATTTCTTCTGCCTATTTTTTGATTGGATGTTTGTTTATTTTAATATTGAGCTACATGAACTGTTTGTAAATTTTGGAGGTTAATCCATTGTCAGTCACATCATTTGCAAATATTTTATTCTATTCTGTGAGTTGTGCTTTGATTTTGCTTATGATTTCCTTTGCTGTGCAAAAGTCTTTTGAGTTAATTTGGGTTCTATTTGTTTATTTTTGTTTTTATGTCTCTTACTGTAGGAAATGGTTTGAAAAAGATCTTGCTGCAATTTATGTCAAAGAGTGTTCTTCGGTGTTTTCCTCTAAACATTTTATAGTATCTGGTCTTAGATTTAAATTATTAAATTTTATGATTAATGATTAATAATAAATGCATTTAATAAATTTGAATTGTTATATTTAAAATTAAATTTAAATTTGATATTGTTTTATATTTTTACAATTTTCAACCTCATTTTTGCTTGATCAGAGCCTGGTGATTTTTGTTTGATCAGAACATGGTGATTTTTGTTAATGCCTTGAATGTATCAATAATTTATCTTGGAGTCAGTCTTAATTTGGTGGTATTCCTAATAACAAGCAAGACAAGTAACAGTATCAGCGAGAAAAACTTTATTTAAGAATATATCTATGTATTGGATTGTCATATATGATGGTCAACCAAACTATTTAGAAATATCAAATCCATAGTGATGTTAATATAAATAGCATCATATTCAAGTATAGATTTTAAAATCACAAATTTATAGATACTTTATTTCAGAGAGTAATAGAGTAAATAAAATACTTAATTTTAGAGAATATTGACTAATAATAAAGATGAAAATGTTCTTGATTAGCAAATATATATTCTGTGTGGTTTCATATTAAAAGAAAACCTGTTGAACAGACTCAAATTCAGAATCAAATGAGACATAAAGACTACTTCTATCACATGATTCTTCTTAAGAAAAGTTTAATAGTTGAAAACTTGGGATATGTGAGAGTTTGCAAATTTTTGCCTTGGGATTCCTGAAATTTGCCAAAAATATTGAATGGAGGTGACTTCATATATACTGACTTCAATTCTTAGCATTTGTAGAATTTGTTGAAAATTGTAACTTACTTGGACAGGGAAGCCTGGCATGCTGCAGTCCATGGGGTCACAAAGAGTCAGACATGACTGAGCACTGAACTGAACTAATATAATTTCACATAATTGTGACCTCAAGGTTAATTAGTTCATTCCTCATGAAACCTCTAGTAGCTTAGATTTTGAAATGTATTTACCACACTCTCTTCTTTTAAACTTGTTTATTTGCCTGGTACATCATCATGTTTTAGTAATTTAATGTTATATATGACATGGCCATTCCATTTTCTCAATATTCCTTGATTTTGAAAAAAGTTTAATGACATTATAGTCAGCTGTCCATATTGGATGATATTTGTTTCATAATTTTATAAATTCTTCTCAATAATTTTTTTCAGAACACTTATTATTTCCTTATTTCTTAGACTATAAATAACTGGGTTTAACAAGGGAATCACTAGAGTACAAAAATAGCAATAGATATATAATTATCATCTTTATTATGTGAATTTGGTCGAACATACATGAAAAGGAAGGAAGAACTATAGAATATTGAAACAGAGAGAAAGTGGGCTGCACATGTAAGATTTTGCCTTTTCTGTCTTTGGATTTCATCATGAAAATTGTGGAAAGAATAAAAAGGTAAGAGATTATTACTATGGTAATAGTGAAGACAAAACTGACTCTACAAAGATGAATATCATCAATTCATTGATGTAAGGATCCACACAGGAGAGTCTATATAATGGCAGGACATCACAAAAAAAGTGACTTATTTGATGAGACCTATAGAAAACTTCTTGATGAAAGTGAAAGAGAAGAGTGAAAAAGTTGGCTTAAAACTCAACATTCAGAAAACTAAGATCAGGGCATCCTGTCCAATCGCTTCATGGCAAATAGATGGGGAAACAATGGAAACAGGGAGAGACTATATTTTGGGCTCCAAAATGACTGCAGATGGTGACTGCAGCCATGAAATTAAAAGACACTTGCTCCTTGAAAGAAAAGCTATGACCAACTTAGACAGTATATTAAAAAGCCTAGACATTACTTTGCCAACAAAGGTCCATCTAGTCAAAGCTATGGTTTTTCCAGTAGTCATGTATGGATGTGACAGTTGGACTATAAGGAAAGCTGAACACTGAAGAATTGATGATTTTGAACTGTGGTGTTGGAGAAGACTCTTGAGAGTCCCTTGGACTGCAAGAAGATTCAACCAGTCCATCCTAAAGGAAATCAGTCCTGAATATCCATTGGAAGAATTGATGCTGAAGCTGAAACTCCAACACTTTGGCCACCTGATGTGAAAAACTGACTCACTAGAAAAGACCCTGATGCTGGGAAAGACAGAAGGCAGGAGGAGAAGGGGATGATAGAGGATGAGATGGTTGGATGGCATTACTGACTCAATGGACATGAGTTTGAGTAGACTCTGGGAGTTGATGATGGACAGGGAGGCCTGGCATGCTGCAGTCCATGGGGTCGCAAAGAGTTGGACATGACTGAGTGACTGACTGACAGATAGTTAACCTAAAGAGAAACCCTACATGAATCATGGTATGAATGTTTCCAGCTATGTAGGCCCCTATGGTCATCTGAATGCAGAGTTTCTTTGATATCATAGTGTGGTACTGCAGTGTTTTGCAGATGGCCACATAACGATCATAGGCCATTGCTGGCAGGATAAGGCAATATGCAGTTTCAGCAAAGCAGAAAAAATAAAATTGTGCCATGCATTCATGGAGTGAAATCATTCTATTTTTAGAAAAGAAGTTCTGTAGCATCTTTGGGGTAATAGCACTAGAACAATAGGAATCCATCAGAGTGAGATTTCCCAGGAAGATGTACATTGGTGTGTGAAGACAATGATCTATAACTATCCTCAACATTCAAGGCCATATATGACACATCTACAGCTAACATACTCAGTGGTGAAAAGCTGAAAGCATTTCCTCTTCTTCCTTTTCTGGAAGAAGATATGGTTGCCAACTCTCACCACTTCAGTTCAACATAGTCCTAGCCATATAAATCAGAGAAGAAGAAAAGATAAAGTAATTCAAATTGGAAAGTAAGAAGTAAAATTGTTACATTTGGCAGATGATGTAATACTGTACATAGAAAATCCTAATGATGAAATTGGAAAACTCTTAGAGCTTGTCAGTGAATTTGTTAAAGTTGCAGGATGCAAACTTAATATACAGAAGTATGTTACACTTCTCTATACTAATGATGAAGTATCAGAAAGAGAAATTAAGAAACAATTCCATTTATCATCACATCAAAAAGAAAAAAATAGCTAGAAATAAACCTATCTAAGGAGGTAAAAGTCTAGTACTCAGAAAACTGTGAGACATGGAAGAAAGAAACTGAAGACAGCACAAAGAGATTGAAAGATATACCATGTTCTTGTACTGAAAGAATTTATATAGTCAAAATCACTATACTAACTAAAGCAGTTTACCTATTTTTCAACCCCCATCAAAATACTAATGACATTTTTCATAAGCAAAAAATGTTTACATTTGTATGGACGCACAGAAGACTCCAAACAGCCATTACAATCTTGAAAAAGAAGAACTGAACTGGTGGAATCATGTTCCCTGTCTTCAGAGTATACTACAAAACTACTGTATTCAGAATTGTATAGTACTCACTAAAAACAGACACGTAGATCAATGAAACAGAGGGTAAAGCCCATAAATAAACCCACATACTTATAGTCACTTAATTTATGGCAGAAGAGGCAAGAATACACAATGGAGAACAGACAGTCACTTGCAGAAGCGGTGTTGGGAAAACTGGACAGCTACACGTAAAAAAAG
This sequence comes from Bos indicus, assembly GCF_029378745.1. NCBI lineage: Eukaryota > Metazoa > Chordata > Mammalia > Artiodactyla > Bovidae > Bos > Bos indicus. Next base: position 43,467,441 of record NC_091760.1, on the reverse strand, counting down.
GAAATTTGAACATTCTTCAACATTGTAGACAGAAATAAACTCAAAGACATGAATATAAGACCAGATTAAAGACCTAAATGTAAGACCACATACTGTAAAACTTCTACAGGAAAACATAGGTAGAATGGTCTTTGCCACAAGTTGCAGCAATATTTCCTTAACCCTGTGTACGAGACAGCAAAAGAGACACTGATGTATAGAACAGTCTTATGGACTCTGTGGGAGAGGGAGAGGGTGGGAAGATTTGGGAGAATGGCATTGAAACATGTAAAATATCATGTATGAAACAAGATGCCAGTCCAGGTTCGATGCACGGTACTGGATGCTTGGGGCTAGTGCACTGGGACGACCCAGAGGGATGGTATGGGGAGGGAGGAGGGAGGAGGGTTCAGGATGGGGAACAAATGTATACCTGTGGCGGATTCATTTTGATATTTGGCAAAACTAATACAATTATGTAAAGTTTAAAAATAAAATAAAATTAAAAAAAGAAAAAAAAAATTTACTAAAACCAAAGGAAACAAAAGCAAAATTAAACAAGTGGGGTCTAATTAAACTTAAAAGATTTTGTACAACAAAGGAAACTGGACAAAATGAAAAGATAACCTAGTGGGAGAACATATTTGCAAATGAAAGTGAAAGAGGAGAGTGAAAAAGTTGGCTTAAAGCTCAACATTCGGCAAACTAAGATCATGGCATCTGGTCCCATCACTTCATGGGAAATAGATGGGGAAACAGTGGAAACAGTGGCTGACTTTATTTTTTTGGGCTCCAAAATTACTGCAGATGGTGATTGCAGCCATGAAATTAAAAGACGCTTACTCCTTGGAAGAAAAGTTATGACCAACCTAGATAGCATATTCAAAAGCAGAGACATTACTTTGCCAACAAAGGTCCATCTAGTCAAGGCTATGGTTTTTCCAGTGGTCATGTATGGATGTGAGAGTTGGACTGTGAAGAAAGCTGAGAGCCAAAGAATTTATGCTTTTTTTTTTTTTTTAAGATTATTATTGTTTTTTTTTTCTTTTTTTTTTTCCTTAGATAATTTCCTTTTTATTTTTAAAAGAAAATCCATCCTGAACCCTCCTCCCTCCTCCCTCCCCATACCATCCCTCTGGGTCGTCCCAGTGCACCAGTCCCAAGCATCCAGCATCGTGCATTGAACCTGGACTGGCATCTCGTTTCATACATGACATTTCACATGTTTCAATGCCATTCTCCCAAATCTTGCCACCCTCTCCCTCTCCCACAGAGTCCATAAGACTGTTCTATACATCAGTGTCTCTTTTGGTGTCTCGTATACAGGGTTATCGTTACCATCTTTCTAAATTCCATATATATGCGTTAGTATACTGTATTGGTGTTTTTCCTTCTGGCTTACTTCACTCTGTATAATAGGCTCCAGTTTCATCCACCTCATTAGAACTGATTCAAATGTATTCTTTTTAATGGCTGAGTAATACTCCATTGTGTATATGTACCACTGCTTTCTTATCCATTCATCTGCTGATGGACATCTAGGTTGCTTCCATGTCCTGGCTATTATAAACAGTGCTGGGATGAACATTGGGGTACACGTGTCTCTTTCCCTTCTGGTTTCCTCAGTGTGTATGCCCAGCAGTGGGATTGCTGGATCATAAGGCACTTCTATTTCCAGTTTTTTAAGGAATCTCCACACTGTTCTCCATAGTGGCTGTACTAGTTTGCATTCCCACCAACAGTGTAAGAGGGTTCCCTTTTCTCCACACCCTCTCCAGCATTTATTATTTGTAGACTTTTGGATCGCAGCCATTCTGACTGGTGTGAAATGGTATCTCATAGTGGTTTTGATTTGCATTTCTCTGATAATGAGTGATGTTGAGCATCTTTTCATGTGTTTGTTAGCCATCTGTATGTCTTCTTTGGAGAAATGTCTATTTAGATCTTTGGCCCATTTTTTGATTGGGTCATTTATTTTTCTGGAGTTGAGCTGGAGGAGTTGCTTGTATATTTTTGAGATTAGTTGTTTGTCGGTTGCTTCATTTGTTATTATTTTCTCCCATTCTGAAGGCTGTCTTTTCACCTTGCTAATAGTTTCCTTTGATGTGCAGAAGCTTTTAAGTTTAATTAGGTCCCATTTGTTTATTTTTGCTTTTATTTCCAATATTCTGGGAGGTGGGTCATAGAGGATCCTGCTGTGATGTATGTCAGAGAGTGTTTTGCCTATGTTCTCCTCTAGGAGTTTTATAGTTTCTGGTCTTAGGTTTAGGTCTTTAATCCATTTTGAGTTTATTTTTGTGTATGGTGTTAGAAAGTGTTCTAGTTTCATTCTTTTTACAAGTGGTTGACCAGATTTCCCAGCACCACTTGTTAAAGAGATTGTCTTTAATCCATTGTATATTCTTGCCTCCTTTGTCAAAGATAAGGTGTCCATATGTGCGTGGATTTATCTCTGGGCTTTCTACTTTGTTCCATTGATCTATATTTCTGTCTTTGTGCCAGTACCATACTGTCTTGATAACTGTGGCTTTGTAGTAGAGCCTGAAGTCAGGTAGGTTGATTCCTCCAGTTCCATTTTTCTTTCTCAAGATCGCTTTGGCTATTCGAGGTTTTTTGTATTTCCATACAAATTGTGAAATTATTTGTTCTAGCTCTGTGAAGAATACTGTTGGTAGCTTGATAGGGATTGCATTGAATCTATAAATTGCTTTGGGTAGTATACTCATTTTCACTATATTGATTCTTCCAATCCATGAACATGGTATATTTCTCCATCTATTAGTGTCCTCTTTGATTTCTTTCACCAGTGTTTTATAGTTTTCTATATATAGGTCTTTAGTTTCTTTAGGTAGATATATTCCTAAGTACTTTATTCTTTTCGTTGCAATGGTGAATGGAATTGTTTCCTTAATTTCTCTTTCTGTTTTCTCATTATTAATGTATAGGAATGCAAGGAAGGTTTCCTGGTTAGGGAAGCTTGTGTCGGTGTTCTGATGGGTGGAGCTGTATTTCTTCTCTTTGTTCAGTCGCGCTGTGGGGAGGGAGGGAGGGATGCTGCAAACAAATAACACTGGCGTGCGCTCGCAGTGCCTCAGCCACACTGGGTCTGCCCCCGCTCACGGCGCGTGTAGCCTCCCTGCCCACACTGCTTGGGCTCTAGGTTGTTCCGCCGGGAACAATCCGAGGCTGGCCCTGGGTTGCATGTACCTCCCAGGTCCAAGCCGCTCAGGTTCAGGCACTCGGGTAGTCCTCAGAGGCGCAGACTCAGTTGGGCCTGAGTTTTGTGCTCTTCCCAGGTCCGAGCAGCTCAAGTGATGAGGTGTTTGTCGAGCGCCAATGCTGCGACTTATCGCCTCCCCGCCACTCGGTTATCTGGGTGTAAAACCGGCGCACCTTCTCAGGCAGATGTTAACCGTCCAGACCCCCAAAAAGTTTTAGCTAGCAAAGAAGCCTGCTTACAGTTTTATAGATAATGTCTCTCTGGGGCTGCGATTGCCCCCTTCCGGCTCTGGCTGCCTGTCACCGGAGGGGGAAGGTCTGCAGCCGGCTATCTCTGATCAATTCTTTGTTCCGTGCGCGGGCCTGGCGGTGTCTTAGGTTGGGGCTGGCTTTTCGCGTGGTAGATATCCCACAGTCTGGTTTGCTAGCCCAAATTATTTCGCTCAGATAGTGCTCAGGGTATTCAGGCCAGATTCTTACTCTAAGCGATGCAGCCCGTGCTGCGCCTCCCTGCCCAGCCCCCGCTTGCTAATGGCGTGTGCAGGCGTCTGTGCTGCTTCTCCGCTGGGGGAGTTACCATAGGACTCGCACTCTTCGAGTTTTAATTGTTTATTTATTTTTTCTTCCTGTTATGTTGCCCTCTGTGCTTCCAAAGCTCGGCACAGATTCGGCAGTGAGAAGGTTTCCTGGTGTTTGGAAACTTCTCTCTTTTTAAGACTCCCTTCCTGGGACGGAACTCCGTCCCTCCCTCTTTTGTCTCTTTTTTTGTCTTTTATATTTTTTCCTACCTCCTTTCGAAGAGTTGGATTGCTTTTCTGGGTGCCTGATGTCCTCTGCCAGCATTCAGAAGTTGTTTTGTGGAATTTACTCGACGTTTAAATGCTCTTTTAATGAATTTGTGGGGGAGAAAGTGTTCTCCCCGTCCTACTCCTCCGCCATCTTGGCTCCTCCTCTCCGAATTTATGCTTTTGAACTGTGGTGTTGGAGAAGACTCTTGAGAGTCCCCTGGACTGCAAGGAGATCCAACCAATCCATTCTAAAGGAGATCAGCCCTGGGATTTCTTTGGAAGGAATGATGCTAAAGCTGAACCTCCAGTACTTTGGCCACCTCATGCGAAGAGTTGACTCTTTGGAAAAGACTCTGATGCTGGGAGGGATTGGGGGCAGGAGGAAAGGGGGACGACAGAGGATGAGATGGCTGGATGGCATCACCGAATCGATGGACAAGAGTTTGGGTGAACTCTGGGAGTTGCTTATGGACAGGGAGGCCTGGTGTGCTGTGATTCATGCTGGTGATGGACAGGGAGGCCTGGCGTGCTACAATTCATGGGGTCACAAAGAGTTGGACATGACTGAGTGACTGAACTGAACTGAACTGAACTGATGATTGATAAAAGATATTATTAATATCCAGCATATATAAAAGTTTTGTATAACTCAACATCAGAAAAACCCAAATAACCTGATTTTTTTAAATGGACGTAAGTACTGAATAGACTTTTTCCAAGGAGGAATTGCAGGTAGCCAACAGGCACGTGGAAAGGTGTTCAATGTCACAAATCATCAAGGAAATGGAAATTACAACCACAGTAAGTTATCATATTACACCATTCAGGATGGCTATCATATAAAACAATACAGATAACAAATGTTCAGAAGCATGTGGAGAAAAGGGAACCCTCATACACTGTCAGTAGGAATGTAAATTGGTGCAGCAAACAGTATGGAGGTTTCTCCAAAAAACTAATAACTGAACTGCCATTTGACCCAGCAGTTCCACTTCTGGGTATACATCTGGAGAAAAGCCCATTAATTCAAAAAGATACACGTACCCCAGTGTTCATAGCAGCATTATACAATTGTAAAGACGTGGAAACTAGTGTCTACTAACAGATGAATGGATGAAGAAGTGTACACACACACACACACACACACAGTGGAAAAGTACTCAGCCATATAAATAATGCCTTTTTACCATTTGTTGTCTTATGAGAGGACTTGAAGGGCATTGTGCTAAGTGAAACAAGTCAAACTGAGAAAGACAAATACTGTATGATATCACTTACATGTGAAATCTAAACTATGCAGTGAACTAGTAAATATTAGAAAAAGAGAGCAGACTCACAGATACAGAGAACATACCAATGAGGAAGTGGGGAAGGAGAACATAGAGTTGGGAGAGTGGGAGGTACAAACTATTTGGTGTAAGAAAGCCTACACAGATGCATTATATAACATGGAGACTAAAACCAATATTTATAATAAGTAGAAATGGAGTGTAACCTTTGAAAACTATATAAAATATAAAAATTATCAAATAAATAAAAAATGACATTTAACTGAATTCTTGATGAAAAATAAATCACTATAGAGGACAATCTGGGAAAATTGGGAAAAGTTCAGATGTGACTTTCATATTTGGTGCTGTTAAATTACATAGAGATTATAATGACATTATGATCATGTAGGAAATGTCTGTGTTCCTTTGAGATGTATGTTGAAGTATTTTTGGGTAAACTGTCATACTGTTTACATGTATCAGTTCAGTTCAGTTCAGTCGCTCAGTCATGTCCGACTCTTAGCAACCCCATGAATCGCAGCACGCCCGGCCTCCCTGTCCATCACCAACTCCCGGAGTTCACTCAGACTCACGTCCATCGAGTCAGTGATGCCATCCAGCCATCTCATCCTCTGTCGTCCCCCTTTCCTCCTGCCCCCAATCCCTCCCAGCATCAGGGTCTTTTCCAATGAGTCAAGTCTTCGCGTGAGGTGGCCAAAGTACTGGAGGTTCAGCTTTAGCATCATTCCTTCCAAAGAAATCCCAGGGCTGATCTCCTTCAGAATGGACTGGTTGGATCTCCTTGCAGTCCAAGGGACTCTCAAGAGTCTTCTCCAACACCACAGTTCAAAAGCATCAATTCTTTGGCGCTCAGCCTTTTTCACAGTCCAACTCTCACATCCATAAGTATATATGTATGTACACATTTGGAGATGGCTTACCAGTCAAATGTAAAATGTTAATAGTTGTTTAATATTGATTTTAAAAATCTCTGAGCATTCTCTTAACTTTGATATGTTTGAAATTTTTCAAAATAAATTTGGAGGAAAATATCATTGATTCATAGCATTCTTGAATTTCTGTCCTATCCACTAGATAGCTTAGCTTCTTGGAAGTTTTCTCCTCCTGTTACTTTAACTTCTTTATCCTATGTGAACCTCTTATGGCTGAGATGGTAAAGAATCTGCCTGCAATGCAAGAGACCCAGGTTCGATCGCTGGATCAGGAAGATCCCCTGGAGAAGAGAATAGTTACCCATTCCAATATTCTTGCATGGAGAATCCCACGGACAGAGGCAGACTGCAGACCATGGGATCACAAAGAGTGTAACTTGACTGAATGACTAACAACACACTATGACTTAGTGGTTAGAATATAGCCTCTGAAGCTAGATAGCCTGGATTTGGTTCCTGAGCTCCACCTTAGTATTTTTGTGGATAAATTTTTAAAGTGGAATTATACAGAATTAAAATAGAGTAAGGAAGGTAAAAGACAATAGACGTAGATGAGTAATATTCTATTGTATATAGGTAGCACATGTTCTTTATCCATTTTTATGTTGATGAACATTTAGGTTGCTTCTATGTCTTGGCCATTATAAATAGTATTGCAATGAGACTATCATATGATATAGCTTATATGTGAAATCTAAAAAAAAATGATACAACTGAACTTATTTACAAAACAGAAACAGACTCATGGACTTAAAGAACAAACTTAAGGTTACCATTGGGGAAGGATGGTGGAGAGGGATAGTAGGGAGTTTGGGATTGACATGTATGCACTGCTGTATTTTAAATGGATAACCAACAGGGACCTATTGTATAGTGCAGGAACACTGCTCATTATTATGTAACAGCCTAACTGGGAAAAAGATTTGAAAAAAAAAATAGATACATGTGTATATATATATATATATAACTGAATCACTTTATTGTACAACTGAAACTAACACAAGACTGTTAATCAACTGTACTCCAATATAAAACAAGAAGCCACAGTTATCAAGAGAGTATGGTACTGGCACAAAGACAGAAATATAGATCAATGGAACAAAATAGAAAGCCCAGAGATAAATCCACGCACATATGGACACCTTATCTTTGACAAAGGAGGCAAGAATATACAATGGATTAAAGACAATCTCTTTAACAAGTGGTGCTGGGAAATCTGGTCAACCACTTGTAAAAGAATGAAACTAGAACACTTTCTAACACCATACACAAAAATAAACTCAAAATGGATTAAAGACCTAAACCTAAGACCAGAAACTATAAAACTCCTAGAGGAGAACATAGGCAAAACACTCTCCGACATACATCACAGCAGGATCCTCTATGACCCACCTCCCAGAATATTGGAAATAAAAGCAAAAATAAACAAATGGGACCTAATTAAACTTAAAAGCTTCGCAAAACAAAGGAAACTATTAGCAAGGTGAAAAGGCAGCCTTCAGAATGGGAGAAAATAATAGCAAATGAAGCAACTGACAAACAACTAATCTCAAAAATATACAAGCAACTCCTACAGCTCAACTCCAGAAAAATAAATGACCCAATCAAAAAATGGGCCAAAGAACTAAATAGACATTTCTCCAAAGAAGACATACAGATGGCTAACAAACACATGAAAAGATGCTCAACATCACTCATTATCAGAGAAATGCAAATCAAAACCACTATGAGGTACCATTTCATGCCAGTCAGAATGGCTGCGATCCAAAAGTCTACAAGCAATAAATGCTGGGGAGGGTGTGGAGAAAAGGGAACCCTCTTACACTGTTGGTGGGAATGCAAACTAGTACAGCCACTATGGAGAACAGTGTGGAGAGTCCTTAAAAAACTGGAAATAGAAGTGCCTTATGATCCAGCAATCCCACTGCTGGGCATACACACCAAGGAAACCAGAAGGGAAAGAGACACGTGTACCCCAATGTTCTGGAAGCAACCTAGATGCCCATCAGCAGATGAATGGATAAGAAAGCAGTGGTACATATACACAATGGAGTATTACTCAGCCATTAAAAAGAATACATTTGAATCAGTTCTAATGAGGTGGATGAAACTGGAGCCTATTATACAGAGTGAAGTAAGCCAGAAGGAAAAACACCAATACAGTATACTAACGCATATATATGGAATTTAGAAAGATGGTAACAATAACCCTGTGTACGAGACAGCAAAAGAGACACTGATGTATAGAACAGTCTTATGGACTCTGTGGGAGAGGGAGAGGGTGGGAAGATATGGGAGAATGGCATTGAAACATGTATAATATCATGTATGAAATGAGTTGCCAGTCCAGGTTCGATGCACAATACTGGATGCTTGGGGCTGGTGCACTGGGACAACCCAGAGGGATGGTATGGGGAGGGAGGAGGGTTCAGGATGCGGAACACATGTATACCTGTGGCGGATTCATTTTGATATTTGGCAAAACTAATGCAACATTGTAAAGTTTAAAAATAAAATAAAATTAAAAAAAAAGAAAGCTCTGCAAAAAATAAAAAATAAAAGAAATAAAAGTATAGAATTATATCCATATAACTTTTATTACAGTATATTGTTACAGTTATTCTATTTAAAAAGTACAGAATCAAAAAAAAAAGTTAAAATAAGATAGATGTGAATAATACCTGAATGGGTACTACTGAAGAGTAATTTGTAAACTAAAGACTGTCTGATGATTATTTAAAAATAGACTATGAAAAGGGGAGGTAAGGCAAGAGACATGAATGTATCAATTAACATTTCCTTAGTTATAAATAATGCATGTCTTCCAAAGTTAAACATTAAGAAGAGCTGTTAGATTGTAAAACCAGATGAATTTATGCCAGTGACTCTGGGTCTGTTTCTGTGACTTCCTCAGCTATGCCATCCATTGTGTATTGACTTTATCTCCAATCTGGTTTCCTTCTTGATGGCAAAATACACATCAGTTCAGCCGCTCAGTCATGTTCAACTCTGTGAATCCATGGAATGCAGCACGCCAGGCTTCCCTGCCCATCACCAACTCCTGGAACTTACTCAAACTCATGTCCATTGAGTTGGTGATGCCATCCAACAATCTCATCCTCTGCCATCCCCTTCTCCTCCTGCCTTCAATCTTTCCCAGCATCAGGGTCTTTTCAAATGAGTCAGTTCTTCCCATCAGGTGGCCAAAGTATTGGAGTGTCAGCTTCAGGATCAGTCCTTCCAATGAATATTCAGGACTGATTTCCTTTAGGATGGACTGGTTGGATCTCCTTGCACTCCAAAGGACTCTCAAGAGTCTTCTCCAACACAACAGTTCAAAAGCATCAATTCTTCGGCACTCAGCTTTCTTCATAGTCCAACTATACATCCATACATCCATACATGACTACTGGAAAAACACATCTAGTTGTGCCATCCTCAGCCAAAGCCTACCAGATCCATCCTGTAAAGTCAGATGCCTGAAGACTGTGAGTAAAAATACACATCAGTCAGTTCAGTTCAGTTCAGTCACTCAGTCATGTCCGACTCTTTGCAACCCCATGAATCGCAGCGCGCCAGGCCTCCCTGTCCATCACCAACTCCCGGAGTTCACTCAATCGAGTCAGTGATGCCATCCAGCCATCTCATCCTCTGTCATCCCCTTCTCCTCCTGCCCCCGATCCCTCACATAAATTGTGCCATATATCATAGTCACATACCATGACTCGAAGGAGAGACACTATCCTTTTTGTGAACATCTTTTCAAATAAATGATACTTATTTCCCAGATAGTTCTAGACAATAAATTTTTTTTGGTCTCATTAGCCCTGAGTCAGTCACATGTTCTTTTCTTAACAGATCTCTGGTGCTCCAGTGTTGCTAAGGGTTGGGGAGTGGTGCAGAGATACATAGCTCAAATTTTGGTACCCTTAGGAAAGGGGAACTAAATCAATGCATACAAGCCTGAAAACTAAAAATATCCATTAAAATAGTGAATATAGACTGTGCAACATACCTCTAATTCATAGCTTCTCATAATTTTTGGTATCTAGATTTCTTTTTAAATAAGCAGGGTGACAATATACAGCCTTGACATACTCCTTTTCCTATTTGGAACCAGTCTGTTGTTCCATGTCCAGTTCTAACTGTTGCTTCCTGACCTGCATACAGGTTTCCCAAGAGGCAGGTCAGGTGGTCTGGTATTCCCATCTATTTAAGAATTTTCCATATTTTATTCTGATCCACACAGTCAAAGGCTTTGGCATAGTCAATAAAGCAGAAATAGATGTTTTTCTGGAACTCTCTTGCTTTTTTGATGGTCCAGGAGATGTTGGCAATTTGAGCTCTGGTTCCTCTGTCTTTGCTAAAACCAGCTTGAACATCCAGAAGTTCATAGTTCACGTATTACTGAAGCCTAGCTTGGAGAATTTTAAGCATTACTTTACTAGCGTGTGAGATGAGTGCAATTGTGCGGTAGTTTGAGCATTCTTTGGCATTGCCTTTCTTTGGGATTGTAATGAAAACAGACCTTTTCCAGTCCTGTGGCCACTGCTGAGTTTTCCAAATTTGCTGGCATGTTGAGTGCAGCACTTTCACAGCATCATCTTTTAGAATTTGAAATAGCTCAATTGTAATCCATCACCTCCACTAATTTTGTTTGTAGTGGTGCTTCCTAAGGCCCACTTGACTTCACATTGTAGTATGTCGGGCTCTAGGTGCGTGGGAGTGATCACACCATCGTGATTATCTGGGTCATGAAGATCTTTTTTGTACAGTTTTTCTTGATGAAAGTGAAAGAAGAGGGTGAAAAAGTTGGCTTAAAGCTCAACATTCAGAAAACTAAGATCATGGCATCCAGTCCCATCACTTCATGGCAAATAGATGGGGAAACAGTGGCTGACTTTATTTTTCTGGGATCCAAAATCACAGCGGATGGTGATTGCAGCCATGAAATTAAAAGATGCTTGCTCCTTGGAAGGAAAGTTATGACCAAATTAGATAGCATATTAAAAAGCAGAGACATTATTTTGCCAATAAAGGTCCATCTAGTCAAGGTTATGGTTTTTCCAATAGTAATGTATGGATGTGAAAGTTGGACTATAAAGAAAGCTGAGTGCAGAAGAATTGATGCTTTTGAACTGTGGTGTTGGAGAAGACTCTTGAGAGTCCCTTGGACTGCAAGAAGATCCAACCAGTCCCTCCTAAAGGACATCAGTCCTGGGTGTTCATTGGAGGGATTGATGTTGAAGCTGAAACTCCAATACTTTGGCCACCTGATGTGGAGAGCTGACTCATTTGAAAATACCTTGATGCTGGGAAAGATTGAGGGCCAGAGGAGAAGGGGATGACAGAGGATGAGATGGTTGGATGGCATCACCGATACAGTGGACATGGGTTTGGGTGGACTCTGGGAGTTGGTGATAAACAGGGAGGTCTGGTGTTCTGCAGTTCATGGGGTCTCAAAGAGTTGGACATGACTGAGTGGCTGAATTGAGATTTCTTTTTGCTTATAAAGTGTCTTATGACCATAAAGAACTTTGTTTATGTGGATTATATCTATCCATTTTACAATGTTAGAAATTAAAATTTACTAATTCATTCAAAAATAAAAATAATAAGCCTATTACATTAATTTACACAATTATATTAAACTATATTGAAGGAGGGCTCAGAGGGAGGCCTAAAAACTCTTCCAGAAAACCTGGCTGCAGTGAAAAGTTTATTGAAGTCCAAATGTATCAGGTACCTTATTAAGTATTGGTGATATGGAATTGGTTATGTCATGTTTGATATTTGCAGGGAAAAGATAGGCTTTCATTTTATTATCAACAGTTCCAGTTTACTATTTATTTCATTAAAATGTTTCTATCTGTGCATCCCCCTCCATTTAGAGTATTCTCCAGTTTCAGTTCTTCTCATCTAATACATGAATTATTGAAGTTAGCCTTCTTGCTTTAAGTCTCTTTCTGATTAGCTGCAAGATCAGGATTCTGAAATGTACAATCATATTGCTCTGCTCCAAGGAGACTTCAGCCTCTAAGATTAAGTCAGATTCCTTAGGGTGGCCTTTAAGATTCTCAGTAACTGAGGCACCTCCCCTGTTTCCCCCAAATTAACTGATAGCTCTCTCCGACTGTTTTGTTCATTTTTTGATTCCATCCCATGGTTCATCTTCATCCTCATTCCCAGAGCCACTCTGTTTTCCATAAACATTGACATCAGCCATAACCATTTCTATTTTCCTCCAAAAATCATTTTTTCCCCATTTTTAAGGCATATTTTTACTTCTGATGCAACTTAAGAGCTAAATACGCTAGGCTCCAAGGATTTCCATTTTCTGAACTCCTAATCACATAGGGAAAAGGTAGTACTGATTCAATTCTGGCAGAATTTGATGAGCTGGATGAACTTGGGCCAGCTCCTTAATATTGCAAAGTATGAGATTTTTACTGATGAAAAGCATGAAAAATCACATTTTATGAATTGGTAGGTAATATATATGAAAGGTCTAATGTAGCATCAAGCAGAGAGCACGTTCTCAGTAAATTATTTTTCTTCCATATTTATATGTTAGGATCAATAAATATCATTGTTTAGGTATTTAAATTTTTACTGTTTTCTGGCTCCTTTATGTTTGATCAGCATCTCCAACTTTTTGTTAATGATATGCATATACCAGTAATTTACCCTGGAATCAGACCATATTGGTGGTATTCCTAATGATAAAAAGGACAAATAATAATATCAGAGAGAAAAAACTTTATTTAAGGATATATTCAGGAATTTCACTGTTATATGTGATGATCAAACTACATGAAAATGTCAAATTCATAGTGATGTCAATATAAATAGCATCATCTTCAAGTACAGATTGATAGTACACCAAAGTACATATACTGCATTTCAGAGAACTTAAGTGTAAATTGACTCAGTCTAAAGAGAAAAAGTTTTTATTAATCAATATACGTTCTGTGAGATTTCATACTCAAACATAATCTTTTGAACAAACTAAAAAATTGAAAATGAAGTTGATATATGTTTTTTCTTCTGTCACATGCTTAAGAGGGTACTAATATTTGAGAACTTGGGATATTGGGAAGTTTGTAAGATTATACCTTGGGATTCTAGAAATTTGCCACATGAAGGTGCTCTTTATATGTACTGACCTCAATTCCTGGCCTTTGCTGAATTTGTCTAAAAGTGTAACTTACTGTACTCTGAAATATAGCTTCTAGTTTAACTAACATACTGTGACACAAATGTGACCTCAATGGTAATTATTTAGTTCACTTCTGATGAAACCTAGTAGCTTAGATTTGTGAATATATTTTACCATATTTTCTTCGTTTGACCGTATTTATTTGACTGATAATGCCATCATGTTTTAATAATCTAATGTTATTTGTGAGGTGGCCATTTTCCATTTTCTTAGTATTTCTTGATTTTGAAAAAACTTTAATCAAATTAAAATCACTTGTTCATATGGAATGATATTTGTTGCAGAATGTTATGAAATCTTCATAATTTTCTTCATAATATTAATTACTTCGCTATTTCTTAGACTGTAAATAAAAGGGTTTAATAAAGGAATCACTGAAGTATAAAAAATAGCAATAGGTATAATATCTTTGTTCTCTTCATTAACTGAATTTGGTCGAATGTACATGAAGAGAAGAGAACCATAGAAAATTGAGACAGAGAGAAAGTGGGAGGCACAAGTAGATAAGGCTTTGCTTTTTCCTTCTTTGGATTTCATTTTGAAAATTGTGAAAAGGATAAAAAGGTAAGAGATTATGACTATGGTAATAGTGAAGACTGAAAGTGACCCTGAAACAATAAATATCATCAGTTCATTGATATAAGGGTTCACACAGGAGAGTCTGTATAATGGAAGGACATCACAAAAAAAGTGATTAATTTGATGAGACCTACAGAAAGTTAACCTAAAGAGAAACCCTACATGAATTGCGGGGTGAATGTTTCCAGCTATGTAGGCCCCTGTGGTCATCTGAATGCAGAGTTTCTTTGACATCATGGTGTGGTACTGCAGTGGTTTGCAGATGGCCACATAGCGATCATAGGCCATTGCTGCCAGGAGAAAGCTATCTGTAGTTTCTGCAAGGCAGAGACAATAGAATTGTGCCATGCATTCGTACAGAGAAATCATTCTGTCTTTGGAAAAGAGGTTCTGTAGCATCTTTGGGGTAATGGCACTGGAACAATAGGAATCCATCAGTGCGAGGTTACCCAGAAAGATGTACATTGGTGTGTGAAGACGATGCTCTGTGACTATCAATGCCACCAGACCAAGATTCCCCACCATGGTGATCAGATAGATGGTAAGGAATATCAGGAACAGAAGGGTCTTCAGCTCTGGACGTTCTGTAAATCCTGTGAGAGTAAACTCTGTTGTCAAGGAGTGGTTATCTTCAGTCATATCTACCTTCTCTGTTGACCCAGGAATTGTGGAGATACAGCATTGAAATTAGAGTGTCTATAGTTTTCCTCTTCAAATTTTTCTTTATACAAGGAATGTAGCCATTCTTAAAACTTCCCCTATTTCCTCTGGGATATAGGGACATGGACCTGTGGGAGACATTTATTTCTTTGAAATGTAAAATTTTGATTCTGAAATTCAGGATTCCCCAAAATATTTTTGTAGTTTTAGGGGGAGTGCTTGCAGTGAAAAGGGGTTGTCTTTATGAATTTATGAAGAACACTATATATATCTATGGCACCCATATTCAGTATTCCCAAATAATGTGTCATTTTTTATATGTGCTCGTGTGCAGTCGCTGACCCACGTCCAACCATTTGCAACCCTGTGGACTGTAGCTCCCTAGGCGCCTCTGTCCATGGGATTTTCCAGGCAAGAATACTAGAGTGGGTTCTATTTCCTCCTTCAGAGGCTCTTCCTGACTCAGGGATCAAACCCACATCTCCTGCACTGGCAGGCAGATTCTTTACCACTAAAGGCATCTGGGAAGCCCCAGATTTTGTATGAGTCCCTTAAAATAAATACCAAGTCACATATATATCTCATTCACCTAGAGCCAGACATCCAGGAGTGTGAAGTGCCGCAATAAAAAGTAGTGGGGGTGAGGGAATTCTGGCTGAGCTATTTCAAATCCTAAAGGATGATGCTGTTGAAGTGCTGCACTCAGTATGTTGAGCCAGTTTGGGAAACTCAGCAATGGTCACAGGACTGGAAAAGGTCAATTTTCATTCCAATCCCAAAGAAAGGCAATGCTAAAGAATGCTCAGACTACTTCACAATTGCACTCATTTCACATGCTAGCAAGGTAACACTCAAAATCCTTCAAGCTAAGCTTCAACAGTATGTGAACCAAGAACTTCCATATGTACAAACTGGATTTAGAAAAGGCAGAGGAACCAGAGATCAAACTGCCTACATCTGTTGGATCATAGAAAAAGCAAGAGAATTAAAACAAAACAAAACAAAACAAAACATCTACTTCTGCATCATTGACTACACTAAAGCCTTTGACTGTGTGGATCACAACAAACTGTCAAAAATTCTTAAAGAGATGGGAATACCAGACCACCTTACCTGTCTGCTGAGAAACCTGTATGCAGGTCAAAAAGCAACAGATAGAACCAGACATTGAACAATGGACAGGTTCAAAATTGGGAAAGAAGTATGTCAAGGCTGTATATTATAACCCTGCTTATATGCAGAGTATATCATACAAAATGCTGGGCTGAATGAATCACAAGCTGAAATCAAGATTTCTGAGAGAAATAGCAACAACCTCAGATATACAGGTGATATCATTCTAATAGCAGAAAGTGAGGAGGAACTAAAGAGCCTCTTGATGAAGGTGAAAGAGGAGAGTAAAAAAGCTGGGTTAAAACTCAACATGCAAAAAAAATAATATCATGGCTTCTGGTCCTATCACTTCATGGCACATAGATGAAGAAAAGGTGGAAACCGTTTATTTTATTTTATTTTCTTGGGCTCCTAAATCACTGTAGATGGTGACTGCAGCCATGCAATTAAGAGATGCTGGCTCCTTGGGAAAAAAGCTATGTCATAGCTAGACAGTACAGTAAAAAGCAGGGACATCACTTTGCCAGTAAAGGTCTGTATAGTCAAAACTGTGATTTTTCCAGCAGTCATGTACATATTAGAGTTGGTCCATAAAGAAAGCTGAGCGCTGAAGAGTTGATGCTTTGGAATTGTGGTACTGGAGAAGACTCTTGAGAATTCCTTGGACAGCAAAGAGATCCAACCAGTCCATCCTAAAGGAAATAAACTTTGAATGTTCATTGAATGAACTGATGCTGAAAAAGCTCCAATACTTTGGCCACCTGATGGGAAGAGCCAACTCATTGGAAAAGACCCCAGTGCTGGGAAAGATTGAGGGCAGGAAAAGAACAGGGTGACAGAGGATGAGATGGTTGGATGGCATCACCAACTCAATGGATATGAATTTGAGCAAACTCTGAGAGAGTGAATGACAGGGGAAAGCCTGGTGTGCTGCAGTCCATGGTATCACAGAGTCAGACATTGCTTAGTGACTGAACAACAACAAATGTGTGTGTGTGTGTGTGTGTGTATATATATATATATATATATATATATATATATATAATTAGATATTTTTCATGTATTCTCCCAGTAGAGGCAATTTTTGAATAACATACACAGTTATGTTTGATTTATATCTTAGGAATGTGTGGAAATCACTAAGGATGAAGGACAGGGCTGTTCATCTTTAAAGAAAATTACCTAAGAAAATTGCACTTACAGATTTTCATCTCTTTCATCTCTTTTCACAGTGTCATGCTGCATCCACTATTCTCTTTGAACCTGCCTAGATACCTACATCTTGATATAAATATAAAGCATCAGTTCAGTTCAGTCACTCAGTCAAGTGTTTTATATATGCTTTATATAGCATAGTTTCTTCTTTATATAAAGCATAGTTTTTTATAATAATGCATAATAAAGTTTATTCAGTGTCCCAGACTATACCAGTCTCCATTTTTTTGAACCATCAAGAGTATTTTTTATATCCAATACAATCTAGAATTGCTTGTATAAAATCTAACCTTGCTTTTTCCATATGTGTATGTGTATTTTTCCTTTTATATTATAAGTATTCTGAGATATTCTGTAATTTATACTTCGAAAACAGTTGTAGAGTGCTATGGGAAAAAAGCATAATTATTTCCAGTCCTACCTCCAGGTCAGTGACCTGGGACCGGTGAACTTATTTTTAGTATCCTACCAATGATCCTTAATGAACTATTTGCTATCTGCAAGTTGAGATTTAATTTTGAAGAACAGTTTACAAAGGATATTATCAAAATTCTTTGCTTAGAAGTATCTGTGTATCTTTTATCTGAATTAACATGCCTACTATTTTCTGTTTCCTAAGAAAGTTATGTAAGATTTTCAGAAGTATGTCATAGTACATTAAAAGTAAATAAAAGTAAGCCACGCTTTTCTACTTTAGTTTCCTAAGACTCAGAGAAAACCCTTTAAATCTTAATATGATTTGTGAGAACAAATTTTGTTTTTCTTTAAAGAGCTACCTTCTACTATTATTTAGTAACCTACAAGACATATTGACTGAGTGTCTAATCATATAAATTCTATGGTCAAAATGGTTTATTTCAATTTCAAACTATGGGAACTGGCTGAAAGTTTTATCTATTTTTTGTTTTAAAGTATTAAATATATGCCACTTTATTATTCAGCCAAGATAGAAATAACTTTCTATGTGCAGGTCTGAATTATATAACAGAATTATATTCTGTCTTTACCTGTATATTTTGAAGTTTTATAATCAGAGAGGTCAGCATAAGTTGCAATGAATTTTTTCACCCTCATTTCCATAGTTTTCAGTTTTGGAAATAGCTAGGATGGTAACTAAATAGTTGAAATCTTGCATAACAAAAATGCTTAATAATTCAAAAAATAAATGTTAATTTATATTAATATTAAAAGTAAAATAGAAACAGAAATAAAAGCAAAGTAAAATAGAAGTTTATTCTTACCTAGATTTCACTGAGAAGTCTTATGTAATGCCTAGTTACATATGCCTTATGTAAATGCCTAGTTATTTGCTTTCCGGTGTTAGGTCTACTAGAATTTTAGAATATAAACCTTAGTCTCTAAAACACTTGGGGTTAAAGGAATAAATATCTGGGAGACTACTAATAGGTGAGCATCAGTAATTATTTTCCATACAACACAAATTTAAATTTTCCATCAAATGCTAAAGGGATTTCCTTGTAATGATTTCATTGTGTTTCTGTGGGGAGATTATGTCACTATGATCTAGCTACCAAAAGTTAATTAAAGATGACCTGATGACCTGTGAAAAAAATTAGGTTAAAGTAAAAGACCTTCATTAAAGTCACCAAGGTAATTTGAGGTCATCTTGCTGAATCTAACGTAACTGACCTCATTTTTACAATTCTCTGCCTTCATTTTGTAAAATGTAAAATAAGCAGAAGAGTCAGGTTGGTTTCATCTTCTGTTGAAGTAATTAATATTTTATGGCCTTAATATTGTTTATGAAAGATGATTTACTTTGGAGATGATACTAAATGTTGTTGAAGATGTAGCCAGAGTATCACCTTCCCCCTGTGAATTGAATTTGGTCCCGTGTCCTCCTCAACCCATAGTGGAAACTTTGATACTATTATTTAGTCCCAGATATGAATTACTGAAGTTGTTCTTTCTTTTAAGTCCTTACCAGCTGTTTTGTCTTTATTATGCTGATTCCTCCTTTATTCTAATAATTACTCTCCTGGAGGCTATATATTTATTTGTTATTGTTCAGTCATTAAGTTGTGTCCGACTGTTTGTGACACCATGCACTGTGTAGCGCAATTTCAAACTATCGCACAGTTGCACTCCTTTCACACGCTAGGAGGGTCATGCTCAAAATTTTTCAAGCTAGGCTTCAACAGTATGTGAACTGAGAACTTCCAGATATACTAACTGGGTTTAGAAAAGGCAGAGGAACCAGAGATCAAATTGCCGGTATCCGTTGGATCATAGAAAAAAACAAGAGAATTTCAGTAAAACATCTACTTCTGCTTCATTGACTACACTAAAGCCTTTGACTACGTGGGTCACAACAAGCTGTGGAAAATTCTTAGAGATGGGAATACCAGACCACCTGACCTCCTGACCTTGCCTCCTCAGAAACCTGTATGCAGGTCAAGAAGCAACAGTTAGAACTGGACACAAAACAAAGATGGGTTCCTTATTGGGAAAAGAGTATGTCAAGGCTGTAGATTGTCACCCTGCTTATTTAAACTGTATGCAGAGTATATCATGTGAAGGGGCTTTCTTCATAGCTCAGTCGGTAAAGATTCAGCCTGCAATGGAGGAGAACGGGTTTGATCCCTGGGTCTTGAAGATCCCCTGGAGAAGGAAATGGCAACTTACTCCAGTATTCTTGCCTGGAGAATCCCCATGGAAATAGGAGCCTGGCAGGCTACAGTCCAGCAGGTCACAAGATTTGGACATGACTTAGAGAAAAACATCCACCACCATATCATGCAAAATGCTGGGCTGGATGAAACACAAGCTGGGATCAAGATTGCCGGGAGAAATATCAATAACTCAGATATGCAGACAACACCACGCTTATGGGAGAAAGCGAAGAGGAACTAAAGAGCCTCTTGATGAAGGTGAAAGAGGAGAGTGAAAAAACTGGCTTAAAACTCAGCATTCAAAAAACGAAGATCATGGCATGTGGTCCCATCACTTCATGGCAAATAGATGGGGAAACAATGGAAACAGTGACAGACTTTATTTTCTTGGGCTCCAAAATCACTGCAGGTGGTGACTGCAGCCATGAAGTTACAAGATGCTTGCTCCTTGGAATGAAAGCTATGACAAACCTAGACAGTGCGTTAAAAACCAGAGACATCACTTTGCCAACAAAAGTCTGTATAGTCAAAACTATGGTTTTTCCAGTAGTCATGTATGAATGTGAGAGTTGGACCATAAAGAAGGCTGAGTGCCAAAGAATTGATGCTTTCAAACTGTGGTGTTAGAGAAGACTCTTGAGTCCCTTGGACTGCAAGGAGATCAAACCAGTCAATCCTAAAGGCAATCAACCCTGAATATGCATTGGAAAGACTGATGCTGAAGCTGAAGCTCCTATATTTTGGCCACCTGATACAAACTCTGGGAGATGGTGAAGGACAGGGAAGCCTGGCGAGTTGCAGGCCATGGGGTCACAAAGAGTCGGAAAGGACTGAGCAACTGAATGACAAGGGACCGTGTAGCATGCCTCTATCCTTCACTCTCTCCTGGAGGTTGTTCAAATTCATGTCCATTGAGTAGCTGATGCTATTGAATCATTTCATCCTCTGCAGCCCCCTTTTCCCCTTTTGCCTTCAATCTTCCCCAGCTTCAGGGTCTTTTCCAGTGAGTCAACTCTTCACATCAGATGGCCATATTATTAGAGCTTCAGCTTCAGTATCAATACTCCCAGTGAATTTTTAAGGGTTGATTTTCTTTAAGATAGACTGGTTTCATCTCCTTGTTGTGCAAGGGACTCTCAAGAGTCTTCTCCGGCTCCACAGTTCAAAAGCATCAGTTCTTTAGCACTCAGCATGTCTATAATCAGTCACTCCTCCTCTAATCTCTGTTGTTTTAAGAGGAAAGAGATGTCTTGATTATGTTCATTCCTTTATTTCTAACACTTGAATAGATACATGGTACTTCGTAGTGCTCAACAAATACTTATCTGTTGAATGAAAGAAATGATAATACTTCCTTGTTCAAGTATTTGTAAGGATCTTTGATTAGCTTTCAAACAGTTTTTCCTTGTTTTGTCATCCCAGATGCCCCACAGTCTGCATCTTGCCTCTCACTTTGCTTTCTTCCTCTCAGATCAGGGCAGTTGGCCACATGCATCCCTTTACTCTTCCTCTTATACACCTGCTTCATTAATTTGCTTTTATTTCCTCACTAAAATATCTTCTCACTCTCTCTCACCCTAGACCTACTCATTTTTGTTCTCAACTAAGATCTCCTCCTTGAGCACATTTAAGTACTCTACATTAAAAAAAAAAAAAAAAAAAAAGCTGAAGTTGAATGGTTCCATGAAGACCTACAAGACCTTTTAGAACTAACACCCCAAAAAGATGTCCTTTTCATTATAGGGGACTGGAATGCAAAAGTAGGAAGTCAAGAAACACCTGGAGTAACAGGCAAATTTGGCCTTGGAATACGGAATGAAGCAGGGCAAAGACTAATAGAGTTTTGCCAAGAAAATGCACTGGTCATAGCAAACACCCTCTTCCAACAACACAAGAGAAGACTCTACACTTGGACATCACCAGATGGTCAACACCGAAATCAGATTGATTATATTCTTTGCAGCCAAAGATGGAGAAACTCTATACAGTCAACAAAAACAAGACGAAGACCTGACTGTGGCTCAGATCCTGAACTCCTTATTGCCAAATTCAGACTTAAATTGAAGAAAGTAGGGAAAACCACTAGACCATTCAGGTATGACCTAAATCAAACACCTTATGATTATACAGTGGAAGTGAGAAATAGATTTAAGGGACTAGATCTGATAGATAGAGTGCCTGATGAACTATAGAATGAGGTTTGTGACATTGTACAGGAGACAGGGATCAAGACCATCCCCATGGAAAAGAAATGCAAAAAAGCAAAATGGCTGTCTGGGGAGGCCTTACAAATAGCTGTGAAAAGAAGAGAAGTGAAAAGCAAAGGAGAAAAGGAAAGATATAAGCATCTGAATGCAGAGTTCCAAAGAATAGCAAGAAGAGATAAGAAAGCCTTCCTCAGCGATCAATGCAAAGAAATAGAGGAAAACAACAGAATGGGAAAGACTAGAGATCTCTTCAAGAAAATTAGAAATACCAGGGGAACATTTCATGCAAAGATGGGCTCAATAAGGACAGAAACGGTGTGGACCTAACAGAAGCAGAAGATATCAAGAAGAGGTGGCAAGAATACACAGGAAACTGTACAAAAAAGATCTTCAAGACCAAGATAATCACAATGATGTGATCACTCACTTAGAGCCAGACATCCTAGAATGTGAAGTCAAGTGGGCCTTAGGAAGCATCACTACGAACAAAGCTAGTGAAGGTGATGGAATTCCAGTTGAACTATTTCAAATCCTGAAAGATGATGCTGTGAAAGTGCTTCACTCAATATGCCAGCAAATTTGAAAAACTTGGCAGTGGCCACAGGACTGGAAAAGGTCAGTTTTCATTCTGATCCCAAAGAAAGGCAATGCCAAAGAATGCTCAATCTACCGCACAATTTCTCTCATCTCATACGCTAGTAAAGTAATGCTCAAAATTCTTCAACCCAGGCGTCAGCAATATGTGAACTGTGAACTTCCAGATGTTCAAGCTGGTGTTAGAAAAGGCAGAGGAACCAGAGATCAAATTGCCAACATCTGGTGGATCATGGAAAAAGCAAGAGTTCCAGAAAACATCTATTTCTGCTTTATTGACTATGCCAAAGCCTTTGACTGTGTGGATCACAATAAAATGTGGAAAATTCTGAAAGAGATGGGAATACCACACCACCTGACCTGCCTCTTGAGAAACCTATACGTAGGTCAGGAAGCAACAGAACTAGACATGGAACAACAGACTGGTTCCAAATAGGAAAAGGAGTATGTCAAGGCTGTATACTGTCACCCTGCTTATTTAACTTATATGCAGAGTACATCATGAGAAACGCTGGACTGGAAGAAACACAAGCTGGAATCAAGATTGCTGGGAGAAATATCAATAACCTCAGATGACACCACCCTTATGGCAGAAAGTGAAGAGAAACTAAAAAGCCTCTTGATGAAAGTGAAAGAGGAGAGTGAAAAAGTTGGCTTAAAGCTCAGTATTCAGAAAAAGAAGATCATGGCATCCGGTCCCATCACTTCATGGGAAATAGATGGGGAAACAGTGGAAACAGTGTCAGACTTTATTTTTTTGGGTTCCAAAATCACTGCAGATGGTGACTGCAGCCATGAAATTAAAAGACACTTACTCCTTGGAAGTAAAGTTATGACCAACCTAGATAGCATATTCAAAAGCAGAGACATTACTTTGCCAACAAAGGTCCGTCTAGTAAAGGCTATGGTTTTTCCAGTGGTCATGTATGGATGTGAGAGTTGGACTGTGAAGAAAGCTGAGCACCGAAGAATTGACGCTTTTGAACTGTGTTGTTGGAGAAGACTCTTGAGAGTCCCTTGGACTGCAAGGAGATCCAACCAGTCCATTCTGAAGGAGATCAGCCCTGGGATTTCTTTGGAAGGAATGATGCTAAAGCTGAAACTCCAGTACTTTGGCCACCTCATGCGAAGAGTTGACTCATTGGAAGAGACTCTGATGCTGGGAGGGACTGGGGGTAGGAGGAGAAGGGGACGACAGAGGATGAGATGGCCAGATGACATGCCTGACTCGATGGACGTGAGTCTGAGTGAACTCTGGGAGTTGGTGATAGACAGGGAGGCCTGGCTTGCTGCGATTCATGGGGTCGCAAAGAGTCGGACACGACTGAGCGACTGAACTGAACTGAACATTAAAAAAGGATTTCCCTTTTACTGGCTTCTGTGATAAGACGAAGCCAGTAAATGTAAAATGTATTTACCATTTTATCAAATATGGATTGTATATGCCTCGATTGTAAAGTATTGAATAAATATCCACGTGTATGTTTGTGTGCTCAGTCGCTCAACCATGTCCAGCTCTTTGTGACCTCATGGACTGTAGCCTGCCAGGCTTATCTGTCCATGGAATTCTCCAAGCCAGAATACTGGAGTGAGTAGCCTTTCCCTTCCCCAGGGGATCTTCCCAACACAGTGATCAAACCTGCGTCTCTTATGTCTCCTGCATTGGCAGGCAGAGTCTTTACCACTGGGTCACCTGGGAAGCCCATATAAGTTACCAGTCATGTCTTATGACTTTTGGGCTCCTGACAACATAATGAGCTGGATCATTAATACAAGCTGCTTTATTTTTCAAATTTCAGTGCTGTTTAACCTTAGTCAGGTATTTACAGTATATAGGATGTTAGAAGAGACCTTTGGTAGAATGAGCAGAGTATAAGGAGTTCTTAGATTTTAGAAATGGCTCCTGACAAGAAGCTCATAATCTGGTGGGGAGAAAATGGTTACATTGGTAACTACCAGACAACTCAATCTGTGATATAAAAGTGTTAATATGCTATATGAAAATATGGTGAAGAAAATGAATAGAGACACAGAGGAAAAAAGAAAGATTTTTTTAATTGGAAGTATCATTTCAGATGAACTTTACAGAATAAGTAGAATTATCATATGTGAAGCCCAGAAGAAAAAGCAGCAACAGAATGGAAACATATGATAAATCCTGGAAGCCTGAAATCAGTTCAGTTCAGTTCAGTCACTCAGTCATGTCCGACTCTTTGCAACCCCATGAATCACAGCACGCCAGGCCTCCCTGTCCATCACCAACTCCTGGAGTTCACTCAGACTCACGTCCATCGAGTCAGGCATGTCATCTGGCCATCTCATCCTCTGTCGTCCCCTTCTCCTCCTGCCCCCAATCCCTCCCAGCATCAGAGTCTTTTCCAATGAGTCAACTCTTCGCATGAGGTGGCCAAAGTACTGGAGTTTCAGCTTTAGCATCATTCCTTCCAAAGAAATCCCAGGGCTGATCTCCTTCAGAATGGACTCGTTGAATCTCCTTGCAGGCCAAGGGACTCTCAAGAGTCTTCTCCAACACCACAGTTCAAAAGCATCAATTCTTCGGCGCTCAGCCTTCTTCACAGTCCAACTCTCACATCCATACACGACCACAGGAAAAACCATAGCCTTGACTAGATGAACCTTTGTTGGCAAAGTAATGTCTCTGCTTTTGAATATGCTATCTAGGTTGGTCATAACTTTACTTCCAAGGAGTAAGTGTCTTTTAATTTCATGGCTGCAGTCACCATCTGCAGTGATTTTGGAGCCCCCAAAAATAAAGTCTGACACTGTTTCCACTGTTTCCCCATCTATTTCCCATGAAGTGATGGGACCGGATGCCATGATCTTCGTTTTCTGAATGTTGAGCTTTAAGCCAACTTTTTCACTCTCCTCTTTCACTTTCATCAAGAGGCTTTTCAGTTCTTCTTCACTTTCTGCCATAAGGGTGGTGTCATCTGCATATCTGAGGTTATTGATATTTCTCCTGGCAATCTTGATTCCAACTTGTGTTTCTTCCAGTCTAGCGTTTCTCATGATGTACTCTGCATATAAGTTAAATAAGCATGGTGACAATATACAGCCTTGACGTACTCCTTTTCCTATTTGGAACCAGTCTGTTGTTCCATGTCCAGTTCTAACTGTTGCTTCTTGACCTGCATACAGATTTCTGAAGAGGCAGGTCAGGTGGTCTGGTATTCCCATCTCTTTCAGAATTTTCCACATTTTATTGTGATCCACACAGTCAAAGGCTTTGGCATAGTCAATAAAGCAGAAATAGATGTTTTCTGGAACTCTCTTGCTTTTTCCATGATCCAGCGGATGTTGGCAATTTGATCTCTGGTTCCTCTGCCTTTTCTAAAACCAGCTTGAACATCTGGAAGTTTACAGTTCACGTATTGCTGAAGCCTGGCTTGGAGAATTTTGAGCATTACTTTACTAGCATGTGAGATGAGTGCAATTTACTAGCATGTGAGATGAGTGCAAGTAGATTGAGCATTCTTTGGCATTGCCTTTCTTTGGGATCAGAATGAAAACTGACCTTTTCCAGTCCTGTGGCCACTGCTGAGTTTTCCAAAAGATATTGCTGTGATTTATGTTGTAGTATTCTGCCTATGTTTTCCTCTATAAATTGTATAGTATCCAGCGTTACATTTAGGTCTTTAATCCATTTTACATTTATTTTTGTGTGTACTGTTAGATAATCTTGAAAATTATCCTCTCATACTTCCTTTACTTCTTCATGCTATGTATAGTATGATTTAGTTGCTAAGAACATGGATTATGGAACTAGATAGCCTAGGTTTGATTCCTGAGCTCCACCTTAGTATTTCTGTGAATAGATCATGGAACATCTCTGCCCTTCAAATTTTTTTAAGTGAAGTTATATGAAATGAAAATAGTGTCATAAAGGTGACATGAAATATTTGTGCTGAATAGTTGAATGGATGCAGGTGAAAAGTTATTTGTAAACAAGAGAATGTGTGCTGAGTCATTCAATCATGTCTGACTCTTTGGAATCCCATGGACTGTAGCCTGCCAGTCTCCTCTGCCCATAGAATTTTCCAGGCAAGACTACTGAAGTGTGGTGCCACTTCCTGCTCCAAGGGATCTTTCCAACCCAGGGATAGAACTTGCATCTCTTACATCCTGCATTGGCAAGCAGATTCTTTACCACTAGCACCGTGTGGTTCAGCTGGTAAAGAACTCTCCTGCCAACACATGAGGCTTCCCTGATAGCTCAGTTGGTAAAGAATCCACCTGCAGTGGCTCAGTTGGTAAAGAATCCGCCTGCAATGTGGGAGACCTGGGTTCAATCCTTGGGTTGGGAAGATCCCCTGGAGAAGGGACAGGCTATCCACTCCAGTATTCTGGCCTGGAGAATTCCGTGCCTGTATGAAAGTAAAAGTGAAGTCACTCAGTCGTGTCCCACTCTTTGCGACCCCATGGACTGCAACCTACTAGGCTCCTCCGTCCATGGGATTTTCTGTGCAAGAGTACTGGAGTGGGTTGATATTTCCTTCTCCAAAGGATCTTCCTGACCCGGGGATTGAACCCAGGTCTCCTGCATTGTAGGCAGATGCTTTACCATCAGAGCAACCACGGAAGTCAGACTATACAGTCATATCCTGAACCTATGGGGTCGCAAAGAGTCCGAAATCACTGAGCCAATGCATGAGACACAGGAGATGCAAGTTTGATCCCTGAGTCCGGAAGATCCCTTGGAGAAGGAAATAGTAACCCACTCCAGTATTCTTGCCTGGAGAATCCCAGGGACGGGGGAGCCTGTTGGGCTGCTGTCTCTGGGGTCGCACAGAGTTGGACATGACTGAAGCAACTTAGCAGCAGCAGCAGGAATGTAGTAGGCTATATTCCATTGGGTCACAAAGAGTCAGACATGATTGAATGCATGCGTGTACATACACACACAGAGGAAAATGAGAGATAAAGTAAGATATATGAATTTTTCAGTTACTACTCATTTGAAAATAAAGCATCTTTTCCAAATAAGCTTAAACATTAAGATCTGTTAGATTATACACTCAGCAGAATGGTTTATTCCAATTTCTCTGAATCTGTTTCTCTGATTTCCTCAGCTTTGCCCTTCATTGTGTATTGACTTCATCTCCAAGCTGGTTACCATCTTGATGGCCTGTATCCCTGTGTGTTCAGTAGTGTCCAGCTCTTTGCAACCCCATGGGTTGTAGCCTGCCAGACTTCTGTGTCCATGGGATTTTCCAGATAAGAATACTGTAGTGGGTTGTCATTTCCTTCTCCAGGGGATATTCCGGACCCAGGGATCAAACACTTGTCTCTTGTGTCTCCTACATTGGCAGGCGGATTCTACACCACTGTGCCACCTGGGATGGCAAAATGCACCCCAACTGCTGAATATCATATCCACACAGCATGGCATTAAGAGGGAGACACACTACCTGTTTTGTGGATCTATTTTAAAATAAAAGATACATATTTCCTCAGAAACTTCCATTAAAACACCCTTTTGCCTTAGCCCCAAATAAGTCATATATTCTTTTAACAGACCTCTGGGATTCAGCATTCTTAAGGGTTGGGATTGATCGTGCAGAAAGAATGACAAAAATTGTGGTACTCTTAGAAAAGGGTAACAAAATTAGTGCATTCAAGCCTGAAAACTGAAAATGTTGAGTAAAACAGAGGGTGACACAGGAGGTATAATATCCATCTAATTTTTGTATCTAGATTTCCTCTTGTTTGCAAAGTGTCTTAGGACATAAAGAGCTTTCTTTATGTGTATTAAATCTATTATTATTTACAGTATTAAAATTTAAACAAAGAAATTAAAATGTATTTATTAATTAATTCAAAAATAAAAATAATATTGTTACATGTTAACTTCCTGACCTGCATACAGGTTTCTCAAGAGGCAGGTCAGGTGGTCTGGTATTCCTATCTCTTTCAGAATTTTCCACAGTTTATTCTGATCCACACAGTCAAAGGCTTTGGCATAGTCAGTTAAGCAGAAATAGATGTTTTTCTGGAACTCTCTTGCTTTCGCAATGATCCAGCGGATGTTGGCAATTGATCTCTGGTTCCTCTCCCTTTTCTAAAACCAGCTTGAACATCTGGAAGTTCACGGTTCACATATTGCTGAAGCCTGGCTTGGAGAATTTTGAGCATTACTTTACTAGCATGTGAGATGAGTGCAATTGTGTTGTAGTTTGAGCATTCTTTGGCATTGCCTTTCTTTGGGATTGGAATGGAAACTGACTTTTTCCAGTCCTGTGGCCACTGCCGAGTTTTTCAAATTTGCTGGCATATTGAGTGAAGCACTTTCACAGCATCATCTTTTAGGATTTGAAATAGCTCAATTGGAATTCCATCACCTCCACTATCTTTGTTTGTAGTGTTGCTTCCTAAGGCCCACTTGACTTCACATTCCAGGATGCCTGGCTCTAGGTGGGTGATCACACCATCATGATTATGTGGGTCGTGAAGAACTTTTTTGTATAGTGCTGTGTATTCTTGCTACCTCTTGTTAATATCTTCTGCTTCTGTTAGGTCCCTACAATTTCTGTCCTTTATTGAGCCCATATTTGCATGAAATGTTCCCTTGGTACTGGACATGAAATAACAGACTGGTTGCAAATAGGAAAAGGAGTACGTCAAGGCTATATATTGTCACCCTGCTTATTTAACTTCTATGCAGAGTACATCATGAGAAACGCTGGGCTGGAAGAAGCACAAGCTTGAATCAAGATTGCCAGGAGAAATAACCTCAGATATGCATTTGACACCACTCTTATGGCAGAAAGTGAAGAAGAACTGAAGAGCCTCTTGATGAAGGTGAAAGAGGAGAGTTAAAAAGTTGGCTTAAAACTCAACATTCAGAAAACTAAGATCATGGCCTCCAGTCCCATTACTACATGGAAAATAGATGGGGAAGCAGTGGAAACAGTGTCAGACTTTATTTTTTGGGGCTCCAAAATCACTGCAGATGGTGATTGCAACCATGAAAGTAAAGGATGCTTATTCCTTGGAAGGAAAGTTATGACCAACCTAGACAGCATATTAAAAAGCAGGGACATTACTTTGTCAACAAATGTCCATCTAGTCAAGGCTATGGTTTTTCCAGCACTCATGTATGGATGTGAGTGTTTCACTATAAAGAAATCTGAATGCTGAAAAATTGATGCTTTTGAACTGTGGTGTTGGAGAAGACTCTTGAGAGTCCCTTGGACTGCAAGGAGATCCAACCAGTCCATCCTAAAGGAGATTAGTCCTGGGTATTCATTGCAAGGACTGATGCTGAAGCTGAAACTCCAGTACTTTGGCCACCTGATGTGAAGAGCTGACTCATTTGAAGAGACCCCGATGCTGGGAAAGATTGAGGGCAGGAGGAGAAGGGGACGACAGAGGATGAGATGGCTGGATGGCATCACTGACTTGATGGACGTGAGTCTGAGTAAACTCCAGGAATTGGTCATGGACAGAGAGGCCTGGCCTGCTGCGATTCACGGGGTCGCAAAAAATCGGACACGACTGAGCGACTGATCTGATCTGATCTGATCCAAAATGTGTAAGGAACTCATACAATTCAACAATAAAGTTATAAACAATTTAAAATAATAAAAATTTAAAAATTAGATATCTTTTATTGCAATCTACTTATCTATTTTTCTGTTTCTAAGAAAATCATGTTAAGATTTTGTAAAGCATATCACTGTAGATTAGAAGCTAATAAATAAAGGTAAGTTTACCTTTTACTTTATTTTCTAACACTTGGAAAAAGAAAAACCATTTAACTTTTAATACAGTTTTTGAGGATAAGCTTTGTTTTCCTTTAAATGGCTATCTTCCTAGTAGATCACCATTATTTGGTGGTGATACACTACGAATACTGACATTTTGTCTAATTATAGCAATCTATGTTGAAAATGGGTTTATTTTCCATAGTCAAATATTAAAGAGCCCAGCTGAAAATTTTATTTCTTTTAAAATATTAAATATAATCCCTAAATTATTCAGCTAAACTATAAAGAAAAACTTTCATTATCATTCCCAAATTATTTAATAGTTATTTGTATCCTTACCTGTATATTTTGATGTTTGCCTTAATCAGAAAATATCAGTGGGAATTAAACTTTTATTCTCATCTTACTTTTATCATAGTCTTTAGATTTGAGAGGAGCTAGAAAAATGATTGAGTAGTTGACTACTACTGTCTGAATATTTCAGATAATTCAATAATAAGGGGTAGTATTAAAAGTAAAAAGTAGAATATTTTCCTTACCTAGATTTGTACCTTCTCATATTTGTTTTGTGGTGTTATGGCTAATAGAATTTCAGAATATAAACCTTGTTCTCCAAAACATTTGGGATTAAAAGAATGAAAATATGGCTGGCTACAAATAGGTTAGAGTCAATAATTATGTTCCTTTCAATGAAAAGTTAAAAGTTTCCACAAATCTTAAGGTATTTTTTTGGACATATCAGGATTCCTTATAAGATAATGAGGTTAAAACCGTTGCCTTCTCTAAGGTTATGAAGGTCATTTGAGCATCATCTGTTGATTATTAAATAACTGACCTCATTTAAAAATTCTCTTTATTATTCTATATAAATTTACAATGAGCATAAAAGGGTCTTGTGTTAGCTTGGCCTTTTACTGGATCAATTAGTATGGTTTATGAGTATGATTAGAATTTTGAGAGGAGACTAAAAGGTTTGGTATGTTCAGTGAAGGTCATCAAACTGAGTTGGTTTGTTCCAAAGATATTAAGAAGAGGTGACAAGAAGATAGAAGAAATATACAAAAAAGATCTTCGTGACCCAGATAACCATGATGGTGTGATCACTCACCTAGAACCAGACACCTTGGAATGTGAAGTCAAGTGGGCCTTAGGAAGCATCACTACAAACAAAGCTAGTGGAGGTGATGGAATAACAGTTGAGCTATTTTAAATTCTAAAAGATAATGCTGTGAAAATGCTGCACTCAATATGCCAGCAAAATTGGAAAACTGGGCAATGGAATTGGAATTATGGAATTCCAAAATTGGAAATTTTGGGCAATGCCATAGAATGTTTAAACTACTGCACAATTGCACTCATCTCACTAGCAAAGTAATGCTCAAAATTCTCCATGCCAAGCTTCAACAGTACATAAAATGTGAACTTCCAGATGTTCAAGCTGGATTTAGAAAAGGCAGAGGAACCACAGATCAAATTGCTGACATCTGTTGGATCATAGAAAAAGCAAGAGAATTCCAGAAGAACATCTACTTCTGCTTTATTGACATTTGACTGTGTAGATCACAACAAATTATGGAAAATTCTGAAAGAGATGGGAATACCAGACCACCTTACCTGCCTCCTGAGAAATCTGGATGCACGTAAAGAAGCAACAGTTAGAACCAGACATGGAAAAATGGACTGGTTCCAAATTGGGAAAGGAGTATGACAAGGCTGTGTATTGTCACCCTGCTTATTTAACTTCTATGCAGAATACATCATGTGATATGCTGGGCTGGATGAAGCACAAGCTGGAATCAAGTTTGCTGGGAGAAATGTCAATAACTGCAGATGTGCAGATGACACCACCCTTATGGCAGAAAGCAAAAAGGAACTAAAGAGCCTCTTGATGAAGGTGAAAGAGGAAAATGAAAAAGCTGGCTTAAAACTCAACTTTCAAAAAACTAAGATGATGGCATTGGTCCCATAAGTTCATGGCAAATAGATGGGGAAACAATGGAAACAGTGACAGACTTTATTTTCTTGGGATCTAAAATCACTGCAGATTGTGACTGCAGGCATGAAACTAAAAGGCATGCTCCTTGGAAGAAAAGCTGTGACCAACCTAAACAGCATATTAAAAAGCAGAGACATCACTTTGGTGACAAAGGTCCATTTAGTCAAAGCTATGCTTTTTCCAGTAGTCATGTGTGTATGTGAGAGCTGGACCATGAAGAAAGCTGAGTGCTGAAGAACTGATGCTTTTGAACTGTGGTGTTGGAGAAGACTCTTGAGAATCCCTTGGTCTGCAAGGAGATCAAAAGAGTCAATCTTTTGACTCTTTTGACTCTAAAGGAAATCAGTACTGAATATTCATTGGAGGGACTGATGCTGAAGCTGAAGCTCCAATAATTTGGCCATCTGATGCGAAGAACTGATTCATTGGAAAAGACCCTGATGCTGGGAAAGATTGAAGGCAGGAGGAAATGAGACGACAGAGAATGAAGTGGTTGGATGGCATCACTGACTGGATGGACATGAGTTTGAGCAAAGTCTGGGAGTTGGTGATGGACAGTTAAGCCTGGCATGCTCCATCCATGGAGTTGCAAAGACACGGACACGACTGAGTGACTGAACTGAACTGAATGTCTTATAACTACCTCGCTGAAAACCCATTATTTAGTCCTACATATGAATTACTGAGATGGTTCTCCTTTCTTTTTATGTTTACCCGGCTGCCTTTATGTTTCTTATTCTGTTTCCCCCCTTCATTCCATTAATCACTCTTTGATATACTACATATTTATTTATTAGTTCATCTGTAATAGATTACTCCACCCACCTTACCCCTCACCCACCATTAGCAGGTAGGCTAACGTGGGAAGAGAATCTGTGTTACATTCATTCCTGTATTTTCAACAGCTTGAATAATAAATGGCTGTTTGTAGTGCTCACCAAATACCTGTCAGATGAAAGAAAAAAAATTATTCACCAACTTAAGAGTTTGAAATGTTCTTTAATTCATTTTCAAACCAAATCATTTCTCCTTCTTGGTATTCTAGATGTTCTACGGTGTCTCTGTATCTTGACTACAGCCTTGATTTTTTCCTGTCACCTCAGGACACTTGGTCATGTCACCCCTTCACTGTTCATTTGTGTACCTGCTTCATTAATTTACTCACAATGTTTCCCTCACCAAAACGACCTTCTCTCTTTGCTTACCTTAGTCCTACTCATCCTTAATTGCAGATCAGATCTCCATTAGGACATTCCTAAGCCATATGTGTCATCCTTGCACAGGGTCATACTAATCTCTATATCATTCCAATTTTTGCATATGTGCTGCTGAAGCGAGCACCATACCCAAGTCATTTAAATTGATTTTGTCTTTTCTTGATACACATGGTGCTGCTTTTATAATTAATTTGCGACTTTATCAAGTGTGACTTTATGTGTCTTGATTATAAAAGCCTTGGCTGCTGCGGCTGCATAGTCGCTCAGTTGTGTCCAACTTTTTGTGACCCCATGGACTGTAGCCCACCAGGCTCCTCTGCCTGTGGAATTTCCCAGGCAAGAACACTGGAGTAGTTACCATTTCCTCCTTCAAGGGATCTTCCTTATCCAGAGATCAAACCCTCATCCCTTGTGTCTCCTGCAAAAATATTGGCTAAGTATCCTTAAATCACTGATCATGCCATATGTATTTTGAGCTCCTAACAGTTCACTAAGGTAGATCCTCAGTACATGCTTCATTGATATTTAAACTTTTACTTCTGTTTTATCATTAATCAATTACTTAAAATATACAGGATATTGGAAGAGATGGTAGGTTGAGTGAACACATGATGTGAACATGGTAGGGATAAGAAGTTCTTAGGTTTTAGAAATGGCTCCTGACAAGAAACTCATAATCTAAGTGGGGAGTTACATTGCTAACTAGCAAGCAGTTCAGGCTGTGAATGAATGTGCTATTTAAAAATATTGCAAAGGAAGTGAATGTGACCTGGGGGAAAAAGATTTCTCATTGTAAGCATCATTTCAAATGAACTTTGCAGGATAAGTAGGTTTATAATAAGCCATCTTCATGAGGAAAAGCAGCAGCCTATTGGAAGCATATGATAAAATCCCTGAAACTCAAAAACACAAGACCTACTTTTAAAAAGAATGTTAAGCTAGGGTGATTGAAGCTTACTTATGCATGATATTGGAGACACTTAAAGATAATGTAAAAGGATTAGGAAAATAGACTGAAAACTGATTTATTTGATTCCTTCCCTGCCAATTCACAGAACTCTCTCTCAGTAAGGTCACAACCAATGATGAATACCAACTCCAAAGGACATCTAATTATCTTCCTAAACAAGCTGTGGTATTTGGTGCTGTTGAAAGACTTTATCTCTGGTTTTGTGTTAATGTTCACTTTTTCTGTTTTCCTTACTGTTCCATCTCAGTCTTTTATGCTGGGTTGTATTTCTCTTTTTTGCCTTTAATAGTGCTTGTATTCTCCTTGGTTCTATACTTGACCTTTATCTTCTATCAGTCTAGAATTTCCACTAGATTAACTCATCAAATTATGTATTTCAACCATGTCCTATCTTATGGTGACTTTACTAGAGGACAGTTCCAAGACACTTTTGGTGTACACTCATATCAAGAAAATAATTGGGAGTACATTCCTATTATATTCATTTATACCTATTAATAGGTAAATGTGTGTGTGTGTTCAGTTGCTAAGTTGTGTTTGACTCTTTGCAACCCCATGGACTGTAGCCCACCAGGCTCCTCTGTCCTTGGGATTTCCCAGGGAAGAATACTGGACTGGGTTGTCATTTCCTTCTCCAGGGATTTTCCTGACCCAGGGATCAAACCCACATCCCTACATTGGCAGGATGGTTCTTTACTACTGAACCACCAGGGAAGTCCCTATAGGTAAATGTACCACTATGCTAAAATGTTATATATATCATAAAACATGAAAATATAGATAGAAAAGAATATTACTCAAATAATTGGTATTATAATTTTCATGTATAATGCTATAAAAATTGTTACTCCCACTAACACTATTGTTAATTAAATAATAGTTACAGAAATATAGTAATATACAGTGTATTGTTTAAGTCTTAGGGTTGCAATATAACAAGCACTTGTTTGAATTTATTTCCAAACATTTCTTAATGTCTGACATAGTGTGAAAGATCCTACACAGAGACATGTCTGCCCAAATGGAGAATGCAAGTTTTCATTGGGTCCCCAAACAGGAAAGGGCCCTTTGACAGGTCAAGGTGTAGGGTTAAACAGCCTTGTTATTTGGGCCCAATGACTCAGCAGACCAATGGTATTAGAGACGTCAGAGGTGAGAAGAGATGTAGAGTGAGTGGAATGTTTATGGGAAAGTTTAATAGAAGAACTGCTTATGGTTTTTGAGCAAGGCCTTGTTGTCTGCAGCAAAGAATTATAAACTATTAAAAAAAAAAAACAAAACTACCCTAAGAGCTTTTTACTTTGGGATATAATGTGACCAAGAGGCCAGAATATGAGCTAGAATTTATCAGATAAAAAAGTACAAGGTTGAGTGTGCCCAGGAGCTATTCATCAGATGACAAAGTATCTAGACTGAACAGGGCTAGATAACACAATAAGACACAGAAGTAGGTGATCCAGTATTTCTTGTTATCTACCATCATTGCACTGACATCTTTTATTCGACACACAGATTTGGCCTCAGAAGGCCAAGTTAGTTCTTGGATAGTCGGCTTTGCATATTGATGTCATAATGTATTGCTACTGAAATATAGCTCTACCTTGGGTGACCTTCCATCAACAGGGGAAAATCCTGTTAGATCGTGAGACTGATCATCTATTTTCATTATGTATATGTGTTTAAAAATTTTTTTTTAATTGGAGTATAGTTGCTTTACAATGAAGTTTTAATTTCTGCCATATAGCAAAGTGAGTCAGTTATATGTATACATATATTCCCTCTTTGTCACCACAGAGCACCCAATAGAGTTCACTGTGCTATACTGTAGGTTCTTATTACTCATCTATTGTATACATAGTAGTATATGTATGTCAATCTCAATCTCCCAGTTCATCCCACCTCCCTGTTTCCCCCCACCCCTTGGTGTCCATACATTTGTTGTCTATCTCTGTGTCTCTGTTTCTGCTTTGCATATGGGTACATCTCTACCATTTTTCTAGAACCATGAACGGAGGAGCCTGGTAGGCTGCAGTCCGTGGGGTCCCTAAGAGTCAGACACGACTGAGCGACTTCACTTTCACTTTTCACTTTCACGCATTGGAGAAGGAAAGGGCAACCCACTCCAGTGTTCTTGTCTGGAGAATCCCAGGGACGGGGGAGCCTGGTGGGCTGCCGTCCATGGGGTCACACAGAGTTGGACATGACTGAAGCGACTTAGCAGCAGCAGCAGCATTAATATATGATATTTGGTTTTTTTTTTTCTGTTTCTGACTTACTTTACTTTGTATTACAGTTTCTTGGTCCATCCACATCTCAGCACATGGCACAATTTCGTTCATTTTATGGCTGAGTAATATTCCATTCTATATATGTGCCACGTCCTCTTAATCTATTCCACACTCCATGTTGATGAATGTGCTGGAACAAATTTATTTCCATGTCCAAGAAACTTAGACAGAGTCCCTACATATTTTTCAGAAATTAACTGAGATAGATTGCAGATCTAAATGTAAAACTTAAAAGTATAAACCTTCTAGGAGAAAACATGGGAGAATATTTAGGTTGGATAATTAGGAAAATTTTTAATGTGAACTTCATATTGCTAAGTCACTTCATTGCTAAGTCACTTCGTGTCCGACTCTGTGCGACCCCATAGACGGCAGCCACCAGGCTCCCCCGTCCCTGGGATTCTCCAGGCAAGAACACTGGAGTGGGTTGCCATTTCCTTCTCCAATGCATGAAAGTGAAAAGTGAAAGGGAAGTCGCTCAGTCGTGTCCGACTCTTAGCAACCCCATGGACTGCAGCCTACCAGGCTCCTCCATCCATGGGATTTTCCAGGCAAGGGTACTGGAGTGGGGTGCCATCGCCTTCTCCGGAACTTCATATTAGGTGATGTTAAATTTCTTGATGATAATAATGATGTTATGACTGTGAACTGGTGGATAAAGTGTCATAATGTCATCATACACATTTGTATTTGTATATATACATGAAATAAACACACATACACATTTGGACACAGGCAAATGTGGTAAAATGACAACACTTGTTTAATGGTGTTTAAAAAATCCATGCACATTAATTGTGTGATTCTCTCAAGTTTTCCATAGATGTGAAAATTTTCAAAATAGAGTTAGAGGAAAATGTCATTGATTCACATATTTCTTGAATATCTTCCCTATTTCTCTGCCCCTTAACAAGTTAGCTACTTGAAAGTTATCTTCTCATGCTACTTTGACTTTTTTATCCTATGTATAGTATGACTTAGTTGTTAAGAACATGGATTAAGGAGCAAAATAGACTGAGTTTGATTCTTCAGCTTCATCTTAATATTTCTTTGGACAAATTATGAAGCCTCGTTTTTAAGGTGGAATTATAGGAAATTAAAATAATGTAATGAAAGTAAAAGACTTAATAGATCTGCTTAATAGTTAAGTATATACTATTGAAAAGTTATTTGTAAGCTAAAAGATGTATGAGGATTAATTTAAAATAAGATACAAAAATGGGAGATAAGGCAAGAGGCACGAATATATCAGGTAGTATTTATTCTGTTGTAAATAAAGCATCTTTTCTAATCAAGCTTGACAAGTAAGGATATCTGTTTGATTATGCAACCAGAGGGAAGGTTTATTCCAGTGACTCTATTTCTGTGTGATTTTTTTGGCTATGCCCCCTTTTCTATTTTGACTTCCTCTCTAGGCTGGCTTACCTCTTGATGGCAAATGGACATTTACTGTGCCAGATATTATATGCATGTTCTATGACATTCAGAGGGAGAAACATCATATGTTTTGTGGATTTCTTTTCAAATATAGGATACACAATTGCCTGAAAATTCCAGAAAATAATTTCTTTTGTCTCATTGACCCTAAGTAAGTTACAGGTTCTTACCTTACAGACCTCTGGGATTCAGTGTTGCTAAGGATGGGCAAGGGTATTACAGAAATATGCAACAATATCATGGTGCCCTTAGAAATGGCAAACATAAATCAATGTATGCAAGTCTAGCAACTAAAAATAGCCACTGAAATAGAAGGTAATATTGAATGTACAACATCCATCTAACTCAGAGCTTCTCAAAATTTTTGATATCTGTATTCCTTTTAGCTTGTAAAATATGTTAGGAACCTAAAGAACTTTGTTTATGCGAATTATATCTGTCAGTATTTACAATGTAAGAAAGTGAAATTAATAATTTAAAAGGTATTCATTAATTCATCCAAAAATAAAAATGAGAATATTACACTTTTACTTATATAATTATATTAAAAACATATTGAAAGAAAAATGTTTATTGAATGGCCAAATGTGTCAGACTTCTTATTAAGAATTGGTGGTATGAAATAATTTATGACATGTTTGATACAGGAAAAAGATAGGCTTTCATTTTGTTGTCTAACAAGTACAATTTAATATATAGAATATTCTCTACTTTTAAAGCATTTCCCAGATTCAGTTCTCCTCATCTAATACATGAATTATTGTAATTAGTCTTCTTGCTTCAGGTCCCTTTCCAGTCTGTCACATGATCAGGTTTATAAAATGTAAAGTTATTAATATATCACTCTGTTCTAGGAAGCCTTTAGTATCTGATGCCTCTAAAACAGATTTGGATTCCTCTGAATCTGAAGGAATTCCTTAAATTTAAGCTTCTCAGTAACCTTATCCACTTCCACCTTCTCATATTTATCAACAGCTCAACCAATAGTTTTGTAGGCTTTCTGACTCTGTTACATTGTTCAACTCCCTGATCCCATTCCCTGTGCCACACTCATTTCCATAAACATTGACTGGTCATACCCATTGCTGTTTTTTTTCCAAATATTAAAATTCTCCTGCTTTATTTATTTATTTATTTTATCCCCTGCTTTATTTTAAAGTGCAATTATTTCTGATGCTACTTAAGAACTAAATGTCCCAACTACAAGGATCTCCACTTTCTGAACTCCCAAGTGTGTAGCAAAAGGTTTTGTTGACCCAAATTCTACTTTACTCCAACGATTTGGATGAACTTGGGTAAACACCACAATATTTCAAAGTATGAGATTTTTACTGAGGAAAACATGAAAAGTCATGTCTGTATATATGAAATGTCTAGCTTAGTGCCCAGCAGACAATAGGTTCTCAGGGAATTATTTTTTCTATCACATTTGCACTGTAAGGATCAATAAATATTTTTGTTTATTTAAAATATTTTTGCTATTTTCTCTCTCATTTATGTTTCAATAGCACCTTCACCTTTTGTTAATGCTGTGTATATATCAATCCTTTACATTGGATCAGTCCAGGTTAGTGTTATTCCCAATAACAAGCAAGGGAAGTAAGAAAGAGAAAATAAAACTTCTTTTTAAAAATAATTGTGTTCATAAATTACACAGTCATATATGTAACGAACAATCAAACTACATGAAAATGTAAAATTCATACATTTATCAGTATAAATAGCATGATTTTCACTACAGATTGATAAACCATTAATGTATTCAGATACTCTATTTTGGAGAAGTTGAGAGAAGATTTACCAACACTAAAGAGAAAACTGTTCCTGATTAGAGAATACATGCTCTGCTTGAATTCGTGGTGAAGCATAATCTCTTGAACAAATTCAAAACTGAAATTCAAATTCAAACATACTATTTACTTCTGTTATACAGTGTTGCTTAACATGGGATTGATATTTAAAAACTTGGAATATGAGGGCTTTGTAAGATTATGCCTTAGGATTCCAGCAGCATGCCAACAGTCTTAAATGGAGGGGACCTTCCTATATAGTTACTTCTATTCCTTACCTTTGTTGGATTTGTTGAAAATTGTAATTCATTATACTCTGAAGTAATAGTTACTATTGTGACTAAATTCATCCTGACACAATTGGTGGTCTCAAGAATAATTATTTACCCTTGATAGAACCTGGTAGCTTAGATTTTGGAATATATTTTAGCAGAATCTCTCTCCTCACTGAACTTGCTTATTTGATTCATATACCATAATGTTTTAGTAATTCAGTATTTTATATAAAGAGGCTATTTTCAACTTTCTCAGTATTGCTTGATTTTGAA
This sequence comes from Bos indicus, assembly GCF_029378745.1. Taxonomy (NCBI): domain Eukaryota; kingdom Metazoa; phylum Chordata; class Mammalia; order Artiodactyla; family Bovidae; genus Bos; species Bos indicus. The sequence continues at coordinate 43,427,038 of NC_091760.1, read as the reverse complement.
AATAAAGTTTTATCAAATTAAAATCAATTGTCCATATGGAATGATATTTTAGAATGTTGTTTTCTTCATAATTTTTTTCATAACATTTATTACTTCCTTATTTCTTAGACTATAAATGAAAGGATTTAACAAAGGAATAACTAGTGTATAAAAAATAGCAAGAGGTATATCTTTATTTTTGTCATTAACTGAATTTGGTCTAATATACATGAAGAGAAGAGAACCATAGAATATTGAGACAGAGACAAAGTGGGATGCACAAGTAGATAAGGCTTTACCTTTTCCTTTTTTGGATTTCATTTTAAAAATCATGAAAAGGATGAAAAGATAAGAGATTATTACTATGATAATAGAGAATACTTGAACTGACCCTGAAAAGATGAATATCATCAATTCATTGATATAAGGGTCAGCACAGGAGAGTCTATATAATGGAAGAACATCACAAAAAAAGTGATTGATTTGATGAGATCTACAGAAAGTTAACCTAAACAAAAATCCAATGTGAATCATGGAATGCAGGTTTCCAGCTATGTAGGCCCCTGTGGTCATCTGAATGCAGAGTTTCTTTGACATCATAGTGTGGTACTGCAGTGGTTTGCAGATGGCCACATAGCGATCATAAGCCATTGCTGCCAGGAGAAAGCAATCTGCAGTTTCAGCAAGGCAGAGAAAATAAAATTGTGCCATACATTCATAGAGGGAAATCATTCTGTCTTTTGAAAAGAAGTTCTGTAGCATCTTAGGGGTAATGGCACAAGAACAACAGGAATCCATCAGAGCAAGATTCCCCAGGAAGATGTACATTGGTGTGTGAAGATGATGCTCTGTAACTATCAATGCCACCAGGCCAAGATTTCCCACCATGGTGATCAGATAGATGGTAAAGAACACCAGAAACAGAAGGGTCTTCAGCTCTGGATGAACTGTAAATCCTATGAGGATAAATTCAGTTGTCAAGGAGAGGTTATCCTCCGTCATCTCTACTGTTGTCTGTTGAGATAGGAATTATGGAGAGATAAGATTCCAATTTAGAATGTGTATATATATATAAAAAAGAATGTGTATAACTTTCCTTTTAATATATATATATTTTTTTAATAAGGAGAAAGCTTCTCTTGCTGTCTTGTGAATACAAGGACACAAACTTCTAGGGAATATTCATCTCCATAACATGTCAGCGTCTATGACCTCAACTCTGAAACTCAAAATTCACATGACTATTTGGTAATCACAGGGGAGATGCTAACAGTGGGAAAAGTTTGTCTTTATGAATTTATGGAAATATGGTGTACAAACTAGGTACTCATCTTTGCTTCATTTTGCCCATAAAATTTGTTTCAGTTTTTGTATTAAAGTTTTTAAAAAATGAATTTAAAATTACTTTTTCTATATATAGAAACTTTTAAAAATTAAATTTTCATAAACTCTCCCAGTGGAATAAACATTTTAAAATAGCATGGAATAGATATGTTAATTTATGTCTTAAGAATTGTTTGAAGATTACTAAGGATTATTGAGAGTACTGTTCAGTTTTAAAGAAAGTAAACTCAGAAAGCTAAGGAGTAAAATAAGAATTGATTATCACCTCTGTATCTCTTTTCCCAGTGTCATACCCATTTTCATAAACACTGACTGTCCATGCCATTATTCCTATTTCTAAGACATCTGCATCCTTTTCTCCTTCATCTAAAGCATGGTTTGTATATCAGATCAGATATACTATTATTTAATAAAGTTAACCAGATACCCCTGATCACACTAATTTTCACTTTCTGGACTCTCCATCATGTCTTGTATACCCAACAGAATCTTTGATAACATATCTAATCGACATTGCGTTTTTCATAAGTGTGTACAGTTTACTTACTGTATAGTAGACATTTTGAGGTTAGCTGTAACTTACACTTCTTATAGCAGCTGTACAGTGCAAAAGGAGAAAGAACAGTATTGATTCTAGTCCTACTTCCCTCCCAGTGATCTGGGATGGGTGAACTTGTTTTCCAGGTCCCACCACTGATCCTTAATAACTTCTTTGGTGGTCCTTACAGTGATCCTTAGTAAACTCTTCTGCAGGTTGAGAAGATTCTACAAGGAGAATTATTCAAAACTCATCACCTAAAAATTAAGATTAATATCTAAAGTATGTGAAAACTCATACAGCTCAATAATAAAAGTATAGACGTTCAGATTAAAAAATGGGCTGAGGAACTACCAAGATAATCTTACAAAAGACATCCAAATGATCAACAGACACATGAAAAGATGGACAACATCACTAATCATTAGAGAAATGCCAATCAAAAACCATGAGATATTATCTCACACATTTCAGAATGCCTATCATCAAGAAGATGAGAGATAACAACTGTTGCCTAAACTGTGGAGAACAGAGAATGTGGCAAGAAGTCTGTTGGTGGAAATGTAAATTGGTTCAGCCACTATGGATGCCAGCATGGTGTTTCCTCAAATAATTTAAAATAGAAGTACCATGTAATCCCACAGTTGTGCTTCTGTATATATACTCAAAGAAAATGAAAATCCCTTATGAAAGGGATATATGCAGTCTTGTATTTATAGCAGCATTAGTTACAGTAGCTAAAATACAGAAACATCTGTGTATCTGTCTAAGGATGAATGGATAGAAGTGAAAGGACATTCAGACATGAGAAAGAAGGATATCCTTCCATTTTACAGCATCGTGGATTGACCTTGGGAACATTATGCCACATTATATAAGTCAGAGAAAGACAAAAACTGTAAGACATAGCTGAAACGTGCATCTAAAAAAGCCAAACATGAAAACAGAGTAAAATAGTGGTTACCAGGGACTCTGGGAGATGAGGAAACAGGAAACGTATTCTTTATTGGTACAAATTTGAAATTAACAGATAAGTAAGATCTTATCTGAAATTAACAGATAAGATCTAGTACACACTGTAGTGAATATAAACAATATTTTACTATAATCATCTAAACTGCCAAGAGACTAGATCTCAATTATTTCTGCCACAAAAATGAAAATTACGTGACGTTATAGAGAGCTAACATTCTGCAATTGCAATCAATTACTAGTTTTTCAAATCAACATGTTATAAGCGTTAAACTTACACAATGTATGTCAAATATATTTCAATTATATATATATAAAATAAGAACTTTTAGGTATCTTTTATCTGAGTTGACTCATCTATTTTTTTTTTTTTGCTTCTAAAAATTTATACAAGATTTTCTGAAGTATATCACAATAGATTCAAAGTTAATAAAATAAACTTTATGCTTTAGTTTTCTAACATTTAGAAAAAGAGAAATTTCTTTAAGCCTTAATATAGTTTTTGAGAACAAATTTTTATTTCCTTTAGATGGCTATCTTCTACCATTATTTAGTGATCCACTAGAAATATTGACTGATATCTAATCATATTAATTCTATGTTTTTTTGAAAATGGGTTTATTTTTTCCATAATCAAGTATTAAAATAAAGAACTCAGCTGAAAAATCTTTGTTGTAAAATATTAAATATTAGCTGTTGGATTATTGGGCTAAGCTAGCAAAGTATTCAGTGCAAGTTCCTAAATTATGTAACAATCACTTTCTGTCTTTACCTGTGTATTTTTAAAAATTTTAACTGACAAAAAAGGTCAGAGTACTTTACAGTTTGAATATCATTCTAGTTTTTCCATAGCCTTCAGTTTGGGGAAGAGGTAAAAAGATAACTGAGTAATTGAAATCTAATAACAACAAAATACTTTAGATAAATAAATATTAAGGGGTACTAATATTAAAAATAAATTAAAGTACTTCTCTTACCTAAATTTCACAGCAGAAGGTTTTGCAGCGTTTCATGTTTCCCTTGTGATCTTGGATCTCATAGAATTTCAGAATATAAACACTAGTCTCTTAAAACTTTTGGGATTAAAAGAATGAAAATATGGGCAAATACAAATAGGTCGGAGTCAATAATTATGTTCCTTACATTACAAAGTAAAATTTTCCATCAAATCCTAAGGGATTTCCCCATAGTGACACCAGTATATTTCCATAAGGAGATTCAGTCACCAACACACATCAGGATGACCTGTGAAATAATGAGATTAAAACAGTTTACTTTCATTAAGGTCACTAAGGTTATTTGATCATTACCCATTGATTAATATGTAACTGACCTCATTTTAAAATTCTGTTTATTATTCTGCTTAAATGCACTATGAGTAAGAAAGCGTCTCATGTTGGCTTGACCTTTTTTTACTGGAGGAATTAATATGGTTTATAAAAGATGATTAGAATTTTGAGAGGAGACTAGAAGATGTGGTAGTTTTATCATGGGTCATCTGTGAGTTGATATGTCCTGATGTTTTGCAAAGTATCATTGGAAACTCTGATATTATTTTTTAGTCCCACATATGAATTAACCAGGACTTCCCTGGTGGCTCAGCAGTTAAGAATTCACCTGCAATGGAAGAAAGAGATGCGAGTTCAATCCTTAGGTCAGAAAGATCCCGTGGAAAAGGAAATGGCAACTCACTCCAGTATTTTTGCCTGGGAAATCGCATGGACAGCGGGATTATAGTCCATGGGGTCGCCAAAGAGTTGGACACAACGTATCAACTAAAGCAGTGACTAAACAAGAACAACAGCAACAACATGAATTACCTAGATGATTCTCCTTACTTTTCAGTTTTCCCCAGCTGCCTTTATCCTTCTTACCCTGTTTTTTTCCACTACATTCCACTAATCACTCTTCAGTATACTACATATTTATTTGTTGGTACATTTATAGTCAGTCAATATCTGCCCCACCATTAGCATGTGGAGCTAAATGGAAAAGGTTTTCTTCTCTGTTATGTTCATTTCCGTGTTTATAATGCCTTGATAGTATGTGGCAGATTGTAATGGTCAACAAATACCTGTTAGATGAAAGAAATTATATTTTCCTGCTCAAGAATTTGAAATCATCTTTCATTAGTTTCAAACAATCCATTTTTAAAAACAACTTAGTATTCTAGATGGTCCACAGTCTTTCAGTATCTTACTTATGATCCTGATTTCTTCTTCTGACCTCAGGACATGACACTTGGTTGTGTTTATCCCTTCACTGGTCTTGTGCGCGCCCACTTGGTTAATTTACACTTAAAGTTTACTTCAGCTAAAACACCTTGTTCAGCCTCTCTTTTCAGCCCAACATACTCGTTCTTTATCTTAAGTCAGATCTCCATAAGGACATTCCTTTCAATTATATCGATGTTCCTTTACCTGTTCTGCTTAGTAACTACCTGCTATCATACTGCATTTGCCACTTGGTTACATGTGACTTCTTATGTGTTGATTATAAAAGTATTGGCTAAATATCCATAAAGTACCAATCATGTCTTACGTATTCTATGCTTTTGACAACACACTGAGTTAGATTCTCAATATATGCTTCACTGATATTTAAAATTTCAGTTCTGTTTAACTTCAATCAAGTACTTCTAATATACAGGGTGCTGGAAGAGATGATAGGTAGAATGAGCACAGGATGAGAAATATTTAAGTTTTAGAAATGGCTCCACAAGAAGCTCATAATCTAGTGAGAGAAAGACACGTGCATTGCTAACTAGAAGGCAATTCAGGCTGTGATATTAAAAAGTGTAAATAGATCACATATAAACATGGCGAATAAAGTGGATGGAGACCCAGAGGAAAAAAGAAAGATTCCTCATTGAAAGTGCCATTTCAGATTAACTTTGCAGGATAAGTAGAGTTATAATCAATTATGCATATGAGGAAAATAAGAAGACTAATAGGAGCATATGTAAAAATCCTGGAAGCTTGAAAGAGCAAGACCTAATTAAAATATATATAAATAGTATATATATTCTAATAATATGATATAAATAATATATATAAAATATTTATAAATAATAAACTAGGGTGGCTGAGGCTTACTCATACATGATATTGGAGATTCAGTTCAGTTCACTCGCTTAGTCGTGTCTGACTCTTTGCGACTCCATGGACTGCAGCACACCAAGCTTCCCTATCCATTACCAACTCCCGGAGCTTACTCAAACTTATGTCCATCACGTAGGTGGTGCCATCCAACCATCTCATCCTCTGTCATCCCCTTCTCCTCTTGCCTTCATCTTTCCCAGCAACAGGGTCTTTTCCAATGAGTTGGTTTTTCACATCAGGTGGCCAAAGTTTTGGAATTTCAGCCTCAGCATCAGTCCTTCCAATGAGTATTCAAGACTGATTTCCTTTAGGATGGACTGGTTGGACCTCCTTATAGGTCCAAGGGATATAGGAGATACAGGTAGTATAAACGGAATGGGAAAATAGATTAGAAATTGTTCTATTTGGTTCCTTCCCACAACCAACTCTAAATGTCATCTCCAAAGAACATGTAATTATCTTTCTAACCAAGCTGTGATGTTTGGTATTTTTTTAAATCTTCACCTCTGGTTCTGTGATAGTACTCACTGTTTCTATCTTCCTGACTGTTCCATTTCTGTCTTTTATGCTGGGTTGTTTTCCTCTGTTTGTGTTTAATGATGCTTGTGTTTCCCTTAGTTTTATACTTGACCTTCCTCTTTAATACTAGATTTTCCTCTAGATTGTCACATCTGATTATGTAACTCCACTTTATTCCATCTTATGGTGGCTTCACTAGTGGAGAGTTCCAAGCCATTTTTGGTGTATATTCATATTACTAAAATCTTGGGGAGTATATTCTGAATATGTGCATTTTATCTATGACTTGGTAGAAGTATCACTATGCTAAAATATTATGTGTAGTATAAAATATGAAAATAGAGTAAGAATTAAAGAATTGGTATTAAAAGTTTTATTTTGTGTAATGATTTAAAAACAATGTTACTCCTACTAACACTATTATCAATTAAAAAATTAATAATCTTATATTCAGAAAAAGGTGTAATGATGTATGGTATATAATTAAAATCTTAGGGCTGTGATATAGCAATTCATGTACTTGTTTGAATCTATTTCCAAACATTTAAAAATGTCTGACATAGAGGAAGAGATCCTATACAAAGACACATCTGCCCAAATGGAGAAGGCAGCAAGTTTTGGTGGGTCCCAACACAGGAATAAGCTCTTCAGCAGGCTCAAGCTGGGGGTGAAGAGCCCTGAAATTTGAGTTCAGTGACTCATCAGACCAATGGTGTTAGAGAGACCTGAGGTGGGAAGAGGATATAGAGTGAGTGGGAAAGTTAATAGAAAACTCTAGTAGGAAAGTTGCTTATGGTATTTGGGCAAGGCCTTATTTTCTGCAGCAGAGAATAATAAACTATTTAAAAACATAATTCCCTGGCGTGCTGTAAACCCTACTAGAGAAAGAGCTCCTGACTTTGGAACATCAGGTGACCAAGAAGCCAGAGCTGACTCATGAATTGGAATTTATCAGATCAATAAGTATAAGGTTGAGTGAGCCCAGGAACAATTCATTAGAAGACAAAGATGGACCATTTAAGGACTTATTATGAGCAGGGCCAGAGAATACCATAAGCCACACAAATAGGTGACCCGGACTGACTTGTTAACTACTACCATTGCAATGACCTCTTTCCCTCAACCCACACATCTCGCCTCAAACAGCCAAGTTAATTTTTGGACAGTAAACTTGGTCTGTTGATACAAGCCAATTGTCACTGAGCTATAGCCCTAGCCAGAGTGATTTTGAAAGGAAGGGGAACTCCTCCTTTAGAGTATTGGAATGATTATCCATTTCTACTCTATAGAAAGAGAAGTGGCCCAAGTTAAAACTATATAGATTCAGGGTAGAGGTGAATGATTTGGATATTGGTCAGTGTCCTGGGGGGAGAGAGATGAGAATGTCAGAGATCAGGAAGAATAGGCATATGAATGGATCTCCCAGAATGGATATGGTGTACAGAGCAGGAGCACCTTATATTGTATGTAAATGTCCTCCACACAACATCTACTATGGAAGAGCTACTAAAGAACCAAATTAGAATGTCTCAGCCAGTTGAAGTCATAAAGCTTTGTTCATCCACCACCCCAGTGCTGGATTATGGACACATGAACAATGGCTATATGGCTGGGATCAGTTCAGTTCAGTTCAGTTGCTCAGTTGTGTCTGACTCGTTGTGACCCCATGAATTGCAGCACGCCAGGCCTCCCTGTCCATCACCAACTCCCAGAGTTCACTCAAACTCATGTCCATCCAGTCGGTGATGCCATCCAGGCATCTCATCCTCTGTCGTCCCTTCTCCTCCTGCCCCCAATCCCTCCCAGCATCAGAGTCTTTTCCAATGAGTCAACTCTTCACATGAGGTGGCCAAAGTACTGGACTTTCAGCTTTAACATCATTCCTTCCAAAGAACACCCAGGACCGATCTCCTTCAGAATGGACTGGTTGGATCTCCTTGCAGTCCAAGGGACTCTCAAGAGTCTTCTCCAACACCACAGTTCAAAAGCATAAATTCTTCAGGGCTCAGCTTTCTTCACAGTCCAACTCTCACATCCATACATGACCACAGGAAAAACCATAGCCTTGACTAGATGAACCTTTGTTGGCAAAGTAATGTCCTTGCTTTTGAATATGCTATCTAGGTTGGTCATAACTTTCCTTCCAAGGAGTAAGTGTCTTTTAATTTCATGACTGCAGTCACCATCTGCAGTGATTTTGGAGCCCAAGAAAATAAAGTCTGACACTGTTTCCACTGTTTTCCCATCTATTTCCCATGAAGTGATGGGACCAGATGCCATGATCTTCGTTTTCTGAATGTTGAGCTTTAAGCCAACTTTTTCACTCTCCACTTTCACTTTCAAGAGGCTCTTTAGTTCCTCTTCACTTTCTGCCATAAGGGTGGTGTCATCTGCATATCTGAGGTTATTGATATTTCTCCCGGCAATCTTGATTCCAGCTTGAGGCATACATGTTGCCTAATAGCAGAGGTTCCAGTTTTTCTAGGCTCATTTAGCAACTGTGATTTCCAGAAGTTCAACTTGCCCAGAAAAGACCACTCTGGCATCCAGTGTGGCAACATCACTCAAGGAGATCAGTCAGCCACTTGGTGGTAAGAGTGCTACTCTGAACCTTTTTTTATTCTAAAGTGGGAAAAAATTCATTTTGGGAAGGAATTCATTTTAAGTTGAATCAGCATAATCTAGTTATGGAGATGATTCATGTGCATCATAGCATGTATCTCCTATTTTTTGAATTTCCTTCCCATTTAGGTCACCACAGACCATTGAGTAGAGTTCCCTGTGCTGCTATACAGTAGGTTCTCATTAGTTATCTGTTTTATACATAATGCAAGTAGAGTATATATGTCAATCCCAGTCTCCCAATTCATTCCTCCCCCTACCCCCTTGGCATCTATTTATTTGTTCTCTACATCTCTGTCTCTCTTTTCTGAAGCTATTTGATTTTATAAACCAATAGTGTTTTAGTAATTTTATATATTAAGTAGTGAACATTTTCACTTTTCCATTCAATAATCCTTGATTTTGAAAAAAACATTTACTCAAAATCAATTGGCTATAGGGCATGATATTTGTTCAGAATGTTATGAAATCTTCATAATTTTTTTCATAATTTTTATTATTTCTTTATTTCTTTGACTATAATAAAAGATTTTAATACAGGAATAACTAGAGTATAAAAAATAGCAACAGGTATGTCTTTTTCTTCTTCATTAACTGAACTTGGTCTAATGTACATGAAGAGAAGAGAACCATAGAATATTGAGACAGAGAGAAAGTGGGATGCACACGTAGATAAGGCTTTGCCTCTGCCCTTGTTAGATTTCATTTTGAAAATTGTGAAAAGGATGAAGAGGTAAGGGATTATTACTGTGGTAATAGTAAAGGTTTGAATTGACCCTACAAAGATAAATACCATCAACTCATCGATATAAGGGTCCACACAAGAGAGTCTGTATAATGGAAAGTGAAAGAAAGAAAGAAAGTGAAGTTGCTCAGTCGTGTCTGACTCTTTGCAACCCCATAGACTGCAAATGGCTGCAAATGGTAAAGAACACCAGAAAAAGAGGGTTCTTCAGCTGTGGGTGATCTGTAAATCCTATGAGAATAAATTCAGTTGTCAAGGAGAAGTTATCCTCAGTCATCTCTACGTTGTCTGTTGAGATAGAAATATGGAGATATAAGATTCTAATTAGAGTGTGTATAGTTTTCCATATATATATATATATATTTTTTTTTTTTTACAATATTGAGAGGAGCTTTTTCTTCAAGCTTCTCACACTGTCTCTGTAATACAGGCACACAGACTTCTGGGGGACATTTGTCTCACTAACATATCATCTTTTATGACCTCAGCTCTTAAATTCAAGATTCATGAGACTATTTTGATAATTTTAGGGAAGATGGTTACTGTGGAAAAGATTTGTCTTTATCAATTTTTTCTATTGTACAAATCTAGGGTACCCATATTTGGCACAGTGTTCCCAAATACTGCTACTGCTAAGTCACTTCAGCCGTGTCCAACTCTATGTGACCCCATAGATGGCAGCCCACCAAGCTCCCCTGTCCCTGGGATTCTCCAGGCAAGAACTCTGGTGGGTTGCCATTTCCTTCTCCAATGCATGAAAGTGAAAAATGAAAGTGAAGTTGCTCAGTCGTATCCGACTCATAGCGACCCCATGGACTACAGCCTACCAGGCTCCTCTGTCCATGGGATTTTCCAGGCAAGAGTACTGGAGTGGGGTGCCATTGCTTTTTCCAGTTCCCAAATAAGTTCATTGTCAATTTTTAAATTAAAGATTAAAAATAAATCAAAACTCATTTTCCTATATATAGATCTTTTTCTTTTGTTTTCACTTTTTAAAATTTTTAATTGGAGGAAAATTGCTTTACAACGTTGTATTTGTTTCTGCCTTACAACAACGCAAATCAGCCATAACTATATCACTTCCCACTTCAGCCTCCCTCCTCTCCCCACAGTGCACCCTTTCAGGTCATCACATAGTGCCAGGCTGGGCTCCCTGTATTATATAGCGACTTTTTACCAGCTATCTATTTTACACATGGTACTAGAGCCTGTTATACAGAGTGAAGTAGGTCAGAAAGATATTTTTTCTTGAGCAAAGGTTTTCATATGTTTTCTTAGAGGAGTGAATATTTAAAAATAGCATACAATAAATATGTTAAGTTTATATGTTAGAAATTACATGAAAATCACTAAGGATTAACGAGGGGACTATTCAGTTTTAAAGAAAGTAATTTTGAAAAGCTAAGGGATTAATTATCCATTGATTATCATTCAGTTTTTTCATTCCTTTCCCCAGTGTCATACACATTTCCATAAACACTGACTCTGTCTGTGCCATATTCCTGTTGATTTTACCCATATATCTGAATCTTTGTTTCCTCTCTGTAAAGCAAATTTATACAAAATATTACCTCATAAAGATTTAACTAAATGTCCCAGGCCAAGCTACTCTCCGTTTTCTCTACTCTTATGCGTGTCTTATGTACACAAAATGTTTTAGAATGCCTTATGTGTAATTTACATTGCGTTTTGAAAATATGTGTATAGAGAATTCCCTTATTAAATTATAGGCATTTTGAGTTTAACTGTGACTTATACTTCTTAAGACAGCTGCATGTTGTTACATGGAAAAGTACTGTTGATTCCTGTCCTACCTCCACTCCAGAGACCTGAGATGAGTCAAATTGTTTTCAGCGTCCTGTAAATGGTCCTTAATGACTTCTTCGATGATCCTACCAATTATCCTTAGCGACCTCTTGTGCAAACTGAGCCTTTTAATTTTAAGAAGAATATACAGAAAAAAGTTATTCAAACTTATCAGTAAAAAAGTAAGGGTTTACATTTAAAGTGTATTAAGAAATTCATACAACTCAATAACAAAATTATAAACAATTGGATTTTTTTTTAAATGGGCATAGTAACTCAAAAGAAATTTTTTCAGAAACATTTAAATGTTCAACAGGAACATGAAAAGTTGATCAACATTACTAATCATTAAGGAAATGCAAATAAAAAGCATAATGAGATATCACCTCACACGTGTCAGAATGCCTATCATGAAGAAAACAAGAGATAACAAGCATTGGCAAGGATGTGGAGAAATGGGAAATCTTGTTCACTGTTGGTGGTAATGTTAATTGGTTCAGCCACTAAGGATACCAAGATAGAGGTTTCTCAAAAACTCAAAAATAGAACTACCATATGATCACAGAATTTCACGTTTGACTATTTACTCAGGAAATGAAAACAGGCTGTCAAAGGGATACTTGCACTCCCATGTTTATTGCAGCATTATTTACAGTAGTCAAGATATGGAAACACTTTAGTGCCCATTAAAGGATGAATGGGTAAAGAAAGTGAGGTATTTCTATACAATCAAATATTGTCTAGCCCTGAGAAGATGAATATCCTGTCTTTAGTGAC